>NC_073694.1:40904357-41566249 GCF_029784165.1 Wyeomyia smithii
AAAATGGCTGAATATCACTCAGTATGGGTAGAAGTCAAAAAACGACGAATGTATTACAAGCAGCGATACTTTAAGGTAATTCCATGAGTGAGGATGCTCTCAATCCTATAAAAACAATCATTTCAAACGAGAAGTCATATAAAATAACGTAACGCATAAAGAGGGTGGGGAGAAAAGGAGGGCTGAGCTTGAGTTATGATGGTCCTGTGGACAAAAATCTTAATGGCTGCATCCAAAAGCGATGGTCATTACACCAGTTATCTTTCACAGCACAGCAGCAGTACGAACTCGGAACAGAATTTCAATTATTCCCCAGTCGCAGCTGCAGGATGCAACGAGCAACAGCATGATATACTATTGCGTGGCTCAGAGTATTGCACTCTTGCTATATGCTTCCATCCGATACGAGAGTAACTTGATTGTTCTCCTTTCAAAATCAAACTACAACACGACACAATTTCGATTCTACATTATACCATTATGTTCTCATTCATAGAAGCGTGCTTGTGATTGGTTTAATGCTGTGAAATTAAACTAAAAATAATCGATTTCCGACTCAATTTGTCACTAATTCACTCTTAAAAAGATATGTCAAATATTATACCACAAGTATACATTTTAAGAAGACTTAGTTTCGTTACACGTTTCATAACACGCTATTCACCCTACTAAAGTAAGACGTAGTCCTACGTCAAGAAATAATAGGTAAACAAAAAATAAAATAAAAAACTAATAAAACCAATTTTGAGAATTATGACTGATATAATGAAAGAGGATGGTTTTTTTTCACGTTTTTTTTACAAAAAGTCAATAAATTACGATAAATATTAACAAAAAAAAAAACAAATTGAAATACAACAATTCTGAAAAAAGGAAAAACAATTTAGGCCAGAAGTATTGGAAAATTTCAGCGAAGCAAACAGAAAATATAAATTGTTGTATTTGAACAAGAAAATGAGAATAAAAAACATAAACATCCAACCATAACATTGGAAATGTGTTAATTATGTATTCTCATAAAATCGATAACTACCAATGTATAATTTTCTTATTTTCAATGTAACAGAACACAAACCAAGAAGAAATGGCTTAGAAGGGCTTTATGAAAAAATATTATATTGAAAATAACGGAAAATAACTTCAAACTGTCTTTAATTTCCCATTTTTTAAATTTTCGAGTGACAAAATTTCAAACAAATAATAATAGAAATTATATACCTACTAAACAAAATATTTTTTTCAAATAAACCCTCAAACGTTGAAATTGGTATCTGAGGGAGCATTATCGAGATAATCGAGTGCTTCAGTTTTTATTTTTAATAACATATTTTTAAACATTATTTAGTTTTTGTTTTAAGCTTGACTGTGACTTTCTCTGAATGCAACTAAGAGCGCTAAAAGCAGTTTAGTTGTAATTGAGACGTATATTATTATTCTTACCACGTTTGAGTTTTGTTTACTGAGAAGTAAATTTATATTTTTACTCGCTATGTAGATACCATACGGGTAATAAATGAATGAGATAATTTGCTTATATAATTTATCTGTAAGAATAGAAATACTTATTCCCATTAGAAGCTTTTGAATGTACTACACACAAAAAAGATTTTTTGCTCGTCCTAACTGGAGCACATTATCGTGTGCACCTAATTCTGTAAATATTTACTAATGCCCATTCACCTCTAGTCCGGTCCCATGACTTCGGATGTTGTAACCGGTGTGTGGGGTTAAGTGAACCGCAAGCGGAAAATGTGTACCACAAGAGTAAACCCTAATAAAAAATGCTGTCGAACGATTCCTGGAAAATGTAATTGCACGTTCGTTTACGTTCCGCGTGCCAGAATCGAAGCGCACTCGTTCCGATTAACGTTTCTTTGCATTGCATTACACAGAAGATATTTTTTGTCTGTTCATTGAATGTTCATCGGTGCATTCGGGGCGAAGTTCTATGTTTTTTTTCACGCAGGTTTTGCGGCAGAAAGCAATAAAATCCGGCGACCTATTTCCGGGCCAGATTCCTGTCTGATCTATTTTCGGTTGAAGAATAAGTCTGTCTTTATCACGTCAACAGATTTTGAAAATTAAAATTGAAGCTCCCATCGAAATTAAAAAAAAAAATGTCAATAACAAACAACTTTGAACGACGATTTGATGCGTGACCGCTATATTCAGTTTAGATCGCTTTTCGTTCACCAGTCTGAGCACTTACGAACAGATGTTAATCCAAACTGTATAAATTAGACGGGAGTGAATAGCTAGTGATCGGCGATAAGATAGCCAAACAGTAGCGATTTGTTCGATTTCTGATCATTGAACGCGTCAATGACTGACGCGTGCGCTGGTGAACGCATTCCTTCACGTAACACTTCAGCGGTCGGAGGAACTCCGATTAATCGAAACTGTTTAGGAGAGGGGTTTTAGAGGAAAATTACGATAGTGGAACGGGAAAGATAATTTATGTGGCAATTGGTACACTGTTTTGATACTGAAACCAGTTTGTCACCTTCTTTTACGATTCTATTTAAAAAAACATTGTGAACATTGGTACATTAATGTGACGAAGCTTCTTTAAAATCACAATCATCACATCATAGGCAAGAAGTAACATTCGAAAACCTCTTTGAGACATTTTTTTACACCTGGCATTATAGAACAATAGACAGACATTCCTCTGAAAGTCATTAGCCTACCTCGGTGAAGCATGATATCGACATTTTTCATCCCTCCTGCCACAGAGGAGTGAGGGTTCGATTCTTGGTGGGAATCCAATCCCACGGTTGGTTGATGATCAGTCGATGAGTGAGTGAGTAAGCAGCTGAGCCGATCGATCGATAGATCGATGATCCAATACCAGATATTCTCGGTTGAGATTTTCCATTCAATGAACAAGTGACTAATGAAGATTTTTTTATTGTGCTTTCGTTACCTTCCAGATTGTGATAACGGATCGACCACACCGACGCAGGCAGGCACCCCTCAGAACAGTGGAAGCAGCACTACCAGCAGCACTGCAGGTGGTACAGCCAACTGCACAACTCCCGGAGGTACCCCGGGGAACGCTCAGTCGGCGACACAAGGCGACACCAAGTCGGCCACTGAGAACGGGGGCAGCGAGAAAACAGTGACTCCCGGGGCGCCGGGATCTTCTGGCCATAAGGGCAGCATTCGGGGCAACAAGCTGGCTCGACGGGCCCGGTCCTTCAAGGACGACTTTCTGGAAAAAATCTCGCAGATTCGAACGCCCAACAGTACGATGACGAGGTGAGAGTTATTGTTATGATTTGTATGGTTTGTTTCATTTCGCGCTATCTAGCAAAGCGGTTCAAATGGATCTCTTTAAAATAATATAACACAACTGAAAAGTTCTGTGATTTTTGAAGAAAACAATATTTTTGGTAAAATTTAACTTTATTTACCTTAATACAGCGATTACAGCTGTTATACAAAAGGCACTGACACCTCAACTGCGAGTTTCCGGTCATATTAACAGCTTCTGATCGTCAACATAGAACACTAACCCTCTAGTGCCCAAGTTAGTTTTTAGACGGACCTCGAAAAAAATACTATGAATCTTTATAAACATTTTTAAAGTATTAATTGAAGCTTTTCAGAGGTTTAACTGAAACCCGTCTACAGGCGACACTGGGCACTAGAGGGTTATGTCAATAAAAACAAACATGTTTAACTTGTATCAAACCAAACCAAACAGGAAAAACCATTGATATGTTCGCTCTTTCATTGCTTATCAATCGGAAATTTGAAGAGAATCGCAGTTTACTTTTAATGTTTGTTGCTGACCTCTCTCGATGACTCGCTCGATCTGTTGTTGTTTGTGAGAAAAGCGAATTGTCCATCAAGGTATCGCTGTTTGCCTGTGCAATCTTCATTGCCATATATCATCGTTCTCAGCTGACCGCGATGTTTGCTTGTATAGATTAGATAAAAATGATCCATTTACCGTTCGGTACCAAACAGCGGATGTAAGCAAATTCGTAACATTTTAAAATAATAAGCATATAAGGTAGCAATTGAGAACAACATTCAACATTCAACAACATTGAGAACAACAATCGAAAGTATGAACGATTAGATCAGCAACGTATCGACTACTGAGAATCCGCTATGTGATAATTACCGTGCTTCAATCGCACCAGAACGGTATAAAAGCTAGCGCCTGGCCGAAGTAGTTTGTGTACCTGAGAGTGAGATACAGTCGAGGTGTTAGTCACCATCGAGGCGTCTACGGAAAATAATTTCCAGTCTAGTATCTTCCATTTGCTAATACGAGCTATGCATTTATTTTTTTCCAAATCCACTGAACGTCGTCCGAAATCATCCCCATCGACACGCCGCCGACATCGTTCTCGTTCCCGTTCGTGGCACACCAGGTCCCATTCGCCCAATAGTCCCCGCAGTGGCAGCGCCAGCGCTCAGCGGGGTGGTGGGGGAGGAAAAGATGATCTGCTAACAGCCACCGGCAAACCGGTGCAGGATTTGGCCTACCATGTGCGCCAGGTGAAGAATGCTCTGACACACTTCAAGGATGTGATACTGAAAAACAAGCTGGAGATGCTCCCGGGCAATGGAACCGTAGTGCTGGAGTTGATTGCTAACGTTCACACGGGTGAGTATTTTGCACTTTGTATGTTTGCTTAATGGCCACCAGTTAGAGTACTAGTGTGGTTCCGTGGGTCTGTCTTTGTTTTAAAATGGGGGAAATAGCTCTCATAAGAATATGCACTGGTTGCTATGCCGGAACCACCCTATTGCTAACTTTGATTGTAGTGTGATTGTCGTAAAAGTAATTACTTGTCGAGATATGAAGTTTTGTCTTTTTACACGAATGGGAAGTTTAGTGGATGTAGCGTAATTGAAGATTGTTTTCAACTAAACCACTGATGAATGCCTCCTAACATATTTTCACAGCTCTCCAATCGTACACGTTGAATGAGAACAGCAGCGCTCTGATCAATGCCACCAACCATGTGTACATGTCCCTGGGGAACTTGTTGAAGCTCTGTGACGAAGTGCTACTCACGGCTGACAACGAAAATTGTCCCTCGCTCAGCAAAGAAAATGTAAAGGAAATTGTGGAGTTGGTAGACAATGCCGTCAACAATCTGGTCAACCTGGCAAACGAAAAACTCTCGGATAAAGCTGCAGGCAGCACCGCAAACGCCAACCATACGCACTCTTCCAACACGTTACAGCGGCCAGCAGTGGACATCGCTAGCCAGCGAACATCCCTGCCGGACATTCCACTAACGCCGCGAGAGCGGGACATTTTGGAGAAAACGTCGCTGAAAACTGTTCGCGCTTCCCACAGCACCGAAAGTATCCTACGTGATTCTAGTCCCCCGCCAAAACCTCCACTTCCCGATCGCGGCCAGGATCCACCGCCTTTGCCACCGAAGCGAAAGAGCCAACACTCGAAAAATCACTCGTTCCACGAAACGTCTGATTGCAACTCAGATTCCGCCTTTCTGGGGTGCGGAGCTTTGGATCGGATGTCTTTACGGTCACGCTCTCCTGAAGATAATTCTAGTCTGTTGAGTGCCAGCGCAGGTTCGCTGGACTCAGCCCTTAATCATTCACGTGAGGAGGAAGAACTGCGAGCGCTTACCCATGACAAATCTTCACTGCTGCTAGGGCAAACAACTGGTCATAACTCAACCGTGCGTTACTGTTTTAACTTTCATATCTATTAGAGTGCTTTAATATGTGTGTCTTTTTTCGGCAGGTTTGGGATGAAGCGGATTGCAGTGGAATTCAACTGCTCGGTGGAGGTGGTGTCATGCCGGCGGACATTACAGCTCTCAACAATCGAAACTCGAATGAATCGGGCTTCGAATCTATGCACTCACTGCGAATAAGTCGGGATCATCAGAGCAGCACAGCATTCAAATCGGCTGCCTACACCACCAGCAGCTCACAGATGCATAAATCAGAATCGCTGATAGATGCTGTAAGTTCGGGGAAATTGATTTCCATGCTTAGCAGTCAGCAACAGCAACACCAGCAGCAGCAACAGCAACAAAAAATCGACACTGTTGTGACGCAAGCGAGTGGCGATGGTGGCGATATAGTTTTGACTTCAACGACCACCACGGAGTTCACCAGCAGTCGTAGAATAGAAAAGGCCAGCTTGTCGAAGATAATACAATATGGTAGTATTGAGGCAAACGATGAGGTGTTTGGAACTGAGCATACCGACAAGCCACCGGCGCTACCGGTCAAATCCCGGACACATAGTATCAGAAGGGAGCGTCATCCGTCGATGTACGACAACGTAGATGAAACGGAACTGGAGCGAAGGTGAGCCGCTTTTCAGCTGTAAAATCACTGTTTTTAAAAACTAATTTTACCCTACTATGCAGTTCCCAGGATACGTTCAGCAATTGCTCTCTCCATCAGACCGGTTACCACAGCCGGCAGCAGATGATCAACAATCTGCCCAGCAAACACATTAGTTTGATCGAGCCACGCCATATGAATCATTTCAGCGAGGAACCACCGCCGTTACCGCTGAAAAAGAGACACAGTAAGTATCGTGCTGCTGCGTTCCGATGATTTTTTTCCGGTCCGGTTATAATCTTTGTCCCGATTCCGTTCGCCACAAAAAGTGCAATTTTTGGAGGTTCCTAATAGGCTTTTTCGGCCCGAAAGTTTTCTGGTGTTGTTAGGGGTTCGATTTTAATGAATTTGCCGATTTTTTTCTTAAGCTTCCATGCATTTTGCGTCACCCTCTCAGAATTTGATAAAACTTTGTGTGTGTAGTCTACCCTAAGTAACTTTGGATAGTTTTTGAAAAATTTTTCGAACTAATAGATAAGATAGCAAAAATTGTCAATGGATTGTTTAAAAATATTGAAAAAATATTTCAAAATAATGAAAAAATTGAATTTGAGAAGCCGCTTTTGGAAAAATCTATTAAAAAAAACCAAAAATGATTTTGAAACGATCGGTCATCTCAGTATTTTTTAAAATAAAGACAATTTAATTTTTATGCCAATCATTTTTCACGTTCTGTGCTTCTAAACGCCCATGTGTCTGCTGACAAGATTACGGTTAGAGAAAATTTGCCGAAAGATGACTTTTAAGGAATTGTTTTAACTTTCCTTTAAAAAAAATATTAAAAAAAAAATTAACTTGAGATTCTACACTGAAAAAAAAAAAAATTTAACAACATAAAGTGTTTTTCAAAAAATTGATCATTTCAGATTTCTTCCAAAGTAGGTTTTTAATTACCTAAAAAATTTCTCAGTATAGTTCTTTGTTAACAAAAACGTTTTCGTTTGAAAACCTCCTAGGTTCTAATTTTGGATAAGAACAAAAGTTCTTATCATGAAAAAGACAGTCAGAACAAAACTAACGATTTCCGAACCCGTCAATCGGATCCCCATTTCCTCCCCGGTAAAGCTAGTTAATTGTCTATGTTATCGCGTAGTTATTTGCTCCAGCACAAGTTACCTTTTTTTGTTTCGAACATCCCCCATCCGTATACATCCCCCTTTTGATTTGAAATAAATCCTGCAAACCCCCGCCAACAATTAGTACCAATGAGCAATTGCTAATCCCTTTCTTATATGTTACACACTTCAGTGTTTCAAAGTGTGGCCTATTCAGGTAAGTGGCCGAATTCTGCCCCGAATGGTTTTAAACGAAACCGTGTGTGACAGCTAACAGTGCAGTCGGTGTTGTTTTCTGTTGCTTCGCTATATACAAAAACCTGTCACACGCTTCTTATCGGCACCAACAATTACAACAGCGACAACACAGATACATGATGTCCTCACAAGTACACTGATCTTGACTGCCACTATACAGGATACTCTTGCCTTGCAGTTCGAAAGCCTCGAAGACCACATTTTCTATACTCTTGGTTGGAAATGGCTTGAACTGCTTTGTGTTGAATATTATGATTAATTTGTAGCTTATAGAACTCTTTTTGGTTTGATTCTGTATCTGTATATTACTTGAATGTATACCACTACAATACACTCAAAGGAAAGCGCGTGAAAAACTCTAATTCGGCCACACTTTCTGCTTTTCGAAAAAAAAACAAGTTTATTTTAGCTTATTCCTGGTTCCACACATCTAAACTTATTGTTTCGTAGTAGAATCATGTTTGATTCTCCTTCACAGAGCCTTTTTCGTTTATTTTGCCTCTAAGCAGTCTGTTCTTTAAATCTGTACAACTTTCGTAATCCAAATTTCGTGTGAGATTGCGAACACTTTAAGACACAAGTGGAAAATATTCTGACTAATATTTCTCTCATCGCAAACTTTGACAGTTATGGCATACATGGAGATGTTCGGCAGTGCATCACAGAGCCAATCCGAGTTCACGCGTCACTCGGTACATACGTATAACTTGTCACAGCACACCGGCGAACAACAGCTCCATCATCATCAGCTCCACCATCATCATCATCAAACGATGTCGATGACAAGCGGTTCCAGCAATCACAGTATTACCCACAGTCAAACGATGAAGTATGTGTACATAAATTTTCTCTACTGGGTCGTCAATCGTTGTAACTCTTTTTCCTTCCTACTTTAGCCTATCGCCGTCGCGTGTGGCCCCGCCACCGATATCGCCGCCAGGTTCGCCCGGCCTAAACGTAAAACCACCGGCACTTCCCCCGAAGCGCCAGCGAATCAACAGTAAAACACCAAGTATCACATCTACACCGCCGCCTAGTCCCAAAGTATTCAGCAACGATCTGCCATCGTCTCCATCACCGTCACAGTATCACACAGGCACCAACAGCTGCTCATCTCCTTCGCCCTCGTCTTCATCCGTGGGCACGCTTCTACCAACGCCCCCGCCAAAGAACCACTCAATGTTGCTAATCTCTGCCGCTGCTAGCAGTACGCCAACTACTTATCAACAGTCACCGGTGGCAAACAGCAGCGACCAGAATCCGCAGACATCAGCAGCCATAACCAAAATCAAGGTATCGCCCGTATCTGGGGACGATCAGCTTCTAGCATCTAACTCTAGTACTTCTCTCAACACTTCTATCTCTCCAAATTCTTCGCAACACTCGCAGTATAACAGTTTCAATAACCTTAACAACAATCACAGCAACAACAATAGTAGCCATAGTAAGTTAGCTAGCAATAACCTCGCGAGGACCGTTAGACCCTCCGAGGAAGTTGACTACCTTCACCTGAGCGACACGACGACGGCAGCGCCTATGGTAGTAGCTGCGACAGGAGCCCACCAGCGCCACTCGCGGTCACCGTCAGGTGGTGCAAAGACGAATCTCACAAGTCCTAGTAATAGTAGTCCTCTAGTCAACCAGAACAACAACAACAACAACAACAATCAGAGCAATAACAGTAGTGCAATAGCAGAATCTATCTCCGGCGGTAGCATCAACAGCGGCCGAAAAAGCACTGACGATGACGAGGTTGAGGTGGTACTTAGACGCAATAACAAGGTGCCTAGTATGCCCTATCTCTAACTGTGTTGTTTTAGTTGACCATTTGTGAGATAAGCTTTACTAACAGTATGCTTACGAATGGTTTTCTTCTCGTTTGCTTGAATTTTTAACATTTCACCTGATTTAGATAGATTTTTCTTTGATAATAAGATGCATGCATTCATTGTTGAAATTTGATTTTTTTTTCAAATAAATTATAACTCTTAACTCTGGTTTACAGAACGGGATCGCCTTGATCGAACAGCAACAACCTTCCAACCTGATGGAGGAGCTGGACGTGAGCAATTATTTAGTTTTTAAAAAAGAGAACGAGGACGGCCCGGATGTTAAGGGTGGTCACCCGGATGCGCTCATCATACACGCCACCCGAGTACAGAAGATTTCCGATGGTAAGTGGTGATCATAGGTCGCTCCGTTCTTGTTTTTTCTTTCCTTTTTCTCCACAGTGTTCCAGTTATGTTTTTTGTCTAACAGGCACTTTTGCAAATGCTATAATTATAAACACAGTCATTCTGACGGTTGACTGTTAGATCGAATACTCAACAAAGTTCTCTCTTATTTTTCTTTTCCTCTTTTGCACCTTCGACTAACCGAACAACCAAACCAATTGTGCACTGTGCGCGCGCACTGATTGTATTTTTTCGAAAAACAACTCTTTTTGCCATTAATATACGCACGTTTTCCGCGAACAAAAACCAATCAATCATTCAATCCATCAAAAACGCACCAAAATCAGTAACCGATGAGTTTCTAGAGGATGGTAAGCGCCTCTGGCGGGTGACAATACAAAGCTCACTAATTGAATTTCTGTAGTCCGTAGAGATTAGGAACATAAGAAAAAAGAGTGCCGCCTGATTCATGACCATACCTTTGTTTTGTTTTGCCTTTCGAACCAACTGCTGTGGTTTTGTAGTACAGTTTTTACATGTTCGATCAAGAACCTCAGCAGTAATTCGAACCAGCTTGATCTTTGGTGTGAGATCATCACATTTTCAGTTGCATACCATTGATGTCACCTTTCGTTCATACTGCAATACTTTTCAGCTTAATATTTTGTTCATTGAAATGAAAATTTGCTTTATAAAAGTTTGATTTTTATTTTTTTTTCTATGTCTGAATGCATTTTTGCATGTGGGTTGTACTTTATTGTTGTTATTTTACAGAGTGCAATTTATTTTATAGACGACTACCATTGTTGGAATACCATCTATGATATGGAATGTTGTTTTGTTTTTATTGCTCCGTGTTTCATACTTGACTTTGGTATTGTAAGATATTTGTTCACATCTAAGCCCTATGAAATTTGTTGCCTGATAAATGAACCACCAAAATTTAAAAAAGATACGGCAGATTCAATTATCATCATAGTTTCTTTCTAGCTCGATACACTTGTTCCAATGATGTTTTTATAATAAGAAGCGTCGACTATTGCTATTCTTTCCAGGTAGCTTTTCTACCTTAATGATTTCTTCTTTATGTTAAGAACAACAAGTTTAAAACAACAAAAATTTGTCAACACATTTTTGCCCAATTTTTTTCTGATGGGCGAAGTTTGGCGGAATTGCCTCTTTCGGCACAAAAACTATATCGTTTGCTTCGTACCACTCCATCACCGGTTTCGCGTAACGTCACGAAGTCAGATCCGGTCAAAACAGAGCGTCACCTCCGTGGAAATTTTAGCGCGTGTGAGCTGTATTTTGTAATTTTTAATCTGTAACGATTCAATGTCTTCTTAGCAATGAGGGTTTTTCTACTGCTTGTCTGACCAGACAGTTGATTTTTAAAAGAAAAGCAAGCTACATAAGGTTGCCAAAATACAAGAGAATGGGAGGAATAAGTAAACTACACTGAGAACAATATTTAAAGGATTTTGGGTTAGAATTATCGTTCAACATCCACCCCCGGAGCCGGTTGGCTCTTCGTAGGCCTATTGGCTTTACCTTGTAGAGATGCATCATCATGCTCTTGACCATGGCCTCTCAGAGTCCGCCTTGATGTGGAGCCTTTGGTGGATTGTAGCCCGAATCGATTTCTCGGAGCTGAGAGAACTTCTCCAGCTTTTGCAACTTGAGTAGCTCCTTAAGCTCGGTCAACTGTTGCTCGGCACCGATAAAGTTGGTGCCGTTATCTGAAACATAGCACTAAGCCTCGTTGACCAAGGAAGCGATGTAGTGCCCCAAAAAATCCATCTATCGATAATGTGCCCACCAATTCAAGGAGTATCGCTTCAGTGGACTTCATCCTTAGATAAAACGTAATCAACATAATCCACGCCTGTCCTTTAAAACGACTAGGCAGCAGTCACGCGAGCGCTTGGCAAGTCGCCCATATACTGCTACACCACCTTCCGCAGTTCCGCAGCACACGATGAATCGTAGGTTTCGCCTAAACAAGGTGAAACTGGCCAACAATCCGTTCAACCCAACATGCAGCTGTTCTCGATAAATAGCTTCGATGATCATCTCCGTAAATTGGTTTCTCTCAGACAGAATGCTTGGATGCTTCTGGTTCCTTGGAAGGTCTGTTTTCCTAGTTCTACTGTCGACTCTCAGCAGCTTCTCACCTTCATCGTAAATAAAATTCAAATTCTGAAGTTTACCTACCACTCGCTTATTCTGTAAAACACTCTTGATATCTTCACGGTACACGGTAAGCTGAATAATTCTCGCCATTAAATGCAACGAACCACGATAATCGACAGCGATCAATTTTCCGAACCGACGTTTGTTTTTAGACGCTTCGTCCACGCGTTACGGATGAAACAGGAAACGCATCCAAACACTCTGTAACATGGAGAAATTGCTACAATTGTCAATAACTTCATACGGGTTTAAGATTCAAATCACTTCGGTCACCATTTTTGGTGCCAACGTCTTCATATTCCTTAACTTCAACCTCATTTAAGAAGAGGAGGTCCGGACCGTTCCACCACAAAGAGTTCTTTATCAAGTCCATAGGAAGCACGCCGCGAGAAATTAAATCTAATGGATTATCTCCAGTAACGGACGTGCATCCACACCGCATCTGGCACCAACTGTAGAATCTCCGCGACACAATTGCGTACGAATACTGCCTGTTCCGGTTTGACTCTTTTTAGACATCACAGCACTATTTCAGAATCGGGTCTTAACACGACACGTCTGATGTCGATTTCCAAGGCTTCACACAGAGCTGCGGCACATCTTCAGCCTCCTCACTGTTCATCTCCTTCAGCGGAGATAACCGTTACTTCCCACATAGAAGTTTGATATTCGTGGAACGATCTTCGGCAACTCTTTTAGGTATTTGCAACACCCATACGCTCCGCGAGATGCATCCGAGAATTCGATCAACTCAAACTTTATCGAATTGTTCACTGTTACACGTCGCGTAATTCTCATGTTATTTATCTCACACAACTCGGACCTTAGTTTTTTCCATAATATCAGCTCTTCTTCAGGGATCGGATCTTCCCAGTCGATCTTTTGCCGCTAAGCAGCTGCATAACCATATTCGCTGAAACCACAATTGGACCCAAGACTTCCAAACGGTCGAAACATTTTGCGATCTCTGAAAAACACTTGCTGTTAGGTCAACGGTTCCAAGAGAATCACCATCGGTTTCACACGAAAGAGTCGCCAGAAACCCTGCTGGACCAATCTATCAACTGTTGCGAATTGTCGTCTATCCATACAAACCGTTGACATTTGATATCAACACTTGCTCACACATCAGTTGCACATCCGTAGAAAAAACGAATCTGGGCAGTCTTCATCGTTGGATGATGTTAAAAAGTGGGCTCTGAATGGTTGGTGCTTCCATCAATGCATCATTGAGGGACAGCTTCTCGACTCTCCCAAAGAACTAGCCTCACTTAGTATCTGCCATCTCAGCTCGGGCATAAGTAGCCCTTAGGAATTCTTCGCAGTCGTCGTTCTTCAGGGGCTCGTTTGTCTGCTCATCGATATCTATAAAACGTTTTATCAGGTCGTAAAGCCTTTTGTCGTTCCGTTTCACGGCAGTGGCTTGACAAATTCGGACTCCAGCAACCATCCCCGTCTTGTTTGTACACTAGACCGGTAACCAACCACCCTAGCAGACTCTTATGCACCAAAGAAAGGTCTTCAGGCGTGAGCATCTCCCAGCTTGAACTAGACCGTAAAATACCTCAGCACCGATCAAAATGTGAACCAGACTTGGGTCACAGAGCTTCGAATCTGCCAGTCTTAAGCCAACCCGCAGCATCTAGTTTCATGGAGAATAGTGTGCGTGCCACTCGAGGCACTACGAGATAATCCTTAACGAAAAAGCAGGCACTTGTTCTGGACTTCACAGTGGCAGAGATTTTGAACTTCACCGTAAATTGGGCTCCATTCACCCCTAACACAGGATTATTTTAATATTCCTTCGGCAAGAGTAACAGATTACTCATCCTTTGGAAACTTTTGCGCAATGCTAGTATGTCGATCATGTCAACGACCGGAGTCGTCAATAATACCTACTTCCGGTCTAGAACGGGGATGACTGTAACTTCGCACTTCCCTTCTATCTTCTTTGCCTTATTCTTTGATCTGAAACCTTCAACAACCGTTTTCGCCTCAGTCTTCTCTGTTGCCTCTTCCGAAGTTTCCTTCTTCTTTTCGCCGTGCATCAGTGGATCATGCTTCTTTTTACACGGACACCATTTACTGTCCTCCAGCTTACAGTTCACCGTACGATGTCCCTTCTTGAGGTAAGCAAAACAGAGGCCAAATTGCTTTGCCTTTTTATATCGGCTGCTTTCATTTCTTGAACGGTTACATTCATTTTCTTGAACGAATCGCAATCTTCGATCTTATGCTTTTGATTACTACAAATGCTCCCAGGCCTTGCGGTATCGATATTAAATTAGGATGCAATCAGGATCACAACAATAGTTTTCGAAAACTCATCCTCCATCTTCAAGTTGTGGAACGCCCGGAATTCCAAGCGCTTCTCCACAACGTCAAGTAACGATCTCAGCTCAGCAAGAGAACCATGCGAAGGTTTTCGCACTTCTTCGTTAGGAACCTCCATGCACCCTCGTAGTTGCTATCATTTAACGTTTGTTAGTCAATCGAACCATGCGCTCTCCCGACCAAAGCCCTTTCAAGATAATGTAGCTTAGTGGCAGGTGAGTCTCCAGGAACATTTGTTGACGATGTTCATGTTGTCATAGTTCCCCTCAAACGCAGGCTGTCTGTTGGAGCAACATGGACGGCACTATCTGGTCCGGTACTGGCTTTCTACTGGTACCAGGTTGTAGGACAGAGTATTCAAGAAACTTGCATTGTCCTTCTGCTGCAGTGAGGTCAGCAATCGCTCATTTGATGACATCGTACGTCTGGATTATTTCCGTACGTCTGGATTCATTTCGGAAGAATTCTTAGAGCTCCTCAAAATCTACGAACTTCGCTTCGAATTCATCCTTCTTGCTCGGATCCGTCTTGAAAATCCGAGTCAAGAACTTGTTATAATCATCATAGGCAGCATCAACGGTTTTGGTAGATAAACGAAGGGAATAACGGCTAAATTTACCGTTATCGGATTTTGCTCAATCAATCGTTTGTCGGATCCGTTCCGTCTTACCTTAGGTCATGCGGAGGCACTGTTCTAATGCTGCGACAGACTCGGTCATCTTTCTGTTTTGCAGTAGCGATTCTGTTGCCTTTTCTGTCTAAAAACACTGAGAACTGGACTCGACTTCACTAAGGCGATTGGATCGGAGATCCAGTGGATGTCGCGAACAAACACATTTTCAGCTTCCCGGAACGTAAATGCATTCTAGATACGCCTTTCGAGCTCTTCGTGACATCTTTACATATATTCCATCTTTACATATGTTTCATATTACGTCACAAGCACACACAATCGTATTCTTTCCTTGTGAATAGATCATTGCACACGAAAAATAACCTCACTTTTCTGACACTTCCCACGGGTTTGTTTACAAGGTGTTCTATTCACTTTTTATGTGATCGGAGTGAAAATTCATGATACGAGTACGAAAAAGATGGGAAAATTCTCCGCCTATGCAAATTCGTTACTGTGATCTTTTGGTTTATTCTTGGAAACACAATTTTTAACAAGAAACTTCCGCTTTTCTATTCGAGCCGAAAATTTTTCTTTGTAAACAAACCCGCGACAACTGTCAAATCTCTTTCTTCTTCTTGTTTTGTGACGTCATCGTGCAACGATCTATTGATTTGCTTTTTTTCTACGGAAAAATCACTTTTCTTGGCAACGTGTATCAAATTTTCAATGGACCTTTTCAAAATGGCCGCCGAATGCACTCTAGCGCCAAAACACCACGAAATAAACCGTACCAGTGGTACAGGCCGTATTTTTCTTGTTCTTTTGCACAATTCGGTGGAACGCAAACCGGGAATCGCGTGTCCGAGTTTCTTGAATAGACAGAAATAAAACAAAACAACATCGCAAAACGAATGAGCGATGCGCGAATGTAAAATAACCATTCTTTCTATGTTTGAGAGCCGACGGACGTTCTACATTTACGAGCGAAAGCCTACTGTGAATTGTGATGCCCATTAACGAAGTGAATCAAATGAAAGTAATAATCGTTTACAAGCTTGGATTAGAGGAAGGGCAGCAGACGCTCCTGGATGTATTCGTCATATATTTTGCCGTTGATAGTGCCTGTCGTTATATACGGTCTGCTGAATTTGCTGTACTCATAGATTGCCTGCCACACCAAAAACTTTTTAGCAAATTTGTCGGCCTTCTTTTCCCGGGACTTGCCATTGAAAAGCTCCAAGCCGGAAATTGCTTGGTATCCGCTTTAATGTAGGGCTTGTCGTCCATTACGATGCATTTCGGCTACACCAACCACTTGTGATACAGCTTCCTGGTGTGAAATTTGGCCACCGTATTTTGTTTGGTTCGCTTGGGCGCCTTCCTAACCTTGAAGACATGAAATCTGGCGTTTCACTGTCTTCTGAACAAACCAGACGAAAGAATTGACCTTCTTGTACACGTCTCGAATCTAAAGATTTGGAATGCACGTGAAGTAATTCCTCATCTTCATTGCTTTTACATGGTCGTTCGTTTCTGCTTTTTCGCCGCTGGGACGTCTGGGTCTGGATGGTTGATTTCCAACTGTTTCGCAATCGACCTGTTGGACTCGCCTGAATTTTTCACAACCACGCCCATAATTTTCCAGCTTGCCACTGATTATTAATCGTAGAATTCGACATTTGGAGGCCTACTTGCACGTCCTGTTCGACACCCGCTCTGGTATCACAAACAAAGGCTTCCTGCAATGGCCTCAGTCTTTGGAACAGGAAAATAAGGATGGTTAGGTCTCGATAGTTATTACAGTCGAACCTATGGTCTTTCTTATAGATAAGGCATTCGAGTCCTTCCAACCAGTGCGTAGGTAGTTTTTCCTCAGACCATACCCTTAAGATAAACAGGTGAATTGCACTATACAGCCGTTCGCTCCCGAACAAATTTCTCTCGTCCGATATGTGCGTTCATACCTCCGATGACGACCTTCATGTCGGGTTGTGGCACTCTCCGTACGTTTGCTCAAGGAGCTCGAAGAACCCTCCTTTACGTCGTTGACTTCATCGTTTGTCGGCGCGTACACATTAAAAAAATTGTAACTAAAGAATCTGTCCTTGATCCTCAATACGCATAAATGGTCATCTCATCAGAAACTCCTTTTGGATTTTGTGATACACTCTCTGATTTGCTAAACATCAAGTGATGCTACTTATACCGAAACATAAATATTCACCCTACCTTTCCGTTATTCATTAGCTAATATCGTATTGAAAATTGCATTCATTATAACTAGTTTTGACCAAAGAGAATGCCATTGAAATGCACGATATAGTTTTGCTTAGATATTAATATATATATAAAAAAAACAACTTTGATTTTATTCGCACACTAAAACCCCATTCAAACTAAATTCTTCTCCTCGGCCGAAATAGCTTACGGCGAAGCATTTATCACGACTTTCCGCACCTTCATCTCTCCGTTGGAACTAATCCAGAAGTTAACCCATCGGTACTCGCTGTTCCACTGTCAGATGATCGACGTAAAGCAGAAAGCCGCCAAAGAATCATTCTCGCTGTTGGTGCGGGTAGTTAACGACCTAACGTAAGTTTCACCTCGTCACAAAGTTCTTCCATCCAGCACGCCTCTAATGCTTCATAACCTCCTTAAACGCCTTTTCCAAACACGCAGAAGCCCGGATCTCTCCCGCCGACTGCTGGAGATTCTAATGAACTTCGTCTACCAGTTGGTGTGCGCCGGACATCTCACCATGGCCAAATTGCTGCGGGTAAAGCTGATCGAGAAGGTCACATTGTACAAGCAAAAAATGTACAAGGAATCGTGCACGCTGGCGCGCGAGGTGATGACATCCCCGCCCAGCCTGTTGGATCTAAAATCGGCTGAAATTGCCGAACAAATGACGCTGCTAGATGCGGAGTTGTTCCATAAGATCGAAATCCCTGAAGTGCTCATCTGGGCCCAAGAACAGAACGAGGAACGGTCCCCGAATCTGACCACCTTCACCGAGCATTTCAACAAAATGTCCTATTGGTGAGTGTTTGTCGTGGCCTATCGAAAAAATCGTATTGTGTTAACGATACGTTGATTAATTATTTTGCAGGGCGCGGTCGCAAATTTTGAGACAGGAAGATGCCAAAGATAGAGAAAAACATGTGATTAAGTTTATCAAGATAATGAAGCATTTACGAAAGATCAACAATTACAACTCGTACTTGGCGCTACTGTCGGCGCTGGATTCCGCACCAATAAGACGGTAAGTGTAGATCATTTAGAGTGGAGTGGATTGCATACTTACATAATTATTCAATTTTCCAGACTGGAATGGCATCGCACTATAACTGAGGGTCTTAAGGAGTACTGCGCACTAATCGATTCAAGTTCTAGCTTCCGAGCCTACCGTCAGGCATTAGCTGAAACCAATCCTCCCTGCATACCATATATGTAAGATTTATCTTTTTGAAATGTTCCTTTGCTTCGTTCCAACTAACGTTACATTTCTCGGCAGTGGTCTTGTTCTTCAGGATCTAACTTTTGTGCATATCGGCAATCCGGACTTGCTGCAGGATGGTTCGATTAACTTCTCGAAACGATGGCAACAGTACCACATCGTTGTAAATATGAAACGTTTCAAGAAGGGGTAGGTTTTTTTTCGTTAAATAGAATAATAAGTTTAAAACTAACAACTCAATCAACGTTTTTTTTTAGATCGTACCAATTTAAAAAGAACGAGAAGATAATCGGTTTCCTTGACAACTTCGAGAACTGCCTAGACGAGGACGCGATGTGGCAAATTTCCGAGAGTATCAAGCCGCGGGGCGGGCGGAAGACTAACGCAACGAGCAATTAGTATAAGCTGAACTGTCTGAAAGGCAGTGACGAACATGAACAAGCGATGCTGCTGCAGGAGCAGAGAAAATCCGCTCAATAGCAGCGGCAGCGAAAGCAACATTAATCGCAGCCAGTGGACCACGACCACCTGACGAAAGGGGAGGGGGGCTGCCCAGCGTGAGAGGTATCGTCATTACAATGCCAAAAATGCTTTTTACATGTATAAGCTAGTTGTTTTTAAATTATTTTCGTTTACTATGAACCTTATTTTTATTTTGGTTCCCACATTTTTCGATACCGAATGTCCGGACTTCGCCGAAAATTTCATTGATTTTATTTTAGTGTTTTTTTTTCCTGTTGTTTAGTTCCCTTTTCGCTAGATTTTTCGAAGCTGTGGTTCCCACTATGTTTCGATAGGTAATATAGGAAAGCAATCAGTATAGAAAGAAAGGGATTTTTTCTGCAATTGTATGATTATCTAGTATCGTATAAAACCTTTACCAGAAGTAACCCTAATGCAAATTGTAAATAACAGACAAAAAAACGCAAAACCGTTAAGTGTTATGTGGTAGTCAAAAGCAAAGCAAAAATTATCAAACATTAGTGCTAAAGTAAATATAACTAGCGCTGGAAATCTCCAAACATAAATACACTCACACCAACAGCATTCAAAATGAATAAACTCTTATTTTGAACCACTCAGTTTAGTTTATTTTCTTTTTATTCTGTTTTCTATCAAGAAACTTCCCAGATTTCATAGGTTTATTTCACACAATTATATGTCGGGTTTTAGTTAGACTTTCGTTCCAAGCGTTGTATAGAGGTCAATAAAAAATAATAAAATTTACTACCAGGAACGAACAGTCACACATAAACACACTAACAAAATAGTCAACGCAATGCTTTAACGTTAATCTACTGCTGCAAGTACACAGACTATTAGATGTTGAATGCGAATTCCATCAATAACCAAAATGTGCAACAATGAAGAAGCAAAATATTTGAAACAACGAATCAAATCTAACATGATCAACAAGTCATAACTACCGCAATTGTCGATAGGAAGCATACTTACTAATATATTATAACAAATATTTACAACTGAACCGCAGGCTAATTCGAGTGTACTTCTGATCATACTGCTAGGTGAAATTACTGTCACATTAACGTTTTGTCGTATTGTGTGGAAAAGTATCTACTGTTGGATTGTTGGATGAAGAACCAGAGTTTTGTTTTGCACTCAGCGACTTCGAACACTTATCTCATCCTGTTCATCTATACGAATGAGTTTTGAGTAGACATTCAAATACACACCCGGAAACACCCGAATGTTTCTGTTTCTGTTCTGTTTCTTGCGCTTTGGTTGCGTAACGTAACCAGTCGCAGGTGACAGAGAATTTTGCGTTTTCAGATGGATTTCAGAAAGATCGATGGAAAATGAACGCAAAGCTGTGAGAATATGCGCAGAATTTTTCGAGATGGTAGATCAACTGCGGAGCAAGAGTGTGCCACAAGGTAGTTGCCGCACAAACTGCTGGACACATAATCTGTTTTTAGCTTTTAAAGCAGCGTACGATACAGTTGAAAGAAATAAGCTGTTCATTTGGTCTCGAGTTACGATACTAGCCAGTCGTCATAGGCTCGAGTCTCGGGTTGGGAGAGACTGTTAATGTTAGTACCAAACAGTGGGCTGCGAAGTCTGTGTATAAAACCAAAAGGTCAAGTTCCGAATCGAAATAGATCCGCAAGGCTTTGCTTTGCTATCCGAAATTTTTCGGAAGGTAATCTTGAGGATGCTTGCGCTCAACCGAAGCCCTGTAATTCATTATTAAATTCGAAAGACCTCTGAAAAGGTCCCCTTACATCACGTGGCACACACCGGAAAATTCAGTTAGACATTCTGGTTGAATTGTGGCATTTAATGAGCCCCCATAAGTCTCTATTATGTCGAATGAACTAAGCAGTTGAATAAATTGGCAGACACATCACAAAGTAGGCGTGTAGAAAATCGTATTTTGCTTCGAAAAGCTGAGGCGAGGCTAGTAACTTCTTCGTGTTTTGTTTATGTAGCCTTCCTTTCTATTAGATAAATAAATATCTCAATTTTTAGTGTTTCAAGTGGTGAATTGTTCTCGGGATGCCTGAATATGAAAGACAAGGTATGTAACTTTGTTAAAAACAACTTAAATGGATCTAAAGAATCTAGAGCTGTGTGGAAATCCGTGGGTTTACGCCTCGATTAGAATGAAGGATGACAGATTATGAACAAGGAGAAAAAATGTCAACTTTTGCGCTCGTTACTCTCAGGTGTGAATGTGTGAGAAATGTTATCCCGAGTAAAAAAGATGCGATTCTACTCAATCCTTGATTCTGCCGCTGTAGTTTCTTCATCGTCAACTTTCTAATGCTTTTTGTACTCATCACTTCCGAGTTACTGATTGACCTAATTATATAAAAAAAGAATTGAACACATCTTGACTTCCTGTCAAGAAACATTTGAAGATTAACCCAGAATCTTTTTCCTGAAAAGCTTTTTTGGTATCTTATTTGGCTTTTATTCAATCAAATCTAATAAACAGAGCTTGTTTAGCTGTTGTTCAACTGACTAGATCCGACACCAGGAGATTTTCTGAGGCGAAAAAACTCTGGGATCACACCTTCCATCGTATGAGGAAATAAAGCCGTTGGCGCCCCTGGGTTAATCAACAAGTCGTAAGTTAGAGCCCTGGGTGGAGTCGTCCCCTGGCGTCGGTGATATGCACAGAGGCGGAACTAGGCTGACGGAAAATAGGCGAAAACAAAAAAAAAAACGATTGTGTCCCTAAGCTCTGCTGAATCATACTTGTATACTCCTAATTTTCATAAGTTTGATATCGTATTCGGTAATAACTCAAATTTTAAAAGGTTTTCTACGTCACCGTGAGTTTTGTATCAACCTGTTTTGGGTTCATCATTAATAATCAGTCAGTTTATCACACACCTAGCAAAGAAGGATAGCACATCATAGAAAAAGCAAGCAACGATAAGTGTAGCACATTTGTATTACTAGAATATTAGGTGAAATTAATCGAATAGACTATACTCTCTAGAACCTACCAAGCATTTATACGCTGGACCAAAACACTTTTACCCATTTCCCGACGTTCAGCTGTTTGTCGTTGTCTACTACAAGGACAGAGGTAATGTTTTACTAACTAACCGAAAACACATATCATGTGCTAACAAATCACAGTCAGAAATCCCTGCTTCGAAGAAGTGTACGGCAGCAATTCTTGGAACGGGACTAGAGACGTTTAGAAAAATGAAGAAAGCGGGTGACGAACAAGACTTTTTGCCAAGTAGCGAACCACTTAGAACAAACAGCTTCTCTTTTACGTTACCATAATCAAACTAACGAAATTTCGCTTTTTATATAAATATAAATGTAAATGTGCTGGAAAATACTCGGAAGCTAATAAAAAAAAAAATCCTCTTCTAGTTGAACGTAAACAAGTTTAGATATCTAGATAGTATGCTAGGTATGTCCAAACTTGAACTAATCGGGTATTTAGATTCCAAAATGGTCAACGCGAAAGCGTTGTACCTGCAAAACAGTGAGAATTAATGCAATTATCTATTTATATTTGAAATAAGCGAATTAAATCAAAAAAATGAAGAGAAAATCTGTCGAAAGACTAGAAGGAAAAGGATATTATACAAGTATTTGGAAATAATGAAGCATATTTTTAGTTTTGAACCAAACCCAATTTAGCGTTAGTGCATAACTTTTACACGAATAGATGTTGCATAAAATACATACTTTTAAAAGTGAGAACAAAACTAATGATACGGCAACCAACGGGTGATGATGGACTTTGATAAACGGCTAAAATATCTTCAAGTTATTTATGTTCGTGCAATAACTGAACACAGTATCATACAACATATAATATATCCTAAAGCATTACTGAGTAAGGCACTCCAAACACATTGACTAACAGGTGGGTGGCTATCGGGTAGCTAACAATAACGTAAATGCATTCAACAGTAATGATTACATTTCAGCCACACTTAAAATAAAGCAAACTTGATGAATAAGAATTGATGTGATACAATTACTTTTACTGTAATACACGGCAGAAATAAACTTAGCAGTTACGAAATCAAGCAATTGTTGAAGTTCTTTTTCCTACAAAATAAAAGTTATGTGTCCTTTCGAAACTGTCTCGAAAAAGCAAATATAAAATCTTCCTAATTCATCGCTTAAAAAGCGGTTTGCAGAAGCTATACAGCAACGTGTTATTAAGAAGTCATTCTACGTGTTCTAAAATAACTTTTAAAGCTATTTCGGCTTTTCTATAGCTGGAAAAATAAAATGAAAAATGTTTTTTGTACGTCACTGCAGGTTGTAAAAGACTATGTACTATTTTGATAATTCGACGAAAAAAATTATATCTTTTCGAATTAGGTTGCACAACTTAATTCGTGGTTTTCTATTAGTCCAGTATGTTTGATAAATTTGATGATTGAAGTGGACAAACCGTATGATCTAATACGCAGCCATCCGATTTGGTTGATGGATATGTAAATCCCTAGCTACCAACTTTTTAATGGGGTATCAACAGAGTTCATTTCGTTTGACAGCAGGCAGTGTTCATCCGTATATATCAGCTGGTGCATTGATTTTTTTTTTTGAAGTGGAGTTTATTTTCTATTTGCGCTCATCAACATTGACAGGAAATTTTGCAGTTAATAATTTAAGAAACGACCCTGAAATGGTTTGTGTTCCGTGTTTCATAATTCCGGTGCTGCTGTACCTGTGGCACAAGTTCGTACAGCCGTACGTGCTACGCTTTTGGAACCCTTGGGAGAAGAAGGACAAGGATGGCAACGTTATCAAAGCTGGACCAGAGTTTCCATTCAAGTGTGCGGGAGGTGTTTGCCCGTTCCCGGCCAAGGACAAGAACAAACCGGAAGTGCAAGCTGGAGCCGATGGTAGCGGAAGTTGCACCAATGTGGCTGAAGCTAGCCCGAACACGGAAGGAGAAACTAAGAAAAGCCTGTGAAAGAGTTGCCTACTTTTGAATGAATAATGATGTATATGAATGCTTTAATTTAATAACCTGTTTACTATAAGAAACGGTGCAAACAAATTGATGTAAAACAACATAATGTCTATTATTTAGCTAACAGTGATTTATTAACAAGCAACTTGGTAATGGTGATAACATCATTAACAATTCCAGCATGAATTTACTGTGAAAATGAAACTCCTTACATTTACCAGGTTAGAGAAATTAACTGGTTATTTTTTCATTCCATTGTACCTTAAATTACTATTTGAACTTTTTAAATTACTTTTCTCTAATGTTAATATTTCTGGACCAATATTCTTCAATTGAACATATTTCTGGATAGACATTGTGTGAGATTATTTTTTACGCTTATTCTAATAGTAGAAGTGCCTCAAAAGGCCGCAGAATACAGCACTCGTGCGCTAATTGCACGAAAGTTGCAGTGCAACTAGCGGATGGCCTTTTAATTGCATGAACTCAAAACTGTCAAAAATTTTTAGGGGGTGCGCTAATGTTTGGTTTTCGTGTATCCGTTGCCGGAAAGCTTTTAGCAGCTTTCATAGAGCGATTAACGGAATTAGCAACCGCACCGTGTCTGCCATGTGCAATAACAGATATCTTGGAAACAACATTCGAAGTGGTGTTGAACGATGAGTAAGGTCGAAGAGTCATCGAGGGGAACAGAAGAGAAATTGAGAAGGACTAACGAGCTGTGGATCCGCCAACCTTGGACGATGTGGAAAAGGTTTGCAGAAAGCTGAAGAGTAAAGGAGCGGAGTCTCACACGCTTCTTGGCTTTGCGGACGACATCGATTCCATCGGTGTTTGTCGTAGAGCTTTGAAGGAGGCCTTCACGGCTCTCAGAATCGAAGCTGCGATAGTTGAACTCACCACAAACACTGTCAAAATGAAGCTCATGGTGGCTGGTAGAGAGCGTGGTAGTTGGTGCTGCGGTGGCGATTGATGGGGACACTTTCGAAGTGGTTGATGTATTTGTTTACCTTGGTACACTCGTAACGTGTGATAACGACGTGAGTCGTAAGGTGAAGAGACGGATTGCCTATCCGGTAGGTCTCGCAGCCTCCAGATTCGCACGAAATCTTCCGGTCCTCAGGCGGTGTAACGGAGACTGCACCATTACCTTGAAGCGATCTTTAAAGCTCTTGCGGGTTATGGTTGACGATAAGCTCACATCAACTAAGCTTGCAAGAGGGCTCCAACGGCTATTAGAGCACTATTTTGAATGATGTCGAATAGCTCAGCGGTGGATGGCAGCAACGTAAGCTTTTTGCCAGCGTGGTTTCGTACATACTTAGATATGGAGGTCCAGTGTGGTCCAAACCGCTAGTTATCGAGGTAAACTGGACAGTACCTACAGGTTCATGTGCCTGAGGGTTGCGAATGCGTACAGTGTCACGACCTGTATAGCCATTAGGGAGGACGTAGAATGCTTCGACCAACGTGATACAAGGTACCAGAAGATAACTATCGATGATCAGATAGCAGCAGGAATGGTCCAATTCCGCGAAAGGTAGAAGGACGCACCGACTTATTCCGGTGGTATCCGGACGGGCGCCATGGAGAAGTAAACTTCCACCTGACACAGATCCTGTCAGGTCATGCTTGCTTCAGGCAGTATCTACACAGGTTCGGGCATGCGAGGTCCCCCATGTGCCCCGAGTGCATGGATGCCGAAGAGACTGCTGAACATGTCTTTTTCGTATGTCCTCGTTTTGCGCGCGCGCGGAGCAACATGAAGAAATTGAGCGGGCCAGACACTACTCCGGACAACCTAGTTCAGAGGATGTGTAAAGACCCGAACAAATAGTCCCAAAGTTGCAAAGCAGACGACAGGTTGAACACATACACGCTAGTCTCAGCTAACTTCCAGTTTCCAGGTTAGTTAGCTAATTAGCTAGAAGATCTGAGAGCCAGGAGGTTGCACAGAGCATAAAAACCGCTCCCTGAAGCAATAGCTAGCAGTCGTCCCGGAAAGTATTATGGGCTGGAGACTGGAGGGTTTTTAGTGGGTTAAACCCCACACTACCTGAGGTTGGTTTCTCAGGTGTTGACAGCAAACTCTCATTGTACATGATATAACAAAAATAAACAATAAAAAATCTGTACGAAGCATACACACTGATATTGTCAAGCTGATGAAACACGCAGGATACAGTGGGCTGGTCTAATCCAGCTTTCCACGAGCGGTAATGGCGGATGGATTTGACATTTAATGTACACACTTAAAACTGGATCTCGAGCTCGGCAAAAAACATCAGAGTTCACTCGGCAACTTTGGATTCAACCGGTATTTCAGCAAAAAAATGCCGGTTGCCGACAGTTGTCAGATCATTTTGCCGAGACTTCGTCCAAAAAACTAAGCTTGACGAATCTCGTCTCTATTTTTTGCCGAATTTATCGTTAAACACTGTTGATGCCGAGGTCAGCAAAAACATTACTGGTATCTCGGCACAAATTTTACTCGTTGCCGTGTTTCGGCAATACAGCTGTCATTCTCATGAACGAGTTGCCGCCATTTTGCTTAGTGCAAATTTATGCGTGTTACGGGTGAGCAAACAGGAATCAGATACAAGTTTGGCTGAAATTTGTGCAAATTACAAGTGTTTACAATCCGGTAGCCGAAAAAAATGTAGTACAGTTTGGTGGGAAATGGCTGGAACTCAAAAAGTGTAGTTTCGTGTGAATACAATTTTGTATTTGTTTTAGGGATAGGCATTAGACATAATTTTAGATTAGATGTTTAGCTCAATGCCCTACTGGCGAGCAAGATAAAGATAAGTATTCAAGATTTAGTATGAATAAATTTCTTTACTTACTAAAACTCATCGAGCTTATAATTTATCTTTGGAAAGAAAACTACCTGATTCACAGCAAAACTATTTTCTGCGATTGGATTCCACTGAAAAAACGGCTCGTTACTGTGCCGAACATTCAGCTTATATAACCGAAAGGTCGTTAGACTGGTTTGCCGCTTCTCGGCTGGATTTGCCGAGAGCACAGTCAACTGTGTACCGCGATTCTCGGCATAAAATGACATCTGTCAAATATTGGTTTTCCGAGATTCTCGGCAAAAAAAATTCAGCCGAGATGGTTGCCGAGCACTCGGCTGTCCAAATCTCGGCACAAACAATGCCGAGGTTCGGCGAAATTTTTTAAATGTGTAGGTTGTCTAACTATAGTCAAAAACATCATATCAAGAAGACTGGCATCTCTGGATCGATCCCATATAAATGACAAGCGTCAAATCAAACAGCGCACTCCATCTATTGAAGGTGGAAGTTTGCTATGAAAGTGCTGGTAATTACATCGCTGCGAAGACAGAGTGTGCGTATGTGGTGGTCCAGTTTGTGCGTTCGGCTTGCGCTCGCATTGCCAGCACACAGACTAGCATGTGTCAGTTCCACTTTTACTCAACAGACTGCACCGCCAAAATTGTCGCTCAATCCCAGGCAGAGTTCCCAGTCTTCTTGATATGAGGTTTTTGCTATAGTTCATTGGATATTTCCATTGAACTAGTACTAGTTGTACACGGAAAACGAAAAGTACCCATCTTCGTGTCAATTTCACTCAACGCAGTCATTCCGTGCAGGAAGCCAGTTTTGAGTAGTTGCCGATTTATTCAATAGTAGGTATATCGCACTAGATGAAATAATCCGTCAAAAATACAAAAATGTCAAAAATTTTTTGGGTAAAATTCGCTCAATTTCATTCAAATAAAAACCAAAATGTTAGAGATGATAATTATAACATTGTTTATTAAAGAATCAACGATACGATTTACACGAACAGAAACATTTCACCGATTTAGTCTTCCTTTCTTCTCCCCATGTATGACATGTCTACGCAGGCTTATAAAATACTCCAGCATACCTTCATAGCGGATCCCGAAACCTGAAATTCCTCCATTGCGACCCTTTCCATAATCATAAGACGATATTCGTGAATGCGCTACCAATAGAGTGTCACTCATTCCAAGTGACAGTGAGGCTTTGGCCTGTCGCACAAACTTTAATTCCTGCTAAAACATCGCACTAATCGATTTAAGGTGAAACCTCATTGAATCCAAAAATGGCCGACTTCGAGTCACCACTTCGAATGTTCAAAAGCACAAGACTCGGAAATCTCATAGCGTTCCCTAAGAAAATCCTATTTTATGTTTGCTTCACCACAGCAAACATAAAATAGAACTTTCACAGGGAACGCAATTACTCTTTCTGAGTCTTGTGCTTTCAAAAATTCGAAGTGGTGACTCGAAGTCGGCCATTTTTGGATTCAGTGAGGTTTCACCTTAAACGCTGTGAAAACCTAAAACGAAAACAAATTAGCAAATAGCCTTAATCGCAACCTTGTAAATCCTACTTTTTAGTTTTCGGCAGATAACCCTCATGATAGGCACTTCAAATTGCACGACTCTTGGTGGTGTTCACCCCGTACGTTGGAATAACGGATCCCAAATATATTCCGATTGCTCACGGTTCGCTATCAGCGCCATGTGCGCATACTTTTCCGGAACTAGTCTCCGGAAGTAGTCTCCCAGCGTACGCCGGTACTGTTTATTCACTTTCCGCAACTGTTCGGGAGTATGGTCTGTTCGCTGCTTAACCAATGCAACCAAATCACTGGAGATAGGGGATTAACAGAAACGAAAACTTTTGCACTTGTCGTTAATCTTCTTTTTACAGACGGCTATTATTTCTTAAAAACATGCTCGTAAACCGTTCATCACACACAAACTTCAAAAAACCTCTGTCACTTTCAAGAAATCAACTTGTTGGTCCAAGTTTCACTTAGGTTATGAATTTCTCAACCAGTTTGATTTTTTATCCAATATTGGGTTCAAACTACTCAACGTTGGCTTTTTATCAAAACACCAATATTGAGTAAAAGCATCATAAAAAACTTTTAAGTTGAATTGACTCAGCCTTCGCATTGCAAAATTACCCAACACGTAAGTTGTATAAGGTTTACATCATTCCAGATAGTTTGTACCCTCCGGTTGGGTAGATTTTGTTTTCCGTGTATGGATTTGACATAAAATAATACTAGTTCAATGGACAAATCCGTTGAACTAGTAGTATGACAACCTCCATTATGTGTCAAATTCTCGACTAATTTGTGATAAGGTCGTATGTCTAAACGTCAACAAAACGAGTGAGAGTTATATTCCTTGTATTTCACAAGCACAGATCATCTCTCACTCGTTTTGTTTACGTTTAGACATACGATCTTATCACAAAGTAGTCGAGAATTCATCTAACTAGTTTCAGTTCAATGGAAATTTCCAATGAACTAGCAGTTTGACAACCTACATTAAGTGTCAAATCCATCCGCCATTATCGCTCGTGGAAAGCTGGATTAGGTTTCTTGTTATTTTTTTTAAATTTAGTTTGACATTTTTTCATGCATTTTAATAATTTTCTTCATATAAATAGCTTGTTATAGACAAAGATAACTAGAAGAAGATACCTAACTTCCATATTTTTCATACATTTTGAACACGACCGACTTCCGACGGTTAGTGCTGCCATCTGATGATTTAAATTCTCATAAAATTGTCACTATGAGCAAAACCGATTTATCGTGCATAGTCCGTCATCGATCGTTGAGCTGTTCAAGATTGTATATGAAAAAGGTGTAGCAGTTTGGTCAGCTCGACGCTTAAGATAACATGCATATTAATGATATTGTCATTTTTTGCACTTCATGCTATTGCCATATTTTTTTAACTTCAAAGTACGAAAAAAATGTGTGAAATCGACTGTCAGAGTGGGGGTTATATTGAGAGGTTATATTTATTTTCAGGACTCCTTCTACCAAAACTAAAAGTTTCATATGTCGCAAGACAGGTTTCAGAACCATTGTGCATATGATCAGGTTCACCGGAGCACCCGATTTTTGCTTTATTAACCTCGGTGAGAGTGGAAAACTTGACTGTGGAGCGTGCTCATAGCGGTTATCAGGAATTTCTCATGGTACGTTCAATTTTAAATGATGCGCCGATTATTTTTGATTCTTCCGGAAAGTTTCATGTTTGAGAACTAAACATTCGTACACATTATTAACATTTTTAGGATGGCAGCACCGTAAAGTCGTCCACATGGATACTGAAAAAAATGTTTCACCTTTCAGCAGTCATGTCCTGGCCTTGTCGTCACCCGACCAACCACTCTTTAAGTTTCTTCATGAAACGAGAACGATCGCTATCGATTAGTTTTGAACCTGTATCGATTGTTTTCAGTTGTTGTCGTTTCATAAAGGTGCATAAAGAGTGGTTGATCGGGCAGTTGATTTTGACGTTAAGTATACATCATATTAACAGTGTATAAATTAGTTCGACTTTTCCTCACGCGCAGCGACAATCATGTCCGATGAATTCTGCAAGAGTCAGGTATCTTGTTCTAGTCATTTTTGTTAAAGAGGAATCCCATTAAAAGAAAGTATTATTCAATAAGACAAACGCGTGTAGAACTTTTGAGAGGTAAAACCCTGTGCGGAGGAAAACCCATGGAAAAAATTGTCATTGCTGTTATTGGTTTTTCATATGTCAAACACGAACGATAATCTCAAAGTAGGAATATTGGACAACTTTTTATTATGGAATTTTCTGAGTTGCAAAAAAGTTCTGTTGTGTTTATAAAAGGCAGCTTTATCCTGATCATTCAGAAAAAGCAAGTTTTTAATCTCTTATTTTTGACTCCTATTGTATCGATTGATCTGATTTTATACAAATCGGTGTATTTTCGAACAATTCTTTCTATTTTCAATCACTCTATGATGCGTGCGATTCAATGATTTTCATCATTTTAGAGTATTTACGATCTTCTTTTGTGCGCTTATCACTAAAAAATTTGTTAACGTTCTACTAAATGGGAGGAATTTGAATTCAGCCCGAACTATGTGTAAGAGGTAACTCATCATATTGAACCGGCCTCTCGTCATCAAGTTCTAGTACTACTTCACGAGCATGTTCACACTCTCTGGTGGGGTGTGAACATCGTTCGCATCACCCACACCAATACAAACTCACTTATGTTTAATGTTTTTTGCACTATCTTGAGTCTCTATCAGAGCACCACTGAGAAAAAGAGAGAGAGCTTGATATCTTTTATGCACACTCTCCAGCGCAACACTGGATGTGGCTGGAGTAGAGGCTTGTACCTGTGCAATATACACCGCAGAGAACCAGTACATCTTCGCTATCCGACCAATGTAGACAGGAAAAGGCCCTTCGGGAGAACGACTGTGTACGCGTCCGCCGGAAAGCACTGTAAAAATTTAGTGTGAAGTGTTCATTCTTTGCTACTACTGGCGCCGCCTGTTTTGCACGAGGAATTGAATAAGTGTCTACTAGCGGAGTTGATTCCGTGTTTTCCGGATAGCATCATCATCATACAAAGGCGAAACATCGAGTGAGTTTATCGACGATAAGACGAGACAATCGTGGGGTACAGGGTCACAAAAAACCGGCCGGTTTTAAGGCGCTCCATCCGGAAGAGAAAATTTTCTATCGCATGAAAAAAAAAAGGATATCATGGACGGTGCGTGTGAAACGTAGGGAGAATCACGCGGAGTTATTGGTCGCTTTGATTAGTGGAGCATTGTGATCGTACGTTGTGATTCAGACGATTGTTCGGTGGATCTCAGTGTGAATATGAATCATATTATCATTCTGGGCTGCAATTCGCGACATATTTGTGCGGCTAGCTTCCTTTGTTAGAATGGTTTTTTTCCATAGCAGGCTGACTAGATGGCTGACATACACTCCCTTTCCCGTCGTTATCTTTCTCGGGCGCCTAGCTGGGCAGCATAAGTAGGAGCGAGAGCGAAAAGTCGCACTTCGCATAAAAGGATGATTGAAAGCATAGCAAAGCCGCCGCTTGCTTGGTGGTGGTGTTAGTGCCGTGTCGATGTCCTGTAGTTGTCCTGTGACACGGCCCAAGTGGGCTGTGTGCGTGCATGTTATGTTGTACCTTTCCGTAGTAAGTTTTGCCGCTTCCGCCTTGGCAACGAAAAACGTTCCAGGATGTGGTGCTGTTGTTTATTAAACTGTCAATATAAATAATAACAGTAACTCAAACAAAGGTTTACTACGTGTATAGTCAGAGCACAGCTGTGTCGAGTGACGCGATAAGCTTTACTGAGAAGTTGAAGAATGACGTGAGGTGTGCCAATTATTTCATTATCGAATGAGTAATCCCATACCCCGAGGAAGCTTAGCTCTGTACGAGAACCAAAGCTGATATACCCTTTTGCATTTAAAAAACACACTCCGCTATGGGTGTGTGTGCCGCTGTCGTTTATCACTACGTAAAACATCATGCGCAAGCAAGTCGTACGCGTACGCGCGCCTGTCGCTCCCCTTGTGTTTGTACCAGGAGGCGGCCGAGAAGTGCAACGCGAGTTTGGCAACTCGAGAACCGCGGTTGTCGTGTCGCGAGTTTGATTACAAACAAATGTTAGGCGAGACCGAGCTGGCGAGACTGCAATAATAAGAAGAAGAGGCACTTCAGCGGGAAAAAGCGAGAGTTGGAATTCATGTTTTGCTAGATGAGATCATTACCCCGCAAGGTAAACCAGGGGTGGCGGAGGGAGGGGGAGAGAGGCGGTAGTTGAATTGGCATCTTCATTGTGTTTTTATAGCCACATTTCAAGCGCGAATAGTTTGTATTCTTGGCATGGTTGCTGCACGCAGAGAAAAGGGTTAAGAAGCGGGTTGTGAAATGGCGAGATGTTTCAATTTAATTACTCGAATGAAATGATGGGCAGTGGTGTGTAATAAAGCTGTGGAGTTTACTTGAAGGACTGTACTTACATGTGCGTACCGGCAAGAAGCTCGAGGAATTTGAAGCGAAAAGATTGTTATTCGGGTGGAGTTCCGACCGAAGGCCGGTCGGAACGAAATCTGAAAGGCTCGATTTATTTTCGAAGCGTTTCGGAAAGGGTAGTGGAGAAGTCCCATTAAATTTCGACAATAAACCTGATTATAATAAAAATCTATATTATAGGCAACAATTATAAAAATAGGACCCTTTTAATTGTCGAACAGGTTTGGGAGTTTATAAACTCAGACAAAACATGGTTTAAAAAATACAAAGCGGTTATTTTTCCAAAAAAAAAAAAAAAAAAACAAGACTCGAATGAATAAAAATAAAAACATACATTCACAGCTCATAAACCGTATATCAAAGCCGAAGTCAAAAATAAACAGAGCAGCACGAGCCACCTTGTATTTAGTTCTGGACAGAAAGAAAAGGAAGTACACTAAAGTAGCTTTTCATGCGTTTTATTTTACATAGATATCTGAGTTTACACGTTTTTCTTATATGAGGCCTGGAGTTCACACGAATTTCGGAGTTAAGTAATTTGGTAGAAATAAACTTCACAAATTTTTACACAAAACTTGAGGGAAAATTTAGAAAATAAAATAGATAAAAAATATTGGGAGTTTTGATCGATTGATCGAAAACTTGTTTCCCTACCATCCTTTCTTTTGATGCTTTGTACCAAAACGTATAGGAACAATTGTGGTTGTAATTCTACAAATATATGTGAATTGCAGTTAATTTCTCGAGTGTTTGAGGTTAGTTTTTCGGGCATTCGAAAGCAATAGTTCATAATCATATTTTTACTGTTGAAAGACTATAAACTAATTTTATATCGTATCAGTAAAAGCTTGGTTCAACAATGTCCAGTTCTCTATTGATTGATTTTAAATTAGAACGGTCCTTGCTGATGTGGCAACAACCGCCCAACAAAAGAAAGCAAATAAATCCCAGGCATTCGCTAATTGAATTTTAGTTTCGCACATGTTTTCCCATAGGCGGAGAACAGCACTAATGTTGGAAAAAGTTCTTAAAGAGGGATGTCGACCTATGTTTTCGATCCTTCTATGTTTTCTTACTTTGCGTTATATGCAGGGATGATTTTATTTGACCGATCAAACTGATGATAGGTACTGAACATGTGAATAATATTAAAGTTGTGGTCCAAAAGTTTGAGTAGGTGTCCTATCTCTGATACAAGCTTTGACAATGCTCAAAACATTGAAGGTTTTGTGCACTAAAGACCTTTTAATAAATGTTACTTTGTATTAAATTCAATTGAGCATTCGAGATAGAGAAAATATGTTATGCTTCTATCAGGGTCTTTCCATCCGTTACAATGAAAGATTCACGCAGAAAGTTCCGAGCCAGGGAACAACTCCATTATGAAAGCAAGATCAACCATAAAACAACCATTGCATAAACATAAACCTGGATCTGGTTGGATTGTACTGATTTGAAGCACGTAATTACTTTTACAATGACCTGTTTTATGGTGATTCATACTTTGTAAAAATGTTCATACTTGCCCTTTTATTTATCCGTTCAACGAGCATTAATGTGTCATACAAAGCGCTGTTGAACTGTAATCTCGAATGCGATAAGAACTAATTGAATTTCAAACTTAAGCAGCAATATTTATCAACAGTCTTGGAGTTGCGAAAATTAGGCAACTTTCATCCATGTGCGGATACCGATAAAGGTGCAGCAACCAAATCTTTCATAATCACGTTTAGGTTAGGCTCGGCGCGCCTAGTGAAGAAGTATCTAATCTTCGGTATATCTAATCAACATTACGCATCAAACGTTGAACAAAAATTAGCGCAAATTTGCGTAAAATTTAATCGAAACCAGACAGCAGCGCAGCTTGTAGGCAGGCAGGTGATTAACATAACCTCATTCGTTTCCAAATTGAAACGAGATAGAAGCACCGACCAAACACCGTCCTGCTTCTGTTGGATAAAGGAGGGCTTCCGCGAGAAAAAAAAACTGCAATTGGATCGCTCGATATAGGGGTATTCAAAGAATCTCATCGAAAAGGAAAGGCAATAAGACTATTAAAATTGCTCTCTAGCATACGTAGCTTTCCGTGTTATCGGCATTGGTTAATGCTAGCAGTAGAGTCATGCTACGCTACTTCGCGATCATGACCGGAAATTATATTTAGCGTTTTTGCTAATGTCATAAAGTGACCAAAACTATTATGCAAACTTCAATCACAATCCTAACCTAATCGCATTGAAGGAATGACTCATTAGCGGCTGCTTCATCTCTCGATTCGATTTTTTTAAGGCCCACTTTTCAATCACGATTGATTTTTCCTGCCCTCTCCTCCCCTCTTCACGCTAAACTCGACCAGCAGCAGCAGCAGGAAAGAAGAAATCCACCTCTGCTCTGTGTGAAGCACGAACATCCCGGCCGATCAGGTTTCACCCCATTTTTAAGTATGCGGGGCAAATCTCTCCAACATTAAATAAAAGTAAAACTTGTCATGTGCAAAGATAACAAACAACTGGCCGGTTCGGATAAAGACCCTGTTCCCCTTCGATTGCCCAATATGTGTACTATGACTCGGTAATGTTATCATTCCAGCACCGGAAAGTGATAAGTGATACCCAGAGCTGAACAATTGTTTCGAAGGCAGAAAGAAGAAAGAAAAATTAACCAACCGTGACACAATCCAAGCGTGTGCCCAATCTCCAGAAAAACGGTTCCGGTGTACATAGTTAAGTGGCAGTGGCAGTGCAAGAGCAAACGAAGATTCGCACAGTGCAGAAGCTTTTCAAATTGCAATCAAGTGAATCAATCAAGCGCGTTCTTCTTGGCGTTTCGCGATCGGAGTGTGCCTTGACGTTCAGGTTGGTGTCATTCGCGTCGCGGGAATTGTACAAGCGAGGAAAAACGTGATCGCAGAATTAAGTGTAAGTGAATTTTTTGACCTCTTGGAACCGGAAGTCAAGTTGTCAAGTAGATGGTTGTTAGACAGACCTAACATGTGTCGTCAGACTTGTGAGATTATTGGTTATAGTGTAAAGGAATTATTTGCTTATAAAGACCAGTTATACAGTATGTATTATAATTTTAGCCTTCGAAGGTCAGGTCCAATCAAAAAGATTCGTAACAAACCCATTATTTGAAAACATCCAAAGCTTTTTGTTTTTCTATGTGTGGACTAATCACTGCGACCAGAGACATTTGATTTATTATTATATTGCCCAGGAGTTTTCTGTACTCTGCACATCATCCAGCTGCATCATTCAAGCTTACTGCTCTTGTATACCGAGCCTATTTCCAATCTATCAATATCATCAAATAACAATTCCCGGGAGAGAGACCACCTAACTTTTATCTTTGGCCAGGTTTATTCTGAGAGGGACTTATGTCGAAAAGAAGGAGTCTTATCGAACCCGATCAGAAGAGCATAACTAAAAAATTACAAAATTCTATCAACGCGAGATACAAATAACATATTTTGATACAGTTTTGTATTTTTCCATATAATTTTGATAACAAAATTGAATCTGTATGAGTTATAATAACAAAACCTGAAATAAAGTAGTTCTGAAACAAGTCTAACTAATTTTTCGTTTTTATCAAAACCTGTTGTTTCTAACAATGTTTGTTATTATACTGTTCTATATACTATCTTATTTTGTTAGAAAGCTGATACATTAGTAAAAAGTTTTGATATGTGTTAAATACTAGTAGAATCATTTCTGTTATAATTTCTGTTATTTTAACACCTAACGGGATCAAATTGAAAACACAGCCTGTAAGGTTTTTCTCGTAACAAACTAACAGCTTCTGTTACATTTTTGTTTTGTTCTTTCTGATCGGGAAACCTCGTTTCTCCAGCCCATATAGGAACACAACTACAATTCCCTGAACAGAAATATTAAACGTTACTCAGACCAGTTTTATTATAGGTATGAGGGACTTGTTTTTGTTAGGAGGAAAATCAACAGGGGTACTGTAGAATTCAACTTTAAGAAAGGGTATATAATGGGGAGCCTGAGAATAAACCCATGTTAAAGCCCTTTGACTAACAAATGGCCTGATTCTACTGAGATTCGAAACCCCGACCAACCGTTGGTCAAAGTAGACTTCGTAACCTTGCGGCTACGAGCTCCCCTCCAACTCGGTTAATTAAAACTGTTGTTGATGCGGTTGCCAAGGTGAACGGAGTGTTTTACTGCAGTTGTAGCGGATAGGCCTAACGCCGTTGATGGTGGCGGGTAATTTTAAAAAAAAAAAGGGATCCTAGATCTGGCCAGCCAAGGACTGATCATGAACTGGCGGTAAGACGATGGATACACACATAGCGACCCCCAGTCGGTTTGCTATAGTGTAGATCACAACGTGACGCGGCAAACGACTCCTACAGTCAACACTCCAACCGTTCACGGGTGGCAGAGGAGGTATTTGAGGATGCATTGAGATACATTGATGCGTGAGGTTCCGCCTGAATGCTTCTTAGTTTGCCACACTACAGCAGGCGGGCGACTCCATTATGCCTAGTACTCGCCAACCTAGGAATGGAAAGCCTCTGGGTATGGCGGACTTCTGCAGTGGATGCCTCAGAGAAAAATGGAGGATAAGACGCGCCCGAACCGATGCTCTAGAGCGCCGTGCAGTATTCGGGTCTGCAAGATCGTCGCTAAAGAGTGTGATAAGGACGAGCAACAGGGTTTGTTTCGATAGACTCAATACGAATCCGAGGAGTAGGCGTTCCTTCAGGATCGTAATGACCAAGACCAAAGGCAAGACCACGTTACGAGCCAAGTCCTTGACCTCCGGAGGCCCAGTCTCATGTCCGACGTTTCAGTATCTCAGATACAGACCAGGGATGGCCGGCCAACCTGCCGAACATTTAACTTGTGAGCGACGACAGTCGTGCCGAGGTTAAGGAGGAGGCAAGGGTTACAAATGAGGAACCAAAAAGAATCCCTAAACTGGCCATCATGACGGCCATAAAAGTGTCCTCGGGCTGTTACGGATAAGCTTCGGAAAATGACTGGGGTACTGACGACTGTTCTCTCTTTTTACTCTAACAGCCTCATGAATAAGCTATTCATGAGATCTCACGTACAGTCAAAACTCACACAAGGTACCGAAGCTTGTGTAGCACACGACAGCTCATTTTTGCTCATGTATTCTGTTCCTTCGGAAAGGACAGCCTAGGTTGTTTCTTTTTGAGGATGTCCTGTTAATTTGACTTGCGCTGTTGACAGCCTGCTGATCGGCTGCGGCTGTCATCGTTGATATTGGACTCGCACTTCTTCATTTTTTTCTTTCTCTTAGGCCGATGGCATAATGAATATGAAGCAAACCGTTTCATATGTGTTTCCGTTGTTGATATCTTTCCCCACATGAAGAATCGGCATCGGCTTTACTTTTGCATTAACGACAGCTTGTAAGAACCAACAGACTTAAGGAGATGAAAAATAACAGCGCGTTTGGCATTGAATGTGTGTGCTGTCGCTAGTGGCTGTCGGGCTGTGTACCGAACGTCCCCATACGCAGGGAGAGCTGTGCAATACAATGAGAGCCGAATTAGTTTGAAATTTGCTGTTACGGAAATACAGTCATTTTCAGAAGCCTGGTTGTGGATAGTCATGCCGAAGTGCCTGGATGACTGCCCCTTTTCCGAAGATGTGGAAGCGACAGAAACTGATCCTAGGATCCTGGGGCTGGGAAACCACCAGGGGATCGACCGGCATAAGTTCCGGAAAAGTAGGTCCACTCTGGATTCTCTTCATCATCAAGATGGAAGAATGCGTTTATTGCGCTAACTGGGACTCCATAGTCCTCATGCTTGGGAACATAAATGTTCTGGTGTCATTATACAAGTTTATGTAAAATTACTTCTGAAACCAAGTACCGACCTTAGAACACGGAGGAGGGTCAGAAGTGCGTCCTTATTACCGCACGAGTACCACAAAGTTCCTTATTGGGTCCTGTGTTGTGAAATGTCATGTACCAAGGAGTGTTGAAGCTAAAGTTCCCTACAGGGGTTATTGTCGTCGGCTTTGCGGACAACATAACGCTGGAGGTCTATGGCAAGTCGATCGGAGAGGTCGAGTTGACGTCTGCGCACTACATACGTAAGGTCAAGAGCTGGATGCACTCGAGAAAATTGAAGTTAGCGCACATAAGACGGCGGTCACAGCTATGACCGAAAACCATAGAGACAGGCGATGGTAAGCAGCGGAGACTTCATCATTACCGCAAAGCGATCTTTGAAACACTTTGGGGTTATGGTGGACGGTACGCCTACATCCAAGAACCACGGCAACTATGTTTGTAAGAGAATCACATCGGCTATTGCCAATTGCAACATTATATCGAATGATGTTGAATAGCTCAGCGGTATACGGTATTAATTGGAAACTTCTTGACAGCTTGGTTTCGTCCATATTTAGGTATGGTGGGCCAGTGAGGAGACCGCTGAGCATGTCTTCTTCGTAAGTCCTCGTTTTGCGTGTACGAGGAGAGACACGATGGTACTGAGCAGGCCAGACACAACTGCGGACAACTTAGGAAGATTTGCGAAGAACAGTTCATTTGGAGTGCAGTTTGTGTTGCCGCTCCTCAGATAGTCCTGGAGCTACAACACCTGTGGCTGAATAGGCTATCGCCGACGCTAGATGGCGAGGGAGGGCTTAGATTGGATAGCCATATAATCGCGGCGCCCATCTTTATTATGGATATAAAGTGTTAATTCCATCTCTCCAAAGATCATTAGGGGGCAAAGTTAGTTATGGACAGCTTACTACATGTAAATCACAAAACAGTGTTACCGATGTAATCGGAACAATAAACTTGTAACACATGCATGCTATACGGTTCGTGAGTTTTCTGTAGAATATTATTGTTAATTGTTAAATATTACTTTATGTTATTGTAGATAAATAAAGGCTCCCAAAATTATTATTTAGAATTGTGTAGGTTTAGAATTAACCCTAAATTTTCCAACAGTGTAAATAGTCACCCAGCCCAAATATTTATTGTCAGAGACTGTGCATGAAGTCGATCATAGATACAATTCACATTGTATAGACCATAAAAAAGACGGCTAAGAACCGCATTAAATTGGTTCAACCCTGCAAACCAATCACTACTAACATCTCGGAGCAGTTTCAGTGCAGTGGGCTGGTGAACATACGCTCGAGCACGACTGTATCCTGTTATCTGGCGAAGAGGGAGGGGAAGACGGAAAATGAGAGGTTGAGAGAAGGATGATGAAAAGGCGATCAAGGAAGGAGAAGTAAACCGGTACGATTTTTATTTTCACAAAATAAAATCTGTATTGAAAAACAGCAAATATTTGCTTCGTCTAATACCTGCTTAAGGATCGTTGTCGCCTGCTCCGGCGTGAATTGTACGATTTTGAAAAAGAAAGTAAAGTGCAAGTGGAGACGAACGTTGCCTTGCCCGATCTAGAGATCGCTAGAAAACCGCGACACTGGTGCGGAAACACGGCGAAACCCGACTGCCGAAAGAAAATCGCTATACTGGTGCGGAGAAGTGGTCATTGGGACGAAAGACCAACGGAGCCACGTGGAATTGTCGAATCAGCAGGCGGTTGGACGTCGTACGTCGTCGTCAAAAGGCGTTGGGAGTCACCAGAATTTGGTCATCCCTAGTGGAGGTGCTGGTGTCCGGCGAGTCACGCTATCGTCGCGACACACGTAGGCGAAGGGTGGAACGAACGTTCGTGAGGAGAAGGCCCGAAGAGGTCCGGTTGAGCCTGGCCCCCGCTCTTTGAGGCCCAAACCAATGGGTTACCCCCTTGTCTGCGAGTACGGTGGATGGAGCGAAAGCTACCCAATCAACGAGGCGACGGCCATTGTTTAATAGCTCTGTTCACCACTTTTGAATCCGCTAAAGGTATGTTCTCCCGTGTCACTCGCTCTCTCTCTCGCGTCTGCATGTTCCAGTCATCAGTTCCTGACGGCCGCAACGTCACACTCTAATCTGAATACCGGTTAAATATAAGTAATTAAAATGATTTGCATTGTATACTTTTTCTACCTCTGAGCCTTGTATGTCTTGCATGTGTTTCGGTTTTGTCCACTCTGTGAGCAGGTGAGTTATCGGTCGTAAGCCCTCCTCAAATAGCGGTGGAAAGCCGACTTTAGGGTCCATGTAACCCCTGAGCTAGTCGTTTGTTACAACAGTTGTAAAAGAAATCAGACAGCAGTACTGGAATTTTCGGCTGCGCGTTTAAAATTCATAGGGGTAAACAATCTACTGCGTGAACAATTCCGTGGAATTTACGATCGCTGTGCTTACCAATTCAGCCATACAATGGTTATTTAATTCACTAGTTGCACCTTGCATGGAAGGTAATGTGAGCTGGTGTCAGCAAGTAAAACCATTATTGCGCCAAATGGTCCTGATTCCTAGGTCACAACCATTAAGGAAACCAGTGATACTAGTGATTTTTGTATGGATCCGAATAGCCTCACTGACTGACGTATTGTTCACTCTTGCTGTTGCTTGTAAAGATGGCGTATTTCGTGAGTTGATCGCATGTAAGGGCCGGCACGTGGGTCATGGAAAATTTCGCGACGATTCAGTGATTTTCGAATGTGGGTCCTATATTCGAACTTAAGATACCCAAATTATTCATTGCTATTAACTCAACCTTCTGCGGATGATGATACAGAACTAGAGAGTCTTACCTAATTAAGTATAGTTCATGTGTTCGTTCACTGGCTTTTTTCAGGGTTTTTCTATTTTCTCAACACCGCACCCGTATTGATGCATAGAGCCGCCTTGAAAGATTTCCATCTAGGTCGGCTGCTCGCTCTAATGTTGACCTAGGCCCAGGTCAGGTTCCTATCAACTTTTTTGATTTCTGCACTGCAGCGCCACAAGCCATTGGATCTGCCCTTGCTACGATGTGCTGCTGGATTTTAGTCCAGCGCATGCTTACAGGTTTCGTTTCCGCTTCTTCGAAATGTATGGCCGATCCACCCCTCGCTTTCGTTACTGAATTTCTGTTGATACCGGGTTCTGATGGAACCGCCGATGGAGCTCGGCGTTTGAGATCGATATCCAGTACCGCGGAAATCGGTTGACGAAGATCTGCAGCTTTAGGGTGTTCTCCGCTCCCATACGTTTCGGTGGCTCGCAAAAACAGCCCTAGATTTCTTAATCTCGAACCTATGTCGCTCTTTGGACCGCCGCACAGTGGCCGGAAGCCGGACAAAACTCAAGTTCTAATTATTGATATTTTATATTTTTTTTAAAGTTCTACTGTATTGAAAAACGTGTTTTCCAAAAACGTGTTTTCAAGACAATTGGCTTAAATTTGAATTTTTGAGAGCACCTTAAACGTTGTTTTCGCTTAGAAAGCACATATTGGGGTTTACTTTAAATAGTAAATACACACCTAATTCTTACTCGAATTCAATGCGATAGGTTGCATTTTGAAGATAAATAATCAGAATTGTAAATCATGTTGAATGTTTTTATATAATTCATCTTAACTTTTGTAAAATGTTTGAAATACCTATTGAGTGGTCTGAAAAAAAAAACTTTTTTTTGCGCAAATGTATGCTGTACGATCTGACCCATCGGTTGACACAGGTCGCATAGTATGCATTTCATAGGAAATTTTATCTACTTTTCGAATATTAAGGTCCCATTTTGCCCCTTTCTGCCCAGCTGAACAAAAATTTCAATTGAAATTAAAATAGTTTGAATGAAGACGCATGGTGATTTGTGAAAGTTACATTGTTTTACAGAAGTAGTTAGTAGTTCCATTCAATTGTTCTAGAAGAACATCATCGGCTCACGTTCAAAAGTGAAAATAAGGTAAAAGAACACGTATAATTATATTAATTTTTTTTTCTTTTACCATTTTACTCGTAATCGTCAGTATCATAATGACTGAAAATTAATAAATCTTCCACCTCTTATGTGAAAGTGCTTTTCTATTTGTTGTTGTGTCTAAAACTCGGAACTACCGGATCTGACGCAATTAGCAGCTCACGAAACATGTCACCGATAGTTCTCCCACGTGATCCTTTCCAGGCATTTATTTTCTTGTGTTTTCCGGATTGCTTTATTCGTGCTTTCTTGGGCTCCTTCCGAAGGTTTGCCAATGGGACCCGAAGATGAAACGATTATTTCACACCCTTGAATTAGTAATTTGTGTTCTGTTGTTGAACATCCATACAATTTTACGTAATAACGAACGGTAGCGTTGGACTTGAATTTTGATGCATTAATTCTTTCGCCACTCGAAATCGTTGCTAGCAGCGTTTGAAATCGCTGGATTGAATTTAACTCGATTCCTGTTATCTCCAAATAAACTTCTGCCTGGAAAAAAACGTCTTACTGTAACACCGTTATTGCTACTGCCGAAGCCAGCGTACGGTTTGTCGACATGTAGACCAAGTTTTACAAAAAATTCTATTTGAATTCGCTGTTTGATGCTGTTGAGGTGATCGTTGTTACCTGTTTTCAAATATTGAGAATAGGTAATATTTCCATTTAATTCTAATCCGAAAATTTATTATGAAATTTAAGTTCAATATTTAATATTGAATTTAAATTCAATATGATATCTGCTCTCTAAAAAAACTGCAAATATCGACAAATTAATAAAAGTCTGCACACGGACTCTAAAAATCTTCATTTTCAGATAAATTTGCATATCTGGTATCCCTGATTACTATAATACGATGGTGAGACGTCACAAATTATGCACTAACGTATATAGACACTGTATTTTTACTAGTATGAAAACTCATAAAACGGGCATATCCCCTTTTGACCATGTTAAACGACAAATTTTTACTTAGACTCAAGTTTTTTAAATCTATCAAAATTACCATTTTGCATATTTCAACATATAATAAACTGTATAGTTCGTTTCTAATGCACATTTCTCTTAAAATAGTATAGCGTGAAAAAAAGACAGAACAGTTAATTAATGACAGTGGATTTTCTTTTAAAGACAGCTGATTACACACAACATCGATCTCATATGAATGAATAATTCTTTTTGTTCTACTCAAGTATTTTAGTTTAACGTATTTAACATTTTGTTTCCTAAATTAATGAGATGTATTAGTTGAGCCAAAAATGATACACTGGGGTCGCTTTTTACGCGGGTCGTTTTTATGCGTTTTTTTACCCGGAATATTTTTACAATAACGCGGATTATTTTTACTCGATTCGGATAATTCTTTGTACACGGTATCAAATAAGTTTAGTATAAATATATCCAATCTAATCTTTTCAATGCGGTACAACCAACCGCGTAAAAAGCGACCCCAGTGTATCTATTTCAATACTACATGATCGCAGTTTTCCAACTGCGAAATTTGGCACACAATCGTCTGGTTCACATTTTGGCAGTTCAAAGTGGTTTCCTATATTCACTTCGCCAGAAACTGACTATACTGACACCGTACTTATTTAAATTATATTTATAATTAAAATTTTAAATTATTATTTTGAAATAATTCATTATTATTAAATATTTTGTATTATATATACTATTCTCAGTTTCGTTGATGACTACTGGATCCTCAAACATAACAAAAGATGGGAATATACATGAATAATGATATGCATAAAAACACTACGACGTTATTTTAGCCGTAGGAAAATTTCAATTGCACGTTAGGGAGATATTTTTCCAACTTTTCGAAGTTTTGATACCAAAATTAAATTTTTAATAAAAAAATCAACCTAATATGGATTTTTCTGCTTTTTAAATGAACATTTTGGGCTTTGTCCGACTTTTGTTCGGAGACCTGCCACTGTGCGCCGTCGGGACTGCCGAGATATTGGAAGCATTCGATTTTCTTCACTAACTGCCCTGCTATTGTAAAGTTGGAAGGATTGTCCAACGGTTTAATTTTGTTGCCGTTGATGTTCAGACCAACCGCCAAGAGGCTGTACGCTCGTCGAACTTACTCTGCATGTCAGAGCGCCGTTGTGCTAACGATGAGGAACGGTAGCGGTCATAATATACATCTTTGCCTCACACCGGCAACCACCCGAGTAGGGTAGGACAAGGCTCTGTTATGCAGTACTTTGCAATGTGAAAGCCTTGGTTAAGTCGGTTAAAAGCTTTTGACGTTGGACTAACGTCTATATCGAAGTTAGGCACCTGAATTTGAAAATCTAGTAATTCAACCGGGGAAAACCAGGGAAAAGTGGTCAGGTTTTGAGCGCTTATATATCAGTCATTTCTTTTCAGAATTTCGAGGTTTTGGCATCAACCGATCAGAAATTCTTTTACGGTTGAATTTATGTAACAAAAATAACCTATTGTTCGAGATACACTATTGAAAAATTAATAAATCACATCGATTGTCTAAATCATACCGAGCAACCAATCACCACCTCTCTTCACAAGCACAGTCGACACTAACGGATACAACCGATCTGACTTTGTAAACAGTCTCGCAGCTTTCAACCAATAACGAGCTCGCTTTCGGTAGCTGCAACAGGTGTTTCAACACCGTTTTAAAATGCTTCTTTTATCATTACCACTGAACAGATTCTAAACACCAATGGCTTGATTGATAGGGGAAATATTGCGCAAGATTGTCATATAATAATTTAAATATGTTTTCGATACTAAACTAGTTAAAAGTTGTGTTAAAAGTCGTGCACATTCAACCAATCACAAGCTCGCTTCTTGTTTGCTCGCGGATGGATTTTTGCTTTGGGCTATATAATAGCCTGTGTCGTCTCATAGCAAGTGGAAGGCCTCATCAGTTAACGAGTGGAAGGCCACCAGGGCGGTCTTGTATAATCAGCAGCGGTGGCTGATTCCAGCGGCCAAACTGAGCTGCAGCAGAACCAGAGCGGTGGTATCAGGCAGCAGCGGCGGAGGTAGTGGGCAGCTGCATTTCTTCATTCAGTTCGGTTCTCCTTCGATCTGAGTTGGACCCCACCAGCGGTAATCCAATTCAGATATCGTTGGGTGAAAACTGCACGAAACTGCCAGAACTGCCAGAAACTGCACGAGCCAGCACCGCCACTAGGAAAGCTACCGCCATTTAGTGTGTGTGCAGTGTGCACATATAGCGTATGTGCATCTGTATTGCTATGACATTTGCAATGATAGGGATGGCGCTGTTGCGTGTGTATGGCTAGCTATAGCGTGTGTAAGACACTAGCATGTGTAGCATATTATGGCTATTGCGTGTATATCTTCAGAGTGTGTACGGATAGTTATAGCTTGTGTGTGGATAGCTGCTGCGTGTGTAATGATTAGTTATAGCGTATGTATGGATAGTAATAGCACATGGTTGGATAGCTTATGCGTGTGTATAGATAGTTGTATCGGATGTATGGAAAGGAATAGCGTGTGTATGGATAGCTATAGCTACAGCGTGTGTATGAATAGTTTTAACGCGTGTTTAGATAGTTATAGCATGTGTGTGAATAACTATAGCGGGTGTTTATCGAAGATTATTATTGTCATTGAAAATATTAAAACGTCTTAACGAACACAGTTGTGAATTTGATTTTACAGCAGCGTTTTAACTTCTTCAGCCAGTCTTTATTCATCGAGGAAAAATTACTACCTATGAATGATCAACACTTATTTACTAGAAATTTGATTTAGATCAAAACGGGTTCTTTTGAGTATCATAAATTTTTGGTAAAAAGAGTTTCTCAATGAGCATTCATTAAATTTTCGTTTTTGTTTCTCGGTGCGCGGTTTTGATTTTGTTTCTCGCACACAGAGAAAGAAACAAACTTGTCGCTATCGTGAAAAATAACAAAACAATTAGAAATGCTCTAAATCACAACTGAAGAAGTTAAGATATTATCCTGTCACTCGCCCAAACCTTGATAACAACTACCGAAAAACGTGTGATTGAGCTCTTGCTATATTGAGTTATTGAACCAAACTTTTTTGTTTTTCAAATACATGAAGTTATATGCTGGGCTGGAACTAACCTAGCATGAGTTTTATCGATTAAATGTCAAACAATTTTCAAATTTAAAATTTTCGTTTGAATCGTTCTGGGCTCCAATTTCAGATAGTTTTGTAAAGTTTGCTTTTTGCTTAGATAGGAAAATTTTACCAATTCGCTCAATTAAATGATTGTCTTGGTAGTGCAGCAAACAAAGGGTTGATTCGAATATGTATGAAATGACAGCGATTAAATAAAAGATATCCATTCTTTTAGTATATATTATTGTTTATAACGTTTTAACGTCTCAGCATTCAGAAATGCACTGTTAGATAAAATTGCAGCAAATACTAGAGTTGCAATTCTCTCTATTATTTGTTTTAATGGAATATAAGAATACCGTAGTTCAACGTCATGCGGTCGTGTCTTGAATACCACCCTCCTACTTTTTCGTGGTCGATGAATACCAATCATAGGGACTCTTGGAAATAATTAACCTGCTCCAATATGTTGCGGAGCGTGACAATATGGTCGACACAGGTTAGTCCGTGCAAGGAATCCTGCCTGGTGCCTCCAGGATAGCTTTGCACAGGACTTTGAGAACAATGCACAGTAGCGGCAATTGTCGCATGCTGTCAAAACCCCCTTTTGTAACCATAACTAAGACTCCTTGCATCCAGTCAACCAGAAATCTTGTGGTGTCCCAGATTTTGCAGAATGGTTGAGGTGATATCCTTGCGGATAGCATGAAATCAGTTTTGAGCTTCTCTTGGATTTCATACATCAGCCGCTTCGATCTCCTGCAGAGAAGGGGCCTCAGAGTTGACGCGAGTGACGCGTCGTACGCTTGGCCGATCCTACCGAGATGTTGATGGCTGGTCGGCTGTCGAAACTCGAAGAAGTTATTTGAAGTACTTAAAGCAGCGTTCCAACTGGTCAGTGGGGTCCGTAAATAGCTGTCTGGTCGCGTGCTTTACAGGCATCCTTGGATTCATTCTAGTTCTACTTCTACGCTGCGACTCTCTCCCCTTCATCAGCCAAGGATTTCGCCCACGCTCGCTTGTCTCGTCTACAAGAGCGTATAACAACCCGTTGACGGACTGCGTTCTTGCCGCATCGAGTTATCGCCCGCTCAATCGCGGTTTTTGCTTCCCTCTGTTCGTGTTATATTGTACATTTAAATAAAAATTATCAAAATGTCGCCGATAAACTGGCAGTTAGGCTCACTTCCGATGTTTATTTTTAGTGTTCTCGCAACACTGCAACCATCTCAGCCGCCACTGCGCTGTCAGTCCGGTTTATAAAAACAAATACATTGAAATCATTCCGCAGTTCATGTTGTGTGAACACGCAGTTGTTCTATGTGTTTGTAAAGTCGGAAGAAAGTTCGGAAGTCGAAAGTCTGACTTCCAAACTTTAATTTAGTGCTGGCGCCACAATACCGCAGTCCGAGTCTCCTCTCCCGGCGCTGAATTCGTGCGATGCAATGGCGGATCTTGCCAGTTAGAAGGTGATGATCAGACGCGATGTCGGTGCTACGTTTAATCTGGACATCAAGTAGGCTGTGTCTCTATTTTCGGCTTGTCCATTACGGGATACCCACGTGACTTTCCGCATTGGTCAATGAGGAGATGGGGAGCCCCCTATGACCATGTCGTTGCAGCCAGAGAATTCTGCAATTGAAGTCGCCAGTGTTGATGTTGATTTCGAAAGTAACTGTTTCGACAGCAGCTTGTGTTTTCCAAAGTTTGGCTAACGAACTTCGAGTTCATTAAGCAGAGAATGTGTGCAGTAGGGAAAGCGAAAAAGAGGCAAACTGGAAATATGATATAGATTTGGAAAAATACAATAATGTCCGTTGAATGTAGATAAACAATAATAATAATAATAATAATAATAATAATAATAATAATAATAATAATAATAATAATAATAATAATAATAATAATAATAATAATAATAATAATAATAATAATAATAATAATAATAATAATAATAATAATAATAATAATAATAATAATAATAATAATAATAATAATAATAATAATAATAATAATAATAATAATAATAATAATAATAATAATAATAATAATTTTTTTTTTTTTTTTTTTTTTTTTTGTTGAGGGGTTTTTAACTGCTAAGCAGTCATTCAACCCATAAACCGTTTATTACCTTTGATATATACATTTCATTTTTTTTTTCTTCATTTCTCTCCTCATTTTTTTTTTTTTTTTTTTTTTTTTTCTTCTCTTTTCATTGATGTACTATGACGTTCTTGCACTGTTTTTCATTGAAAAAGGCTTCTTTTGATTTCATCGCCGCTTACACTTTGTTATACAAATTACAGTCTTTCATGTATTTGATCACTTTTTCTTCTGTTGCGCTGTCATTATTGAGGGCTCTTCTAAGCGTCATTCCATCCATCTCATGTTTTCGCCTTGCGTCATCATACCTTCTGCAGTCTAAGAGAATGTGTTGGATGTCGAGCATAGTTCCACAGCATTCGCATGTTGGTGGTTCTGTTTTTTCTAGGAGAAAGCTGTGGGTCAGTCTCGTGTGTCCGATCCTGAGTCGAGTCAGGACACGTTGGTCGCCAGGGTTGTCACGATCTTTCCATTTTTCAGTTTCAAATTTGATTCGTCGTAGTTTAGTATCGCGCATAGAGAACCACTGGCTGTTCCAGTGTTGTCGAATTGTACGTTTAATTTCTCTTGTTGCATCGTCTGCTGGGATCGATAGTGGTAGTGGTTCGCTGTTTCTGGCTTCACCAGCTAATCGGTCTGCTTCAATATTGCCGTAGACTCCAGCGTGACCCGGGATCCAGCAAAATTCAATCGGTTTATTCTGTGCTAATCTTTCTATTTTCTGAATCCACGGGTGCGTTGATTTGCCAGCTTCGAGTGCCGACAGACAGCTCGCAGAGTCAGATAGAACTACTATACGATTTGTACCAGTATGCTGTGTCAGTGCCATTGTGATGGCATAGGCCTCTGCCGAAAAAACACTGTACTGTGGAGGAAGGCTAGCTGAGAGCATCAGATCGTTGCCAAAAAGTCCTGCGGCTACTGTCTCGCTGCACTTTGAACCATCCGTGTAAAGGGCCGTATATCGTTGGAAACGGTTTGACAGCAGCTCTTGTACTAGGGGACGTACTGTACTGGAAGAGGCTCCAGCTCTTACTCTTCGCTTGATGTCCCACACAACAGATGGGGGAGGGGTATTCCATGCACGGGTATTTAATCTCTCTCGCAGACATATCGTTGGGATTGTTTCCCCGGTCGTATCTAGCAGTTGTTCTCTAGCTCGCTCAACTAAAGGTAGATCTGTATTTCTGGAGTCCTTCTCTAGGATGCGTATTGCGGTTCGAACTGTGCTTTGCAACACAAGCAGGTTGAATGGTAATGTACCTGCTTCTGCCAAAATTGAATGAATAGGACTGGTAACGAATGCCCCCGACGCGAGTCTTATCATGCGATTGTATACTGGCGCTAGTGTCTGTATTGCAGTTTGGTTACCTCTTGTTATTAGGCCCACACCATAGAGAAGCCTGGATGTGACGATAGCTGATCCAATTTTCAGCAGCGAGATACGGTGTCCACGGTTAAGTTTTGCTCCGAGAATTTTCAGGATTCTAAGCCTTAGATCGCACATCTTTTTAGTAAGCCTACATTGTGTACTGAATCTGAAGCTTCGATCTAACATAACGCCAAGAATTTTCAGCACGTTTGTTTTTGGTATAGGTACTCGCTCAATGGTGATATCGCTGACGGGTTCTCTTCGCACATTTGGACTTCCGTAGAAGGTGCTGGATTTGGCTGCAGAGATTGTGAAGCCGACACTTTTCGCCCATTTATCGACGGCTTTCACAGCTGCTTGCAACTTCCTGTATAATGGCCGGTCTTTATGCGCTTTCACCACGAGCAGGATATCGTCTGCGTACAAGAGAACAGTGACCCCAGAAGGTATTACTCGGAAGACGGGTTGCATAGCAACGAGAAACAGCGTAACAGATAACACCGAGCCCTGGGGAACTCCATTTTCTAGGTTATGTACACGGGACAGCTGTCCTTCTACGGTTACTTGGAATGACCTTTGAGATAAAAAGCTTCGCATCATATTCAGCATTCGTCCTCGGATCCGCCATTTTTTCAGCGTACGCAGGATGCCGTATCGCCATGTGGTGTCATAGGCTTTGGATAGGTCTAGAGATGCCATCAGACAGTGTTCATCGTTGTTTGGCAGTGATCTCTCCAGCTCTGCAAAGTATGTATCTGTGCCGCATCCGGCACGGAATGCGTGTTGTCGCCTATCGAGGCAATTTTTTTGTTCGAGTTCGGTGGTTAAACGACGATTCACCATTCGCTCAAATATTTTTGCCAAGCAGCTTGTCAGCGTAATAGGTCGGAAAGCTGCGGGACCCGAGTCATGCGTGTTCGGTTTTGGGATGGGTACGATAGTGCCGGTCCGCCAGCTAATAGGAAACTCACTATTTCGCCACACTCTGTTTAGGAGCTCCAGCAAAGCTGATTTAACGGAGAACGGGAGTCGCTGAATCATGGGATACCCGATGTTGTCAGGGCCGGTCGACATACTACGCCCTTTGTCGAGTGCCCACAAAAGTTCGGTTAGTGAGAAGTCGCTGTTATACAAGTCCTCCGTGTCATTAGATGTTTCGATGTGGTTTTTCTCCGCCTTCTCTTTTATTTTTCGAAAGGAAAGGGAATACGATGAGGTAGCAGACCTCTCCTCGTAGTGCTGCGCTAATTCTTCCGCTATCGTTGATGGATCGTCGGTGAAGCCAGTTCCTAATTCCATCACCATTTTTCGGTTATAGCGTTTGCCACGCAGTGCATTTGTTTTTTGCCACAGTTCAGAAGAAGTACTATTTGGTGCAATCTTCTCGATGAGTCCCTCCCATGACGTTTGTTTAGCTTGTAGAATCGCTTTTCTCGCTATTGCTCGTGCCTCCTGGAATTCTTTTAGTGCTTCCGCTTTTCTTGGATCGGAGTTTTCTAATCGCCGTAGCGCACGTAGTGTTTTTCTTCTCCGTTTAATCACTGTCTCTATTTCAGGGCACCACCAAGGCACGGATTTTGGCCCGCTCTTTCCGCTTGTACGTGGAATACACGCTGTAGCCGCTGCAATTATTCTCTGGGTAAACGACTCTACATCGATTTCCTCACCGGGGCGGATGGAGTTGGCAGTCAGATGTTCATACAACTGCCAGTTTGCATTGTCGTATTGCCATTTACGCCGTTTTGTGTATGATTGCGACCAATTGGTTGTTGAAACTGTAATCGGAAAATGGTCACTATTGTGCGTATCCGGAAGTACACGCCAATCGAATTTCGAGGCTATTGATTCGGAGCAGATGGTTAGATCAATCGCAGACGTGGATCCAGTGACTGGATCAATACGTGTGTGTGTGCCATTATTCAGCACGATGAGGTTTCTAGATAGCGTTTCTTCGGCTAACCATCGACCAAGAGCATTAGATGTGTTTGAACCCCACGCGAGATGGTGTGCGTTGAAGTCACCTAGTAACAAAATGGGATCGGTTAACTGTTCGAGCAGACTGTTTAAAGCAGTGCTGCAGTCTTGCTGGCTCGGGGGGATGTATACAGATACTACAGTGACAGGTACTGGTAAAAAGACACGTACAGCGATGATTTGTAATTCACAGTCAGTTGCGAGCCTCTCGAAAGGTACACCATCTCGAATCGCAAGACCAACTCCATGTTGCCAGCGGTTGCGACAGCCTGTTTTCAGTAGCAGCGTGTAGCCCTTACCAACGAAGTCCGCAGCAATGATTCGGTTGTCAGCCTTCGTTTCCTGTAGAGCCACTACACTTGGTTCGTATTCGGCAATGAGCTGTTTAAGTTCGTTCACGTTGTGACGCAGGCCTCGTATGTTCCATTGAAGGGCGAAAGTTTTGCCACGATTTGATTTTGGAGGAGGCGATAGGGTTGTTGACGAGCAGATAGATGTTCTACGTGGTATCGTTTGCGTTTCTCTTCGGCTGTCGACCGGATTCCAGGAAAAGCTAGAGGGTGCAAGACATTCGTGACTGGTCCCACTCTCTTTTCCCCGGATATCCACTTCCATAGTTGGAAGGGGGGAGGTTACTCCATGCTCTCCCTCCCCTCGTCGATTGTCGCTCGTTCGCTGTGCGATATGTTGTGTGTAGTATGACGACGACTGTAGTGTTGGCATTTTCCATATTGTGTGTGTGTTGTTGTTGAGTGGCGTGTTTGTGTGCGATATGTTGCGAGGAAGTTCTGTAGTTAGGCTGTTCGTTCCAATGCCGACCGCACAGGGGGATTCTCTATCAACGGGTTGGGGTGAGACGTCCCGGACAGATCCTCCAGCCTGGTGCGCTCCTATTTCTGAGAGTTGAGGAGGTACTACACTTTCCCACCCTCCAAGTCGAGTATTTCGGTTATTCGTTTCGCTGGTGGAGTTGGTGATGGTGGTCGTTGAACGGTCAGAGGAGAGAAGATCGTCGAATGTGCTGGCTAGGGGGCGTTTCGTCGATCTCACATTCGTCACTTAGTTCCACTTCATCAGCGCTTTCTGTTTCTTCTGCTGTGTTCGTTTTCTTTAAAGGCGGGCTTTGTCGGTCGGGAGAAATATCTATATGTACGTTTTCGCTGTTCGTATTACGTTTAGATTTTTTGCTGGCTTCACCACGCTTCGGTCTTAGCGATGACGGGGGTCGGTTTCTAAGCTGTATGTTAGTTGCTGTTATTTGTGTCGCTCGCAAGTTTCTTGGTGGTTGGATATTCGTTTGCGGTTTTTCTAGCTGTGTTTTCGGTTGGTGGTTTTCTGTAAATGCAGTTGTATGTTGTGTTCTTATATTTTTAATGTAAGTCATCATCTTTTCAATTTGCTCGTCTTTTTTCTTCGTCGAGTCTAATAATTGGGCAATCTGTATGTCTTTCTCCTTCATCTGTTTTTCGAGTTTATCCAGCATCAACCGATCTTTATTTTGTTGGTTTATTGCAGCGGCATAACTACCTACGTCATTCCCAATTCTTTTCCGTGCTTCGGGGTATGATAGATTGTGGTCTACCTTGAGTTTGATAACTGCCTTCTCTTTTTGATATAGGGGGCATTCGCGACTGGAGGGAGAGTGTGTATCGTTGCAGTTGTGACAGTGAGCTGTTTTCCCACATTCTTCGCCATGGTACTCCCCAGAGCAGCGGCGGCAACGCTGTGGGCCGGGGCAGCGCATACGAGGATGACCGAAGCAGAAACAGTTGTAACACAGCAGAGGATTCGGGTAGTATGGTCGCGTGGCGATACGTAGAAGACCGATTTTGACGTGGGATGGATACGAACATTTATTATACGTCAGAATAAGAGCAGCTGTATTTACCCGTTCCCCATTTTCGTTACGTGTAATTCGTTGTACCTTTATAAAACCTTGACTCTGTAGACCACACAGGATTTCTTCTTCTCCCAAGGGGATGAGGTCAAAGCACGAGATTACACATCGACTAATATTCAGGCTTGGATGAGGTTGGATGACGATTTCGGTACCATCGAGCAACATGGTCATCGACAACAGTTTCTCTACCTGAGTAGGATTGCGAACTTTCAATGTGTAACGGGTTCCTTGGGCTTCCGATGTTGCGCCTTCGATTGATCCTCCAAGAAACTGTTCTACAGATTTACCGATTACAAACGGATTTTTTGGCAAAGGGGTATCATCTTTTCCAATTAACTGCAGATATGTCAGTTGACCAAATACGTTCGTCGGGTCCATAAACACCGGTAGCCTTCTACCTTTGGCTGATCCTCCAGGATCGCCGCTACTGGTGGCGGCCATAGCCGCCCAACTGTCCTACTCCTCACGCACACTCACACAGACCACAGAACGTTGGAAGTAAGTCCGAAGACAAGTAACAACGGTCACCCGTTGTTAAACCCAGATACGAAAAAATAGAAAAAGGATTTTCCTACCTTCTGTTTTCTCAACGTTAAGACGAGCAGTGACACACTTCTAGGTGAATTGCCTACGCAAATCCACCACACATACCCTTTTTTCGATTCGATCCGTGTCGTCTTTACTCACAACAAGTTGGCGACAAGCTACCGATATAGTTGGGTTTTCCGCGTAGTGAACGTTTTTCCACACTCCAGGTGGGTTTGATGCACGCACCCAATACACACAACCACTTATGCACGCTATCCGTGCGATTTCGTATGTTCGAGAAACTTTTCTGATCTTTGTTTAAAATATCTTTTTCTTTTGCCGAGTATCGCTTGCCACTCGGGTCACGTACAACCGAAGAATTAATGAACCGCGTGCAGTGTGTACACAATGAACAATGCCTGCGCTGGCGATACCGGTGTAAACAATACACTACAGCTGAACGAATTAGTACTAATATCGCTCTTTGACACACTTCTATCGGTTTTTCTGCTTTGGTATGAAGCGATTTTCACTTTAAAATATCATAAGTATCAATGAATTAGTCAGCAGATGGCTTTTCGAGCATGAAAATTTTCACAATAAATTATTTAAATCGCACTGTTTATCCGCCGCGATGACGGTTACAGCAGCTGCTGTACCGGCTGTGGCACACACTTTTCACACTGTTTCTGCTATTTTCTAGCGATTTTCAGCGGACTTTCGTAAGAAGCATTAACTATTGGTAACCAATTAGCAACTCAATGACTATTTGATCGATTATACCTGCGAGAACAATCTAATATCGCGAAATTGGAGATAAGTACGCACACGATTGTTTTATAAGCAACCTTATCCCGAACTGAATAATAATAATAATAATAATAATAATAATAATAATAATAATAATAATAATAAAAATAATAATAATAATAATAATAATAATAATAATAATAATAATAATAATAATAATAATAATAATAATAATAATAATAATAATAATAATAATAATAATAATAATAATAATAATAATAATAATAATAATAATAATAATAATAATAATAATAATAATAATAATAATAATAATAATAATAATAATAATAATAATAATAATAATAATAATAATAATAATAATAATAATAATAATAATAATAATAATAATAATAATAATAATAATAATAATAATAATAATAATAATAATAATAATAATAATAATAATAATAATAATAATAATAATAATAATAATAATAATAATAATAATAATAATAATAATAATAATAATAATAATAATAATAATAATAATAATAATAATAATAATAATAATAATAATAATAATAATAATAATAATAATAATAATAATAATAATAATAATAATAATAATAATAATAATAATAATAATAATAATAATAATAATAATAATAATAATAATAATAATAATAATAATAATAATAATAATAATAATAATAATAATAATAATAATAATAATAATAATAATAATAATAATAATAATAATAATAATAATAATAATAATAATAATAATAATAATAATAATAATAATAATAATAATAATAATAATAATAATAATAATAATAATAATAATAATAATAATAATAATAATAATAATAATAATAATAATAATAATAATAATAATAATAATAATAATAATAATAATAATAATAATAATAATAATAATAATAATAATAATAATAATAATAATAATAATAATAATAATAATAATAATAATAATAATAATAATAATAATAATAATAATAATAATAATAATAATAATAATAATAATAATAATAATAATAATAATAATAATAATAATAATAATAATAATAATAATAATAATAATAATAATAATAATAATAATAATAATAATAATAATAATAATAATAATAATAATAATAATAATAATAATAATAATAATAATAATAATAATAATAATAATAATAATAATAATAATAATAATAATAATAATAATAATAATAATAATAATAATAATAATAATAATAATAATAATAATAATAATAATAATAATAATAATAATAATAATAATAATAATAATAATAATAATAATAATAATAATAATAATAATAATAATAATAATAATAATAATAATAATAATAATAATAATAATAATAATAATAATAATAATAATAATAATAATAATAATAATAATAATAATAATAATAATAATAATAATAATAATAATAATAATAATAATAATAATAATAATAATAATAATAATAATAATAATAATAATAATAATAATAATAATAATAATAATAATAATAATAATAATAATAATAATAATAATAATAATAATAATAATAATAATAATAATAATAATAATAATAATAATAATAATAATAATAATAATAATAATAATAATAATAATAATAATAATAATAATAATAATAATAATAATAATAATAATAATAATAATAATAATAATAATAATAATAATAATAATAATAATAATAATAATAATAATAATAATAATAATAATAATAATAATAATAATAATAATAATAATAATAATAATAATAATAATAATAATAATAATAATAATAATAATAATAATAATAATAATAATAATAATAATAATAATAATAATAATAATAATAATAATAATAATAATAATAATAATAATAATAATAATAATAATAATAATAATAATAATAATAATAATAATAATAATAATAATAATAATAATAATAATAATAATAATAATAATAATAATAATAATAATAATAATAATAATAATAATAATAATAATAATAATAATAATAATAATAATAATAATAATAATAATAATAATAATAATAATAATAATAATAATAATAATAATAATAATAATAATAATAATAATAATAATAATAATAATAATAATAATAATAATAATAATAATAATAATAATAATAATAATAATAATAATAATAATAATAATAATAATAATAATAATAATAATAATAATAATAATAATAATAATAATAATAATAATAATAATAATAATAATAATAATAATAATAATAATAATAATAATAATAATAATAATAATAATAATAATAATAATAATAATAATAATAATAATAATAATAATAATAATAATAATAATAATAATAATAATAATAATAATAATAATAATAATAATAATAATAATAATAATAATAATAATAATAATAATAATAATAATAATAATAATAATAATAATAATAATAATAATAATAATAATAATAATAATAATAATAATAATAATAATAATAATAATAATAATAATAATAATAATAATAATAATAATAATAATAATAATAATAATAATAATAATAATAATAATAATAATAATAATAATAATAATAATAATAATAATAATAATAATAATAATAATAATAATAATAATAATAATAATAATAATAATAATAATAATAATAATAATAATAATAATAATAATAATAATAATAATAATAATAATAATAATAATAATAATAATAATAATAATAATAATAATAATAATAATAATAATAATAATAATAATAATAATAATAATAATAATAATAATAATAATAATAATAATAATAATAATAATAATAATAATAATAATAATAATAATAATAATAATAATAATAATAATAATAATAATAATAATAATAATAATAATAATAATAATAATAATAATAATAATAATAATAATAATAATAATAATAATAATAATAATAATAATAATAATAATAATAATAATAATAATAATAATAATAATAATAATAATAATAATAATAATAATAATAATAATAATAATAATAATAATAATAATAATAATAATAATAATAATAATAATAATAATAATAATAATAATAATAATAATAATAATAATAATAATAATAATAATAATAATAATAATAATAATAATAATAATAATAATAATAATAATAATAATAATAATAATAATAATAATAATAATAATAATAATAATAATAATAATAATAATAATAATAATAATAATAATAATAATAATAATAATAATAATAATAATAATAATAATAATAATAATAATAATAATAATAATAATAATAATAATAATAATAATAATAATAATAATAATAATAATAATAATAATAATAATAATAATAATAATAATAATAATAATAATAATAATAATAATAATAATAATAATAATAATAATAATAATAATAATAATAATAATAATAATAATAATAATAATAATAATAATAATAATAATAATAATAATAATAATAATAATAATAATAATAATAATAATAATAATAATAATAATAATAATAATAATAATAATAATAATAATAATAATAATAATAATAATAATAATAATAATAATAATAATAATAATAATAATAATAATAATAATAATAATAATAATAATAATAATAATAATAATAATAATAATAATAATAATAATAATAATAATAATAATAATAATAATAATAATAATAATAATAATAATAATAATAATAATAATAATAATAATAATAATAATAATAATAATAATAATAATAATAATAATAATAATAATAATAATAATAATAATAATAATAATAATAATAATAATAATAATAATAATAATAATAATAATAATAATAATAATAATAATAATAATAATAATAATAATAATAATAATAATAATAATAATAATAATAATAATAATAATAATAATAATAATAATAATAATAATAATAATAATGATAATAATAATAATAATAATAATAATAATAATAATAATAATAATAATAATAATAATAATAATAATAATAATAATAATAATAATAATAATAATAATAATAATAATAATAATTATAATAATAATAATAATAATAATAATAATAATAATAATAATAATAATAATAATAATAATAATAATAATAATAATAATAATAATAATAATAATAATAATAATAATAATAATAATAATAATAATAATAATAATAATAATAATAATAATAATAATAATAATAATAATGATAATAATAATAATAATAATAATAATAATAATAATAATAATAATAATAATAATAATAATAATAATAATAATAATAATAATAATAATAATAATAATAATAATAATAATAATAATAATAATAATAATAATAATAATAATAATAATAATAATAATAATAATAATAATAATAATAATAATAATAATAATAATAATAATAATAATAATAATAATAATAATAATAATAATAATAATAATAATAATAATAATAATAATAATAATAATAATAATAATAATAATAATAATAATAATAATAATAATAATAATAATAATAATAATAATAATAATAATAATAATAATAATAATTATAATAATAATAATAATAATAATAATATACCGCATCCCGACGGGACTTGAACCCGCAATCTCCCTGCCTCCGGAATGGTGTTTTGACATGGTGGTTTTTTCAAATCTGTACCATATTTCCAGTTTGCTTATTTTTCGCTTTCCCTACTTCACACATTGTCTGCTTAATGAACTTGAATGTTAACGGGTAAAAGCCGTTGTTAAAAATAAAAATTTAATTCGAATAAAGAACTTCGCTCAGTCTCAGGATTTGGAGCCAGCTTTTCCTGCTAAGCTAACGTTAGTAAATTCCTTGTTTCAATTCTTGTCTTTTGTTTCGCACTGAAGTCGTTGAAGTAAAATCAGTCCGTAATCTTTCTCTGTCGGGCTACAACCGTAGGTGTAGCTTTGTAGGAAGAGCATTTAATATTAAATCGCAGGATGCCAGATGCTGTTTGAGCCGCACGTCCATGATGAACCGATGCTCGGGGTGGCGAAGCATTCCTTTTATCCTTTTATTTTGGCTGGCAGAGAAATTTCCGTAAATGAAGTACGTAAAGTTGCTTAGTTGCTTAGTAACGCCTACACATCTACAAAGTTTCAGTGAATTTGTACCCAAAGCCGAGTTGGTGTGAGATCCGTCAAATCTGAAATCAATACAATCATTCCTTTCGAATAACAGGGCCTTTTTTGACCCCAGAAAATGGCATCTGAAGTTGATTTGAGATCGGATGCTGGCCTCTGGATATCACCTCGATACGGAACATATTTGTACTGGAATTGTATGTACTGGAAGTATTTAGATTGAGTTGCACTATTTACAATTTTATCGTGTTCAATCATTTAGCCCATCAAGAATCAGCAAAAAAAAAATTATTTTGTGAATAAATACCCTACGCATTTCTTATTAATCGATACTAAACTAAAATATCGCGATTAAATCAAATTTTCGGTTACTCCAAGGGGAAAGGTGTAGCTTCAAGTTTAATGCAATATTTTATTCGCAAAACTTTATATGTTAAACAACACAATGGGATATGTGATATTTGAAGCAATTTTTCTTCTAGACCAGTGAAAATTATAATTAATGTCTAATAGCTATCCCAGACAGCGAAACGTGAAATCGTACGAGCTGGAACTAGATTACGACGTGTGTAATTTTCATAATACCTAGTCTATCCTTCTTCTTGTAAAATTGAACCTAAATTTCTTAAGGAATGCAACCTCTAATAAGATTAGTAGGATAATCTGTAGACACATCGTAACGTGTCTTAGTTTCTAAGTTTAGCTTATAAGTAAACACACATTCGGGTGTCTGGCTTACGTACTTCTATTCATCAGGCTTTAACCCAATGACAGCCGTGGCTAGAATTGCATTGTGTTGTAAAATGCTATTTAATTATGGTAAAGACTGTTGTTGAGTGCAGGTAGCCTGCCATATTATGCAAATCAATTATTTTTTGCGACATTTCTGCATAACGAAATGTGCTCAATAAACTTCTGTTGAGCTTAGAAGAATCAAATAAGCGAATAATAATGTTCAGAGGTAATCAGAAATAAGTGCTTTGATTCTATACCTTTATTGTATTTAAAATATTTAAACTTCTTCAAAAATGGCTTATCGTCAAGCATTTAGTAAATTCAAAAATGTTTATTCTCGTTTCAGAATTCCGGACACCCCCAGAAAAACATCGCTGCACCCGAGAGCTCACCAGCACCGTTGGAGCCGAAGAAGCATGGCATGGCGATTTAAGGCATCCAAGTACAAGAACGCAGCCCCGATCGTACCGAAGCCGGAGGTATGCATCCGGGACATTTGTGTGGGTTCGTACCAAACGTACGGTAATAACATCGCCGCATCCGCCGCATTTATTGCCTTCAATTGGGAACACGTCGGCTCCAGTGTTGCCGTGCTGCCCATCGATGATTGTGGACGGAAGAGCAAAACCATGCCGCTGCTGCATGCGCATTCCGATACGGTAACCTATCTGGATTTCTCGCCATTCCACGATGGATTGCTCGCGACTGGCTCCCAGGACTGTCTGGTCAAGGTGTGGCACATCCCGGAGAAAGGGCTGGAGAACTCCATCTCGAATCCGGAATGTACCTTCTCCACCAAACAACGAAGGGTGGAAACAGTGGGTTTTCATCCGACGGCAGACTGCCTTCTGTATTCAACGGCTGTGGGATCCGTTAGTTTGTGGGATTTAACTTGCCAACAAGAGTCTTTTTGTAAGTATGCATTCGTTGTGATCATACGCTTGTTAAATTAAGTTATTATTGGAAACAGCGAACAACCAACATCCCGAGGTGATCCAGTCGCTTAGTTGGAAACAGGATGGGAAAATCTGCGCAACCAGCTGCAAGGACAAGATGGTTCGGATTCTGGATCCACGAGCGGAAGCACCAATTACAATGATCGCCGAAAGTCATCAAAGCATTAAAGATTCTCGCGTTGTCTGGCTCGGAGGTCAGGATCGTATTCTAACCACCGGGTTCGATGCTGGACGGCTGCGGCAGGTTATTATTCGAGACTTGCGAAACTTTTCCGCACCGGAGAAAACCATGGAGTTGGACTGTTCAACCGGAATACTGATGCCACTTTACGATCCGGATACGAACATGTTGTTCTTGGCGGGTAAAGGCGATACTACGATTTCCTATCTGGAGGTTACGGACAAGGATCCCTATCTGATCGAGGGAATCCGACACTCCGGAGAGCAAACTAAGGGCGCTTGTCTCGTGCCTAAGCGAGCACTACGTGTGATGGAAGGCGAAGTGAACCGTATCATGCAGTTGACCTCCAATTCGGTGATTCCGATAATGTACCAGGTGCCACGAAAGGTGAGTTGTTAATCTGTGTTCTCTTAGCACCAAGAACTAATTTGTTCATATTTCAGTCTTACCGTGACTTCCATGGTGACCTTTACCCGGACACAAACGGATTCAAAACCGAATTAACGGCGACCCAATGGCTCAAGGGGACAAACCTGGACGTCCCAAAAATTAGCCTGGATCCGGCGAAACGAGAACTGGGCGATCAGCCAATCATTGTAAGTTTTATAATCAAAATGCTGCCCGCTAGTCGTCTCAATATTAAAATACCATTCACCTTCCAAGTAACGCTACAATTGATCATCTATCTTTTCGACTGTGTACGTTTTGTGTCTCATTTCTGTTTCTACCGTTTCTCTCCTCTATATATTCTATTGCTGGCTCTTTCCCGTTCGTATATTTCAATTAACAAAAAAAAAAAAAAAAAAAAAAATCGCTGGTATCGGTTTCAACTTTTCCTCCGACACCCGGCACTAGATCTTGAGAGGTAACCTGACTGAAGTGGTTAAAAATATTGCAAACAAGTCCAAGAATGCTCCGACCACGATCTGCTGCACGGCAGATAAAATAGACAAAGCGTCAATCGTCAAACCGGCATTCGTTCCGATCAAGGATAAAATCAAAAAGATGGAACAACAATCTCACAGTGAGAAGAGTGAGTTCGAGCAACGCTTCAAAGAGGTCACCTCAGCAAAGGAAAGCAAAAATAACGAGAATGCCAACATATTGATAGATCCGAAGTTATGCTATGAAAGCGAAAGTAACGGGAATCATTTGAATAAATTGAGTGACGACGATCCGGAATGCGTTGAAGAATTGGATCAACCGGGTGAAGTGACGCCTCCAAAACCGATGCCAAGAACTTCCCGCAATAATTCAGTATCCGATCAACTTTCGTCGTGCAGCGAGGAAGTGCCTGTTGTTCCTGCGCCTCGACCAGTTGCTAGACCCAGGACAACTGCTACCGGATATAAGGTTTGACACATGAGCAGTTGGAGTTTTCTGTTGTTGTTTTTGGTTGGTTCACTCCCGCGTGTTTGGTGTAATTTTGGTGTCGTTGATTTTAGATTTCCGCACACTTTTTCGGTTGGTTGTAGTGCACGATCACTTCTGTTAGCTCTTTGTACGATTTATTAGTATAATTTTGACCTTCAAGCGTACCTAGTAGATGTCACATCACGTGATGCTTTTGTGGAGTGTAGTTAATCACTAGTACAAATTGAATTTTTCAGCCCCGTCTTGGACCTAAACCGTTCTGCAGCACAGGCTCATCCGGTGACTTCTCCTTCGACAAAGTGTTCAATGTACCTCAAGCTCCAGGTTCTGAGAACGGAGAATCATTGAAAGACTCGAATGATAACACACAGGAGAACAGTCTTGGCTCGAACGGAAGTGTTGAGGAGACTCACGAGAATGGCAATTGTAAAGAATTGGATCCGACATCGGAGGTAACTGATGAGGTGCCACTGCGATCAAAAGTCCCTAGCGAGGAAGAAAAACCGCGTATCATTTCCACTGCCGAACGAAGAAAGGTAACTATCAGCTTTTTGTCAAACAGCAGAACTAACGCATGCTAACTAAACTCTCTCTTTCCTAATGCAAACACTATTTTTCTGTACTGTAGTCTGGGGATCGTGAAAAGGTTACTAACAACTAACTTAACTTCATCAGAAGCTCTACTAATGTGTTTTTATCGCAGATTTTCGAATCAAGGGTATCTCCAGTATCTGAAGATCAGTTTGACGCTGCTTCGGATGACAAAGCGAACCAATTCGAGCGATTCAGCGGTCAACGCACCAGTATTGCTGAGCGACGCCGTTTGTACGAGAACCGATCACAAAGCGTTCAGGAAGAGAAACCAGCCTCACCCGTTCCTCTGAGGTAATGTAATATCCGTTAAATCTTACTATAAATATTCTAAAAGTGCATCAATTCCTCACAGACGTCGCGATTCACTGAAGTCTCGCGGAGAACAAAAAACCGACGAAGAAGCGATGCCACCGCCGGCTAGCGTAGAGTTCACTCGCAACCGAAGTGATCTGTCTAAGGAAAACCTACCAGCAGACATCGCCAAACGAAACAACAGCAATAATTCGGCAAACTCGACTTCTAAGCGGACGTCAACGGTGTTTGGTCGGGTATCTAAATTCCGCCATTTGAAGGGTACACCGGGTCACAAGTCGACACACATCGAGAATATTCGCAACCTAAGCCGCCAAATACCGGGCGAATGTGATGGTTTCCAGGCGAACTCGGAGCGTGTTGCTGTGCCGATCTCTGGCGCGGGTGGAAAAATTGCAATATTTGAGCTAAGCAAACCGGGACGGCTTCCGGATGGTGTCATTCCTTCGTTAGTCAACGGAAATAATATAATGGATTTTCAGTGGGATCCATTCGATAACAAACGGTTGGCGGTTGCTTGCGATGATGGTCTCGTCAAGATATGGGCCATTCCGGATGGTGGCCTAACGGAACCAACTAACGAACCAGAGAAAGAATTGGTGGCACATTCGGACAAAATTTACATTATTAGATATCATCCTTTAGCGAAAAATGTCTTCCTTACGGCTAGCTACGATATGACGTTAAAGGTTTGGGATTTGGAAACATTGGCGGAAAAGTATTGCTTGAAGGGTCATACGGATCAAATATTTAGCTTCGCGTGGAGTCCCTGTGGGACGCTCGGTGCGACAGTGTCAAAAGATGGAAAAATTCGTGTGTACAATCCGAGAAAATCCGAAAATCCTATCCGAGAAGGTAATGGACCCGTCGGAACACGTGGTGCCCGATTAGTGTGGGCCATCGATGGAGAGTACATTGTTGTTACAGGATTTGATAAGTATGTTCTTTTGGTTCGATATTGACAAACATATTCATAATTTGGAATTACATTGGCAGAGTTTCCGAGCGTCAGATTTACGTGTACAAAGCTACGGACCTCAATGCCCCTCTCGGGATGGTGGGGCTTGACGTTTCTCCAGCTATACTAATGCCATTCTACGATGAAGACAGCTCTACCCTTTTCGCTACAGGCAGGGGCGATTCTACCATATACTGTTTCGAAATTACCGAGGAGTCACCTTTCATCTGCCCACTGTCACACCATCGGTGTCCTACTCTGACACAGGGACTCAGTTTCCTTCCCAAAAACCAGTGCGACGTCGCATCGGTTGAATTTGCCAAAGCACAAAGGCTGACTAACGGTACGATCGAACCGTTAAGCTTCACCGTGCCACGCATCAAAAGTGAGTTGTTCCAAGATGATCTGTTCCCACCGACCAGGGTTATGTGGGAACCGACGCTCAGTTCGGCGGAATGGTTTGCTGGGCGGGATAAAACCGCCACTCGTGTTAGTCTTCAGCCAGAAGGAATGGATACTTGTAAGTTTTGAAGCAACCGAATTTGGCTGAAAACCTGTACTAATTTATGTCATGTTATATTAACAGTATCGTCCATCCAACCAACGGTTACGACACCGACGCCGGTAAAGAAGAGTGATAACATCAATCAAATAATCGGTCAGCAAACCCAGTTGAATAAGGCATGGAGTGCGGACCTGGTGCGATCCAAACAGGATGAGGTAAGTTGACACAAGAGATATTTTTTTTGGAACTGTCGCTAGTTATCAAATAATTAGCACAAACCTTCTATAGTCTTCGTTAAAATTATACTTATGTTAGACATATCCCTTTATTGAAATTTTGACTAAACTAGAAAGGGGACCCCTACAGGTTACCCGCAGCCCTATTTCCAGTCCTGAATACACGGTATCGATATGCTTTGATTTCTTTGAGGTCTTGTCCCATTTTGCAAGTGCAATGCAGCTCTGATTCCTCTCGTTGACAACAATAGCTCAGATCGTCCAGCAAAAGCATTCTTCCAGTGCGATGTACCGCTTCGGTGCTGAAAATGGATGCGCATGTCTGCATCTTGCTTCCTCCTCCGGCATGGTACTTAAAAATGCAGCTAGTGTTCAACTGCAATAGCACAGTCTACGTCGACGAAGCACTCCAGGTGAAGCTTGTCACCGCCATGCAAGTGTAGCACGTGATCTGCCGTAATCTTCATGTAACGATGCATCCATTTCGCTTTGATCCAGTCCGCCGATATTAGTTTGGTGACACGCCCCCCGAAAATGGAAGTCGATGGCTATATTCGGGCGCGTGTTGGCAGTACGTACGACTTTGGATGCAACATGACCCGGTTAGCCTCCTAATGAACGGGGATTCCGAGGGAAAACTTCCGGTTGTCCAGTTATCGCTCAATACCTCAAACTTAAATCTTCCGGGAGGACAAGCGCCGCCTGGAGGAGGAGGAATTTGCAGGGCTGAAACAGCTGCATCATTCTCAGGCAACGCATCATGCATCATTCTCAGGCAAGTTCTACCAGAATCTCAACGCATCCCGGAGAGGCTTTGTGCCGCGAGCCGAAATAGCTGAGATAAAGATACAGTCGCCGTTCGATAACTGCAACATGTTTACATTGCAGTTATCGAATGCCGTTCGATAACTGCAACACTTGACACATGCCAAAATTTAGAGGGGGGCCGTCACTACCATTTTTGTTTTCAATGATGTCGATATGTATTTTTTTGAATGGAATAGTGGCAACAAATAGCAGAAAACTAAAATAGGCAAGCTTTTCGATTGAGGGGCCGTTCAATAATTACGTAAGCAAATAGGGGGAGGGGGGCTTTGCAATTTTCTTACGCTATTTTACAAGGGAGGAAGGGGGGTGAATTGATTATCTTACGTAAGAAAAACATTGTTAATGCAGCTGTTTAAATAATCATGTTCATGAAAGTGTGAACGGTAAAATTCATAAAAAGAAAATTATGGAAGAACAAATTAACTCGAATTTAGAACAGAAGAGTAAACGAAGTATTGTGCTTGCTTCAGGATGATAAATCTAAAAAAAATCTTTATATGCTGGCAGGAAGATATTACTAGGGGGGGGGGGGGGGTATTGAAAAATCTTACGAAGTCTTACAAGGGAGGGAGGGGTGGTTGAAAAAGTGGAAAAATATGCTTACGTAATTATTGAACGTCCCCTAATCAATTTGATATTCATATTTCCGCATCATAATTTATTGCGTTTTAGTAACTACTTAACATAACCAATATGAGGCGAAGACTCGGGTGAAGATAAAGTTCATCACTACAATTGACCATTTTACGAGACGTTTCTAAAACTCAATGAAAATGAAATTTTGACAGAAAGCTCGGAACCACTGACATAACGCAAGTAGAAGCAACATCAAAGTCAGCAGGATCCGTGACACCTGTCAGTTCGTAAAATAATCTATTCAACGCTAGGTCACAAAATATTGTTTGTGATCTACTATGCACTGCCTCGCTGAGTAGTGAAAGCTAGCCAAACAATTGACAAAGGATTTATTTTTCTTATAATAATTACGGAAAGTGGACTGTGGTTCATGGTGATTTTGCTTTATTGATTGTTAGTGAAGATCTTTAATCTCCAAAAGACAACAAGTAAACGAAATTGAAAAAAACATCTAGAGAAATTAAAGGGTCTTTTTGAAATGTTTCTAGAGATTCAACAATTTTCATTTTCGAATGCATTTAGAATCCCCCCGCGAGATCTGTCGCTTCAATGTCAAATATGACTTTGACATCAAATTTGACGGATTGCGGTCCGATAACTGCGAAGTTGTTGCAGTTATCGGTCTTGCAGTTAAAAAGCGTTGCAGTTAAAAGTCTTGCAGTTATCGAACGGCGACTGTAGTAGTATTCTGACGGACGATCATGTGGTAACCAAAAGGTGGAGGTAGCACTTCGACGAACACCTGAATGGTACCCAGGCAGAGGACTAAGGTGGCGAAAAAAGCGACCCCGAAGGTGCGACAAACGTAGAAGACGTGCCAGCCCCAACGATAGACGAAGCTAAGAATGTCATCAAGCAGCTGCAAAAAAAACAACAAATCTGCTGGGAAGGATAGCCTCCAGGTGGAGCTTATGAAGATGGGCCCGGAAAAGCTGGCCACCTGTTTCTACCGGCTGATTGCAAGAATTTGGGACACAGAACAGCTTTCGGAGGAGTAGAAGGATGGGATTATCTGCCCTCTGGATTATCTGTTAGAAAGGCGACAAATTGGACTGTAGGAACTATCGTGCGATTACCGTCCTGAATCCCGCCAACAAAGTGCTTTCCTAAATCATTTTCCGACGACTCGCCGCTAGACAACAGATTTGGGGGAAGTTATCAAACCGGCTTCGTCTTTACCATACGGCAGATCCTCTAGAGCATACAGAACCTCCCACGCACCACCTATTTATCGATTTCAAAGCCGCGTATGACACTATCGACCGAAAAGAGCTATGGAAGGCCATGAACGAAAACGGTTTTCCAGGAAAGCTGATCAGACTGATAAAGACAACGGTGGATGGGATGAAGTGCGATGTGCAGATTTTGGGTGGATTTAATCCTATAGGGAGTTTCGACAGGGTGGTTGTCTCTCCTGCCTGCTATTTAATATTGCGCTACAAGGTGTAATGAATCGAGCGAACACGCGAGGTACGATATTCAACAAATCCAGTCAATTCGTTTGCTTTGCTGATGATATGGACATTGTCGGCAGAACAACTGCGGCGGTGGCAGAACAGTACAGCAGACTAAAACGGAAAGTAGAGAGTCTAAAACGCAGTAGCCGGCGGAACTGAAGCCGAACGACAACACCTTGGAAAAAGCATTACGACGGCGATGAGTTCGACGAGTTTGTCTATCTTGGCTCACTGGTTACCGAGGACACTGATCCCAGCCGTGAGATCCGGAGGCGTATTATCAGCCGAAGTCGTGCCTACTATGGGCTCAACAAGAAATTGCGGTCGAACAGACTAAGCCCCCGTACGAAGTATAACCTGTACAAAACGCTCATGAGACTGGTTGTTCTCTACGGGATTGAACCGTAGAGGATGCTCGAGAACGACCTGCTAGTGCCCGGAGTTTTCGAACGGCGGGTACTAAGGACTATCTTTGGCTTCGTGCAGGAGAACGGAACATGGAGGCGGAGGATGAACCATGAGCTCGCTTAACTCTACGGCGAACCCAATATTTAAAAGCGTGGCTAAAGCTGGACAGGCACGCTGGGCAGGGCATGTCGCAAGAATGTCGGACAATTATTCTGGTGTTTGACTCGAATCTGGTAGGAAGAAGAGGACAAGGGGCGCAGCGGATAAGATTAGTAGACCAGGTAGAGCGAGATCTGGCGAGGAGTACACAAAGTCCAGGGATTGGAGAACGGCAGCCAATAACCGAGTGAACTGGAGAGACTTTCTGAATGCCACATAAATAATGAATGAAACAATGATTTCAATGCACCGACCAATCGCTGATACTTCTGCTCCGTACTGCACGCAATAATGATCCGTCCGTAATCCGCACGTAGAGGCAACCGGTGACGGATGCTTCAAAACCGCATCAATCTGTCAGTTCCATAAAGGGTGTCCACGATGAAATTGCCACACACAAAATTGATTCGCAAAATTCGAGTTTTCATCCGATTGCCATCAAATTTTCAGGGATTGAAAAATAGCTATTATACTTCATTTTACCATTTTACTCGTATTTTATTTACAGTCCATACGCAAATGCCCGCACCTTGGCCTTAACCCCGGCCATAAGATTGTGCACAACCTGTGAATAAACCGTTTTTTGCATGTAAACCCATACTTTCTTCAGTTCCTCGACTGTCTTCACTACCTTAGGTTGTTTAGGAAGGTGCTGCTTCATAATCGCTTTTCGATGGGGCGGAGCTCCGGAGTGTTGAGAGGGTTGAACATTTTCGGCACGAAATTGACCTTATTGTCCGCTTACCACTTCAGCACTCTCTTGGAGTACTAGCATGAGGCCAAATCCGGCCAGAAGATTGCTGGGACGTTGTGGGCCTTCAGGAGAGGAAGCAGCCGCTTCTGGAGGCACTCTTTCATGTACACCTGTCCGTTCATCGTGTCCTGGGTCACGAAAGATGCACTCCGCTTCCCGCACGTGCAGATGGACTGCCAAACCAGGAGTTTCTTCGCAATTTTGGACATCTTCTGAGTGCGGACATGCTCCGGAACGCTGGACCTATCCTTGGCCGTGAAAAACAGGTTGCCGGGGATCTGTTTGAAGTCGGCCTTCACATATGTTTCGTCGTCCATGATGCAGCATTCAACTTTCGTCAGCATGTGGAGGTACAACATCCTGGCACGGGTTTTGGCGGACTTGTTCTGCTTCTCGTCGCGATTAGGGGCCTTTTTTACCTTGAACGTTCGAAGCCCAGCCTTAGTTTTGGCCTTCTGGACAAAACTTCGGCTTAGGTTGCAGCTTTTTAGCCACATCCCGAACGTAGGCGTTCGGGTTTCGGTTGAAGGCCCCAACTACGCGGTTGTGATTTTTGGTGTTGTACGGAATACTTTTTCCTTCACTTCTGGGCTTCCGATCGGTGGTCAATCGTTCCTCGAACCGCTTAATCACTCGCGACACCGTGGAATTGGCGATGCCCAACGTTTTAGCGATGGAACAATGCGAGAGATCCTTGCTCTCGTGATGAATGCGCAAGATTTTATTACGCACGAGCTGTTCTTTCGACTCAATTTCCACGAGTTTTGATCACGGGACTTTAAACTTGCAGGATGTAAATAATGCACTATGAACTAAATCCACTCAAATTTTCAATAAATTCTACCCACGGTTAAAAAGTTAGAGCAATTTAATGGTGTGGCAATTTCATCGTGGACACCCTTTATCCACGCAACTTGCTTCTTCCCGTATAGGTTTCGTTTCAAGGAGCACCCGGCACTCAGTCCGCCGTACGAATTAATACCCCGGAGGCTGCTTAATGAAGATCTCCTCCGGCAGGATGCCATACAGGTGGCGGTCTTTATGTCGATGTGTTTTATAAGCAATCTTCGCTTGCTCGCTAACGCCAGCGCGGTATGAAACGTTATCTGCCTTACTACTGGGGCAAAAACCTGATCGTCGTCAATACCATACTTTTGGGAAAAGCTATGCGCGACCTTTCTGGCCTGTATTTAATTTTTCGATACTTGAAACGGTTGCTTTTTTGCGAGGCTGCTCGATGAGTCTTCAAGCCTTCTCTCGCCGGGAGACCATTACAACAGCTCTGTTTAGAGTTCCACGCTGACCAGGACGTTGATCAGCCGCTTCTAACATGGAGATCAGACGCTGTTTTGAGCCGCACTATTTTGGAAAAATAAACGGGTTGGCGAAGCATTTCCGCTACCGCCGAAATATAGTTTACGCGTCAATGATCGCGTCGTACCTTCTCACTTGGCTACTGTCGGATGCCAACATGGCTTAGGCAACACCCAGGGGCGGACGAAGGGTAATTCGAGCTGCAGGCGAAAATTGATTTGGCGCCCCTTGCTCATCATTGTAAAGTTTATGTTATGGGCATTTTGAAAATGGTACGCACTGCCAGGCAGTCCTTGAGAAGTTGATAACTTGCTGAACATTCAAATTATTTTTATCATTCGAGTTATATATTTTCTAATTTTTCGCTCACTCAGTTGGCGTCCTTCGATGATTGACGAGCAAGGGACCGCCTGCTTCGCCCTCGCGTTGATCTGCCCCTGGCAACACCAACCAGTTGTGTTCATGTTTCAGCTGGTAGTCCAGTGTAATCATATAACTCGAGGAGGTGTGAGACAGGAACTTGTGAGGGCCGGAGCTATGTTTGACGCTCCTTCTAGGTCGTCAACTCACCATTTGACAATGGAAGTCATGATGACTATATACGGGCGCGTGTTTACAGCGATGTACAACAAAGCACCGATCAGACTTTGGTACCGTTGTCCATATGCCAACCAAGTTGTCATGATTCCCTTTTGCTGTACAAATCCGGTGTTACTCGGGACAAGAGAAATCTTGCAGTTATGCTTCATGAAGATCTCATCCTGAAGGTATGCAGTCTCGTTGTCTACGTGCTTCATAAGCAATCTCCGCTTGCTCGCTATCATCAGCGCAGTACGAAACGTAATCTGCTTCACCACTGAGTAGTCAGTACCGTATTTTTATGCGCGACCAACCTGGCCTTGTATCGCACAATTTTCCTGGACTTGTCACAAAGTGCGCCAAGAAGGATCGTACTGCTTGTTATCTATACCACGTTCAGATACAAGCCAACTACGTGGTCTGCCGTCGCAATTAGGAAATCAAATTACCTTCTAGTCCCAGGGTAAAGCTCACACCGATCAACGCTATCGACCCCTTATTGTTACGTCCTTTTATTCACTCGAGTTTACAGTTCAGGACGCCTGCTGTACGCAGCCCTTTTTCATTTCGAATCGAGGGAGCTCCTGGTTCTAGGTGTAGCTCCCTCCTCAGCAACGCCTTCACGTAAAACGACCATGATTGGTAGTTCGAATTGACGATCATCGCCCGCTCCTTCGCTTCGAGAAAAAAAATCAGCAAACTCTTCACGCGTCTAGGCATGTTTTGAGTTCTTTCTTCCTTTTATTTATCAATTTCTCCTCAGTATGCGCGACAAAATTGTAGGAGTAAATCTTACGCTTCAGGTTTGCCGAAACTTCTCGATGGAACGCAACTGGTAGACATTAGGCGAGCTCACCGACTTGGGTACCAAATCGATATTAAGCAGGTCCAGATCCGGTCAGAACACTGCGTCTTCGCTCTTATGGTATTTCTTGATGAATAATGCAATGCCGACAGGCATTTCGTACTATAAATTTGCCTGTTCACGGCAGGTCCGGAGCGAAAGAAGAGCCGTTTTGACATCCACTTATCGCCGATTGTCAGCCATAGCAGCACCTTCTTGGTGTGTGAAATGAACTTCACCTCGGAACTCACTTCCTTCGTAGGAGAAGGAGTACATTGCCAGTCGTTGCCATCCTGGGTGAGATAGGTCTCGTCGTTTATCATCACCGCCACGTCGCGATTCGCCGGAAAAATCGACTTTACCATTTTATTCGCCTGCTGCCACTGCGTCATTTTCTGCAGCTTCGAGACCGGTGGACGGAACTGCCGCTTCCTGCCATGTATGTTTATATTCGCCAGATATTTTTTCACTGTTTGGTCGATTGAACCTCCCGGTCAAGCGCACGCAGCGATGTAGCCACTCTTCCCTTGATCTGGAGCTTCTTGTCACTCAGGGCGGTTGGCTGTCCGCTTCGACGCGCATGATGTCCGTTTTTCGACGTGGCTTGAACGCGTGTACTTCGACTGATAGAGCTGTCAATTTTTTTCTGCTGACTAATGGGTTACTATGATTGATACTGCATGGGTAGTTTCGTCAGTGCGTGTAAAGATAAACCGGTCTTTTTTTAATGCAAACGTTAGGGATGCCATTTCCATGATCGTTCTCCACTTCTCACTGGCCTGGCCGAGTTAGTGATCACTACGTTGTCCGTTCTTGGTTCTGTGCACTTGTTATTTTTTTGCGAAGAAGTCTGAAAGAAGATTTCCGGTTTCGACCGAACTGAGTCTCAGTGAACCTCATATACTAGTAGATCTTGTCAGCTATCTCGGATTTTTTCAAGTAATAAAAGACCGTTCAGCGATTGTGGCCGTCAATGATCGTTATACATAACTGGCACCCGCTCGGCGATGTCGTCTCAGGACGGGATCCAAGACCTGCTTTCGATTTATCGTCTACTGCTCTGGGTAATGGCGGTCATCCCAACATCCTATAGACGCAGTCTGCCGAACTCCGCAACTCTTGGTTTTAATACCGCTGATTAATTCGAGCCTCTCTGCTCCACAAACACATCCTGATCGCGGTGCCCCAATCGTTGATGCCTCGTGTGTAGGCAGTCAGGATCGTGCTGCATGTCATTCACTTGTTTAGTGTACGTGATCTGCTGTCGCAATTATCAGGCTATCTTGAAACAACCGGCACTGGTCCGCATCAAATTTCGCTCGGACACCTTTTTTACCGAGTTTCGGCACGGAAATCAAATTACTTCTTATTCGAACCACAAGCGTGAACTATTTTGAGTCACATACGCTGTTTTTTCTCTTATCGGTCCTCAGTTAGGATCGTTTTGCAAGTCCGCTTTGGATGCTTCTCTTCACCAATCAATGTCACATTCATCAGGTCCAGGCTTAGCTCGTAATCCTTCTACGCGTCCAAAGTCGTCATTAGCGAATTAACCGACTTCGGAAGCCCTAGCAGAATCAGCGATATCTTCAGGTACACCATCATTTTGAATCCGGGGAAGTTCCCGGTTCTAGATATGTCCAAAACTGCTTCCTCCGCAGCAACTCTTTCACTGAGAACGACCATGTTTGGGTGTTCGAATTGCTCAGCTTGACGATCTTCGCCCACCTCATCCCTCTGGGAAAAACAGCAAACTCTTCACGCATCAATTTTCCGATCAGGAACTTCCGACTGGGCCCATAACCTATGTGAGGTATGCAGCAAGTCTTTGGGAATTAAAGAAAAAGACGCTTGAGTTTGCACTTCATCAAGGCGATGGATCCCTTGATCTGTTATCAACTATTAAACTTAAGAGGCTGTAAACCAACAAAATTGTTTGGGCTTCCCCACTGGAAAAAATAAGCTTGTAATTAAAAACATATTAATTTATTTTCAGATAAAAAACTCCGTCAGCGCTCGGATGCCACTTAACCGCAAGCTTGAACAGGACGATATGGAGGGAGTGGACGAGAAAGAATGGGACGAATAATTTGTTGCAAATCGGGTCCACTGCAAGACTGGTACCGTCTGGGTACAAACGGGGTCATCCAAGACAGGGGACAGTTAGCGTAACTTTTTGAATACTCTCTCTCTCTCCCTATTTCAAATGAAAACCATCAAAACGATCGGCGATAGAAAGAATTTTGTAAGCTGCATCATATACGACAAATAGCGTAACTAGATTACTTTCTACCGAATTTTATATGCATATATTACTAAGAAGATCTTAGCGCCTTGATACAGTTTATGATACAACAATGGCAAGGCGTATTTAAACGGTCGTCTCACTAAATATTGAAGCAGAGAATGATGTGGACAAATCTTAACTATTATGTAAGTAATCAAACTGCCAACTGCCATCAAACGCGTATAAAGTAAAAAGACCAACTGCTTTTGTATAGAAAAAGAGCAGATGCATTGCTTTCTTTTTGTGAATTCTTTCGATTGAACTTGGAAAATTAGATTTTTTTTTTCACAATCTATTGATATGATGTGAATTATCTTTTCTTTTAAAATGTGAAGCCCGATCGTATAATTGGATGCTAGTCAAACAAAGATGCTCAAATCAATCGTATTTTTTTTTAAATAATTGATAATCATTAAATCATTGCTTGGCGCGAGTTTTGCTTTATTTATAGACGTGCAGAATTGTAGGATAAAACATAATGAAACAAGACAAAACGCATACTCTTGAACGGTGCAGGTTATTAGCGAAACGGCACAAATTTTCTAACAGAATTAGCAAGCTAATCCGTTGGAAACATCAAGTTATGAAGGAAATGGAAACGTAGGCAAAAACAATTTAGTTGTAGCGTAGGTATATCACTCGGATTCGTGATGATATGATTAACAACTGTGTGCTGAATATTTATTTTTCGTCAACACTTTGTGAAGTAATTGTGATGATTTCTTATATTGTAAGGTTAAAACTGTGCATTGTTTTACATTCTACTGTGTAATAATTTAGGCGTGCCATTTCTAGACTCAGTCGTGACTTGCACATGTGCTGTGTATTTTTTTTGTCAAAACCAGTTCGATTTCAATCACTACGATTTCGGTAAAAATAATAAACCTTTATGCTAGAATATAACTTATTCAAACAAATTCAGCATTATTGGCATTTAAATTAGGCTATGCTATTAACCGCAATACAAATGAATAAATACAGATATTTACACTGCTTATCCAAATGATTGAAATGACTCTCTCTTAGTAGAACACACATTCTTCATTCAGAATATTTATTCTATATCTGCTGGCAAAAAGTTATTAGCAAAGAAATCATTCTGAAGTAATATTAGGTGAAATTATACTTATTATCAAGTCAAAATAAATGTTTTTACTGAGCAGATCGAATATCTACCATCGGTTGCAATTTAGTATGAGATAATGTTTCATCTTCTTCCAACACAACATCCTGGTGAAAGCATTAGAGGATATAACTGATAAATAAAATATTGTGGTCGGTATCGTAATGTGCAAAGCTTCGCAATGTCTTATACATGTATTAAAACGATACAAACGATGATTATTATTATGCAGTAAGTAACCAATGTATTTTGAATAATCGCACGAGATCGTGAAAATGAGGAAAATATACAACAGACATGAATATCTATTGTTTTTTATTTGCATACTCCGAAATAAAAATAGAAAAGAGTTGAGTGTCTACTTCATCGGCTAAAAGGACTTTGGCCTGACACAGAGTTTGCAAATTCCTAAAGCTTCCGGGTTGACCGATTGTATCAACCTTAACTAGAATGCTGTCAAAATTTCATGAATCTTGCTCCTCTTGGTCTAACCACCTAACTCACTGCGCGCCTCTACGTTTTGTACTGACCGGATTCGAGACGAATCCCATATTTTTCTTATTTGGGATTATTGCCCGGCATTCTTACAAAATGTCCGGCGCATTGTACTCTTTTAGCTTCAGTAACTTTCTAGATACTGGGTTTGCCGTAGAGTTGCGGCAGGTTGTTGCTCATCCTTAACCTCTTTACGCCATGTTAGAGGTCGCACGTTTCACAACACCTTTGAGGGTAATATTGAACAGGAAGCAGGTGTTTGAAACGGGTTTGATAGTGCATTATCCGAAAGATTTGGATCTCGTGGTTCTGTGGTTAGCTATGTCGGTCGGCTAGCTCTCCAAAACGGTTGTGATGTCGGGTTCGATTCGTGATCAGATCGAGTGTCTTTTCGAGCTGGAAATTTTCTCGACTCAGCGCTGGGGTACGGTGTGTCGTTGTACTTATCCTACAAAATGCAAAATGTGCCAAAAACAATATCGATAACGAATTCTCTGAACTTATCTAGCTGATCGAGACCGCTATTAGCTCTTCAGGCTAGCGTGTGATAAAAAAAAACGTCCTAAGACATAGCCTGCATAACGTAGTTCCAATTTACTCGGTCCATGGCTACCTATCGTGCTCCATATGGTCCTCTCATCTCGCTCTTTCCGCCCCTCGTTTTCTTGTGCCAACCGAATTTGAAGATATCACCAATTTTTCAGGGTAGCTATCCGAAATTCCAGCTACATGCCATTCCAGCTTTAGCCAGTTTCTGAAAATTTGGTACGCCAATAAGGCACGCAAGCTCAGGCTCCACGCCTCAAGACTTCGTTCTCCTGTACACCACCAAAGATGGTTCTTTGCACCCGACGTTCAAAAACTCCGAGCGCTCGCAAGTTCTCCTCGAGCATTGTCCACGTCTCACACCTTTAGAGAACGACCCGTCTCATTTCTTAGGGTTTTGTACAGAATACCCTTGGTGTTTGGACTCTGGTTTTACGATCGTAGTTTTTTATGGGGTCCATAGTAAGTACGATTTCTTCTGACAATACGCCTTCTAATCTCCCGGCTGGTGTTGTTGTCCTCAGTTACCAGAAAGCCGAGGTACACAAACATGTTTTAGACGTATAGTGTTAAATTCGGTCCTATCTGCTTTACGTTGCAGTCGGGTTTACTGATCTGCCACCGTCTCAAATTTTCTAACGACAATATCCTCGTCTTCTGCAAAGCAAATAAATTGACTGTACTGTTGAAAATGATACCCCGCATGTTAAACCCCGCCCCCATCACCTTGTCGAAGCCTACTTTGGATCTCAAAGAAGTCCGACATTCCACCCGAAATCCTCACACAACAAACATTCTTCATCGTAGCCTTGATTAGTATTGTCAGCTTCGTCGGAAAGTCGTTTTCGTTAAGGATTTTCCATAGCTCTTGTCGGTTAATTGTGCCGTATGCGGATTTAAAAACGACGAAGATGGTTTGTAGGGATTCTTAACTTGCGGTAAAGATTTGGTCAGTCGTTCCATGAAGCCGGCCTGATAACTTCCTACAAATCTGCTGGCTCATGGTGACAGGCATGGGCGTAGCCAGAATTTCAACTAGGGGGGGGGGGGGCAAGCTCTTCAAAATTTTAGAAGTAAAAAAATGGTACACTAAGGTCGCTTTTTACGCGGGTTTTTTTTTATGGTTTGCAATCCCGGGAACGATTTCCCGGGAAATAGCTTTTTCCGGGATTCCCGGATCCCGGGAACAGAAATATTGATTCCCGGGATCCCGGGATTCCCGAGTTTCGTGAAAAATTTCGTAAGATTCACTATAGTTTCTTATGCAATAGTGCAATAAAATTAAATACGTCAAACTTATGCGACCTGAAATAAATCATTTAATAAAACTCAAAGTCAGTATAGTATTCTAACGTAAAAATCATCTTTGCATGTTAATTATTAGGCATTCATATGCTCTAATACTGACTTATTTTAAGTCGTATTGAACTGATTATTCAGTTTTCTATCGTTTCCTTTCGGTTTGTGGATCGAATAACGAAATAAGGTGGTTAGTTAACCAACATTCTTTCTCGGATTCTGACGCTCTAATCAACGGTGATATAAACTCCAAAAGAGTTTGAAATATTGTTTTGTCAATTTGAGACTAGATTTGAGACGCAGTTTATTCAAAAAAATCACAATGACAAAACAAATATTATTAATTATTAAAAAATCCGTACCAAATATAGCAAATATTTTCTTTGTCTAATGCCTGCCTAACATTTAGTTTTCTCTTAAACAAACTGAAAGAATCGGACACCATTTTTCAATTGAATGTAGCAAGAGCTGTAATCGGTGATTTGAAAGTATTCTAGACTCAGCAGACTTGAGCAAAGTTTTACAGAAGACATATAAATAACATTTTTGAGCTTAAAGGAAAATTGCCAGCGGATCTGAAGCGATTGTTTGACGACATGAAGACCCTTAATCCTCCTCTTCTGCAAATCTATGCTACAGAAATCGATCGCGAATTTCTGATGTTATTCAATTCATATTCAAGTGTTTCGTGTCTCATTTGTTTTTTTGTTCTTCATGCGAATTTAGAATGAAATTGTAAACATTTTTTTGTTGCCTTTTACTGATAAATTTCATTTGAAATCTCATTTTTGCAAAAAAAAAAAATTCCTTCCCGGTTCCCGGGAATTCCCGGGAAATGAGATTTTTCATTCCCGTTTCCCGGGAAATCGATTTCCGGGAATATTGCAAACCCTAGTTTTTTTTACGTGGATTCCGGAATTTACGAGGTTTTTTTACGCGGATTCCGAAATTTACGCGTTTTTTTACGCGGCACGTATCCCTCGCGTAAAAAGTGACTTTAGTGTGTTTTTTAAAAGAAGAAATAAATACTAATCTTTAGTGATTGTTACATCAAGGCAACCAGTGAAAAGTTGTCCTTGACATCAGAGTGGTCGAGTGCGTCTTGAACTGTCCTACAGATCAGACGTTTTTTCTGTTGCTTGTGGACTGGTCTTTGACTGCCTATAGCTTCAAAGTTTGTGTTTTGTCAGTGTGTCTTTTAAAGACTACCTGAAAGTTATTTCCCATCAGTCTTTCTCAAGACTACTTACTTTTGAATTTAACATTTGTTTTAACTTTTTTCGTATCACCTGAAATGGCTGGACGGAAAAAGAAACCTCGCATCGCTGCGGGGAGGAAAAGAGAGGCATCTCTTTCTGACACTTCGAGCGTCTGTAGTGACAATCCTTTTGATATTTTGCCTGAGCAAGAAGCTGGTGAAATGGAAGTTACCAATAATGAAACTATACAAAATATAAAATCTTTAAAAAAGGAGAAAGTTCCACCTATTGTGGTAACTATTTCTTCTGAATTTAATGTATTCAAAAAGGAACTTTCAACGTTTGTTTCTGACGTTAAAGTTACCTATCAAATTGGCCGTAGAGGTGAATGCCGCTTATTAGCCGACTCAGTAAAGGGTCGTGATCGTCTTGTTCAGTATTTAACTGACAAGATGTACAAATTTTTTACATATGACACCAAGAACGCCAAGCCGTTCAAGGTTGTCTTGAAAGGTCTCACCAACGATCAAACCGTTGATGAGATCAAACTTACTTTAACAGAATTACTTGGCATAGCCCCTACCCAAGTAATTCTAATGAAACAAAAATCACGAGGCGAAAACAGTCAGAGAACTGGAATTTCCCTTGTTAATTATTTAATTCATTTTAACCGCAATGAGGTTAACAACTTAAAATTTTTTGAAAAAGCACATGCTTTGTATAATGTGCGTGTAAAGTGGGAAATTTATAGGAAGTATGGCGGAGGTGAAAAGCATATCACCCAATGCCGTACTTGCCAACGTTATGGCCATGGTTCCAAATTCTGTAACATGGACCAAAAATGTCTTAATTGTGGAGACTCTTCTCACAAAAAGGACACATGTCCTGTAAAAGAGAGTAAAAATTTTCGCTGTGCGAATTGTAACGGCAACCATATGTCAAATTTTTATCAATGCCCAGTCCGTTTAGCAATTGTTAAGGCAAGGCAAGGTAAACAAAATTCAATTTCTCAATTAAAACCAACTTCAAAACAAAACCCTCCAAGCGTACCAGTGACGCATAGTTTACCTACTCCTTTGCATACCCGTTTAACTTATGCACAGGTTACAGGTAGTTCGAACATTATACCACCTAGTGTTGGTAGTTCGAAAATGACCGTTAATATGGGTAAGCAAAACACGCTAGAAAATAATTGTACACCTATTACTCCAGCTAATATTGCTGCCGAAAATATTTTTTCTAATGTCAACTGCCTGGGGCCTATTACGGCAGGTAAACTTTCTTTTTTGCAACAGGCAATGTTGCTGGCAAAATCAATGTTTGAAGCCATTCAAATAGGCACAAATTTTACTATTAAAATTGTTTCTAATTTAAAATTTAGCAATGATTTTAAATAAGACAATTAAAATATTAAATTGGAATGCTCGCTCATTGAAGGCCAATGAGAATGAGCTTTTTAATTTTTTAACAGTAAATAATGTGCATATTGCAATTATTACTGAAACATTTTTGAAACCTAACATAAAATTAAAATATGATCCCAATTACGTGGTTCATAGATATGATAGGATTCAGGGTTCCGGCGGTGGAGTTGCAATTGTTATTCATCGTCAAATCAAACATCGTGCTCTTCCCCATCTTGAAACGAAAGTTATTGAAACTTTGGGAATTGAAGTTCAAACTGAACTTGGGATTTTATTTATTGCCGCAGCATATTTACCATTTCAATGCACACGCGAGCTCAAAAAATATTTTAAAGGTGATTTACAAAAACTCACCAGAAATCGTTCGAAATTTTTCATAATCGGCGATTTTAACGCTAAACATCGTTCATGGAATAAATCTCAAAGTAATTCCAATGGCAAAATTTTATTCAATGATTGTTCTTCAGGATACTATTCTATTTTGTCTCCGAATAGTCCTACATGCTTTTCTTCTGTAAGAAACCCTTCAACAATTGATTTGGTGCTAACAGATCAAAGTCATGTATGTAGTGATTTGATCACACACGCTGACTTTGATTCTGACCATCTTCCAACAACTTTTTCTTTATCACATGAATCAGTTTTAAACCCTATGAGCTCTGTTTTTAATTATAACAAGGCTAATTGGGAAAGATACAAAACTCATATTGAGAGAAATTTCAATAATGAGCTTGATTTGCAAAACGAAGTGAATATTGATTCTGCTTTGGAAGCATTAAAATGTGCAATTGTTGATGCCAGGAATTATTCTGTTCCAAAGGCTCAAATGAAATTTGATTCACCAATAATTGACGAAAATCTTCAACTTCTAATTCGTTTGAAAAATGTCCGCAGACGTCAATATCAACGTTCTCGTGACCCTGTTTTTAAAACTATTTATAAAGATTTACAGAAAGAGATTAAACATAGATTTACTCTTCTGAGAAATCAAAATTTTGAGACTAAAGTTGAAAAATTGAAACCATATTCAAAACCATTTTGGAAGCTGTCGAAGATTCTTAAGAAACCTTCAAAGCCTATTCCAGTTTTAAAAGATGGTGAACGTTTTCTTGTATCCAATGAACAAAAGGCTCAAAGACTTGCTCAGCAGTTTGAGAGTGTTCATAACTCAAATTTGAATTTTGTGAGTCCAATTGAAAATGAAGTCACACGTCAATTTGATTTAATTTCTTCCCAGAATTTTTTACCTGCAGAAATAATTGAAACTAACTTGAATGAGATTAAATCAATTATTAAAAATTTCAAAAATATGAAAGCACCTGGTGACGATGGAATCTTAATATACTAATCAAACATCTCCCTGAGAGCACAATGGAATTTTTAGTGAAAATTTTCAATTGCTGCTTCAAAATTGCATATTCTCCCAAATTATGGAAAAATCCAAAAATTACTCCCATTTTAAACCCGGATAAGAGCCCAGCTGAAGTTTCAAGTTATCGACCAATCAGTTTGCTTTCTTCAATAAGTAAACTGTTTGAGAGAATTATTCTTAACAGAGTGATGTCACACATCAACGAAAATTCAATTTTTGCAAATGAACAGTTTGGATTTCGCCATGGGCATTCCACAACTCATCAATTGCTCAGAGTTACTAATATGATACAAGCTAACAAATCTGAAGGTTATTCCACTGGAGCTGCTCTTTTAGACATAGAAAAAGCATTCGACAGTGTTTGGCATAAAGGTTTGATTGCGAAATTGCAAACTTTTAATTTTCCAATTTTCCTAATCAAAATTTTAAAAAATTATCTCACTGATCGAACTCTGCAGGTTGTCTATCAGAATTCAAAATCTGATAGATTTCCTGTCAGAGCAGGTGTACCTCAAGGTTCAGTCTTGGGTCCAGTCCTGTACAACATATTCACTTCAGATCTTCCTGATTTGCTTCCAGGATGCACAAAGTCATTGTTCTGCGATGACACAAGCATTTCCGTAAAAGGAAAAAGTCTTCGTGTCATATGCAGTCGATTGCAGAAAAGTTTAGATATTTTTTCTTCCTACTTGCAAAAGTGGAAAAGCTCTCCCAATGCTTCTAAAACTCAAATGATAATTTTTCCGCATAAGCCTAGGGCTTCTTTCCTCAAGCCAAACAATAATCACGTTGTCAAGATGAATGGGGTTATTTTAAGTTGGTCCGACAAGGTTAAGTACTTGGGACTAATTTATGATAAAAAACTTATTTTCAAAGAGCACATTGAGAGTATACAAGCCAAGTGCATCAAATATACGAGATGTTTATATCCTCTCATTAACAGGAATTCTAAGCTTTGTTTAAAGAACAAACTTTTGATTTACAAACAAATTTTCAGACCAGCAATGCTTTATGCTGTACCGATCTGGTCAAGTTGCTATTCAACAAGAAAGAAAACGCTCCAAAGGATTCAGAATAAAATTCTGAAAATGATTTTGAAGCGTCCTCCTTGGTTTGGTACACTCGAATTACATAGACTTACTGGTGTTGAACCATTAGAAGCTATGTCAAATAAAATTATTAACAATTTTCGACAAAAATCGTTGCAATCCTCAATTGCTACGGTAAGCTCTCTTTATAGCCAATAAGTTAGCAATTAAGTTAGTTGTAAGTTTACTTCCCCTTTTCTGACAAGTAGGTTTAAATCCCTACGAATGATAAGTCCTAATTGCGAAAGCAAACAAATCCTAACAATTAAAATTACAAATTTCTAACAGTGTTGAGAAGTCACCATTTGTGATTGGACACACATACTCATTATTTACTAATATTTATCATAAATACTTAAGCTACCAACAAATCCCCCCTTAAAAAAAAAAAAAAAAAAAAAAAAACATCAGAGTGGAAAATTTGATTTGTCCAACCTCGAATATAAATAGATGTTCTTTACTAAAAACTCTTAAATTCATTTAAACCTTTGGACATATTATTTTGGCGACGAGGATCTCAAGAATCCACGAACATGGCAGGAGATTGAGTTGATCAGCAGCCGCAACTGGGAATTCAAGATATGATTCACAAGATGGCCCAAATTTTACAGCGGATAGCGGTCCAGCAGCAGCAGCGTCAGTATCAAATCCGGAGCAGATTTTAGAGTCCCTCTCTTCGAACATCATCGAGTTTGTCTTCGACGAAGAAAACGGAGTTACGTTCGGACGTTGTTGTTTAACCGCTACCAGGGCCTCTTCGAGAACGATGCAGGCCAGCTGAATGATGCGGCGAAGGTACGTTTACTTTTCCGGAAGCTGGACACCCATTCGCCCAGCCGCTATCTCAACTACATCCTGTCAAAGCTTCCCAAGGACGTGAAGATTGAAGACACAGTCAAGATTCTTAAAAAAAAACTTCGGGCATCAAACGTCAAACGTTCCGGAAACGGTTCATGTGTCTTTTCACGATTGTTGTTGACCATCTGCCGATGAACACTCAGCAAGCAGAGAGCACTCAACCGCTGTTCAAATATTGTTGACCTCAGTCAGGTTTTCACCCGACGTAATGTGCTGAACGAGCGTTCAATCGTGTATGTTTCCATGGTAGAGCAAGTGCAATTTTAACTGCTTTCTCAGTCGCAGGGAAAAAAGAACGGACGTTAGCTAGCAGGTCTATAAGACCCAACTTTTCCTAGTTTTTACGGTCTGCTCTCATGCTGCTGGAATGTTAATACGCTTTTTACGCGGTTTTTTACGCGGGTTTCTTTTTACGCGGATTCCGGAATTTACGCGGTATTTTTTGCGTGGATTTCGGTTTGCCTTCGCTCGGAATGCAGAATTAACGCTGGTTTTGTTACGCGGATTCCGGAATTTACCCGTTTTGAAGTAGAATACTTTCCTCAGGAAGTTCGGCTACATAGGGATGTGAAATGAAAATCTAAAACCGAAAAAAGTGAAAAATATGTCCAATTTCAAATGCTAATAAATCGGTTAGTATTCGATGGATTTCCTTCGTTCTTGCAGCAATAGATTGGAAAATCTTCTAAGATTCTTCTCAAAATAAGATAATTGTAATTTTATTATTCACACTATTGAACTATTGAAAATAGTCAAGCCTTGTCAAAACGAAAAATTCGACCTCTGATTTTGGTCGTTATATGCTTGCTTCCCAAGCACGGTCGACAGGATCATATACCTTGCAATTCAAAACATGCTATTTGGCCTATATAAGAGCCTGTTTCAGCCGGAGCCGCTCATAATAGTTCTAGACAGCGACAACAGCAGTTGTCCTTCCTTAGCAGCAGCACTAGCTCTGTGGTTGGTCACCACGTCTCAGGAGCAGCGCGGTTTTTCTCAGCGTGTGTCGCCAGACAGCCATTATTCCCCCCGTGTTGGGGCAGCATGAAGATTGCCATCAGGAAATCCAATTTTGGAAATCAAAATGCCTTTTTGAAGGCAAATAAACAAGTCATTGAAAGTTAATAATTTTTGTCAACGCAAGCAAGTATTCTGTGTTGCATCCTAGCAATTTAAATTTGTCGCACCCGTCTTATTTACTGAATGTGAAATAGCTTCCACAGTGCATGTTGTCCGTGTAACTTAATTCCCCCAATGTTAGGGCAGCTCAAAGGTTGTAATTAGCAACCGATTTTGAACAGCAAAATGCTTTTTTGAAGGCGAATAAAAAAATAATTGAAGGTTAATAATTTTCTGGCATCAACACAAGCAGACATTCTGTGCGGGATGCAATCAAATTCTGTTGTAGTTGTCTAATTTTTACTTTATTTAGTTAACTCCCCACTGTAGGGGCAGCGCAAAGGCTGCGATCAGCATAACCGACATTGAATAATAAATTGCCCTGTTAGAACGAATTCACAAAAGCAGTTAGTTCGACTATGCAGAGCTAATGTGAAGTCGATTCAATCAATCAGCATTAACAGATTTTGTCGTCTCCCAGCTGCCAAGTTGCAACATGATGCAACACGCAACAGCGAGCAAACGAAATCGCTTGATGTTACAAACCGCAATAAGATACGGGTTAAAACCGTTGCGTGTGTGAGAGCACCATCGGTGTTTATTCGCTGGATACACTATCTACTGTCTACTGAACGCAGTAATCTGCTTACATGCGACATGGGGACGGGAACATTTTCTTCAACCAAGCTGCGCAATACGACACAAAACATGTAAATTTGTTGCTCCAATGAGAGTGCTATCGGTCCGGCTCGACAGAATGTTCACAAGGAATCATTTTTGTGCATCCGTGCTACGAAACTGAGGAAAAACTTTAGAAACTGAAAAAAGAGGTGGAGCTTATCAAATGATCGCTCTGAACCAGAATGAAGTCACACATATTTTTCAAGTTATATCATTCCACCACGTACGTAAAATAATTCATTCCTATTTTCATCCCTATATAAGAGCCTGTTTTAGTCGAAGCCGCTCATAGTAGTTCTGAACAGCGACGACAGCAGTCCTCCCTTAGCAGCAGCGGGAGCGAGCAGTGGGTACCATCGATAGCGGATAGCGGCCACAACTGTGGCATGGCTGCGAATAAGTGTAGCAGTTTCAGCGGATCTCACCATCGATAGCAGCAGGGCCAGCAGATGCAGGTACAGCGGATACCAATGGCGGTCACAACTGTGGCATGGCTACGGATAGCGTTGCAGTTGCTCAGCAGTTGGGCCAGCGTATAGCGGCCACAACTGTGGCATGGCTATGCATAGCGCAGCTGTTGCAGCGGGTATATCAGCATCGATAGTAGCAGGGTCAGCTGATGCAACGACACTCCCTTCACTAAAATGCTGTTTCAGTGTGGTAGCGGGAAGCATCAGCAGCAGGCTTGCATGAAGTGAATACATCAGCCAGCAACTTCCTCTAAGGCCTCTGCCATAGTAGACGCGAAAAGCGGCGCGAACCGATTCGCTCGGCCGTAGGTTGATGTACAGCTCTACTGATGGCTGTACATTAACCTACAGCTGAGCGAATCGGTTCGCGTCGCTTTTCGCGTCTATTTTGGCAGAGGCCTAATGGAAAAGTTGTATCAGTTTGTTCAGAAGAATATTATTGTCGGTAATATTACAGAGATGCGATTGCGTAAATCCGATTTTGAATTGAACAATTGTTCTTTTGAGAACAAATAACACACTTATTTGAAGAGTTAATAGCTTTTGGTACCAATAGCAGTATAGTGACAGCCTCAGCGGTAGATGCAGATGCAGCCGGTACTTCCCTGAGGCCGATGTAAAGGTAAATGGGAGCAGCACGGCGAAACAGTTCGGGTTATGCTTAGACGCGCGTCATTTTTCGTTGTTGATATTCCCCACATGAAACGACGCGCTTTCGTATGATAGCGGTGGTATTAGCGGTAGATGCATTTGCCAACACTTCCTCCAGTAAAGCCGTGTCTAGTTTTCAATGTGAAAACACCTTTCTCATTGTGTTGACCGTGCGCCTTAGTCCTCACTATCAAGGTAACACAGAGATAAACACTACATCCTATGATAAATTGAACAATTGTTCTTATAAGGACGACAAATGAATTAATGAAGATTTAATTTTGAATTAGAATACTTCCCTCAGGAAGCTCGGCTACATAGGGATGTAAAATGTAAATCTAAAACTGAAAAAAGTGAGAAAAATTTCAAATGCTAATAAATCGGTTAGTTTTCGATGGATTTCCTTCGTTTTTGCAGCAATCGATTAGAAAATCTTCTAAGATTCCTAACAAATGCATGAAATTGCAATTTAATCATTCGAACTATTGTACTATTGAAAACTCTTAAGCCTTGTCAAAACACAAAATTCGACCTCTGATTGGTCGTTATACCGCGCTTTCCCAAGCACGGTCGGCAGAGTTATGGACCTAGTAAATTGGGAATGCATCATTTGGCCTATATAAGAGCTACATCAGATAATAAACAAACATTTCAACGGATATTAAATTGAACAACTGAAATTTGAAGAACACAAATGATTATTTGAAGAGTTAATGTTTTCTCGTTTTGCGCTATAATCCAAAGTTAATTATCTTCATCTACATGCATACTCTGACTATTATTACGTGTTTGCGTCGCTTAGTGTTTGGCTACGGTCATGCAGAACGCAAATAACGGCGCGATGCGATTCGGCAAGACGAAATCTGTTGAAATGTATAGCTCTACTTCGCCTTAAAAAGAGCTGTACATTCCACCACGGTAAGGCGAATCGCATCGCGCCGGCATTCGCGTTCTGCATAACCGTAGCCTTTGTTCCGTTCCCGTTTAATGATGTCGTATCAAATGTGCATATTACAATTCGGCAGCACTTCAACTTCTCATTTGCACAAAATTTAAAAATATCCAACGAACTTCATTCAAAATATCAGACAAAAAGAAATTACAATACTGCCAATGAACGGTCAACGTTTATTTACTAGAAAAAATGACTGACACGCAAGCAGCCAGGTTATCTTTCTTGTAAAAGTATTCTACTTCAACCTTGCGGTCGTGGCTTTGCATACAACCTTCTTGTGATTTTTTTTACGCGGCATGAATCCCCTGCGTAAAAAGCGACTTTAGTGTACCAAACTTCCACCTCTCCAACAAAATTGTCAACTTCATAAAAAATTACGAAACCTTCGGTTTTACGCTTGAACTCTTCCAACGACATGCGTATTACGTTAGCGGGATGCAGCAAGGACAACGCGTAGGCAGGTGCACTATCTTCATCGAACCGTGTTTCCAGTGAGGTTACAAGAGAATCTAGGTAAGGAATTGTCACAGCTCGGTTCCAGTACTCCAAGCTAGTTGATGCAGGCGGATTTGCCCGGTACTTTTGCCGCTTCAATATCCTTGGTGGATCAACTGAAAAACCTGTGCAATTCCACGCAGCATAGTGCAAGCATTTCAATCAATTATTTTTGATCTGGCTGATACTTTACACAAATGTTTCTATGGGCTAAAGATGTCGTTTTGTGCTATTAGAGTTATTGAAAACAAAGTTCTGCACCAATGTCACCATTTTGGGGGTGGCAACGCCCCCCCCCCCCCCCCCTGCCCCCCTCTGGCTACGCCTATGGTGACAGGCGTTGGGAAATGATCTGGGAGAACACTTTGTAGGCATCATTTAGGACTGTGATCGCTCGATAGTTCTCGCAGTCTAGTTTGTTTTTCTTCTAGTAGATGGGTCAGATAACCCCCTTTTTTCACTACTCCGGTAGCTGTTCTGCCTCCCAGATTTCAACGAACAGCCGATGCAGCGAAATGGCCAATTTATCGGGACCTATTTTTATAAGTTGCGCTCCGATACCGTCCTTTCCGGCAGATTTGTTGTTCTTAGGCTGCCGGATCGCACCCCTTACTTCGCTTATTGTTAGGGGTAGCACATCTTCGTCGTTCGTTGCACCGACCACGCCCCCTTCGCTTCTGTTATGGTCTCCTGCTTACCCAGCCAACAATTTGGTCCGTATATTTCAGTTGTTGTTGAAATATAAGCACCCTTGTACAATCTGATAAAGTTGTATATAACGTTCTATATGAGCTTATAAGTACCAAAGTGGAGGCAATATACGTACCAAAATGGTTCGCGCAGTTAAAGATATACAACTTTTTATTCCATTTTTTACAATTCTATAACAATTATCTTTTGCATAAAATGTGAGGTATGAACAACTCTCTTTGCTTCTTAGTACGATTTTCTATTGCTATAATTCAAGCATACATACAATTCCGTTTCACCCGTATTATGATTCTACCACGATGCTCTACGAACTTAAACGCAGCAGTGTGTAACCTGTACTGCGAAAAAATTTTGCATTATATACAACCTAAATTTTCCAAATAATAAAAAAAACATAAAAATGAGTAACAACAATTTCATTTATATTTTTTTAATGAGAAGTACGCGTACCATTACATTCTTTAGTATGTAATAAATATCGAGGTTGGATGCGGCATTTTTGTTTATTATATTTTACAAGGCTGTGTTGCGCCTCGAACCCTCCTCAACGTTCCGATCACTGCTCTTATTCCCTATCCTCAGAGTCATTTTACGATGCTGCATGTCAACGAATTTTATTTAGTACTGTTGAATGCCTCAAATCGTATGAACCTGTAAATCGTATATAATGTCACTTATTGTCTTCAATGTTGACTAAAATCTATTTATAGACTCTGATGTCAATATGTAACTCAATATACGAAGGAATAATAACATGCGATCTGCATTGACCTTCTTTTTAACTGTTAGGCGATTCAAGCAAATGCAATCAACAGTGATTAAAAATCTTTCAAGGCGTTGCCCATGTTTATGTGAAGCCCGACTGTATGTGCCATTTTTTTTGGGTGATTTTTCTTTTAGTCAAAACAGCGTTCATGATTTATACCCAATTCTTCAAATCTTTCAGGAACTAGATTTCAAAAACCAGAGTTGCTGAAAGGGACATTTTAATTTAAATTAAATTTGACATAAAAATGGTATCATTCTATACTATTCAACAATTTCGTGTTTCATAATAGACGATTTTAACTGTCACGAGATAGTGAATTGTATAAAATTCATTATGCAATCCTCTTACAACTGTTATAGGAGTTTTCAAGGAATATGAATATCAACGTGGATCACATAAATTAGACATCCTACAATTTCGCACTGTTTAGCACTGTAGACAACTCTACTGCGATGGAACCTGATTTTTTGTGTGCATTTATACGAGGAACAATATGCAGTCATATATCACGGACTGTACGACCCATATATGACGAAAGATAACTTGAACTGGTTATAACATGAACTTTCGAAATTGAAACTGGATGTTTATACGATTTTGTATTGCCATTTTCATACGATTTCTGCACACTTAAAAAATTTCGCCGAATCTCGGCATTGTTTGTGCCGAGATTTGGACAGACGAGTGCTCGGCAACCATCTCGGCTGAATCTCTTTTGCCGAGAATCTCGGAAAACCAATATTTGACAGATGTCATTTTATGCCGAGAATCGCGGTACACAGTTGACTGTGCTCTCGGCAAATGCAGCCGAGAAGCGGCAAACCAGTCTAACGACCTTTCGGTTATAAAAGCTGAATGTTCGGCACAGTAAAGAGCCGTTTTTTCAGTGGAATCCAATCGCAGAAAATAGTTTTGCTGTGAATCAGGTAGTTTTCTTTCAAAAGATAAATTATAAGCTCGATGAGTTTTAGTAAGTAAAGAAATTTATTCATACTAAATCTTGAATACTTATCTTTATCTTGCTCGCCAGTAGGGCATTGAGCTAAACATCTAATCTAAAATTACGTCTAATGCCTACCCCTAAAACAAATAAAATATTGTATTCACACGATTTGAAACTACACTTTTTAAGTTCCAGCCACTTCCCCCCAAACTGTACTACATTTTTTTCTGCTACCGGATTGTAAACACTTGTAATTGCACAAATTTCAGCCAAACTTGTATCCGATTCCTGTTTGCTCACCCGTAACACGCATAAATTTGCACTAAGAAAAATGGCGGCAACTCGTTCATGAGAATGACAGCTGTATTGCCGAAACACGGCAACGAGTAAAATTTGTGCCGAGATACCAGAAATGTTTTTGCTGACCTCGGCATCAACAATGTTTAACAATAAATTCGGCAAAAAATAGAGACGACATTCGTCAAGCTTAGTTTTTTGGACGAAGTCTCGGCAAAATGATCTGACAACTGTCGGCAACCGGCATTATTTTGCTGAAATACCGGTTGAATCCAAAGTTGCCGAGTGAACTCGGATGTTTTTTTGCCGAGCTCGAGATCCAGTTTTAAGTGTGTGGTTATCTGGGTATACACCATTCAGGTGTTCATCGTAGTGCTACTTCCACCTTTCGATTACCTCACGATCATCCGTCAAAATGCCTCTATATTTTTAGCCCTACGTGCATATGTTTCCTCGGTAAAGTAAAATACCAAACTACTTGAAATCGGTAATCGAACAAGTTTATTGGAATACCGTAAATTTATTTGCCGAAATAATCCGAAAATAGCAAATTTCCGAGTTCAGTGAAAGTAAAATACCATTTCTCGGAACCCTGAAATCATTTAACTGAACTGTCAAAATAACGAGTACTCAAGATTGATTGTCATTATGGAGAAACCTGTAAAGTCCAGATTAACCTAAATATTGAGTAAGTAGACACTTTTTTTTCTCGAAACTTGTTTTTGTTTATTGCAAATAATATTAAAAGGAAATGATCATTTTTTTTCTCTGCTCAATTGCAAACTTGCTTCATCGGATGGAAGTTGCAGAGTGATGGATGTTGCTTTGTATCCTGAAAGCAACACAACTTTTCCATTTTCACCAGTACTGTGAATTGTTGTTAATTTGACAGTTCAGTTGGCCAACCTGAGCTTTGTAGTTCCCGATGATGCACGCGGGCTTTCCCCTCGAAAACCAGGCGGGTACTTCTTAGGAAGTTGGGAGATCAGCAGTTCCATGTTCCAAGTACCCAATCGTTAGTCCGTTCTTGTTGACTAGGTCCTAGCCGATTGTTCCGGCCCGCAATTAACGTTGCAAGGCCAGCGACCAATCCCACTTTATCTCGGGAGGACCATCGTAGTGACATTTTTCAAAGTCCCTGGTACTACCAGGATTTGGGATGAACACTGTTGTACTTAGAACGCTTTCGTTGGTGTCGATCTCAAGAAGCTCTCTTCCGAGGAAGGAAGCCCGCCCCCTGTCAGTATGTGATGAGCAGTTCCCCCGAGGTTGATTACCAGGTCTTTTCACTAGTTACTCACACACTAGTTTGTACCGCGAGAAGGTAAGGGTTCGGTAGATGGAAAATTGAGGTTTAATGTTTTGCGCCTTTGGTTCAGTCATGAACCAAACTTTCGATACATCTACATGGTCGATGGTTTCGTGACCGATCTTAAAATCGCTGAATAGGTGGTGCATGGGGACTTGATTATTCACAACACTTTCGGAGGGTTTGCTTCAGCGTGAAGATGTGGTCTGTCGCGATTGATAACTTTCCACGTGTAGTGTCGGAGATGACATAAACTACTCTACTACTCATAGGCATCCCTAAATTCACCCATCGTCGGGGTTTTTATATCTCACTCATCCACTGTGTTACAGAAGTCGGTCCACCTACCGTCTCGGTCTTCTGCCTCTGCGCCATGCAGCTGTTCATAGTAGTGCTGCTTTCATCTATCGATCACCTCGAGTTCATCCGTCAAGATCCATTCTTATTCCGACACATCGCCGCACTAGATCTACGCTGGGTACGTTCAGTTTTTTGTAGATAGACGCGTTTCTAGAGAACGATACAGTGTTTCATTTCCTCACTCTTCAGCTCTTCCAGGTGACGCTTTTTGTGCTAATTGTGTCCATCCAAACAATTCCAACCCGGCCCGGTCTTTGCTGTACGTAAGAGCCCTTTCCATTCCACACGGTCCACGGCTGCATTTGGCAACTCTGCAGTCTGCGTAAGGTCCGAAGGTCGTCTTCCACCTAATCGACCCATCTGCCAACTGTGCACATCTCCGTCTCGTCCCTGACGGATTGGTTTTAAGAACCATCTTTACCGCAACCCGCCAATCTTGGCTCCTCAAGCAGCTTCTGTAGCTCGTGGTTCATTCGCCTTTGCCACGTTCCGTTGTCCATTTGTAGTCCACCGAAGATGGTATGCAACAACTTCCACTCGAAGACCACAAGTGCGCGTTGTTCCTCCACAAGCATAGTCCATGTCTTATTGCCGTAGAGAACTACCGGTCTGATCAGCGTCTTGTAGATGATTAATTTGGTGCGGCGGCGAATTCCACTCGATCGGAGCGTCCTTCGCCGACCAAAGTATGCACGATTTCCTGCCATAATGCGATGATGGATTTCGCTGCTGGTATCGTTAACGGCAGTTACCAGCGAGCCTAGGTACACGATTTGTCGACCACGTCGATTTCATCGCCACCAACTAAAACTCGAAGTAGAAAGTTGACACTGAGTACTCGTGAACCCCTTTGCTTTCATGTACTTCGTCTTTGAATCCGTTTGCCTTCCGCTTTCAGTCCTATTTACGTCAGCGAAGCTAAACAGTTGAACCGACTTTTGGAATATTGTGCAACTGGTGTTAACCACGATTTTTCTGATGACACCTTCCAGGGCAATATTAAACAGTAGGCACGAGAGACCATCTCCTTGCCATAAACTTCTTCGAATTTCGAAGGAGCTCGAGAGTACCCCCGATATTCGAACTACCCACATCACTCGATCCATCGTCGCTTTGACCAACCGCGCTAGTTTTTCCGGAAATCCGTAGTCGTGCATAATGTGATGATGTGTGAGCACGTTGTATTCGCGGCATTCCTGCATAACCTGCCAAACCGCGAATATCTGGTCCGTGGTGGCGTTTTGTGTTTATCGAGATTTTATTTTTTACAAATATTTATTCATAAAGCCTGTATTACACTCTTTGACCAAGCGTCAAATATTTGTCACTTTTTGGCAGATAAAAATTTGGTCAAAGATAATTGTTTGTCACTCTCCAATTTTAAAGCCTGTAGTACACTCTTTGTCTAATGGTCAAATATTTGACCTTCTGACATAATGGTCAAATTTATTTGGCATCATGGTTGCTGTTTGCCCGTATTTGCCCCATGAATTTATTCCAACAAAAATCGAACTTGGGCATTCCGCTACAGTTCATCCTGTTGGCTGCGAAGTGTTCACCGGGCTCACCAGCCGCTGTGCTGTCATCTGCCAGTGTCAAAATTTGAGAAGCAAAACAAAACCGCGAAACTGTTGTGAAAGAGAACTAAACAAAAAGTTCACTTCAGTTTGTCGCTGGCTGCAGTCTGATGTGTGGCATGTTTATGTACGACGGTGCACTACAGGCACCACAGAAAGCTAAAGAGGAGCGATTCTACCGCGCTCAGATTGAGTGTTGATTATAATTACGATTATTTTTATTCTACACCTGAAAAGAGTGCCCTCATGAAGAGGGAAATTTAAGCGTTTAGCGGAGTATAACTGTAGTTTCTGTAGTTCAATCGACGGTTGCAAGGTGCCAAGTTTGGATTTTTAATCCCGTTAGGTGGGTACATGGAAATTAGATTTCGAAAAAAAAGAGTATCGGTTGGCAGAGTAGAATTAATGAGCTAAGAAAGCACCGCCATTTTTGTGAAAAATTGAGGTCGTAATTTAAGTTTCAAATGGTTTTTTCTTTGCTATTGAAACGTTCTCAGTTTCAAAATTACACGTCCACATACTGAGTTTATTATATTTCTTGCACAAAAAGCAAATTTGTGGTGAAAATGTCAAATATTCGTAGTAGGAAAATTCCTATGTACAGCAGTTGCAATACGTGACCATTATCAGAAAATGAATGGAGTACATATTCTAATAGTTATAACAATCAGAGTCTTCTAACTACCTAATAAGTTTAAATTTTTTAAGCAACTTGTTTTACACACTATAATAATTCGATTTTCCAAATATCCCAAAAAGCTATTATAAACCCTTCGTCCGATGTTCTTCCCAAGGCGATACCAATTAGAGTATTGCACTACATATTTGGTAATTGTTACATAAACCATATTTGGATTATATGTTTTGAATGAATCGTTTATATTTATTGGAGTATTTGAATCGCTCAATAAAATAGTGGTTTGTTAAAAAAATTAGCGTTAGGTATTTTGTTAGGGACAAATTTGCCACGACCGCCATTTTTACTGTACTGTTTCCATATTCATGGAGAAAAAGTATTTTTCCAGAAAAAATAACCGAATAGGTTTTATTGAAATGAAAGAACCGTAGAGTTTTGTTCTATCTATCAAGTTTCACAGTTTCATTACTTTGTGCTTATATGACTCGTACATATTTTATGTTTAATAATTAACGCGTATTACGACTCAAATTTTGGAACCTCCTTATTGCGAAGCATCTGGATTTAATTTGAGAGGTTCGATCTTGTGAATTAACTTTACATTAATCTAGTCTACTTTGGAGGCCCCTCATGTGGGATTTTATTATATTTATAAATATAAATTCTCATTAGATTTTACAATTCAAAAGTAGGTACTAATATGTTCTTTGTTTCCAGTGCTATGGATTCAAATAATTGCACCAATCTGGACATCAGCACAAATTGTGAATCCAAGGCGTTAGAAACAACCGCAAAGCCTCCTCCACCAGGTGGTGGAGGAGGAGCCACAGTAGAAAGATTAATTTTAGCTGCAAGTTCAACCAAAGAGGACGCCCCTTGCGATTCATCGAACTGCGACCTCACAGTGCCGATTGTAGCTGCAGCCCCGAAATCGGTGCCCGCTGCAGCGGTCAGTTCAACAAGCGCGAAAACCATTTCGCACAAGCTGAACGATATAAATCTACAGCAGATTCCAACGGAGGAATTGCTCGGGTCGGTTACGACTTTCTATCCAGGTGGCGATGCGGAATGTGGACATGCATTGCGCACCAGCGCTCGGGTCATCCACAAAATGCGAATGGACTCTATCCGTGGAACTACTCCGCCTCCACAGGATAGAAAAGATGGTGGTAATACTGTTGGTGGCAGTGGAAAATCTGGCTCCGGATCCGGTGGGATGGGACAAGCCAAAACACCCAACCAACAGAAACAGGCTCGAATGGTTTGGAGTAATCAGGACAAAAACCTGTTCTTCGAAGCGCTTAATGAATACGGGAAGGATTTCGAAGGCATTGTAAATTATTTGAACACAAAAAAGCGCCGAAAAGATAGCAATAGTGAAAATGCATTCAAGGTTAAAGATGTACGTCATTTGTATTACCAATTCAATCAGAAGGTGGCCAAATATTTGCATTTTTCCGATGAGGTTAAGAAAGAGGCACAGGAGCTCTATGGTCTGATTAATTACGGTGAAATGAGAAAAAAGGTTCCGTTTCAGAATAAGAAGTATTTCCACAAGCTAAAAGATTTGGTGTATAAGGGCGCAGTCATGATTCGCGAGAAGGGAAGGAATATTCGTATCAAAACGCCTTCCTGTCGAGCTTTGCGGAAGCTCAACCAGCTAGAAGAGTGGCAGGAGGAGATAAAGCTCCCTCCCAGGATAGACGTTATACTAAAACCTAGCACAGTCAGTGCTTGGGGAAGGGTTCAATCACTGGCTCAAAATCCTCGTGTCAAAACATCTGTGACTCTACAAAAGCGACTGTCGATTTTGTTGCATTTACTGCAGCAAAAATGGCGTCACCAAGATGTTCGTCTATCGGAGCGAATCTGCCACTTGCGGGCGGCCAGTGCTAATATCACCTCGAAGATATCTCGCCAGAAAGCTTTGAATGAACTGGAGTTATGCACAAGAATTAACGGAGAACTGGAGCAGGGTGAAAGTGGCAAAATTCTGTGCATCACGCCATCCAAAGACGCGGTCATCCATCGGCCGATGATCAATTTGACCGAATTTCTCAGCAGCTACAGCATTTGTCTGAATTCGTATGAACAAAGAATCGGAGCGAAGGTACGGGGCGAGGCACTTTGTGCGGAAAAGTTGCACCACTTCAAGGAACGTATGGGAGCAAACTCGAAACGACAACGTCATGATAGTGGCTCGGAGAAGCACAGTCCGGATGGGAAAAAAGCTAAATCTGAGCTGAAGGATATTAAGGAGGAAAAAGTGGGGGAAAGCAGCACTGTTGGCAGCTTTTCTGAGGTAAATATTGTACTTTCAATCAATTGACACATGTTTTAATTGTTGGTTTGTAGATTTTCAAATCTCCAAATGCCTCCAGTGACTCAGCCGATCACCTGCAGCATAAGGATAATGAGAGTAGTGATGGAGAGTTCCAACCGTTGACCAAACCTTGTTTAGTGCTTGTTACACCAGCGGACATTTCCTGTGACGATCCGGATTTGAAAAGTCCAGAGTCAAATGATTCGGCTAAGTTGTCTGGCTTAAGTAAGTTGAAGTTTGAAAACGACGGTATCTATTCTTCGGTGAGGACGGAAAATTCAAACGATGGCGTATTGTTGGAGACTGAGCAACCAAAATTGCTAAAAACGGAAGAAGCATCAAGCGAATTGGCTGCTACGAGTGAAGAAATCATCAAGACGACCGTCAAACGAAAAGAACCTCGATGCGGCAAACGGAAGGACTCGAGAGCTGGCATGAATAATATGCACTTTCGACCTTTAATATCGGAAGAAACAATTCAGAAAATACGAGAGGGTTGGACGCTTCAAAACGTGGGTGATATGACCGTTGGGGATTTGTACATTATGTTTGGGGAGGAAAATAAATTATATCTGGAGTACTGCTGGGTGAAACCGAAGGAGGATATATCACAAGCGGCGGCCGATTCGACGGTGGTGGAAACAACGGAAAAAGTCGAAGGTTATGAGGAACCCACAGTCAATGGCAGCAGCGAGAATACACACACCACAAACGGCCATGTCGATGCGGCTAAGCCCGTTGGTTACGATGAAATTAAATTAAGTGAACGACTGAAACAATTGCTACAGATTGCCAACCTTAATGAAAAGACTGGCAAACGACGATGCCCATGTGGACACGTTTGCGACAGAAGAATAAAGGTTTGTATTGTTCTTTAAGCAACTTTTTACACTGAAAATCTCAAAAAGAGACAGTTTTTTTTCGGTTTTATTACTACAAATATTAAAAGTTCGCTAGTCTTTAGGGCTCTAATAACCAATTACGATATGTTTTGCTTTCATTTGTACAGAACGTTGATCCAATCATCAGTGCTTCCACCTTAAACGACAGTGTTCTGTTCAAGCAGCCCATGATACCGGTTCGCAGCAGTAACATAAGCGTCTTACCCAACAGTAGCAATGTGAGTATAATTTTACATTATTGCAAAAAAAACAAGTATAAAATTTGACCACCAAATTATCCTTCCAGCAGGCTCTTCCTCCGCAGCACATGCGCTATAAGCAATCCCGCTGGTGGCGGATGCGTGTCAATCGACAATTGGTGCCTTCGCAACGGCTGATGCTTCCACCGAATGGTTTTCATTCGCCCGCTCCCGGAGTACCCGGACGAACTAATAATAACAACTACACAAACCTACCCAAACCTCCGACGGTTTCTTCTTCCTCCAACCAGCAGGTTGCCAGTAGCAGCAGCAGCAGCAGCAGCAGCAACAGTAAAAGTGGCAGTGTGGGGAATCCCAGTAGCAGCAACGCTAGCGTAACTCACCTGCCGAACGAAGAAGACCACGTAACGAGGCTGTTGGAGGACAAAATCAACAGCTTCAGTAGCAAAGGCTCGAACGGAGCTACGCCTTCTGATTCGGATACCGGTAAAAGTACAGTTAACATTACCGACGACAATAGCTGCCTCAGTCTGTTCGATGTTTCGCTGCCATCTACCTCCTCGACCCTAATGGCAGAACTGATGAGTGAAGCCGACTCCGCTCGCGGTAGTTCCGTGGAAGACGAGAACAGTAACTGCACTACAATCTCAGCCACCCGAATTCTGCGAGAATCGCCTGTAGACGGCAGGCTGATCGAAACGGACATTAACGACATCTCATTAAGCAGCTTTTTAGGTCATCTGGATGCGGTGTACGAAAGTGAAACTGTCACGCGAAAAAGAGATTCCGATGTAAGTGGCTTTGCGAGTTTCAATAGAGCATTTCTGATAGTGTTTCCTTCCCTAGCAGATGAACATCAGTATTATCAGCGAATCAAGCGTGGATTATATCGCTCGCTTTGAGGACATTGCTGCGGAACTAAGGGCTCAGCAAGAGCAAGACTCGGTTTGAAACAACGTGTGACAACGTAGAATCACTACAGGGATTTTGCTACGAATCCTACACAATATATACACACACACACACACCCCACAAAAGCTTTACTAAAAGGATCAAAGGATTAATGTAAAACATATTGAAGTTATTTAAACTACTTCCTGTTTCTCTCATTAGTTATGGCATATTTTTCGATGTTCTGATGCCACAATGGAGGTTGTTGTTTTAAGCCTATACATTTGGTTGTTGGAGAAAAGGTTGCGTTGTAGCCAACAGAAACTGAATACATTTACGATTTCTTCATGCTATCTTTTAGTGGTTTACTCGTGCAGATCTATAAATTAAAAATTAACTAGTAACCCACGCATCTCTCGAAATGCAGTGAATTCGGTCAGTGTTTTTATTTTTGATGTGTTAATTTGATTATAAACTATTTATTACTGTTAAACTACCGGTTCAGATTTATGCTGCATGCGGATTTTTTCTGGCTTTAAAAACCTTTTGCGGTATTACTTAAACTCAAAACATAAACGTAACGAAAATATATCGTTTACTCTTTTATGTAATTAAGAAAAAAAAAACTAGCGTTGTGATGTTTGGATATATCATAGCATATTTTCGTTCCTTGGCTTGCAAAAGACTGACACAAAGAGAAAATTACGGAATAAAGTATTAATCAAAGATTCAGGTAAGAACTACGATTGGATATTCGAAGGAGCTGCACCTGCGGTCGTTGCGCTTTCTAGGCTGCGCTAGATACGATATATGAATACCAAGTACTATTCTGATAGTGCATCACCTAGTTAAAGTACGATTCGGGATTGTTCATCAACAGAAAGTTTTTAAAGGTGTCAGACGATTGAAATCTTGGAGAATTTTTTCAATAATTAACAAAAAAAGAGACTAACGGGAGCTTAATAGAAAAAAATTTCAAATATTTTATCAGTATATTACGGTAAAGAACCCATATTTTAGTTATGGGTTGGTACATCCTAATATTCGAGCTGTCTGACATGGCATTGGCAGAGGTTTAACTGGAAAAATTGGTACAAATCCAGAAAAGCGAAAAGAGAATGATTGGAAACTCGGTACCTACCTTCAATTCAGAAATCGTATTACCCGCCAGATGAGGGAGAATTACCGAGAGGATATAACGGCCGAATAAAAGACTCCACGGACGCAATACACGAGAGCACTGCAGAAGCAGAGACATGCTTTTCCAGGCACGACTCGGGAAATTTTTATAAGCAGTTAACGGTATCAAAAACCGAACTGGGCCGACAGAGAAGGAAACCTGATAACTGATAAGACGCTGGTGGCCATGCGTTGGTAAGAACATTTTGTGGTATGTGAGAACGAAGGACAAGCTATGAATCCGCTGACCTTGGAAGTAGTCCAGAAAGCTTGTAGAGAGAAAAACCACAATACAGTTCGAAAGAATGGCATTCCACTCACAACTCGCCCGTATTAAGTCTATAGAACAGGATACGATTCAGATAACTCAACTAGTATCCTTTGTTCATAGACTGAACGCGGTGTGTGTTTCAGTTAAGGGAAACGAGTTGCTTAAATACAGTAGTTTATAGTAGAAAAAAAAACTTGTATATAACTTTTTGAATGAGATTTCATTTTGAAATCGATTAGACCAGTCATGTCTCAGATTTTTTCCAAGAAGAATGAATCACTCAGAACGGTATCAAACCATGCCCAAATTGCACTTACATTACATGAGTGCTGCACGAACTTCATATCGAACAAATATTGATAACCATACATTCTTGTTCACTTAAATTGAAAAGTGTTGATTCATCTTAATGAATGTTGATTAAGTCGCGAACGATGCACATTCATGCAGCGTGTAGTTTGTGGTCGTGTACACTCGATATTGCAGAGTGGTCTCAATTTATCGTTTCGTCGTCGGTGTTTCATTCTGCGACGGACGATTGCTCATTCTTCGGAATGTCTAATATAATTTCCGCTCAACAGCTGCGTTACTTCCGGATCCAATTTCATTCTTGATGTTAGTTAAATGGTCGCGCTCGCGTCGCAGTTCCGCACGCTGATAGCGGCGCGAGTAACCTTTCACTATCGCTTGAAATCGCCTGATATGGCTTTATCAGTGTTGAGCTTGGTGAAGATAACAAAAACGCCAGTATTTTGTGGATGCAAATATGTACTACGCTCGGGCGTCGTTGTATGCAGCCAAAAAAATTGTGTGTCGTTCCGCTAGTATCATTCTAGTCCATGTGAATCACACCGAATAATTGTTGCAAGCAGAGAAAACGGAAGTATCGTCGATCATATTCGGTTCAGTTTAGTATATTATTCTATTTGGCTGTAAATGTAATATACCCTTTTTTCAAACTGTATTATTACATTATTAACAAAAGCTTATCAAAGTGCAAAATTTATTGAAGAGGCGATGAATTTTTACAAAATTAAAATTGTTACTGCCGTCTCAGTTTTAGCAGTTTCAGTTTCAACATTTATGATAATGACCTTCGTTTTTTAATACTTCTCATCATCCTGCAATTTCTCAATAAAAGTTTTTCCGGAAGTCTTTCACAAAAAATATAATGACGATAAGGCTCCCCAAAACATGACGTCAAAATCGTTTCCGGAGATCTCAACGCTCAGGTTGGCCTGTGGGATGAATTCAGGCCGGTTATTGGGAAGTTCAGCGCGAACCAGGTTATGAACGAAAACGGCCTTCCACTCATTGACTTCGCCGTCTCCCAGCACATGGCGATACGTAGTATTTACTTCCAGTAAAACCAGATCAGCACACCTGGAGATCACCACAACAGAAAGAATCCCCAATCGACCACGTTTTGATTGACGACTTTCGGTTGTCAATAAAACCCGTTACCGTCGCCGCCAAGGTATGATTGTTCGTTAAAAATCTGTCCACATGGAATGTGGATGACCCCGAATGTAAAAAAGGGTTACAAGTTGGAATGCAAGAACTATCGAGCGATCACGATTTTCAACGCAGTACAAAGTGCTCTCACAGATCATCTTTTGCTGTCTCTCGCTTCTAACAAGAAGGTATGTGTGAAGTTATCAAGTGATGGGCGATCGACAACGGACCAAACCTATTCGCTGCGGCAGATTCACCAAAAGTGTCGCGAACATCAAATCTCCTCGCACCACCGATCGATTCCAAGGCCGCGGTTTGCCTGTGAGAAGACTGATCAAGTGCTGTGTGAAGATTTTAGGTGCTATAGCCTGTTCGAAACACACAAGGATTCCGACAAAGCGTCGGTCGTTCCTGTCACCTGTTCAAAATTGTGCTCGAGATGTTATGAAACATTCGAAACATGCGGGGCAGGATCTCCGATAAATTCAGCCAGTTCATCTGCTTCACTTACCTCGTGGAACTTGTGGGCAGGACGTTTCAGGTGAGGGCTGAATATTAGACCAAGCTGAAACGTGAAGTAGAAATTGAATACGTCGAAGTCCAAATATCTGTTAGCAGGAGGAATCGATCGCATAGGCAGTACTGCCCCTGTTTACATAGTTGACGTAACGACCAAAACCATCATTGCGAGAAAAATGCGTTTTTGTTATTTTAACCCAAATAATTAGACTGAGATACAATTTCAACAAAATAGTCTGTCAATTTTATGAATATTGATGTTTGAATAAAGGCCCCATGGATTATACGAGTCTACCCATGGTAAATAATCCAGAAAAACCGCTACGCCAGTTTATGCGAATAAACATGCATTTTTTCGCAGATTGTTCGCATAGCTTGGCGTAAAAACTCGACTACTTCCTACTCTGCCTCGCAGTTGAATTAGTTTTATCAATCGTGTCTGGGTCAAACGTCAGTTATTGTCCATCGGCAGTTTCAATTAGACAAATACGCGCAAACACACATACAAACCCACACACATACACATACACACACAAACACATGCCCAAAAACTTACATTTACGCTAAGGTGGGTAATCGTTACAAAGAAAAATGCAAACTTGACAGCACAGAGCCACGACAAACTTTTTGCCTTTCTCCTAGTTTTTTGTTCAATTTAGGCCCCCAGGCAATGCTAAACCTGCCAGATATGGATTACTCGTGCCTCTGATTGGTGCATTACATACGCATGTACAAAAATTTGTATGAAAAATAGTATAGAAAACTTTTTCGCATGTTTCTTCCTAAAAAGCTATCGAATAATCCTCTTCCGGTAGTGTCAGGATTGTTTGGGGTCCCAAATAGAACCATAAAAACGTTCTGGAAAATCGATTAAGTTTACCCACCGTAATATACACACACGCTTAAATTATTTCATCTGATGCAAATATCCACTAGTAGGGGGAAAGGACACAGTGACTTTAGACCTTCCTGAGGCTGAGTGTTTGTAAAAATATTAATACACAATACAATAATTCAAACCTTCTTTCCCCTTTCCATGGAATATTTGTCGAATTAAACGACTCAACTAAGACAAACAGACAGTGGAATAAAACGACTCAACATAGACAATTGCACCTTGTATGGAGTGACGCCAGTTTTTGCAACCAATTGGCAGTTACGCCAAAACGTTTTTCCAATATTTCTCAAAAGTTTTAGAACAAAATAGTTTTCTTTTCATTTGTAGTGTATGTATCTTAGGGAAAGGAAGCTGAATCAACGAAATAGTGCATTTTGGTCATTTTGGCTCTTACGTCAACTATGTAAACAAAGGCAAAGTAACATAGCAATCGGCGGAGTTGAGCTCGAGGTGGTGCCCGAATTTTGTACCTCCGATCAATGGTAACGCAATCCGCAGATGTATTGTAACGACTGCGGTAAAAAATAGATTTTTTCTCGGATGGTGGAGAAAAATAACTAAGACAGATAATTAGGATTGCTAAATTTCCCATGGAGGTAATTACATGCAAAAAAATTCTTCGTCCTTGGGAGCAGCCTTCCGGCAGTTAACTAGAACATTCGCCATGACGGACGATAACATGAATGTTTTTGAGTTCTTTCTTCGTTATATTTATCAATTCATCCTTAATTTTCGCGACAAAATTGTTGAAGTAAATTACACTTCAGGTTTGCTCAGAAATCCTCGATAGGACGCAACTTGGGGACGTGAGGCGGGCTCGTCTACTTGGGTATCACATCAATATTCAACCGCTCCATCTTTTCCAACGATCGAGTAATAGGCCGACACCAGATCCGGCTAAAACACCGCGTCTTCCCCCTTATGGTATTCCTAGACGAACGACGCAACTTTCGGTACTTCGCACTATAAATTTACCCGTTCACGGCCAGTCCGGAGCGAAAGTAGAGCGGCGTTGATATCCCCTTCTCGCTTATTAACGGCCACAGCAGTACCTTCTAGGGAAACTTGGTGTGTGAAATGAATTTTTCCTCGGAGCTTACTTCCCTCGCGGGAAAGGTAAAATACGAAGTGCCCTGCCAGTCATTGCCGTTCAGGGTGAAATAGACCTCGTCGTCCAGCACCACCGCCACGTCGCGATTCGCCGGAAAAATCGACTAGACCGTCTTATTCAGCCGCTGCCACTGCGTTATTACCTGCAACTCCGAGACAAGTGAACGAGAGTGCCGCTTCCAAGTTTGTCAGGTACCTTTTCACTTTTTGACCGATTGCATCAACCTCCCGGCCAACTGCACGCTGCGATGTAGCCACTTTTTCCTTGGTCTTCCTCTTCAGCTTTCCCACTGAATCGGGCTTTTCTTCGATTCTCTGATTGTTGTCCAATAGCGCCAAGATGTTGTAGATGCCGGAACGGGCGTATCCGGTGTCTAACAACTACCGCACGATGTCCGTTTTCGACGCTACGGGGTACCATTCTTTGAACGCGCAAACGGAGTAGTTTCATTGTTTTCATCATGGTTAGAGTCTGATCAGCTAGCTGGCATCTCTATCTCATTTGCTTTGCTCCGTTAGGAGCTAACATCACTGCGGATCCGCAATTTGCGGGCCCCATTTACAGATGCTATGTTATGCGTATGAAAAGTGGCGGTGATATGCTATCTCGTTTACACACACGCTGAGATGTTAGTCCTCGAAACATGGCGGGATGCCAGCTAGCTGAGTCTGATCGACTGTCTGTTAGAGTCTGATTCGACTGATAGAGCTGTCAAGTTTTTTCTGCTGACTCATGGGTTACTATGATTGATGTTGCATAGGTAGTTTCGTTAGTGCGTGTGAAGGTAAATCCTTGAAAAATCGGCAAGTTGTGCCTGCTACAGGCTCCACAAGACTCTGAAGTTTGGTACAATGCACTCCCGTACCAAGTGCATCATGTAGAAGACGCTTATCTGACTAGTAGTCCTTTACGGATACGAGACATTGACAAAGTTCGACGAGAACTTGCAAGTACAGTTCGTTTTCAAACGACGTGTGCTTAGGACTGTCTCCGACGACGTGTGGAGGCTGTAACAAACAACTAGTTCAGGGGTTACATGGAGGGTCGGTTATCCACTGCTGTTCGAGGAGAACTTAAGATCGATAACTTACCTGAATTAATGGGCAAAGGAACTAGAGACACATGCATGACATGTAAGGCTCAGTGGCAGATGAAGGATGAAATACAATTCGTTCCAATTACTCAAATTGTACAAATTCCATAAGTAAAGTCAGGAACTGATGACTGAAACATGCATGCGAGAGAGGGAGGCTTACTCAAAACGACATACCTGTAGCGGATTCAAAGTAAGCTCTAGTGCAATGGCCGTCGCCTCGTGCTCGTAGACAAGGGGGAAAACCCATCGGTTTAGCTCTCAGAAAGCGGGAGTCAGGCTCAATCGGACCTCTTTCTCCATAACGTGCGTTTCCACCGTCGAAAACGTGTGACATTACTCGCCGGCCACCAGTATTTCCACCAGGACTTTCATAATTTTTCCCACTTGCTACACCTTTCAAACTGCCGGTCTTCTGAGTTCGGAACGCCTTCTTTATACGAGGTATCGCGGTTCCGATGACAATTCACCGCCAACAAATTTTCACCGACACGTGGAATTAATAGGAAGCGTCAGTAATCTTTCGATCAAACGGTCTCCACGTAGCGTCTCGGTTTCTATTAAATATTCTGATTGTGGAGCAGGCAACAACGATCCTGCCTCCTCTGAGGTTTGATTAGAGCTCCTAGTCCTCACTTGATCGGCTTTCTTCGATCTATCTGGCAATATTCCCTCTCTTTCTCCATCGGCCTCTTTCTCTTCGCCACAAACCAGATGCATTAAGGGGTAGCATCCACCAAAAGCTAAAAACATAAGTATTTTTTCATGATTTTTTTTAAAGGACATTTAAGATGTAGGGTATATAAATAATATATCATTGGGCTAAGAAACTCTCATATAAATAATATATCATGTTTATCGTTATTTTTTTACAAAATGGCGGCTGTGCAGCGATTGCCGTAAACCGCTTTTTTTAAAGTTCTCTCGAGGCATGGTTTGTTTTGAACATGGTTTTGAGAAAAACGCGTTTAAAATTTCCTTAACATATTTTTAACCTCTAGTCAGCTATCCCTGTCCCGTAAAGTTTTTTTTCCTGGGCCTTATTTTCTTCTTCTTCTTCCTTTTTTTTGTCTGAAGCAAGGCTGCGCCTAGTCTTGTTCGCGATATCAGACATACGGTGCTTAGCGACTTTGACGCGATTGTCGTCCGATTCCACGCAAAACTCGAACATGTTCGGTCCAACGGTTAACCCAAGAGCATCGTAAACAGCACTGTGGGTGAAATTCAAATTAGACATTACGCTCAGCTCAGACAAATTATTACTTTATTTCGTTCGAAACTCTGGCACCGAGGATTTGTTTCGAGTTTTTGCTGATATAAAAGCTCGTAGCCTCAAGGCTACAGAGTCCGCTTTGACAAGCGAATGGTCATGAGTTCGAATCTTATTAGAATGAGACCGTTCGGTATCAGAGACATTTTTACGCATGGGTTTATTCTCAGGCTCCTCCTATCCTTCACTATGATCCTTCCCTCGCGCCTGATTCAAAATAAGTCAGATATGAATACAACTATAATGGCCGATACTCGGTATGGGTAACCGACGAGGCTTGATAAATAAGAGCAGTTAATATATAAGCGTTAGAGGAAAGGCAAAAGTATAAAACAGACGTTAGAGATGCAGTGGTAAACTCCGTCCGGTCTCTGGCAATAACGGTTGTGATACTTACTCTTTTTCTTCTGTAACTCGATCGTAAGGACGTAGCCGGCGCAGTTATCGTTCTATAATAACCAGCAGAAGCTACTGAATTATTGTACATTGAAGATGGTAAAATAATCTAAAATTAGCCATCTTACGGTGGTTCTCTGTGCAATTCAACTGGCTTAGATTCATCACAGAAAAGTAACAACGAAACGGAAGGTCGGCCAAGCTCAAATTGAATCAGAATTAACGAAATATTTAAATAAACAAGAAAGGTAATAACATAGAAAAACTGGATCATCAATCATTATCATCATTCTCTGTATATGTCATTGAATCGAGTGTCAGTTTCAAACACTACAGATTACAGAGGACGCGATGATTCTGTCTCATAGCTGAAGCAAGATTTTTTATGTTTTAACCGATTCTTGCCAAAAATAAGATCCCCGCGAAAGGGGGGAGGATCATGTGAATACAAAATGTTATTGCATATTTGAGTATCACTTCACACCCACACTCTTGATATTACATTAAACAGATTTTAAATAATTTAATTTAACGTCGAGATAAACCCAATTTAGTATTGTAGGGGAATTGGGGAAAAATCGACATGTTGCTGACATTTTACGTGGAACAGACACACACCAATCGATTTCTGAAACTTTTTTTCTCAATATAAGACATAATTTGACTACCACTTTTAGATATTAGCGCATTACCATTAATGCTCAGACATACTCGATATTATTTCGCTTTGTGAAATATACTGAAACCATGCCAAAACCCTTATCGTAGAATCACCGTTTTGAGCTCAGTTTTTGTCCGATTTAAGATCTGTTTTTTTTTCGATGAGCAAGAAAATGCTAGTATGTGGTCAAACTTTAAGAGTTTTGATATCTGGCTTTAAAACAAAATGTCGTCGAAAAAACATCGAAACATTTCCGATTTCTCAAAAATTCAAAATGGCGCTATTTTTGCCCCTTAACACGGGGAACCCTAGTCCAGAAGGTTGAAAAATAGTTAATTTTCGTAATTTTTTTATCGAACGTTTAAAGTGAAGTGATGTGTTCGGGTATTTTGGCTATTAATTAAGGTAAATTTGAAGATGTATTTTGCACGTCCAGGACAAACATATAAAGAATTTTACGCTGTTGGCAGCGTTTCTCTCGAAACCATGTTTTTCGACTGGTGGTACGTTTTTCTCAGCATCTACTGAACCGATTTGGCTGAATTTATTTTTTTTCAGCATGTAAAAATGGATTTGTCGTCCCGATGCTTACTCATTAACAGAAAATCAAAATATTTTTCGAAAAATCAAATTCGTTAATTTTAAAACAGATATTTTGACCAGCAATATGCAATATGTTGTTAAACAAGAAAGAAAACGCTTCCAGAGATTGAAAATAAAACTCTGAAAACGACTTGGAAGCATCTGGTCTTGCTTTGGTACACTCGAATTACGTAGTCCTTTTTTTTCTTGTAGGAGACTGGACCACTGGACTTATTGGTGTTGAAACATCATAGGCTGGCATATCTACGAAAAATGAGCTTTAATGGCGAAAGCAAACAAATCTTAACAGTTCGAATTACATATCTCTAATATGTTGATAAGTACAACTCTCTATTTTTTAACAAATTCGCCACCAATATAAACTGTTCGTTTTCGAATCCAATAGATGAAGTAGAAATTGTGAGCGTTTCGATGATTCCTAAATTATTTGGCAAATATTGTTCCTATGAATTCTAATATATCTAGATGTTTAGCAGTGGTTTAGGTAGCGCTTTGGCTTTGCTTGACTTGTAACTATAATTTAATTAACTTCTGTCTTGTTTTGTTTTCTGTCTTTCTCATCAAGAGTGTATTGAACCCCTGAAATCCTCCAATGCGTTAGTCTATGGACCAAATCAAAGCCCATCGGCAAACTACCAGCACACGCGAGCGTTAATATTTATTTGACATCAGCCGAAACTATCTTATCAGTCCACGATTTCAATACGGAAGGTAGATGAACTTGACCGCTAAAGATGCCTCTATTCGCCCAGCCTCAGTTCGATGGAACATCGTAGTACTCCACGGACGATGACTCCTTCGTCGGGTTGGGACAGTTTTTCTCGCAGTCGCCTCAGCTACCTCTATATAGTATGAGTCGATGTCGCAACAACACGCTCGCATATCGGCGAAGTTTCGTGCTAATATGTCTCTCTCTCCCGCGGTCACCGTCATATCGTCAGAGTTTGGAATTGATTGCGCTCTGGTGGATACGAGTACGAGTAGCTTAACTATCTGTTATTACTGTATACAAGCCAGTCGTGAACAAACATTACCACTTTACAGAGCGAACCGAATCGGTACAAGTGGCGAAAAAAATTCACCGCAAGTTTTCGCAGAATGTGTGCCGAGTTTCAGTGCTGCTTTTTAGTGTCATGTGCTTAAACGATGTGGTTTTATTTATCACTTATCGTTTTTGTTTAATGAATTGATTGATAAGATTAGATGTTGATCGAGGTGACGTGAGACAACGCGGTTGGTTTCGGGAAGATTGATCCGTTGGACGGATATATCCTGTGTTAGTTAGTAGGTCCGAAACGAACGCAATCATGGTTAAGGATCGCTTGCACGAGTTGAAAAGTGTAGGTATTCTAATCTAGCAAAAGCGTGAAAAAGTGTCACTCAGGGTCACTGAAACCTACCGGGGTTTTTATAGTGTATTTGTGCTAATTACAATCGAGAGCAGACTTACCTGTCTGCCTTACTGCGGTGTGAAATTCAAGTATATTACGATTACGAACTTACTATATACCACAACTGCTGATGCTGTCTCGAGGAGTTGAGCGCAGCGCGCACGGATTAGCCGTGGGACCAATTAGTGTCAATTACATTCAGTAGCGGAGTAGCGAAACTCCGTGCGTACCGTACAAGAAAACGCGAATTATTATGATTGAACAACATTGTCCGTGCACAAGTAGAAGACGAGTGCAGTATTTCTGAATCATGTTAAGATGCACATTGAAGCTGTAGCCGGTCGGGTTCGGTTATGACAATCGAAGACGATTCGCGATTATCATCTGAATCACTGTCTAGCAACAGACCGTTCAGTGCGCATACCGTCCGGATGCGATTTAACTCAGATTACGTTCTGATTAATCTTTTGTGATTTCTTTGTTCCCGTTTTCCCCGCAGAGGAGTAAATACAGTAGCGATGTCAGCCTGGAGCTGGTTCCGTCGAAGTCGCAGGAAGAAATTTTCTGCAATCTGGAAAAGGTAAGCTTCTTGTTTGAACGACTTAAACGAGGTCTACTTTAGGACTCTCATATAGTATAAATCTTGAAAAAGAATAGTTTCGATATAATATTCGGTCATTAACACTTGAAAATTGAATAATCTCAATCTCCTACCTCAGAAAAAATATTCGTTGCACTGATCCATTAGGCTAGTAGCATGATTCGTCCGAACAACTGATCAAAGTTGTTCATTCACTAGCGAATTACTACTCACGTTCAATTTTAATCATTCAACACTAATATTCGTTACACACCATACATTACTCTATTCTCAAATCTTAAATTCACACTTGCTGTAAAATTTGTGTTATAAAACGCTGCATTTAATTTCTTTGATTAGGTACAACTTCGGTAGCCTAGGTAACTTAACACGACGTTATGTGGCAACATTTTTTACAGTTTTTAAGTTTCTTTCTTAACAGTAGGATGAATGTTAAAGCAGTGATTTAAATGATGAGATGAATATGAGAGCGTTGTGAAAAATGATTTACTTTACTTACCATTACTATTCGATTCCATTCGAAACGGTAAGAGAATGTTTTTTTATCTTCAATGATTTCATGAAAATTCGGTGTTTAATCGGTACATTATTTGTAAACGTCAGCCTAATGATATGAATAATGGGACAAAAACCCTGCTAATTTTTCGCCCAAAATTCACTGTAGCCCAAATAAGCAGAGCTATTTTAAGATAATTTATTTCAGCGTTTCAAGTTCAATGAGTTATACGGAATAGTAACAAACTGGAACGTTTTTATTTTATCGTTTTGTCCATAAAAAAATAAAATATGAATGTATTGAGATGTTTGTCATGTGTTACTGTTTTTTTATTCCCGTAAAGATAATTTAAGTTCATACTAAAACTCTCAGACCATCACGAAAAACAGTATGTTTGATCAAAATTTGAGTAAGCTGAGGAATCTCATTGAGAACCAGCAGAAGCAGATTGAAACTTTTCAGTACGGTAACGTCAATTTAGTTGGAAGCGAGCAGATCATGGAGTCACTCTTCTCTGGATTGATGAATTTCTGGTTCTGTGGGCTGTGAGCTATAAGCATACCTGCACGAAATGCAAGCGGGGAGGCTGCAAGGAAGGATACTACACTTCATCCAAAGGTTGATTTTGCTTCTATCATCACCATCATCGCACTTGAAGATCGATAGTTGATCCTGTCGTCGAATCAACGAAAATTGCAGCCCTAAGGCGGCATCCATAAATTACGTAACGCTCATAGGGGGGAGGGGGGTATCCTTCAGCGTTACGATTTGTTACACGGGGGAGGGGGGAAGTGAGTTCAGCGTTACGTAACGAAAAATCTCTGGAGAGACTCTCCAAAACCGACCATTTTTATCAAGGAAATCCTTCTGTAGCGTTACGTAATTTTTATGGGGGGATAGGTATTGGCGTTACGTTTCGTTACATATGGGGGGGGGGGCGGTGTTGTGGTCCAAAAATTGAGTTTTTTGCGTTACGTAATTTATGGATGTCGCCTAAGCGCATCAACATCATGGGTGAGTTAAAAACTGAAATCATCATCCAAGGCGTGATGAAAGAAGGACGTGTTTTCATTGCAAACAATCCGGACCTTAACGTTCTCGGAATCGAAACAATTGACTTGTTCGATCTCTGGTCGGTTTCCTTTAGTTCCAATGTTCCAGTCGATTGAAAAGTTACCTGCTACGTGTTATAGTTCTTTTATTTCCCCAGACCTCCTATTTTCTTATTTTTTCTTTCGAGCTTATCATCGCTGAAGCAAAATTTTGGAAGATATGATCGCATTGGTGTTTGCCTTTTTTCACAAATGGATCATCAGACGCAAATTCGTGCTGCAGACTAATCACGAGCCACTCCTTGAGATATTCGGTAGTAAGAAAATTCCCATATAACTATATAGCCAATCTCCTAGTAAACGGCTGGATAATGCGTACCTGAGAATGCGTACCATCGATGCCAAGTGCACCTACAAAAATAAATTAGACCCCACACGTGGTCCATAGCCTCTTATCCAGCCACTGCTATCGCGACCTCCACGCGGTACCAGCTGGAATACGAACAACCACGGAAAGATCGGGTTACCAACCCTGGTGGGAACTTGGTCGTATGTTGACAGGGAAATAGCTCTCTTTTGAGTTTCCGCGCGTCTGTCTTCCATTTTAAGATCGGCTCAAAACGGCGAAGGTACTCAAGATTAGGGGCGGCCGATTACCGTCCTCGTGCCAGCGTGTGACTCTGAACTGTTTTGTGCACGAACCGACCGACATCGCTAAGCACAGAACCACGGGGACCACAAAATGGCCCTAAGACTTATTAATTTAGCCGCATCCAAGAACATGGCCGTGCGTAGCTTCTGGAGGTCATCAAATAAGACAGAAACACAGATCGACCACGTTCTGAATGATTGTTGGCACTTCTCAGACATCATCGACGTCGGTCCTACAGGAGCGCTAACGTCGACTCGGGCGGCGTCTGATAATTAGGAAGCGCCCAGAACTCTGTTGTTAACAGTATTCGGTACTGACGTCCGCCCCGATTAGATCTGAAGCAGCCTAACGACGCATTCGCTCGAAGCTGCGCTGCCGGATGAGGACCAGCTGAAGAAAGCTTCCCTCGAGAACTGTTGGAACACAAATAGCCATCAGCAGCGTAGCTAACCCAAATCTTTCGGGAGAAAAAAGGTCGTCTGGAGGAGGATGAGTATGCAGAGCTGGAACAGCTGCATCACTCGCAGAAAACGCGAAAGTTCTACCAGAAACTCAACGCATCCCGCAGAGGCTTTGTGCCGCGAGCCGAAATGTGCCGGGATAATTACTTTACTTACTTACTTACTTTTAAGGCGACAGACCGATTATCGATCCAGTGCCGAATCCAGAATACGTCGCCATGTCCCACGGTCTTGGGCTGCTATCCTCCAATCGCCCCTAACACCTATATCGCGTGCATCCTAGTCGACAGCACACATCCAACGAGTGCGGGGTCTACCCCAAAGTCGACGACCCCTATCGGGATTCCTGCTAAATATAGCCTTCGCTTGACGCTCATCTGGCATTCTCGCTACACACCCACTGAAGCCTGCCGTGTTTTATCCGCTTGACTATATCCGCCGATTTGTATGCAAGTTACACTTCATGGTTCATGCGTCTGCGCCAAACACCATTTTTTAGTTTGCCGCCAAGGATTGAACGCAAAATCCTACGCTCAAAAACACCAAGAGCTCGTCGATCAGCCTTTTTCAGCGCCCATGATTAATGGCCGTAGAGAGCCACCGGAAGAATCAGTGTTTTATAGAGTGCAAGTTTAGTGCGGATTTGCAGACTGCTGGACCTTAGCTGGTTACGTAAACCGTAAAAGGCCCTGTTTGCGGCTGCTATCCGCCTCTTTATCTCACGGCTAACCTCGTTGTCACATGTCACTAATGTTCCCAGGTAAATAAATTCGTCGACTACTTTAAATGTTTTCTCATCTAGCACCACCGCAGCACCAACCTTTGAAGGACTACCACGCACTCTGCCAGCCACCATGTATTTCGTTTTGGCAGAGTTTATGACAAACCCTAATTTCGCAGCTTCCCTCCTGAGAGGTCAGAAAGCCTCTTCCACAACTCTACGGTTGATACCAATGATGTCGATAATGTCCGCAAAACCGAAAAGCATGTGCGATTTCGTAATGATGGTGCCGCTTCTCTGCACACCAGCCCTCCGTATAGCACCTTCCAATGCGATGTTGAACAATAAGTTCGACAGCCCGTCACCCTGCTTCAAACCATCTAACGTCACGAACGAGTCCGATATCTCACCGGCTATCCCGACGCTTGATGTAGAACCTTCAAGGGTGGCACGTATCAGCCTAATCAGCTTTGTTGGGAAGCCATGTTCGATCATAATCTGCCATAACTCATTTCTCTTAACTGAATCGTACGCTGCCCTGAAGTCTATGAACAGATGGTGCGTCTGTAAGTTGAATTCTCGAAGGATTTGTCGCAAGGTAAACATTTGGTCCGTCGTAGAGCGTCCCCCTCGAAAACAGCATTGGTACTGCCGGGATAAAGATGATAGTATTTTGACGGACGATCGTCAGGTGGAAGCAGCACTTCAACGAACACCTGAATGGAGCCTAGTCTGAGAACAGTGGTGGCGGAGAAAGCGATTCCGTCGGTGCGACAAACGTAGAAGACGCTCGAGCAGCTGAAAAACAATGAATCAGCTCCGTAAAAGCTGGCCACCTGTTTGCACCGGCTGATTTCAAGAATTTGGGTATAGAACATCTACCGGAGGAGTGGAAGGATGGGGTTATCTGCCCTATCTATAAGAAAGGTGGCAAATCGGACTGTCAGATTTATCGTGTGATCACCGTTCTGAATGCCGCCTGCAAAGTGCTTTCCCAAATCATCGTCGACTCTCACCGCTAGCCAACAGATTTGTGGCAAGTGATCGTGCCGGATTCGTGGAAGGACGGTCTACGACGGACCATATTTTTTTTCATTCTCCAGAAATGCCGTGAATACAGAGCACCAACACACCACCTATTCATCGACTTCGAAGCCGCGTTTGACACTATCGATCGTAAAGAGCTATGGAAGGTCATGGAAGAAACGGCTTTCCGGAGAAGCTAATAAGACTGATAAAGGCTACGGTGGATGGGACGCAGTGCTGTGTGCGGATTTCGGGTGGATTGTCGGGTCCATTTGAATCCCGCTAGGGGCTTTGACAGGGTGATGGTATCTGCTGCCTGGTATTCAACATTGCGCTACAGAGTGTAATGAATCGAGCGGACATCAACACTCGAGGTATATTCAACAAATCCAGTCAATTCGTTAGCTTTGCTGATGACATAAAGAACGTCGACAGAACAATTGCGGCGGTGGCACAACAGTACACCAGACTAAAACGGAAAGCAGCGATGATTGGGTTGCAGGTTAATACGTCGAAAACCATAAAATATGCTAGCCGGGGCAACCGAAGCCGGCAGACAACGCCCAGGCAGTGGCATTACGATTGGCGGAGATGAGTTCGAGGTAATCGACGAGTTTGTCTATCTTGGCTCACTGGTAACTGAGGACAATGATACCAGCCGTGAGATCCAAAGGCGTATTATCAGCGGAAGTCGGGCCATGGGCTCCACAAGCAATTGGGGTCGAGCAGACTAAGTCCCCGTACAAAGTGTAACCTGTACAAAACGCTCATAAGACCGGTTGTTCTCTACGGGCATGAAACGTGGACAATGCTCGAGGACGACCTGCGAGTGCTCGGAGTTATTGAACAACGGTTACTAAAGACGATCTCTGGCGGCGGGCAGGAGAACGGAATATGGAGGCGGAGGATGATGGACAACTATCCTGCGAAGATGGTGTTTGCCACAAAGCCGGTAGAAAGAAGACGACCAGGGGCGCAGAGGGCAGGATGGGTCGATAAGGTGGTGCGAGATCTGACGAGGAGTACACAGTGTCCCAGTGATTGGAGAGCAGCAGTCCATAACCGAGTGAATTTAAGAAACTTTGGTAATCAGGCCATTGTCATACAAACCTTCCAGAAAGCAAAACTCCTGCGCATCTATTCCAGGGCGACCTTTACGAATATTTTTGGGCATGTTGAAGTCGTGTTGTCCGAGTCCAGCCTTGGTCAACAAGAAACAGGTGCAAGGAAAGGAGCTTATGATTCCGGAGCATTGGTTTTCTTCAGGATCAATGAAACAATTCTATTGAATGGGTTCCTGGACAGATAACACTGGTAAACTCAGGTTCTGCCCTAGAGCTCAAAGTAAATTAATGGAAGATTATTGCTTTCCATTCGTGAGAATTTTGGTGTCCCTAGTGAAGATAACTTTTAAGGAGACTTAAATGAGTTTTCCCAAAAGTCAACGTAGAAGCGATGAACTCAGTGAGCAATTACTATGCCGCACTTTGACGCACTTATGCTCACAGGAATGGTTGAAATGCTATAATCTTTTTAGGGCAACGATTTTTTTGTCGACCAGTGTAATCAAGTTTCTGTGTGCTGCCTGAGAAAGGACACCGAATTTGAACGGACATAAACCGATTACGACAACGCTTATGTAAAAGTAATGCCTACTTAAGACTTTTTTTCAGAGCGGGATTTGTTTGCAGCATAACTGTTAATAATTATTATTGTAATAAACTATTGGTGAATTATTATGTTTGGCCAGTCACAAATGGTTAACACTGTTAGAAATGTGACTGTATTTTGCATATTCACGTTCCTATCAATACTTCAAACCTTATTTAGCTAGCATAATTGAATGTACATCATGGTGTTAGAAGGTCAGAAAAAAAATCAGAACCCATAAAATATATATAAGCTGCTTAAACTGAGAGTAAAAATTGTTTATTAAAATATTTAAAAATGATGGCAAGTAGAAGGTGGGTTGGCTTTCTCCACCACTGTACCAATCGTTCCGGTCGACCTCCGCTACAATTCGCTACAAGTTGAATTGTTTGCTAATAGGGGAAATCGTACACTTTGAGTAGCTGCGAATTTAAACAAAACTTTTACTTTTTCATTTGTTCAAGCGTTATGTTCCGAAAATCAGGAGATGTTGCAGGAATGAGTTCACGAGATATTAACAGCAAATCTATGAATTCAACTGTTCTGTAATTTCTGACAGTTATATGAATTGCTGTGCGTTTTATTCGAACAGATGGGTGGTCTCAATTGGCTTCAACTAAGATTGCAAGTACTATTTCCAGCAGTCTAAAATATAATTTGATTGATTAATAATCACTTGGATCCAATACCTTACATCCGACATGGAATAACGATCGAAACAAGGGATTGAACGAGGACAACTGCCAAAAAAGAAAGTGAGAACAGTTCCATTCGCTAAAAAGGTCATGGTATCCGTGTTCTGGGATGCGCATGGGATAATTTTCGTTGTTCATCTTTAGAAAGGAAAAACATTCAACGACAAGTTTTATACGAACGTTTGAAAAAAACTAAATTTGAACTGCTTTCACCAAATGAAACCTGTTTTTGGGTTCAAAGTTGAGGAAAAATGGCGAATGAATTGCCGACATTGAAGAGGTAAAGGCTGAATTTAAATACTATTTTGAGGATCCTTTAATTTTATAAGATTTTAAGCTCTAGCTTACCTTAATTATCACATAACTTTTTTTTGAGATTGAACGTTTACTTTTCCCAGTTTTCAGAAATCATCGGATGGATTCGATTGATTCGGAGCAACACGGATGAGATGCGCCGCGACGTTTCAGTGGCGTCGTTCCACTATAATGATAAGGGTAATGTAAGTATCCGCTGGATGACTTGTGCACTAACATTTCTCCCCTTTGTATTGTAGAGATTCGCACTAGGGTAGAGAAAAAGATGGATCATAGTATCGAGTTATGCAAAAACATCCATGCTGCCATTAAAAAATTGCACTCCGAGCTCGAGGAGGATGATCGACGGGGGAGCGTCCTGTTTCGGATAAAGCATACGCAGTTCCTAGTGATAAAAGACGACTACCTGAACGCTTACCGGGAGCATGAGGAGTTTGTTACGTATTATGAGGATAAAATAAAAAACCTTATGAAAATGGAAGCCAAAGCTAGTAGGAGCATCTTATTTTGTTTTGAATCTAATACAACAAACCTAATTTTAACCATTCTAGTGAGCTATAACATCACAGATGACGAGGCGTTGGAGATGCTTGCCAACAATCACACGTCTCCGTTTGTGGGGAACGTAAGTCGCTCGAAATTATGTCATCAACAATCAGTAGGATCAGTGATTATTTTTTCGCAGATTCTCGAAGAAACGGAAAGAGAGCGACAGATACTACGGGACATCATGTCTCGGCATTCGCAGTTGGCTCAGCTGGAAAAATCACTGGTGGAGATCCGGGACATGTTCGTGCGGATATCGACACTGGTAATGGAGCAGGGAAGTTTGGTTCAGGTCATTGAATACCACGCCCAACAAGCTCTGATGAACACGGATCATGGCGCGCATCAGCTAGAGAAAGCTCGCGAATACAAACTGAAAGCAATGAAAAAGAAGACTTGTATACTAATATGGGTTATTGTGATCCTCGCGGTTCTGGTACTGCTAATGATAATATTCTAGACTAATACAGACATAAGGGTTCATTGAAAACGCCTCTAAGTAGTCACCCCGTGTAGAGAAACTGGCCGACTGTAAGAATTACAGAGCGTAGAAAGAATCGTGCTACAGGGTTCATAACTGCGGACTGCGATATTATCGAAATCTATTATCATCAATTAGTGGAGCAGATAGTCTCCGTTTTGCTTGGCGAACTTTACACAGTGGACAGTGGATGCTGTAATGATCGTTTTGCGAGTTCACTCATGTGTTATTTAGTTTTTCGGTTCTGATAAAATGACTAGAGATCGGCTCGGTGAACTGTTGGAGGTTCGTGGAATAGTAAAATCAATAGTGAAATCAAGGCAATATTCAAATCTAAACTTTCAGAAAAGTACCTACAAGGATTTCGAGTATGAATTTGTGCAGGAACATGAGTTTTGGACACTTTATAATCAGGAGCGAATTCTAGAGGATTTAGACCGGGTAAATTGTGACGTTTTGTTGTAGGATCTATTTTATGTCAAACAGGCGATAGTTTTCAGATATTGCAGGATGGATTCGGAACTTAAAGCAGAATATTTTAAAAATAGAGGTGAATATTTTTTCCGAGGGCTTCACGAAAGTAGGATGTGAGTTGAAGAAAAATGCTGATCTCTGCTATCGGATCTACACAGCTGTAATACAAATGCAGGTGGAGCTGCAGAATCAACAGTGGCGTAAAGAGGAAGAAATTGTCAGTCGCGTCCGATCGGTGCAGTTTCAGCGGATAAAGGAAGCCTACCTGCAGACGTACTGGAAGTATCAGTCAGTTGTACAACGATTCGAGGATTCCATCACTAAGAATTGTATTCGTAGGTGAACAATATTTTGAAATGATCAATCAAATGTTAAATTTGGTGATTTGATAATAGTGTATTTCAACGAAAGCTGCGAAGAGTGTGCTCCTAGTGAAAGTCTCCTGCAACCGGAGTCCGCAGTTTCACGTGAGACTCTAGAAGAAGCTCAGAACACTCTAAATGCCATAGAGGATCGTCATCGAGATCTTTTGATGTTGGAACGATCACTGGAACAAATGCGGGATCTGTTTGTTCTGTTTTCTACACTGTTGATGGAGCATGGCAGTCTTCTAGCTGGAATCGAAAGCAATGTTCAGAATGCCTCGAACCAAGTGGCAACTGCTGTGCAGCAATTGGGAGCCGCACGACGGTACCAGTGGAAAGCTGCGGATCGAAGTTGTTTCTGCTTCAATCGAATGGGCTTGATGCTTATAGTGTTGGCAATGCTGACAGTGATCGCAGTCATATTGATTGTTAAAAAAATTGTATTATAACTAGGCTGTCAAAAGTTTACAAGAATAAATTCCAACGGACGTAATTAGGTAACATAAGGTATGCAACAAGAAAAAAGGATTATATGTTTCCGTTAAACTCTACTAAATTGATTTTTACATGCTAAAACCAAATTTCAGCCAAATCGGTTCAGCAGATGCTGAGAAAAACTTATCATCAGTTGAGAAAACATGGTTTCGAGAAAAACGCTGTCAACAGCGTAAACCACACTCTATTTGCATCCACGATATGCAAAATACATCTTCAAATATACCTTATTTGATAGCCAAAATACCCGAAAACTTATCTTTACTCTAAACATTCGCAAAATAAATCACGAAAATTCATTATTTTACGACCTTCCAGAGTAGGGTCCCCCCTTAAAGGTAATAAACAGACATAATGTGGACCATGGAATAGGTTAAAATAATTATCAAAAAATTACTCTTCCCAATCCACTTTAACTGAACGAAGCTGTCACTTTTGCCTGCTCATCAGATGACTAATACAGACCTATGCACTATTCAACGGAAATGATTAGTTTTGGATGTTCTAAAAAAGTAAAATGATCGTTTTTGCCTTTCTCCTAGAAAGGTATAGCAATCACTTGCAAAACCGAAAGTATAAAAGTGCTCCAAAGGGCTGAATGGCATATATCACTCGACTCAGCTCGACGAGCTGAGCATTTTCTGTATGTGTGTGTGTGTGTGTGTATGTGCAGATTTTTATTCTCACTCACTTTTCTCAGAGATGGCTGGACCGATTTTCATGAAATTAATTGCAAATGAACGGTCTCTTTGTCCCATAAGACCCTATTAAATTTCATTGTAATCGGATTTTTAGTTTAGAGGTTATGTTTCAAAATGTAAAAATCATGAAACATCATTATCTCAAAAACTACAAAAACTTGAACAAAATTGATTTCAAATGAACGGGCTACCTGAAAATCCCTCAACTTTTGAATTTCATAAAGATTGAACTTGTGGTTCAAAAGTTATGACAAGAAACGTGTTTTGAAGACTACTTAATCTCACTCATGTTTCTCACACATGGCTGAACCGATTTTCATAAAATCAGTGTCAAATGGAAGGTCTAGTTGCCCCAGAAGACCCAATTGATTTGTTTTGCAATCGGACTATTACTTTGCCTGTTATGTTTAAAAATGTGAAATCCAGCTATGAAAAGGAACGTATTCCAAAGACTACTTGAACTCACTCACTTTTCTCAGAGATGGCTGACTCGATTTCCACAAAATTAGTGTCAACTGATAAGTCTAGCTGCCTCGTAACACCCTATTGGATTTCACTGTAATCGGACTGTAACTTCGTCTGTAAAGTATTAAAATGTGAAAATCACGAAACTTCATTATCTCATTAACTGCACAACCGATTTCAATCGGTTCATAATATCAGATGAGCGGGCTAGTTAAGGGTCAACTGATGAATTATGATTGAACACGTGGTTTCAAAGTTTGGCTGCCCTATACGTTCCCATTTCATTTGATTATCATTGAACTTAAGCCACCATTATGTATTAAATTGTTAATAAAACAATGAAAGTCTATTATTTCACATGACTTATTTGAACATAACTAGTGTCATACGAACGAGTCATCTCTCAAACTTACAAATAACAAACTTCATAACAATTTGATATGTGGCTCAAAAGCTATGGAAAGAAGAGAAATTCAAAGACTATTGAAAACTATACCTGCCTTGATTGATATATTTATGTGGCCTCAACTTGCGATGTGTTTAAAGTCTGCAAATGCACGACGAATCGGCCATAGGATATGATCAAAGTCAAAAGACAAATCATTTGGTTTATCGGTTTTATTGGTTTTATCGAAATGACAACATCCTAGACTTTTGGCTTCTGTACATCGCCCTAATTCTGAATATATTCATATTGGGTGGTATTCGGTCATTTTCAGCAAATTTTCTGGCATCAATCTAACACCGGAAATACCCATATTGGTAGGTATTTAGTTATTTTGGTTGTTTTCCATAAACTAACAGTGGTCGTCTTTAAATTCAAAATGGTGTCAAGGGTTAATGTTTGGTTCCTATGCATCATCTCGATTACGGAAATATCCATGTTGAGTATTATTTGGTCATTTTCGACTGTTTCCCTGAAACATTTCTCTTCGTTTCTCACAAAAATAATCACTGATACGGCTAGCTACTCTCAGGGCAACAAGGCAGACAGATCGACGAATTGGCTCTTACCCGCTTCTCAAAGTCTCACAATATGGTATTTCTCGTTATGGATTTGATAGCAAGTTAATTAAAGAAAATAAGAGTTTCTATTGAAAGAAGAAGTATACTCAAACTTTGATTTTTGGTTTAATTTTCTTATTTACTAGTGGTAATGGTTACATACTGTTCTCGTTGGCATGCTTCCACGTTGCGGCCGTCGGATGGGTGGGCGCCTTACGGTGATGATCGGGCGGCGGCTGTCGTACAAATTGTGTGGCTGAACCAAACGCCACTCGAGGAAGAGAGTCGAAGCTGGAACGCACCTTTGCTGAGAGATGGGTGCCTGCGATCGGGGAAGCACGTTGTATCCCGTGATGTTGGTAGAAATAAACTCCGCACTACAGGGAGATCCAAAATGTTCACCTGAACGTGGTGATTGGCTGCTGTCGGAACACGGACCGTATGTTGATGGACGGTCTTTCGCGACACGTGACACTAGGTTCTTTTTTTTGAAGTAGAATACTTCTCTCAGGAAGTTCGGCTACATAGGGATGTGAAATGAAAATCTAAAACCGAAAAAAGTGAAAAATATGTCCAATTTCAAATGCTAATAAATCGGTTAGTATTCGATGGATTTCCTTCGTTCTTGCAGCAATAGATTGGAAAATCTTCTAAGATTCTTCCCAAAATAAGATAATTGTAATTTTATCATTCACACTATTGTACTATTGAAAAAAGTTAAGCCTTGTCAAAACGAAAAATTCGACCTCTGATTGGTCGTTATATGCTTGCTTCCCAAGCACGGTCGACAGGATCATATACCTTGCAATTGAAAACATGCTATTTGGCCTATATAAGAGCCTGTTTCAGCCGGAGCCGCTCATAATAGTTCTAGACAGCGACAACAGCAGTCGTCCTTCCTTAGCAGCAGCACTAGCTCTGTGGTTGGTCACCACGTCTCAGGAGCAGCGCGGTTTTTCTCAGCGTGTGTCGCCAGACAGCCATTATTCTCCCCGTGTTGGGGCAGCATGAAAATTGCCATCAGGATCTCACCATCGATAGCAGCAGGGCCAGCAGATGCAGGTACAGCGGATACCAATGGCGGCCACAACTGTGGAATGGCTACGGATAGCGTTGCAGATGCTCAGCAGTTGGGCCAGCGTATAGCGGCCACAACTGTGGCATGGCTATGCATAGCGTAGCTGTTGCAGCGGGTATATCAGCATCGGTAGTAGCAGAGTCAGCTGATGCAACGACACTCCCTTCACTAAAATGCTGTTTCAGTGTGGTAGCGGGAAGCATCAGCAGCAGGCTTGCATGAAGTGAATACATCAGCCAGCAACTTTCTCTAAGGCCTCTGCCATAGTAGACGCGAAAAGCGGCGCGAACCGATTCGCTCGGCCGTAGGTTGATGTACAGCTCTACTGATGGCTGTACATTAACCTACAGCTGAGCGAATCGGTTCGCGTCACCTTTCGCATCTATTATGGCAGAGGCCTGATGGGAAAGTTGTATCAGTTTGTTCAGAAGAATATTATTGTCGGTAATATTACAGAGATGCGATTGCGTAAATCCGATTTTGAATTGAACAATTGTTCTTTTGAGAACAAATAAAACACTTATTTGAAGAGTTAATAGCTTTTGGTACCAATAGCAGTATAGTGACAGCCTCAGCGGTAGATGCAGATGCAGCCGGTACTTCCCTGAGGCCGATGTAAAGGTAAATGGGAGCAGCACGGCGAAACAGTTCGGGTTATGCTTAGACGCGCGTCATTTTTCGTTGTTGATATTCCCCACATGAAACGACGCGCTTTCGTATGATAGCGGTGGTATTAGCGGTAGATGCATTTGCCAACACTCCCTCCAGTAAAGCCGTGTCTAGTTTTCAATGTGAAAACACCTTTCTCATTGTGTTGACCGTGCGCCTTAGTCCTCACTATCAATGATAAATTGAACAATTGTCCTTATAAGGACACCAAATGAATAAATGAAGATTTAATTTTGAATTAGAATACTTCTCTCAGGAAGTTCGGCTACATAGGGATGTAAAATGAAAATCTAAAACTGAAAAAAGTGAGAAACATTTCAAATGCTAATAAATCGGTTAGTTTTCGATGGATTTCCTTCGTTTTTGCAGCAATCGATTAGAAAATCTTCTAAGATTCCTACCAAATGCATGAAATTGCAATTTAATCATTCGAACTATTGTACTATTGAAAACTCTTAAGCCTTGTCAAAACATAAAATTCGACCTCTGATTGGTCGTTATACCGCGCTTTCCCAAGCACGGTCGGCAGAGTTATGGACCTAGTAAATTGGGAATGCATCATTTGGCCTATATAAGAGCTTCATTAGATAATAAACAAACATTTCATCGGATATTAAATTGAACAACTGAAATTTGAAGAACACAAATGATTATTTGAAGAGTTAATATTTTCTCGTTTTGCGCTATAATCCAAAGGTAATTATCTTCATCTACATGCATACTCTGACTATTATTACGTGTTTGCGTCGCTTAGTGTTTGGCTACGGTCATGCAGAACACAAATAACGGCGCGATGCGATTCGGCAAGACGAAATCTGTTGAAATGTATAGCTCTACTTCGCCTTAAAAAGAGCTGTACATTTCACCACGGTAAGGCGAATCGCATCGCGCCGGCATTCGCGTTCTGCATAACCGTAGCCTTTGTTCCGTTCCCGTTTAATGATGTCGTATTAAATGTGCATATTAAAATTCGGCAGCACTTCAACTTCTCATTTGCAAAAAATTTAAAAATATCCAATGAACTTCATTAAAAATATCAGACAAAAAGAAATTACAATACTGCCAATGAACGGTCAACGTTTATTTACTAGAAAAAATGACTGACACGCAAGCAGCCAGGTTATCTTTCTTGTAAAAGTATTCTACTTCAACCTTGCGGTCGTGGCTTTGCATACAACCTTCTTGTGATTTTTTTTTTTTAAACCGCGCACAATTCTGGAGTGGGTTTTTTTACGAGCGAAGTGAGCTCCGCCTTTAACAATTATCGGGCGATGGCCTGGTCAGTCGACTCTAGCGTTTTGATGATCCGATCTTCTGCCGGCACTTTTCCGGGACCTAAGTCCACCACTCCGCGATGCTGCACTTCTTCACTATACTTCACTTTAGCCCGATTGTAACTTTTTGTCGATACTCTGATCGACCGCGTCGCGTTCTAACGTTCCGATTCTGCCTAGTGTCTTCGATATAAGAGAGCGCCCATATGGCTCTAATTCCCTTTTATAGCTTCGCTCTCAACTCTCAAGACTTCCCCGGATGCATCCTACCGCAGTTTGCGGTACTCTGGCCGCTATTGTTTCTACGATGCGTTTCGGCGTAAGCGACCCTTCTGGCTCATTTCGGGACCACAGTTGACGTGCTTCAAATCGACCGTTAGTTATCCTAACTCTAATGGGGTTTATATTTATCTTTGGGAGTGATTTTGTGCGTCTTAATTGGGTAAACGTTCAACTTATGTTTAAATTATATAAATCAGAAGGTTTTTATCTCGTTGCCCTGAGCAAATTATATTTGCTAAACTGGTTCTTTTAATTTATTTAGAATCACTCCCACTACTATGTTTGCTGACCCAACTTCCCCCGCCATCCAGGCCTGTTCATTTATTCCCCCCCCCTCCTAAAACTCTTCGGATTTGGAAATGAGCCTGGGTAACGAGCGGCGACATCTCACGCTGTGAGTTGGATCAACAAACATAGGGTACGTTCAAAAAAGCATCGAATTTCGTCATACATTTGGCTTGTACATTTTTTTTTTTGATTTTGAGAAGATGGATGAAACCGTTGGTTACATCCCATAAGTTGCCATTTAGCGATTCAAAATGGTGCCTGAGGTCAATTGTTAGCTCATTGCATCATTCTGGTTCCAGGTATACTCATATTGGATGGTATTTGGTTATGTTAGGCTGTTTTTCACAAACCGGAAGTCGCCATCTTGGATTTCAAATGGTATTTAAAATAATTTCTGGCCTCTGAGCGTCATTCTGGTTGAAAAAACACCCATATTGGGTGCAATTTGATCATTTTCGATTTCAGCTGCTGTGTATCATTCTAGATCCGGAGATACTCATGTTAGACGGAAATCGGCCATTTTTGGCTGTTTTCCAGAAACCACAAGTTGCCATCCTACAATTCATAATGGTGTCTGAAGTCGATTTGTGGCTCCAGTGCATCATTACGATTCCGAAAATACCCATATTGGGTGGTATTTGGTCGTTTGCCGCTGGTTTTCCGTAGCCGGAAGTCGCCATATTAGAATTCAAAATGGTATCTGTGGTCGAATTAAGCTCCTGTGTATTTTTCTTGTGGTCCCCGTGGCTCTGTGGTTAGCGATGTCGAGGATGTTTTTGAACTGGAAATTTTCTCGACTCAGCACTGGGGCACGGTGTATCGTTGTACTTATCCTACACATGCAAAATGTGCCAAAAACAATATCCAAAATGTTGCCTGAGGTCGATTATGGAACATATTTGTTACCACTAAAAACATTCACCTGCCAAATATGGTTCCATTTAGTTGATTAGTTCGCGAGATGTGCAGAAATTTGTGCAGAAACATGTGCTTCCATAAGAGTGAGGGGCGTCGAACCATTATGGACATATTTATTACCCTTTCAAACATCCACATGCCAAATTCGGTTTCATTTGCTTGGTTTGTTCTTGAGTTGTGCAGAAATGTATGTTTCATTTGTGTTGGACCCCTCCTTTCCAGAAGAGGGAGGGGTCTCAAACTATCATAGGAACCTTTATCGGGACCAAAAACCTCTACATACAAATTTTCACGTCGATCGGTTCGGTAGTTTTATTTATTGGATTGAAGCGTTCATGTAAATCTATTTTTACAAATATAAGTTTGAATGAGAAAGGCTGGGTCTGACCGCTAGGTGGATTAATTTAGGTTTTTGAAAAATAAATTGAACTTGATATTCAATTCAAAAACTGAACAGCTTTAATATTGTTGTTTCGCAGAAACCAGGAGAAACTCACCTGAAACACTTAACCTGCAATCTATATCTTACTTTGATTTTTTCATTCAGAAATTACACATGTTTAAAACTTACACTGGCTTCTGCAGAAAATTCTACAGAAGGCGTACGACAAGAGCATGATAGGGGCGGTGGCGGGTTTATCGAAGTGGAAACGTTCCTGGCTCCTTTTCCTCCGGAGAGTAAATCCGCATGCTTCTTCTAAAGGTTGTTGAAGTCGTCGTAATTCTCTAACCGGAAAAAAACATCGTCCGGCATTACTTTTTAATATATCGTTTAACTTAGTTGCTAAATTAACATGAGGCTCTAAATTACAGTAACACGAGACCCTAATGAGGTCATTCACCTTTGACCAGCAGTGCCGACCGGGATAACGGGGTAACGTGGGTAACCAACCCGCGGTGGAAACTTTGGTCGTAGGTTGACTACGAAGGAGGATCGTACGCGGCTGTTTCCCCATGTTAGGGGCGGCGTACAACAGCGCCTGACTCGGAGCGGCTGAATCATGAAATGCTGTATCCCGCCATCCCCATGTAAGATGACAACCTCATCAGTAGGATGTAGGTATCGTGACTCTGGTAAGGTGGCATGCCGAAACCTTTACTAACCATGAACAACGCAATTAAAATACAGAATGGGTCGATCAACAAAGACGTAGGCTACGAACACGGAAACAGAAAACGGTAAATGATTGCAAATTGGGTATTTGGAACGTCCGATCTCTCAATGAACCGGCGCGAGCTGGCTTGCTTGCTCGAGAACTGCAGTGACAGGGAGTCGAAATCGCAGTGATTCAGAAAGTTCGGTGGCCAAATTTCAGAGGGAATTTCGTACGGTAGAACATATTGCACACACTTTTTTCAAGTACCACTCATACTACAGTGGTAATCAGAAATTTTTTTTATCAACGTCTACGCATTGACAAACGATAACTCCGATAACGTTAAAAATAAGTCCTATGCTGGAATTCATCCGTACGGTCTTCACTAGTCAACTAATAACTTTGCCGTGGCCAGAGAAATGGCCATATGTAGCTCCTATTTTACACGTTTGAATATTCGGAAACACACTTGGAGGCATTCAAATGGAAAAGCCTGGTCTCAGGTCGATTTACGCGTCAGAGCAGAGAGAGATACAGGGAGGCAAGAGCTGCCGAAAATAGAGTCCACCGTCGGAAGAAGCGCGAGTACGAGGAGCAGGTGCTTGCCAGCGCAAAGGACAGCTGTGCTAAAAACGACGTGCGGAGCTTTTATAGAACAGTTATCAGAGTCAGAAGCCGGAATTTCCCTGTGCCGGTCATGTGTAATGACAAGGACGGCAACCTGCCTACTGATAAACCGACGGTTGCAGCCACGTTGAAGGAGCATGTTCAGGCGCTATTGAACGGTGAGGAGCCACCAACACATGAGGAGGTGAAAAAGCCGATTAGTGAGCTGAAAAACGGCAAGGCCGCTGGGAAGGACGGTATCTTGGCCGAACTTCTAAAAGCGGGAAGCGAGCGGCTTTACTATGCGGTTCACAAGATAATACTAAGGATCTGGGCGGATGAACAAGTGCCGAACGACTGGTTGGATGGTCTCATATGTCCTATCTATGATTGGATTGTTGCAACTATCGAGGTATTACGTTGCTGAACTCCGCATATAAAGTGCTCTCCCGTATCCTGTTCTTCAGATTGAGACCGTTAACGGAATTCTTTTTTGGCGAATACCGGGCTGGTTTTGGACAGGGGCGTTCCACGACGGATCAAATTTTCACCCTGCGACAGATTCTCGATGAGTTCCGGGAGTATAACCTGCAGACCCATTATCTGTTTATATATTTTAAGGTGGCATACGATTCAGTGAAAAGAAACGAGCTGTGGCAGATAATGCTGCAACACGGTTTCCCGACGCTCTCTAACTTACTGTTCAACATCGCCCTTGAAGGTGCAGTACGAAGAGCAAAGGTGCAAAGAAACGGTACGATCATCACGAAATCTCACATGCTCCTTGATTTTGCGGACGACATTGATACCATCGGTATCGACCGTAGAGCCGTGGAGAAGGTCTTCGTTCCTTTTAAGAGGGAAGCTGCGAGATTGGGACTCGTCTTTAACTCACCCAAAACCAAGTACATGGTAGCTGGTAAGGAGCGTGAGAGTTCCTGTGGTGTTGGAGCTGATGTGGGCTGAGATGGGAAACGATTTGAAGTGGTTGATGAATTCGTTCATCTTGGTACGTTTGTGACATGTGACAACGATATGAGCCGTGAAGTGAAGTGACGAGTTGCAACTGCAACTGGCCTTCTACGGACTACGTAATCAGCCAAAGTCCAGTAGTATGCGAACTCGCACAAAACTAGCGCTGTATAGGATGCTGATACTCTCGGTGGCCCTTTACGGACATGAAGCACGAAAGCTGAAGGAAGCTGATCGACGAGTGCTCGGAGTTTTTGAGCGTAACGTCTGCGATCGATACTTGGCGGTACATTGGAAGATGGAGTGTGGCGCAGACGCATGAATCACGAGCTGTACCATGGTGATATAATGAAGGCAATACAGTAGGGCAGGCTGCAGTGGGCTGGACATGTAGCCAGAATGCCTGACGAGAGAGCTGCCAAAACTATCTTTAGTAGAGAACCAGGAAAAGGGCGTCGAATCTGTCACACGCGGTGGATGTGCGCGGTGGAAGAAGATGCACGATCTGTTGATGTATGAGAAGACTGGAGAACGGCTTCCCAAGACAGATGAACCCAAGCAGCAAAATTTGTTTCGATTATGAACTTTGTGCATCACAGCAACAAATGCCAATACTCGCGCTTTTCGTTCATACATCATTTTTGTTGACTATCATTGTAGCTAATTATCAGACAACGCAAGCGAGAGCCATAAGAAAGCTTTACACCTGATTCGCCAGACGCAAGGCCGCGCGCAAAACTACAATAGAACTCCCAAAAACAAGCTGCCACCAAATGTCTGCTCTGATATGTATAACCTGCATATCCCATCACCCATCCACCAGTCAGCCGCAAGAGCTTGCAAAAAATCAACTTGTCACAGTTCATACACAGGTACCTACACGGGTTGACTAACGCCGAGTACGCAGACGAATATATGTGGAACGAAAAGAACGAAAGAACTGATTCACTGACCTTCTGGCAATCCGCTCGCAGGCTGTTTAGAAGACTCAGTTTAGTGAACCTGTATATTAGAGAAATGACAAAGCACTCACCGTTAAGGAAACTGTCAACATCAAAACGGGCGAGCTGTATAATTTTGCATTTCCGTAATCCGTTTTGATGTTGACAGTTGCCTTAACGGTGAGTGTCTCTGCGTCTCTCTGGTATATAGGCTGCCTAACTCAGTTTGAAAGAGCGAAATCTTTCGCTTTCAGAAGAACTGATTCTTCCGAATGCTCTTCTGTTCAGCTCGCAGGCAATTCGCTCGCGATCAGAAGATTTCGATCTTTTAAAGAACTGACTCTCTGATCAGCTCGCGAGTGGATTGTCTGAACAGATTCAAAAGATCAGTGAATCAGTCCTTTCGCTCTTTTCGTTCCACTTATGCCTGCCTTTCGTGTGCGTTCTCGGCGTTTGCCAGCCCGTGTGCCTGTGTGTGAACTGTGGCAAGTAGATTTTATTTTTTATTCCCGCGGCTGGTGGATGGTTATACATAGGAGAGCAGGCAGCCGGTGGCAGCTGTTTTTTTGGAGTTCTATTGCAGTGTCGCACGCCACTTTGCGCTTGGGGTGTAAAGCATTCACATGGCTCTTGCTTGCGGTGGCTGATCAACAAAATCAGCTATCAGCTATTTGCTTGAAGTAAGGAGTGAGTTACCGCTCTTAAAAAAAGAACGATATATCACTCACTCACTTTGAAGAACCAGTTCTTTAGATCAGTTCGTGAGCGGAATGTCCACCTCTATTAGAGACCCACACTGTTTGGACGACTTCCAACCCAAGTATCCAAAAGTTACAACGCAGTGAATAACCTCATCTCAAAAACAAATATAAGGCAAACGATCGAACAAAATTTGCTGTTACATAGCTTGAGAACTTGACAGCAACTTTTAGAAGTATTGTTGTGTGTTTGTTTTGTGTACCTCGCAAGCATCACGTTGGCAACTTACATGCAATTGTTGCTTGGGAAGCTGGACATCTCTAATTCGTTTGGCCCTAGACCGGTGAACGGCTTGTTAGCCAACAAAGTTAAGTAAAGTAAGTAAGTTGCACCAACGCAACGCTATTTCTGAACGGCCTCTAAAAAATTGGCTGAATTTCACTAGGTAGTAAACGTACAGTTTTCGTCGATAAGAATTAGCTAGGTAATAAAAAAGTGATGATGCGCTGGAATATGCGTAAAGCAACCCTCTCCAGATTCCTTAGAATATGCTTGGTTCATACCAAACCGTGATTATATTTCCTTAGGCATCCCGTCGGGATGCGGTAATTTTTCCAAATCTGTATCATATTTCCAGTTCGCTTTTTCGCTTTCCCTACTGCACACATTATCTGCTTATTGAACTGGAATGTTAACGGGTAAAAGCCGTAGTTAAAAAAAGAAATTTAGTTCGAAAAATATAGGAAATATCTTAGTTTGTTGATTGTAATTTAATGAATGAAAACCGTATATAACAATAGCAATAACAAAATCTTACATCAACTTGTTCAATTTTTAAACACGCGAAAATTGTACTCCGTACAGGGAACCAAACTACGTTTGAACAAAAAATCGTCGAAGAGGTTGCTCACAAGTTACGTAACGCTTGAGGGGGGGCTGTAGAGCTGTTTTGTTTTCCATGAATTTGGAATATAAATGAGCAATGTAAAATACAGTGTGTCAGATATACGAAATTTTGCCTCACGTAATTTGAAACAACACAATACACTGAGACACATCACAAGCTCAGCGTATTGGTGTGATTTGATATTGACCGCGCGTTTTGCGTTGAAATGTACGAAGCTCGATTTCGAAAAGTGATCTGAATGGCAAGGTAAACTCGATGCTCACCTAATATTTTGAATGTACCTAAAAGCATTTTCCTCAGCTGGTGGTGTCAAATTAAAAATCGGTGGTTGCGAATTTACTCGAATACACGTTTCTCCGATAAAATCCAAGATGGCGGCCAGATTATTTATCATTCTTCTTCACAACGACGTGCTGGTTGTAGGGGGTTTATTGACAAATTCGAGAGAAATAAAAGCAAAGCCTTGGTGCTACATTCCGAATCGGAATTCGACCTTCTGTTTTACTATACACAGACTTTGCAGCCGACTGTTAAGTCTACAGGACAATTGCGGGGCTAGCACTACGATCCTACTGACACTAACAGTCTCTCCCGATCAGGGACTCAAACATACGAAGACTGGCTCGTTAGGCCAGCATCGTACCCCGAGACCAGCTGGTACAAGAGAAGAGAAGAAGAATACAAGAGAAGAGAAGAAGAAAACCTAAATCAATAAAAAGATCAAGAATTGGGTTGTTTAGCTAGTCATGGATTTCTGTTTTTTATATATCAGCTAAAAGAGTGTAATTTTCTGAGCAAAACGTGATTTTTAAATTTTTTTGGTCATTATCCTTCGATTTTTAAATGAAGATTAAAAAATCACTCTAAATCGCTACAATGACAGTTCGCCCATATATCAACTGTCATTGTAGCGATTTAGAGCAGATTTCGAGTAGTTTTGATTCGTAATTAAAAAAATCAAAGAACAACGATAGAAAATTTTTGGAATCACGTTTTGCTCAGAAAAAGCAGCTCTTTCATATGATATAAAAAACTGATATAGCTAAACAACCCAATTGCGTAAAATCCAACTTTTCTAAAAACCGTTTGATCCCTTGATGCACGAGGGGTCCAGCAATATGAACTAACCAAAGTGGTTTTCTCATTTTTTCCCTACTCTCAATCATTTGGATACAAAAATACTCTTTTTAAATACCTTATGTCACCAGTGGGAAGGTTTTAGCAAGAACTGCTCTTTTACGGTATACCACCCACGACAGAACGATCCTCCACGGCCAAACATCCGGCAGTTGCACAAACCGCAGGCTGCTGAGACTTACGCGTGTTTACTTGACGAGGCACTAGGTACCTTCCACGGGGGAAGAATGTGCTTCGACTCTCGATGATGGATAAGGCAAACTACGTTCGGCGATTTGAAAGGTCGCAACCGCCGCACTAGATGAGGTAACTGTGAACCGACAAAATGGCTGCTTTGACAAGAAATACCAACGAGCGATGGGGAGGAAAAACTAGTATGGAAAAGCTATCTAAACTTCGCCACAAGAGAGAATGCGGCCAAATATCGACAAGCTCGAAATGAGTAATCACGGTTCTGAGGAGAAAGAAAGTTAGTTCGATACTTGTTGCTACTAGAGGCCGGATATTCTCCTGCACACTCTAAATTTCACCGTATGTAAATGTATGTAAGTATGTAAGTTTGAAATGAAATCTGGCAAAACGAAAATAAAAAGTCTGACAAAAATCTGGCACTCATTTTTGGATAAAATTCCTGGCAGAATCGGGTCCTAAAGCTATACCGGTTTTTATATATCATTTGAAAAAGTCGCGTTTCCTGAGCAATTCGTGACTTTCAAAAAGACGTTTATCGTTTTCCTTCGATTTCTGAATGAAGAATAAAAAAACTGCTCGAATGGTCTTAGATGACGTTTCGCCCATGTACGGTATTTGAGAGAACTGTCATTTAAGGCATTTCGAGCAGATTTTTATCCTTCATTTAAAAATCAAAGGAAAATGATAAATATTTTTTAAAAATCACTATTTGCTCAGAAAATTGCACTCTTCTGGCTGATATATAAAAATCAGAAAACCGTTTAAAACTGTGGGACCCCATTGAAAGTGATGACCCTTTTTTTTTCTCTCGCTGGGTGTAGGTAGGTGAAGGCCAGCCACGGTCCATCTCGCAGTAATGACCTTTTTGCGAGACGACCGGAATGAAATCTGGCAAATATCTGGCTCATGTTCAAATATCTAGCAGATGCTGAGGGTTTTCTGTTGGTCTGGCGCGCAAACAGAAATCTGGCAAAATCCAGATTTATCTGGCATACTGGCAACGTTGCGTACAAATGTTATTTCATTACGAAAACCGAACGAAGGGTATTGTGGTGTATCGCGGTTCTATCGATGCGAGAGCAATGTCATTTTAGAAAGCATATAAATGTTCCCTATTACTAGGTGAGATAGCAAACGGATTCGGATTTGGTGGTAGTGATGAGGAGCCTGAGAATAAACCCATGCTTAAGTCCTTTGATAGATAATCAAAAATGGCCTTCTTCTAACAAGATTCGAACTCACGACCATCTACTTATCAAGGCGGACTCTGCAAGCTTGTGGCTACCAGCTCCCCTAATCTTTCCCATCATCATTTTTGGGGACTAATTCATAACCATCAGTATAAGCCATATTACGTAAATGGAATTTATTTCTATTCATACAATCCATACATTACTTCTTACAAAGGTACAGAAAATTAATTTAAATCCCTTGAAATAGTGAGGGATGAACAACGGGAGAGATTTAGATGCTAAAAACCCTACAATAAATGTTTACGATTAAACTTAACATTTAGTTTGACTGTTTCTACTTCTTATTTTACAACCACTAATTCGGAAGTCACTGTCGTTTTAAAAGTTTAAGTTTGTTTTTAATTTGACAATCTGTGATAGCCTGAACTGTTTTTTTTTTATCATTGAGCAATTCCCCGCCAAAACTGAGAATGTAGATTAAACTTTTCTGAATTTCGAAAACTTAATTGTTTGCTGGGAATTTTTGGTGAGCAAATCAATTCCCGCTTAGCAATAAATGCATTTTTTGTTTGAAGAGTAAGTATTATGACGACGAAGGCATCCAATTTCTGAACAGAGGATTCTACAATTTGGGTAGTTTTCTGCTTCACGAGTTCGCTCCATAACCTCCGGTACTCCAGCTGTTGTAGTACGACGGTAGGTTTGAGGTCATCGGATTGGCGTGATGATGCAGGTGATGTGGATAGTGTAGATGTGAAGCGCTGGAGGAGTGCGAATGCTGCATGCTGTGCTGGCTGTGTTGCGGTGACGACGACGAATGCATGCTGGCAGCCACTGATGCAATTTCTGCTCCATGAGTTCCTTCGTAGTACAGCGCCGATGTGGCGGTAGATGCACTGGGGTCTTGAATCACGGATGTGATGATTGGAGATCCGCCGACGACGGAGGGGTCGGAGCTAATAACGTCCATGGATTGGCCACCAATTGATGGAGAGATCTGCTGCTGTTGATGGTGATGGTGATGATGTTGTGGATTGTGGTGATGATGGAGGACAGATTCACTTAGGGCCAGGGAGGTTGGAGTTTCTGGTTTGCAGTATTGGGTAAGTGATTTTTTACCTACGGCTTGGCTATCCAGGTACTGTTCGATATCGACTTGATCTTGATCTAGTGGGGAAATCAGGTAGCTTTGATTGGGGATCACTGTTATCGAGGCATAGTCTGGGGGAAGATTTGGGATCGGAGAGCTGGATAATGTCGGTTGCAGAGAAACAGAGTTCGAATGATGATATGCGGAATCGTGAAGTTGATTCGGGAAGGAACGGTAGAAGTCTTTTGCTGTAGTTTGAGACGTGAAAGCTGAGGTTGCACCCGCTGTTGTGTAACCACTGTTGACATGTAGGGCGCTCCACTGTTCGTTACGGTAATCGGAGGAAGAGCAGCTGATGTAATCGGTGCGATTACCGAAATAGCCAACGGGGGAATCGTTGCTGGACATTCGGGAATGTGGTGAAAATGACTTGACGTTAGCAAGTCCAGTGTACGGAGTTGTCGGTGGTGTCAACGGTTGACCCTCAGTAGAAGAATGCATTGAAGCTGCGCTGGGACTTTGTGGACTGCAGGGTGATTCCATTTCGCATGAAACTACTCTGTAGTACCGATTGACTAATTCATTATTTCCGACTAGTTTTGTGGAGTTTTCTCGGCCAATTGTGAACCCCGGGTAATGCTCCACTGAGGAGGTAGATGACGAAGGAGTCAAAATATCCGTCGGTTGGCCAATCTTTGTCAAAGTCTGTTGGTTGATAAATTCACTGCAGCTGGCACTTGCGCTACCGAGACCGGTTATAGCGGTAGTTGCTTTTCCAGAGCTCAAGCCCTTTGATTTGTTTACAGCGGTACCGGTGCTTTTTTTGGTGCTACGCGGTTTTGGCGGTGGCGGCGGAGGGCTGTTGGCTTCCTCGCAGTCGTCATCGCAACAGTGTTTACCATGTTTGCCAAACTTTTTGGATTTTTTTCGCCGTGGCTGGTACTTGTAGTCCGGATGTTGGCTTTTGTGCGTCATTCGCAGCTTCTCAGCCTGCTCGATAAAGGGCTTTTTGTCGTCGGGCGCAAGATTTCTGAAAGAGAAAAATAAACAGTGCGTTAGTGAAAGTTTCCATTTATTCGCCAATATGAATTTTGTTTTCAAATTTTAGTTCACTCTGTTTAGCATAGTTTCACAATCTCTAGCTTTTTATTAAACAGTAAGAACTGTGAGTTCTCCCGTAAGCTCTGTTAGATATTCAAAGACTCTCTCACGAATAATTGTGTTTTAGCGTTTTGATCGAGTTTCAAATATTTTTCATTCGTTAGGGGGCATATGCTGATTACGTTTGGCCTTCCAGAAATGTACGCTGACTGATGGAATTTTCTATGCGAACACGTGTGTAAACATTGAGGTGAGTTTACGATGGGGGGTTTCTTTTGTGCGATATGTACCTAATACAAACAAATTCCGTCGATGCGATGTGATAAAAATGTTTGATAAGCGCTTTTTTTGTTAGGGTTTCTTACCCCAGTGATAATATTTTGCTACCTCGGCTTCAACGGTTATCAGTCGCAGCGAGTTTCAAAACTTTTACCGTCGGCCCACATTAATCTGAAATCCTCACAGCAATGCAGTGAAAACTGGAAAACTAAATCAGGTAGAGCATTGAAGCTGGCTAAATTCTTTTGCAGCCAACATTGCAACGCTTAACGAATATTCTTATCAGTTATTCAGCAAGATTGACAGCCAATTCCGGCTAATTGCCTTCTTCTGACGATTAATATTTTCTCTCCAGCGCGACAGACGGCGGCTGGTTGGCAGAACCTTCCGGTCATGGATTATTTGCACTTCGCTGTGTATAATATGTGCATGTATTATCAACGGCCAGCTGCGGACGAGACAAGAAATCTCCGAAATGGAATCTGCATTAATGGAGCAGTATTAGCAAATTGGATGTGAGGTTAATTGCACAACAAATACAAAATGATACCGTAGAGTGGGGTGTAGTGAAACGCAATGATATTTTATACTGAATTTTGAATATTTTTTTTGGCGGTGAAGATTCTTTTTGGTACTATTAAAACATTCCCCAGAACCCACATTTGTTTAAAATTCACTTCATTTAACGGTATTGGCTGGCAGAACCAGGGTGAGTGACTTATCGTGTTAGTAATTAGAGCGTTGAAGTTTGCATTATTGCAAGAACGCATGAGCTTTGTCATACTGGTCTGGAGGAGGAGGAGGAGACTGCTGAGCACGTCTTCTTCGTATGCCCCCGTTTCGTAAGAGCGAGGAGCAACATGATGGCTGTGAGCGGGCCTGGCACTACTCCGGACAATCTAGTCCGGAGGATGTGCGACGACCCGGACATCTGGAACGCGGTCTGTGCGGCCGCCTCTCAGATTGTTCTGGAGCTGCAACGTGTGTGGCGGGTCAACCACCAACACGCCAGTGGTAGCTAATTACCAGTCTCCAGGTAGTTAGCTAGGAGGTTATAAGAGTAAAGAGGGTGCATCACGCACAAAAGCCACTTCCCGACGTAATACTTAACCGTCGTTCCGGGAAGACCAGGGCTGGAGACTGTAGGGGTTTTAGTGGGTCGGGACAGGGATAAGTAGGTGTCTGGGGGAGTGTAACTACCCCAGCATCTCTCCCCTAGTCTCATCCCCACACCCTGAGTTCTCTTCTCAGGTGTCTGTTTGCAGATTTCCCCGCCACCTTTAAAAAAAAAAAAAAAATAAAAAAAAAAAAATAAAAAAAAAAAAAAAAAATACTGATCTGGAAGAAATTTATGAATGAGTGACATAGATCGGTAATAGGAACTGATAGAGAGGATGTTTTATTTTTATTTTTATTTTATTTTTTATATCATTTATTTTTATTTTTTATATCAAGTGCTGGACATTTGTGAGTGTACCCAAAAAAAATTCTGCATCCAAAGAGAATTGAAATTAACTACCTATTTCAGGCCTCTTAAACCTTTATGACACGCGGGTTTAATTTCAAAATCCACAACACAGCTATCGGGCCTACATTTGGTAAACTTTATAATTTCAGCTAATTTTTAGATTATGTGCGAATACATGTTGAAGTAACATGCTGGTTAACTTTGATATTGATTGATTGAAAAACGAAGGGTGATATCAGTTGAAGCTTACAGTAATTTTACAAGCCACAGCCATAACCAATAAGAAAAACAAACAATTTTTTTTCTCTAATTTTTCTTATGGTAAAACAGGATTAATGTTTATTGTTGTCAGATTTAAAAATTACATTGGCTTTTTATTTCAGAATGTTGAATACATTGATTTCCAAATCGGTATCTAATTTCGAATGTCGGTATCAAATCCGCAAACATGATTCTAAATTCTCGTCTGATAAAGATGAACGACAATTATTTTTTACAGTCTTCATTTATTTTAAAATCGTCCTCCTTTTTTCAAATGTCGAATACTTTTTTCATTGACGGGTTCTAGAATACAATTTTTCATTGAACATTTCTTTTTGTTATTACCCCCTTGACACTGTTTTTAATCGAGATAATTTTTTGTTTAGTATTAAGAACCCTTACAATACAAGCTGTGCATCCTGGAATCAAAATGGTAAACGAGTTTGCTTCGATTAAAATAAGTACATAGTAATTAAAAAGTATAATTTTGGCAAAATTTTTCCATCCCTCGAAAGATTAGAAAATTGAATGCAATATTCAACAATTTTTGTGTTTTTGCCAATTAATTCAATTACCTTATTTAAATTCATTAACAGAAGATTTAAATATACTGCTATTCTAATTTAAAGTTAGAATGTTATTTAACGGGGGTCAATCGAAAATTTGTTTTTTTTTTACTACCGTCAAGAAAGGTGGATGAACTTGGAGAAAAACTGATTTGTTTCTCATGAATATACATTCATTATGAAGTAACAAAAAATATTGAACATTTGAGAAAGATCCGTTATGGGCTTTCTTTTACTACCGGAACAAAGCGTTGTATGGCCTTCAAGTACACTCTTCGAATGCATTTCTCAATTCTACCAATCAACTGTTGGCAATTCGTTGATCTGCAGTTATTTTTGCACCGAAGGAACTCAAAATCTCAAAGAAATCGTCAATTGGACGACAATTGGGGTACAAATGGAGTCGATTGGTTGTTCAGAAGCGTTTGTGTTTTTTGACGTAATGTGATGATATTTTATCTGGCCAAAACAAATACATGGTATTTTGGAAGAAATGAAATCATAATGTTAATCAAGCATTTGTTCTGGTATACTTTTTGATTGATAGCCAAACCACTATGCTTGAAACATGATTTAGACAAAAACGTTTTTTTTTTTTTTTTAAGGGGGGATTTGTTAGTAGCTTAAGTATTTATGATAAATATTAGTAAATAATGAGTATGTGTGTCCAATCACAAATGGTGACTTCTCAACACTGTTAGAAATTTGTAATTCTAATTGTTAGGATTTGTTTGCTTTCGCAATTAGGACTTATCATTCGTAAGGATTTAAACCTACTTGTCAGAAAAGGGGAAGTAAACTTACAACTAACTTAATTGCTAACTTATTGGCTATAAAGAGAGCTTATCGTAGCAATTGAGGATTGCAACGATTTTTGTCGAAAATTGTTAATAATTTTATTTGACATAGTTTCTAATGGTTCAACACCAGTAAGTCTATGTAATTCGAGTGTACCAAACCAAGGAGGACGCTTCAAAATCATTTTCAGAATTTTTTTCTGAATCCTTTGGAGCGTTTTCTTCCTTGTTGAACAGCAACTTGACCAGATCGGTACAGCATAAAGCATTGCTGGTCTAAAAATTTGTTTGTAAATCAAAAGTTTGTTCTTTAAACAAAGTTTAGAATTCCTGTTAATGAGAGGATATAAACATCTCGTATATTTGATGCACTTGGCTTGTATACTCTCAATGTGCTCTTTGAAAATAAGTTTTTTATCATAAATTAGTCCCAAGTACTTAACCTTGTCGGACCAACTTAAAATAACCCCATTCATCTTGACAACGTGATTATTGTTTGGCTTGAGGAAAGAAGCCCTAGGCTTATGCGGAAAAATTATCATTTGAGTTTTAGAAGCATTGGGAGAGATTTTCCACTTTTGCAAGTAGGAAGAAAAAATATCTAAACTTTTCTGCAATCGACTGCATATGACACGAAGACTTTTTCCTTTTACGGAAATGCTTGTGTCATCGCAGAACAATGACTTTGTGCATCCTGGAGGCAAATCAGGAAGATCTGAAGTGAATATGTTGTACAGGACTGGACCCAAGACTGAACCTTGAGGTACACCTGCTCTAACAGGAAATCTATGAGATTTTGAATTCTGATAGACAACCTGCAGAGTTCGATCAGTAAGATAATTTTTTAAAATTTTGATTAGGAAAATTGGAAAATTAAAAGTTTGCAATTTCGCAATCAAACCTTTATGCCAAACACTGTCGAATGCTTTTTCTATGTCTAAAAGAGCAGCTCCAGTGGAATAACCTTCAGATTTGTTAGCTCGTATCATATTAGTAACTCTGAGCAATTGATGAGTTGTGGAATGCCCATGGCGAAATCCAAACTGTTCATTTGCAAAAATTGAATTTTCGTTGATGCGTTACATCATTCTGTTAAGAATAATTCTCTCAAACAGTTTACTTATTGAAGAAAGCAAACTGATTGGTCGATAACTTGAAACTTCAGCTGGGTTCTTATCCGGTTTTAAAATGGGAGTATTTTTTGCATTTTTCCATAATTTGGGAAAATATGCAATTTTGAAGCAGCAATTGAAAATTTTCACTAAAAATTCCACTGTGCTCTCAGGGAGATGTTTGATTAGTATATTAAAGATTCCATCGTCACCAGGTGCTTTAATATTTTTGAAATTTTTAATAATTGATTTAATCTCATTCGAGTAAGTTTCAATTATTTCTGCAGGTAAAAAATTCTGGGAAGAAATTAAATCAAATTGACGTGTGACTTCATTTTCAATTGGACTCACAAAATTCAAATTTGAGTTATGAACATTCTCAAACTGCTGAGCAAGTCTTTGAGCCTTTTGTTCATTGGATACAAGAAAACGTTCACCATCTTTTAAAACAGGAATAGGCTTTGAAGGTTTCTTAAGAATCTTCGACAGCTTCCAAAATGGTTTTGAATATGGTTTCAATTTTTCAACTTTAGTCTCAAAATTTTGATTTCTTAGAAGAGTAATTCTATGTTTAATCTCTTTCTGTAATTCTTTATAAATAGTTTTAAAAACAGGGTCACGAGAACGTTGATATTGACGTCTGCGGACATTTTTCAAACGAATTAGAAGTTGAAGATTTTCGTCAATTATTGGTGAATCAAATTTCATTTGAGCCTTTGGAACAGAATAATTCCTGGCATCAACAATTGCACATTTTAATGCTTCCAAAGCAGAATCAATATTCACTTCGTTTTGCAAATCAAGCTCATTATTGAAATTTCTCTCAATATGAGTTTTGTATCTTTCCCAATTAGCCTTGTTATAATTAAAAACAGAGCTCATAGGGTTTAAAACTGATTCATGTGATAAAGAAAAAGTTATTGGAAGATGGTCAGAATCAAAGTCAGCATGTGTGATCAAATCACTACATACATGACTTTGATCTGTAAGCACCAAATCAATAGTTGAAGGGTTTCTTACAGAAGTAAAGCATGTAGGACTATTCGGAGACAAAATAGAATAGTATCCTGAAGAACAATCATTGAATAAAATTTTGCCATTTTTGTGAGAAGAGTCTCCACAATTAAGACATTTTTGGTTCATGTTACAGAATTTGGAACCATGGCCATAACGTTGGCAAGTACGGGATTGGGTGATATGCTTTTCACCTCCACCATACTTCCTATAAGTTTCCCACTTTACACGCACATTATACAAAGCGTGTGCTTTTTCAAAAAATTTTAAGTTGTTAACCTCATTGCGGTTAAAATGAATTAAATAATTAACAAGGGAAATTCCAGTTCTCTGACTGTTTTCGCCTCGTGATTTTTGTTTCATTAGAATTACTTGGGTAGGGGCTATGCCAAGTAATTCTGTTAAAGTAAGTTTGATCTCATCAACGGTTTGATCGTTGGTGAGACCTTTCAAGACAACCTTGAACGGCTTGGCGTTCTTGGTGTCGTATGTAAAAAATTTGTACATCTTGTCAGTTAAATACTGAACAAGACGATCACGACCCTTTACTGAGTCGGCTAATAAGCGGCATTCACCTCTACGGCCAATCTGATAGGTAACTTTAACGTCAGAAACAAACGTTGAAAGTTCCTTTTTGAATATATAAAATTCAGAAGAAATAGTTACCACAATATGTGGAACTTTCTCCTTTTTTAAAGATTTTATATTTTGTATAGTTTCAATATTAATAACTTCCATTTCACCAGCTTCTTGCTCAGGCAAAATATCAAAAGGATTGTCACTACAGACACTCGATGTGTCAGAAAGAGATGCCTCTCTTTTCCTCCCCGCAGCGATGCGAGGTTTCTTTTTCCGTCCAGCCATTTCAGGTGATACGAAAAAAGTTAAAACAAATGTTAAATTCAAAAGTAGGTAGTCTTGAGAAAGACTGATGGGAAATAACTTTCAGGTAGTCTTTAAAAGACACACTGACAAAACACAAACTTTGGAGCTATAGGCAGTCAAAGACCAGTCCACAAGCAACCGAAAAAACGTCTGATCTGTAGGACAGTTCAAGACGCACTGAAACGGAAAACAGTACTTTTCTGTTTACTACTTTGGCTGGTCTAGGTAGAAAGTTGAACTTCCTGGTGGATTATAGTTGAGGTTTGCAAAATTTCCAAATCTAAATTTTGAGTTGTCACCCGTTAAAGTTAAAAGTAAAGGTATAAAATGTAGAAAATCTTACTTTGACATAATTTGTCAATGTAAATTATCAAATGGAATATCGTTTTTAGAACTTAGAGTATGCATTGTCAAATAGAAGAAATCAGAAGCGTAGCTAGGGGGGTGCGGTTGGTGCGGTCCGCACCAGGCCCACCACTCAAGGGTGCCTTAAAATCTTGCGAACACCAAACCGGTCTAACTGCCCATCTTAACCTCATGCTGGGTGCTTCGGTCGATGATTCGGCACGCGAAGAATGAAGAATACCACCACAGAGCGGATATCTCTTCGTTCGTGTTTTTCTAAAGTTACATAGAGCGCATGGTGTAGCCCCGAATCATTTTGCTTACTTTTTTACTTCGTGGCATCTCCGTCTTCTTGTACTCTGCTTCTCTTTCCTATGTGTATTACACGTTACAGCTAGTGCAGAGGGTGAGCGCTGACGACGTATGCGGGTGAGTGGGTGACTATATATTTGTGTTGCTTTTGAACTTAAATGTCATGAAATCAATGAAATGAAATTTAATGTAATGAAGCAGCAAAATAACTGTTTTTTACCTGTTGCAATTACTTGGATTTGCTTGTTTCGTTTAAAGAAAGCATGCGTTTCGGTAAATATTTCCTGTAATATGATGTTTAAATTGCTTGATATTTTTGAGCCTTCAGCCAGAAAATACAGTGGAATATAATCAAGACACTATTTTGATACTTTCCGTCGTTTCAGGAAGCGTAATCATCAATCTTTACTAAAAAACGAGTTTATATTTAAAAAAAAATATTGCAAAATTCTTATTCAAACATGGTACGCACAGCATCTCAAGCAGAGCTTGATTGTAGCTCTAGCTCCATAACCCACACACACTCGGGCTAGGTGCTATGGTCTTCAGCTTGGTGCGCAATAAATTAAGAAAAGCATCACACAGCAAATATTTCTTCACAGATCAAAACAAAACGAGAAAGAAAAAAACGCTCAACGTGCCTACAGGTGACTAGACAAACAAAAGATTATCGCATTGCATTCGTAGCTTTTTTAGCTTTTGCGCCGAGCTGGTGCTTGCTACGAATGTCACATAAAACGATAATACGCTCGTGGTGCTTGGTGTCTATAATTTGGCGATGTCACCGAGCGGCTCGGAGTAGTGCTTTTACCAAGTCTGGAAAACTCTGTCTATCTGTGTTGCTGTATGGCTAACGAAAACATGGAACAGAGCGAGGGAAATAATCTGCGTTCACGCGAGACTATATGCACCCGAAAACAGTTGGCTCTAAGTTGAAGTTGATCAAGTTTCTCTAAGTTAAAGTTGATCAAGACCTATTTGAGGTCAACGATGAGTAACTTGAGATTAACAAACCTTGCCATTTGTGATTTGTGATTTCTGATTTTGCCAACCAAACGGCTCGGAAAGTGAGTAGGGTAGGGAACATATTCTAAGCAGCTTTAGGAACCGCCTGTGTATTCAGACAAAATACTCGAAATGTGTTGGGTGAGATTCAAACAGTAGTATATCAATCTGTTCTTTATCGTTTTCTCTGTCAGAACATGTTTTCAGATTGTAAAACTAAGTTAGCAAACTTTTACAATAATCACTTGAAGTTACCAATCGAGGGACACTATTCCAATCACCCTGAACTTATTTTAAGCAGTTTCCATCTGTTTTGCAGGCGTTTTTTGCAGCGAAGTGGCTCCTGAATGGCTGCAATATAGGTCGATTTGTTTCAAATGATGTTTGCTCACAGATTTCTTTGTGATTAACGGTATTTCTTATATTCTTAAGACAGTTAGACTATCAAAGTTTTCGTTTCCATCATTGAAATTGTCGATATTGATAAAAAAGCAGGAGTTTGAGGCCTGTTTCCTGCGACTGATTAAAATAGGCGCTACTGCTTAAGCCGTTCCTTACCCTATCTAAATACCTAATTATTGATTTGGGGACAACCGAATAAATAAGTAGAAAAATCTAAGTTTTTTGTTTGTCTCAATTCTTTTTATGGAAGAAAAAACTGCCCAGTCATTTTCAATGGGGGCCCACATTTTTGTTGCCGCACCAGGCCCACCAAACCATAGCTACGCCACTGGAAGAAATATGTCTACATTAATAATTTATTATGAAAAATGAGTTTTGCTGTGTGATAAATAAGGGGCCATTCACATACAACGTGGACAAATTTTTAACGATTGGGTAAAAATCGCCCCCCCCACCGTAGAAGAATGCCCACATAAATTCTTTTTTTTTTGTAAGGACCGTGGACATTACACAACCCCCCCCCCCCCCCTAAGTTGTCCACGTGGTATGTGGATGGCCCCTAAACGTTGAAGAAATGAAAAATATCGGCAATTTCACATCAAATTTAATCATTGATGCTTATGTTTGTTATTTGAGATATTGCAGCATATGTAAATCTCAAAATATGGTTTAATATCTTTTGCAACGTTCAGGTGAACAAAGTTTCATCATTCAAATTCGGTTTTGATGTTAAACAATAAAGAAAACAACGTGAAAGAATGAATCGGTATATGAGTGAGAGAAGGAGTGTGGGAAAATGAGTAAGAGAATGAGTGAGGGAATAAGTGTGAAAATGAGTGAGAGAATGAATGAGTAAGTGAGATTTAATTGAGATTTAAGATTAATTGATTGATTGTTCGAGAGAATGAGTGAAAGCATTAGGGAGAGAATCAGAAAGAGAATGAGAGAGATAATGAAAGAGAGCATGAGAGAGAAAATGAGCGAAAGAGAGAATGAGAGAGAGAATGAGTGAGAAATTGAGTGAAATATTGAGTAAGAGATTGAGTGAGATAATGATTAAGAGAATGTGTGAAAGAATCACTAACTGGGCGAGAGAATGAGTGCAAAAATGAGTGAGAGAATGAGTGAGAAAATTGGTGAGAAATGAATTAGTGAAATTGGTGAAAGAGCTAGTGAGAGAATCAGTCGCTGAGCGAGATAAAGAGTGAAAAAATAGATAGAGAATCAGAGACAGAATGTGAGGGAGAGAGAGAATGAGTGAGTGAATAAGTGAGAGAATGAGTGAGAGAATGAGTGAGAAAATAAGTGAGAGAATGAGTGAGAAATTGAATGAGAAAATGAGTAAGAGACTGAGTGAGAGATTGAGTGTAAGAATGAGAAGATGAGAGAATGAGTGAGAGATTGAATGAGAGAATGATTAAAAGAATGAGTGAGAGAATGAAAATTGAATGAATGATTGAGAAATTGAGTGAAATATTGAGTGAGAGATTCAGTGAGAGAATGAGTGAATGGATGTGTGAGAGAATGAGAGAGACTGAGTGAGAGAATGAGTAAGATAATGAGTGAGAGAATGAGATAATTATTGACGGAATGAGTGAGAGAATGAATGAAAGATTGAGAGAATGAGTGATAAAATGAAATGAAATGAAATGGGAAAATGAGAGAATCGGTGAGAGATTGAGTGAGAGAATGAGTAAGTGAATGAGTGAGAGAATTAGTGAGAGAACCAGTCACTGAACTAGAGAAAGAGTTAAAAAATTAGAGAGAGGATCAGAGATAGATTGTGTGTGTGAGAGAGAGAGAATGAATGAGAGAATAAGTGAGTGAATAAGTGAGAGAATGATTGAGAGAATGACTGAAAGAACGAGGTAGACCTTACGACAACACCCAGATTGAATGTTGCAGTACTTGGAAAAGTTTAGCATCCCCTAAAATGGGCAGCTTTATGTCACTCTATCTCGTGATTTTCGCACAACGTACGCATTACGATTCCAATCACTTATATGGGCAAAAAGTAACCAGAAAATTAAAAAAAACTACACAAAATGTTCACCTGCCCAAAAAATCACCCTGTGCCAAATTTTAGTTTGATCGGACTTCAACCGGAGTGGCGCAAAGCGACCGAAATTTGACCTTGAGAAATTTGGAAAATCACCAAAATAATGAATTCTTTCTTCATATGATACCAGATTTCGACGTTTCGTGCATTTTTAAGCCATCTGGCACAAAAAAAATAATACCGAAATTTCATGCACCCCACTCCGTTGGGTTAATTTTTGGATTTTCAAAGGCCAAAATTCAATCGTTTTGCGTCATCCCATTTAAGGTCCAATTGAGCTGAAATTTTGCACAGGGTTTTTTCAGGCAGGTGAACATTTTGTACAGGGTTTCTTAAAGTGATCATTTTGGTTGGCACCCTAGTACGCATGAGGGGGCATGTAGTTTTGAGTATTTTGAACTGTCGTTTCGTTTCGTTTTGTCGTATGTCGTTTTCGTTTTCGCGGTGTACACTTTGTCCTATAACTGTTTTTTTTTTTCATTTTCCGGATTATCCCGGACTACCCTTTTTCTGTCCCGGACAGTTCGCGAAAGAAACAGAGTGCAGTTTTGAAGACACCAACACATTCACACAAAATGTATCAAAAGCACCGTACCCGTACACCGTACCATCATCGTTCACTACCAATGCATATTCTTGCAAATTAATATTAAGTTCCGTCATTTTTCAGTAAATTGGCAAAGTAGCACGAACGCGACAAAAAGACAATGGCGATAGTGACCAAAACAAAACAAAGTGACAACTACCTCTGGTATTACGCACAGCATTGCAACTGCTCGGAAAGTGTTTTTTTTCAGCTGCAAAGTGTTGTCCGGGACGGTATAGTCCTGCCGTAAAAACAAATTCGACATTAGAGAGTTGCGATCTTCGGCAAAGTTGTTCAAGAGGTCAAAGGCATTTATCGGTGCAAATCGAGATTCGAAATTCAGCAGCTACGCGGCACTAGTGTGCATGATTTTCGAGTGTTTTGAACTTAATTTATTTCATGAATCCAACTTAAGATTGTTGGAATTCGTGGATTGTAGAAAATTGTTCAGGAGAACAAGGGCTTTCAGTCGGTATGCAGTTGGGTTTGGAATTGAACTTCCGTGAGGCGCCAGTGTGCATGTAGTTTGGAATATTTTGAACTAAATTTATATCGTGAATTTAATCATTTAGAAAGCTACGATCTTCAGAAATGTTGTATAAAAGGTCAAGGATAATGGCTAATAGCTGGATTGTGGCACAGCGTGGCGCTCGTGTGCATGATGTGTTCAGTATCTTCTATTTAGTTTAATTTGTGGAAGAAATAGCTCAGAAAGTTGCGGTCTTCAGCAAAGTTGTTTGGGAAGTCAGGGGCTTTTGGTTTGTGGACAGTTTAGTTGGGGATAAGACTACTACGTCGCGTTAGTATGCGTTAGCTATATTTATTTCGTGAATCCCACTAATTAGAAAATTGTTCAGCAACTCAGCGATCAAAACTTGTCAGGAGAAATTAAGGCATCTTTTTCGCTGAAGCAGTTGGATAGGGCTCTTTTGGTCACAGATTTTGTCCTGTAGAGATACAACCAAGTTCTTACAAAACTTGAATTTTTCGGTATGAAAATAGTTGCGGCAGTTCGACTCTCCCAGCTGGTCTCGAGGTACGATGCTGGCCTAACAAGCCAATCGTCGTAGATTCGAGTCTCGGCTCTTGTGAGACTGTTAGTGTCAGTAGGATCGTAGCGCTAGCCCCGCAATTGTCCTGTACACTTAACAGTTGGCTGCGAAGTCTGTGTATAATAAACAGAAGGTCGAGTTCCGATACGGAATGTAGCACCAAGGCTTAATAGTTGCGGCAGACATGCGATACCACGGTGCTCCCACAGACCGTTATTATAAAATAAAATGCACCAAAGAATCTGAGTACACCATTCGATTCGTTATGACGTCCAGAATCTCTGGTCAAAATTTCAAAATCATCGTACGATACATTTTTGAGTAATGCCCTTTTGAAGGTCGTAAAGTACAAAAAAGTGATATAAAAACGACGAAATACTTATTGTAAAGCACGTTTTCAACCACCATTTCATGAAATAACTTCCAAAATAGTTTCTACACATTCCAAGGGTTATATTTCAAGACATAAACAATTAGTGAAAAGATTTATTTGAAAACCCCACAGTGCACAGTGGTCTAAATTCTAAAAATCGTGATCACCTAGATTTGACTGTAAAAAATTGATTTCAAGTACTCAATGTCCTCAGTAAAATTGTTTCATAGAACAAGGCCTTACTTTTTTTTTGATTTTGATAGGACATCGTAGTATTTAGCAATTGTTTTTCTTTTAAAATTTTCAACAACTTTTCTGAAGGAAGCTATCTGGTATATTGAAAATTAGAAAAAATATTTTTTTTATCTAGCTGTTAGGTGGATTGGTCGAAAAACTAAAAACGCCAAAAGTAAGGCCTTGTTCCATGAAACAATTTTGCTGAGGACATTGAGTACATAAAATCAATTTTTCACAGTCAAATCTAGGTGATCACGATTTTTAGAATTTAGACCACTGTGCACTGTGGGATTTTCAAATAAATCTTTTCACTAATTGTTCATGTCTTGAAATATAACCTTTGGAATGTGTAGAAACTATTTTGGAAGTTATTTCGTGAAGTGGTGGTTGAAAACGTGCTTTACAATAAGTATTTCGTCGTTTTTATATCACTTTTTTGTACTTTACGACCTTCAAAAGGGCATTTTTTTCCGTGTTGGGTATATTATCACTGTGACCAATTTTTTGATCTTTTGTGACATATGCCCTTTTTAATTTTGCTAAGTCAGGATAACGGGCATTACTCAAAAATGTATCGTACGATGATTTTGAAATTTTGACCAGAGATTCTGGACGTCATAACGAACCGAATGGTGTACTCAGATTTTTTGGTGCATTTTATTATATAATAATGGTCTGTGGGAGCACCGTGATACGTTTTCTCAAAGAAAATATTCTAGTTGGTACTGACCGAAGACCGCGATTCATTAGAGAGCAAGAATCGCGGGATAAGTTGCTGCTTGGGAAACTGTCAACCATCCAGAAGCCCTTGACCTTTCAAATGAATAACTTTGCTGAAACCCGCAGCTTTTTAGGAAAGCGGAATTGGCAAGTATTGGTAGAATTCTGCACAAAACTCTTCACCATCCAGAAATTCTTGACCTGATAAACAACTTTGCTGAAGATGGCAATTTTCTGTAAAGTCAGAATCGAGCGCCAGAAAAGTTTAGGTCAAAATCCGAAAAACTTTACTGCTCCAATTATTCATCTCATTAAGCCGATATTCACGAAGAATGCACAGATTAAACAACAAATTTTCATGAAATCATTGAACAAATAAACAAAATTCGCTTACGTGCTCTTATAGAATCGTTCAGTATTGTATATTTAGTAAACTTAGCTAGATTTATCCTGAATTCTGCAAAACAAACCATTTTGCATCTCAAAACTTAAATCACTGCTCAATTATTCATCTCACGACGCCCCCATAATTATCACACTGCAATGCACTGATGAATGAATCACATTATCATGAATGAACGTAGCCGCAGCCGGTCGCAGTAGGTTACCTAGATGTCCGCTGTAGTTGTTTACATGCAAATATAGTAACCTAGGTAACCACTGCAGTGCTGTCCATTTATGTCAATTATGTCGGAATAATTCAACATTTTCAGTATGATTTGTTCGTATTACCAGAAACCGATTTGGCAACTTTTGATTTTCTTCAAGGCAGTGAAAACAGATGATAATACATACAGTTGAAATTTAGGAATTGTAGAAATTAATCCCATATATTTCTGCTAATTCAAGCTGTTTGTTTGGAAATTTGAGGTGAACATTTCAAAGATTAAAGTATTCTTAGTGTAGTGAGTGATTTTGTTTAGTGATTAAAATAAAAAATGGTCCGCTAGTGATGAGAAAAACTTTGGTTGGCTGCTGAACTAGTCCCGTTGTAGCCGTACAAACAATTTTGTTTTCTGGGGTAGGTGATTGAAATAAATGAGTTTTCGAGTGCAGATGGCTGACTATCATATCAAATTTAGAGCTTTTAAGTGAGTTTTTGGGGATTCTACCGCAGACAGACGTCTAAGCTGAGTTCCAAACTTGTGTAAAGATTTTTGAAGTAGCAATTCGTAACCAGATAGCGCTACCAGTGACGCCAGCTTCATACACCAGCGAAAAAAAAATGTATTGTAGCGATAAGGTCACCAGGCGGCGCTAGTATACAAGTGATTTATAAAGCAATTATCTTTGAAATATTACACGGAAGTTTCGATCAATTTTGTTCTTGCTTGGACGTCTGTCTGTGATTCTACTTAATGAGAAATCTAGAGTGAACTAAGAAGAATCCATTCCATGGATAAGCAGATCGATTTAGTTAGAAAATATGCGTTTTTTCTGTTTTCAATTGTGTTTTTATATTGTATGAGATGAATATATGGGCTGAGATGAATAAAGGAGCAGTTCCCCTATATCGGATGATGCAATTTTTTTTCTAACAAAAACTTCTTCGTGTCTAGTAGTTTTTACAACGCAAAAATACATAGTTTTTTATTTAATAGTGTTTATTTGGCACGGCACAATAAAAACATAGGGGAACTGCTCCATTATTCATCTCAGCCCGTATATTCATCTCATTCAACATGTAAACACAATTGAAAACAGGAAAAAACGCTTATTTTCTTTTTAAACTAATCTGCTAATCCATGGAATGGATTCTTCTTAGTTCACTTTAGATTCCTCATTAGGTATAATCCTCAAAAACTCACTTAAAAGCACTAAATTTGATATTATAGTCGGGCATCAGCACTCCAAAACTCATTTAATTCAATCACCTACCTCAAAAAAACAAAATCCGCGCATCGTTCTATACGGCTACAACGGGACTCGTTCAGCAACCAACCAAAATTTGTTTCATCACTGGCGGACCACTTTTTATTTTAATCACTAAACAAAATCACTCACTACACTAAGAATACTTTAAACTTTGGAATTTTCACCTCAAATTTCCTAAAACAAGCTTGAATTAGCAGAAATATATGAGATGAAATTCTGCAATTCCTAAATTTCAACTGTATGTATTTTCATCTGTTTTCACTGCGTTGAAGAAAATCAAGAGTTGCCAAATCAGTTTCTGTTAATGCGAAAAAATTATACTGAAAATGTTGAATAATTCCGAAATAATTGATATAAATCGAGAGCACTGCAGTGGTTACCTAGGTTACCATTTTTCACGTAAACAACTAAAGCGGATATCTACGTTACCTACTACGACGGGCTGCGGCTACGTTCATTCATGATAATGTGATTCATTCATGATTAACAGTGAGATGAGTATGGGGGCATCGAAGGATGAATAATTGAACAGTGATTCAAGTTTTGAGATGGATATGAAGCGTTGTGAAAAATGGTTTGTTTTACAGAATTCAGGATAAATCTAGCTAATTTCACTAAATATACAATGCTAAACGATTCCATAAGAGCACGTAAGCATATTTAGATTATTTGTTCAATGATTTCGTGAAAATTTGTTGTTTAATCTGTGCATTCTTCGTTTTTTTTTAAGGGGGGATTTGTTAGTAGCTTAAGTATTTATGATAAATATTAGTATATAATAAGTATGTGTGTCCAATCACAAATGGTGACTTCTCAACACTGTTAGAAATTTGTAATTTTAATTGTTAGGATTTGTCTGCTTTCGCAATTAGGACTTATCATTCGTAGGGATTTAAACCTACTTGTCAGAAAAGGGGAAGTAAACTTATAACTAACTTAATTGCTAACTTATTGGCTATAAAGAGAGCTTATCGTAGCAATTGAGGATTGCAACGATTTTTGTCGAAAATTGTTAATAATTTTATTTGACATAGCTTCTAATGGTTCAACACCAGTAAGTCTATGTAATTCGAGTGTACCAAACCAAGGAGGACGCTTCAAAATCATTTTCAGAATTTTATCCTGAATCCTTTGGAGCGTTTTCTTCCTTGTTGAACAGCAACTTGACCAGATCGGTACAGCATAAAGCATTGCTGGTCTAAAAATTTGTTTGTAAATCAAAAGTTTGTTCTTTAAACAAAGTTTAGAATTCCTGTTAATGAGAGGATATAAACATCTCGTATATTTGATGCACTTGGCTTGTATACTCTCAATGTGCTCTTTGAAAATAAGTTTTTTATCATAAATTAGTCCCAAGTACTTAACCTTGTCGGACCAACTTAAAATAACCCCATTCATCTTGACAACGTGATTATTGTTTGGCTTGAGGAAAGAAGCCCTAGGCTTATGCGGAAAAATTATCATTTGAGTTTTAGAAGCATTGGGAGAGATTTTCCACTTTTGCAAGTAGGAAGAAAAAATATCTAAACTTTTCTGCAATCGACTGCATATGACACGAAGACTTTTTCCTTTTACGGAAATGCTTGTGTCATCGCAGAACAATGACTTTGTGCATCCTGGAGGCAAATCAGGAAGATCTGAAGTGAATATGTTGTACAGGACTGGACCCAAGACTGAACCTTGAGGCACACCTGCTCTGACAGGAAATCTATCAGATTTTGAATTCTGATAGACAACCTGCAGAGTTCGATCAGTAAGATAATTTTTTAAAATTTTGATTAGGAAAATTGGAAAATTAAAAGTTTGCAATTTCGCAATCAAACCTTTATGCCAAACACTGTCGAATGCTTTTTCTATGTCTAAAAGAGCAGCTCCAGTGGAATAACCTTCAGATTTGTTAGCTCGTATCATATTAGTAACTCTGAGCAATTGATGAGTTGTGGAATGCCCATGGCGAAATCCAAACTGTTCATTTGCAAAAATTGAATTTTCGTTGATGTGTGACATCATTCTGTTAAGAATAACTCTCTCAAACAGTTTACTTATTGAAGAAAGCAAACTGATTGGTCGATAACTTGAAACTTCAGCTGGGTTCTTATCCGGTTTTAAAATGGGAGTAATTTTTGCATTTTTCCATAGTTTGGGAAAATATGCAATTTTGAAGCAGCAATTGAAAATTTTCACTAAAAATTCCATTGTGCTCTCAGGGAGATGTTTGATTAGTATATTAAAGATTCCATCGTCACCAGGTGCTTTCATATTTTTGAAATTTTTAATAATTGATTTAATCTCATTCAAGTTAGTTTCAATTATTTCTGCAGGTAAAAAATTCTGGGAAGAAATTGAATCAATTTGACGTGTGACTTCATTTTCAATTGGACTCACAAAATTCAAATTTGAGTTATGAACACTCTCAAACTGCTGAGCAAGTCTTTGAGCCTTTTGTTCATTGGATACAAGAAAACGTTCACCATCTTTTAAAACTGGAATAGGCTTTGAAGGTTTCTTAAGAATCTTCGACAGCTTCCAAAATGGTTTTGAATATGGTTTCAATTTTTCAACTTTAGTCTCAACATTTTGATTTCTCAGAAGAGTAAATCTATGTTGAATCTCTTTCTGTAAATCTTTATAAATAGTTTTAAAACCAGGGTCACGAGAACGTTGATATTGACGTCTGCGGACATTTTTCAAACGAATTAGAAGTTGAAGATTTTCGTCAATTATTGGTAAATCAAATTTCACTTGAGCCTTTGGAACAGAATAATTCCTGGCATCAACAATTGCACATTTTAATGCTTCCAAAGCGGAATCAATATTCACTTCGTTTTGCAAATCAAGCTCATTATTGAAATTTCTCTCAATATAATTTTTGTATCTTTCCCAATTAGCTTTGTTATAATTAAAAACAGAGCTCATAGGGTTTAAAACTGATTCATGTGATAAAGAAAAAGTTATTGGAAGATGGTCAGAATCAAAGTCAGCATGTGTGATCAAATCACTACATACATGACTTTGATCTGTCAGCACCAAATCAATTGTTGAAGGGTTTCTTACAGAAGAAAAGCATGTAGGACTATTCGGAGACAAAATAGAATAGTATCCTGAAGAACAATCATTGAATAAAATTTTGCCATTGGAATTACTTTGAGAATTATTCCATGAACGATGTTTAGCGTTAAAATCGCCGATTATGAAAAATTTCGAACGATTTCTGGTGAGTTTTTGTAAATCACCTTTTAAATAATTTTTGAGCTCGCGTGTGCATTGAAATGGTAAATATGCTGCGGCAATAAATAAAATCCCAAGTTCAGTTTGAACTTCAATTCCCAAAGTTTCAATAACTTTCGTCTCAAGATGGGGAAGAGCACGATGTTTGATTCGGCGATGAATAACAATTGCAACTCCACCGCCGGAACCCTGAATCCTATCACATCTATGAACCACGTAATTGGGATCATATTTTAATTTTATGTTAGGTTTCAAAAATGTTTCAGTAATAATTGCAATATGCACATTATTTACTGTTAAAAAATTAAAAAGCTCATTCTCATTGGCCTTCAATGAGCGAGCATTCCAATTTAATATTTTAATTGTTTTATTTAAAATCATTGCTAAATTTTAAATTAGAAACAATTTTAATAGTAAAATTTGTGCCTATTTGAATGGCTTCAAACATTGATTTTGCCTGCAACATGGCGTTCATAAGATCGAACATTGCCTGTTGCAAAAAAGAAAGTTTACCTGCCGTAATAGGCCCCAGGCAGTTGACATTAGAAAAAATATTTTCGGCAGCAATATTAGCTGGAGTAATAGGTGTACAATTATTTTCTAGCGTGTTTTGCTTACCCATATTAACGGTCATTTTCGAACTACCAACACTAGGCGGTATAATGTTCGAACTACCTGTAACCTGTGCATAAGTTAAACGGGTATGCAAAGGAGTAGGTAAACTATGCGTCACTGGTACGCTTGGAGAATTTTGTTTTGAAGTTGGTTTTAATTGAGAAATTGAATTTTGTTTACCTTGCCTTGCCTTAACAATTGCTAAACGGACTGGGCATTGATAAAAATTTGACATATGGTTGCCGTTACAATTCGCACAGCGAAAATTTTTACTCTCTTTCACAGGACATGTGTCCTTTTCGTGAGAAGAGTCTCCACAATTAAGACATTTTTGGTCCATGTTACAGAATTTGGAACCATGGCCATAACGTTGGCAAGTACGGCATTGGGTGATATGCTTTTCACCTCCGCCATACTTCCTATAAATTTCCCACTTTACACGCACATTATACAAAGCATGTGCTTTTTCAAAAAATTTTAAGTTGTTAACCTCATTGCGGTTAAAATGAATTAAATAATTAACAAGGGAAATTCCAGTTCTCTGACTGTTTTCGCCTCGTGATTTTTGTTTCATTAGAATTACTTGGGTAGGGGCTATGCCAAGTAATTCTGTTAAAGTAAGTTTGATCTCATCAACGGTTTGATCGTTGGTGAGACCTTTCAAGACAACCTTGAACGGCTTGGCGTTCTTGGTGTCATATGTAAAAAATTTGTACATCTTGTCAGTTAAATACTGAACAAGACGATCACGACCCTTTACTGAGTCGGTCAGAAACAAACGTTGAAAGTTCCTTTTTGAATATATTAAATTCAGAAGAAATAGTTACCACAATAGGTGGAACTTTCTCCTTTTTTAAAGATTTTATATTATGTATAGTTTCATTATTGGTAACTTCCATTTCACCAGCTTCTTGCTCAGGCAAAATATCAAAAGGATTGTCACTACAGACACTCGATGTGTCAGAAAGAGATGCCTCTCTTTTCCTCCCCGCAGCGATGCGAGGTTTCTTTTTCCGTCCAGCCATTTCAGGTGATACGAAAAAAGTTAAAACAAATGTTAAATTCAAAAGTAGGTAGTCTTGAGAAAGACTGATGGGAAATAACTTTCAGGTAGTCTTTAAAAGACACACTGACAAAACACAAACTTTGAAGCTATAGGCAGTCAAAGACCAGTCCACAAGCAACCGAAAAAACGTCTGATCTGTAGGACAGTTCAAGACGCACTGTGCATTCTTCGTGAATATCGGCTTAATGAGATGAATAATGGAGCAGTTCCCCTACATAGTAAAACAAATTTAAAAAAAAAATTGTCTTATTTTCATAAATTTCTTATAACAGGGAACCCTGGTGAGTTTTTACATTGTAATGTGTAGATAGAAAAATACACTAAAAAAAAAAACTTCGGAGTGAAAATGTCAAAATACCCGGACGAACACATACGATTCGCATAGATTCTCTAGGATTCCTCACATTGGATTCGTGAGCGTCCTCGAAAAGGATTCCTGAAAAAAGAATCCTCAGGAATGCCCTGTATATGGCTCCAGGATTCTTGAATAAGATCCTGAGTAGGAATCCTCCGGATCGTGTTTGCGATTCCTTTCACGATTCCATCACCGAGTTAAAGGTATCCTGAGGATTCTTACTCAGGATTCTCTGCGTGTTAGTAAGGGTACTCAAACGTTCATAACTTTTTTGATTTTCATTTTACCGTCATCAAGTTTTAACAGATAGTAGTACATATTGTCACCTTCAATGTGTAAGAAAAATTAGAATAAAAAACAAGACTTTTTGAGAAATTTAATCTTTTGTGATAATTTGGAAAATCTGTCCCAGAAAAAAAAATATAATTTTTATTACCTACAACTCTGCTAAAGACACCATTTCAATCAAACAAGCCGTTTTTCTGATACAGAAATTTTTTTCATCAGTCTTATCCACCATTTTGGATAGGCCCGTTTGAAACAGCAGTCGCGAGTCTAAATGAAGAAATGATATCATAAAATGACCTTCTCATCAAAATAGAACAGCTGTGGAAAGTATTAGCGAAATCGTAAATGGCATGCTGAATTTGCATACAAAGAGTCAATTGCATCCTGTACTGTGCCGCCATTTTGAAGGTAACGGCTACTTTGAAATCAGTTTAACTCGTTCGATTATCTCAGCACTCATTGCATCGATTTAACCACTCAAAAGGTGTGCTATCTAGATGACCGGTATGATTTTTTTATACCATCAGATTAGTAAAATCCCATTACATGATTTTACACTGTATATGGAACTGAAACTAATGCTGAGAGAAAATATAGAGGAATAAAACTAACAGTATTTAATTGTACACAAGCAACGTTAGAATTATTGTGCTCACCCTTAACTTTCAATCTCTAACGCAGTCCAGCGTGAGCTTCTTCGCGTTTCTATTGGACGGACGGGTGGTCAGGCCTGCAGAACAACCGTCGTGCAAATAGCATTTATATTTAAAGTGCTGAACGCGTGTGCCGAAGTTTTCTTCGTTTTGCTCTATTTACCCACATGTCCGTCTCCAAAGTACGTGTACACTATTTATTGTGCCCGATATTAATTCGAAGCAGATGCGACGAGCGGAAATTATGTTTTGTTTAGATTTAGATAAGTTTCGCCTTCACTAGCCTTGTGGTGGTATTTGCCGTGGTTCCCGACGGACATCTGGACGTTCATTGCGTTGTGTGTGGTCGAGCACGAGCGAATATCTTTTTGAAGGATAATTCAGTTTTTAACAAACGAATAAGATTTATTAAAAAAAAAACCCGTAATGTTGAAGATGTTGGAATCATTCGTAAAATAGTTCCTAAAAAGGAGTAAACATATATTTTATCTTTTCCGGTTATAATTCTTTTTATATTATTTGAGCTGTGAGTGATGTCAACAGAAATCGCATGAATGAAAACCCGTTGCCGCTCAGCTCCCCGCTTGGAACCGTTTCATGGAATTATTATTTATGCAACCTGTTGGAGTTCAGATATAAGTCTGCTGCATCAAAGTCAGTTACATTTACCCATCAGCCTCTGCCTGCCGCCGGATGTTGGACATTATAGTGCACATAAGAAAAGCAACATAAAACAGAGCATCTTATCTAATTTCCCATGCTGCACTTACTACTTTCTTGCTCTTGATGTTGCTGTTTTTTTCTCTCTCTCCACGCGGATGCACCCGGCTTTCGTGAATGGAAACACAATTGCACCCATTGTAGCGGAGCGGTCCGATCTTCAAAGGTTGCATTCGCGAGCACTCTGCCTGGTGTGATGCCTGATGGGCAACGGCCGCCGCAGTACCTTGTTCTGTCGAGAAATTTTGGTGGTCGCCAAATTTCAATGTCGTTAAGCATCGTGTTAGGGTATCCGACGGCAGTCTGCACCGAGATTAGTCTGTTTGCAGAGGTTTTGAACTACATATAGCTACAATGTTTACACCGCGTACTGCATGCACTGCCCTGCTCTCAAGACGTCTCACTTCCTGCCGGGTAAACTCCGCGGCAGGGGCTCAAGTTCAGGAGCAGAACCTTGAGTTTACTGTATGTAGGATGGTTTTAGTTGTGGAAATGGGACTTCAGAAATTAATATCTGTCTAGCGTGGGGTTGCTTCAACAAACTAACTAAACTAGTTTGTAACTGTGGTCAGGATTTTTGCTTGCGGGGGTCTTACCCCAATAGATTTTTAGAACTTTAGAATTAGCTGATAAATGCAACATTTTGCCGGCTAAAATCTTGAAATCTTTCAAAAAAGAAGATTACAGGAGATTATTTAATTGATGTTTGCTGTTGCTCTCTTCTGTTATTTAAGTATCACTGCCTCACAGAATTTACAATTTTTTTTTCAACACTGATTTTATAAAGTCCTCAATATTTTTGCTGTTAATTATTAGACTACGATTGAGCTTTTTCGTGTATTTGCTATGAAAAAATTGCAACTGGTTTATTGTTTAGGACCTGTAAAATATGACCGATCATGAATAGCTACATTCTTTAGGATTATTCCTGCTAAAGCTAAAATGATCCTTCACGCAAAAGTAAAAAATCGCAACCATGCCAGCTGCAAAACTGAGAAAATCATCCACCCCAAACCGTATACTCACTTCCACATCTTGCCGAGGTCCTTGCTTATTTCGGAGTTCTGTAGCTTCGGTTCCTGTTTGGACATCTCGCGGCGGGCGGCCTGCGCCCAGACCATAAACGCATTCATCGGTCGTTTAATGTGATTTTTCTTCTTATCTGTCGGTGATCTGAAATGAGAGGAAAGGATTGCAGAAAAAAAAAACAAACATCAGTACGTTAGCGTGCACAGGAGAATCGAGTATGATTTGTGGTGGGAGGGAGAGATACCAATTCTAATTAGCAGCGAGGAACCCCAACGGCTGGGTGGCTGGGAGTTGATGTAATTAAGATCTCTTCAGATCTGGCGTACGACGCACAATAAATATCGCAGGGCCTGGGATGGTGCAAAAAAAGTAAAATATTATATATCAAATGAATCCGCTCCCGCGTGACCAGCGCATTCCGCTAGCGATATTGGATGTCTTGTCGCCATTCGTGTATTGTATTCTCCGACAGGACGGTTGATGGAATGGCCAGTAAAAAACAGGCAGCAGATCATATGTTTTTCATCTAGACCTTATTCTGTCAGTCATGGGTACGGGGCTGTATAAACCATGCTGCCGCCCGATGCATGTTTAATTTCATCTATACGTCGAAAAGTGGTCCCCGATTCCCAGTACCATGACCTATAAGATGTAGCATCTGGCGTGCATTGGCATTTTATGGCAATTTTTTTTCTTGATAAAAACATTCGAGTTTGAAGCGTAACATCTGCAATCAGAATCAAATTTTTTTATACTCAATTGAGGCGCCCACCAACGATTAACAGCTGACCCATTGCTTATTTGCATGATAAATCTTCCCAAATAGACCACAGTTCCGTGGTTCTATTAATAAAGCTATTCCCTAGGCTCGCACTTTAAGTCATTAAATTTCGCGTCGGGTAGGTGTCGAAGCTGTGTCACGAAACCGTGATGAAGCATAGTTTCGTTTAGGCACTTTAGAGAACTAATTAATGCTTCAAACTAACAAATTTAGAAGCTAGATGATTTTGATCATCATTAGTGAGTTTTTTCTGTACACTAGTGCCCCAGACAGAGCGAGAGAGATAGAGAGAGCTAAAAAAGCGCGCTAATTAAGTGCTGAGTTCGCCATTGCTCGCTTGAAATGCTTCGATTGCTATCATAAACATTTAATTCTAAGCCAACTGCATCCAAGCCTACTCGGGAGAAGCTCGGAGACCGAGAAAGATCCAAATACCGAAGGAATGCACGTGCTCAGAGTTATTACTTGCGTGGTGGTGACGACCAGTGGTGCCATCCGTTGCTTGCTATTTCTTTTTGTTTTTACTCGGAAGCACAGTAATGCATGGTTTCCCAGGACAGGCCTTCCGAATCGCAGGATCTCGGAGGCCAACTAGTATCTCTAGACGCTCGTCACGCTCGAATGTGTTACCCTGAGCGTTCGTATGCGATGATGCTTGCGGCACACTTGTTGTCCGCGTCTTGGATGAGAGCTGGAATAGCAGTTCCACGGATTTTTTTTTTGTGATTTCAAATGAAGCAAACAACCGAACAAATAGAGCGTGAAGACTTTGTTTTATGGTTTTGTTTGCATGAATCTGTATTTTTACTAGTTGTACCCGGTTATCGCTTCCACTTTATTATCGTTTAATATATTTTTTTTCCGATTTTTTTTTAATTTAGTGGTAATTACAGTGAAAGGACAGAGAGTTCCGTTTTGCATAGCAGATGCTTTTTCATGAACTCACACATTCAATTACTTTTATCCAGTTTTCAGCTACATTTATGAGTGACCACCATATTGGGCAAATATACTTCATCAAAACGCATCCACTGGATTTTTACTAGCCACATTACTGCGATAACGATAAATTGTTAGAAATCATCTAATAAACTCATTTTCTATTTGGTTGAGTTACCTTTAATTATTCAATTAAAATTACTTTTCATTACTTTATAGCATTATCATTGATATTCTTAGAATACTGAAAGCTGCAATAAAGATGTTGAAGTTACGTTAAAGCACTCATATAAATAGAGAATTATTATTTTTCTGTAAACTTCGTGCTCTTCAATTAAGGTGTAAAGCATATTTCAAATAATCACTTTAAGTTCTGACTGGTTGAAATAACATTTGTTATTAAAATACATAAAACTATCTTCAAAACGAAAATCGACTTTCGTATTAACCGTTTTTTTTTGCGCATAAAAGATCGTAAGAATTGAAAAAAAGGAGAGCCCGAAAACACCCCTTATGGGTATTTGTATCTACCTCCTTAATTTTCAATATTATACTTTAGTATGTAAGTACTTAAGAGCCAGTTCGCGAAGACCGCAACTAGGTCTTGTTTCGAGGTTCTCTGATCGGACTGAAACTTTTAGGGTTTGTTTATCTATATGATAGAACAATGTTTTGCATAATCTCAGTTTTTTTGAAGAGGGGTGAGTGGGGTTGAAAAAGCCCACCAAAAGTCGAGTGAAGATTAGTCGGGAAAAAGGCGTGGTCGGAAGAAGATCGTCGTAAATTGGTTTGGAATTTTTGTTATCGAAATAAAGGAAAATCTAAAAGTGAAGTTCCATTATTATAAAGATCTTGGATATAAGAAACAACATTTATATACATTACTAGCTGATTTCCGTTCCGCGTTGCTGCGCCATTGAGTTTACGACGACAACCGCATATCTCTCAAATATACATAATATCAAACAAATATTAATATGACCCTATATGTATTCTGCCCGAAAATCTGTTTTCTGAATTATGTTTCTACCTTACAAAATTCTAACGAATACATTCGAGAAAATAGCAATAGGTAAAAAAGTTAGAAACTGTAAGGAACGTTCTGATACTAAGTTTATTATTTTGGCTGAAGTGTTGTGCAGTCAAGCAACACGAGCAAAGGACCCAGGTGCAACAACAAACAATTAACAATTTGAAATCTGTTATTTCGATTCAAAATAATTTGTGAAGTGTATTTGTTTTGCAAATAAAAAGGGTATCCATCCATTTTGATAACTACCTCAACATAATGCTTGTCATATTACTTGTATTATTGCATTTGAGAATTATCACCAAGAATAAGTTCTCTTCTCACCCTTAAACCAATAAAATAACTCTCTAGGAATTGTGTGGTGGCCCTGTAAAGATATGAAATTCCACCTGGGGTCGATATCTTTGGAAATATACATGATATTTGACCATTTATGGCTGTTCCCCAGAAACTGGAAGCTGCTACCTTGGATTTAAGGAATGGAATTGAATTCTGGACTCTGAACATTATTTTGATTTTAGAAATAACCATACTATTTGGTATTTGGTCATTTTTGGCTCTATTCCAGCCACCGCAAGCCACCATTTTGGATTCCAAATAGATTTGATTCACCGTCCGTGAGCATCATCACGATTCTGGAATGACAATTTTTGGCTGATTTCCAGTAACCGGAAGTATTGCAAAATGGCATTTGGTGTCGATTTTTGGCTTTCGTGTATGATATTGATTACGGAAATACCCATACTGGGTGGTATTTGACCTTCCAAGAACCGGAAATCGCCACATTGGATTTTCAAATGGCGTTTGGATTTGATTTCCGGTCTCTGGACAACATGTTGATCTCCAAAACACCGATATTGGGTGGTGTTTGGTCATTGAAAGCTGTTTTCCGAAAGCCGAAAGCCGGGCATCATCTCTATTCCGATATGAATATTCTTGGTCTTTTTTCCATAACCGAAAGTTGCCTTCGGATTAAAAAATGGCGTTAGGGGTTGATTTTTGGGCTATGTGCATCATCTCGATTACGGATTTCAGATCTCTTGGCATCATTGCTATTACAGAAATATCGGGGAAAAACAACCTATAATAACCGGACACTATCCAACATCGGGTAAATATTGGGTGGTGTACCGTTATTACAGGTTGTTTTTCGAAAATGTTATATTTGCCTTCTTTTCAGCTCTAATTGGTCGAAATCTGAGCTCAAAATATGTCTCGACATTTTTCAATAGTTCAATAGTTCTTATCATAACATTCCAAATTTGCCGCATGTTGATGGAGGCGTAAATAATTTTCCAATCAATTGTTGCAAAAACAAAGAAAATCCAATAGAAACCAATACAGTCATACCTCGATATAAGACAACCCCGATATAACGTAACTGAAATGCGAAAATTGTCCTAAATGTGCATAAGAAAGGTTTGAAAATACTAATAGGTGATATGTTGTCACGCATCCTTAAGTAACAATTTACAGACTTGCATAAATTTAAAAATTTTTTTTTGCTTGTTGGAATTTTCTCCAAATGGGCATAAGAAAAACTTAAAAATACTGGTAGGTGATGAGAAATAGGTTTTCGCGCATCTTCGAGTAACCATTACCATTCTTGTATAAATTAAATGGAAGTTGACTCGTATGCAGCTCTCGTTTCTCAATGTCGCGAAGCTTTAACAGCTGCACTGCACTCGCTATTGTGGAACAAACTAAACTGAAGCTGAATTTTCCACACGCAGTCTTTTGTATCGAGTTCAGCGTAGATTTTTACCATTAAGGCGTGGCCACGTGGCTTATAGAAAGAAAGAGAAACAAACCAAAACATCTTCAATACTACTGAGTGATTTTCATAAGCATCAAAAGAAAGTTTTTGCTTTCCCGATGCGAAAATCACTCTGGTTCTTAGATTAACTAATTTTCGTTTCTTATGTTTGGTTGATAACGGTATTCGAGTGGGCACAAACATACAACTAAACCGGAAAATCACTCAATTTAGCAGTGAAAATTCTTGAAATGAGGGTTATGTCTTGTTGTGATAAACTATTCATAGGCAACACTACCGTTTATCTTTGGTGCGCCCTGGTCGTTATTGTAAAAATGATTATTGAGAAATAGATGGACATTTCACACTAGGAGTAGTTGTGAAAATTCTCGTAACTCTTATCTTCAAGCATTTATAGTTCTAAAAAGAACCGATTCGATAATCTTCAGCTCGAAATGTATGCTATAGAACGCTGATAATCACACCACGACCGGTAGCATCGATTATTTTGTTGGCCGCGTATAAAATTTGCTCTCCGCTGTGCCCTCCAGCAGCTGTGCCAGCAAAATATTCTGCAGCGTACGATGGTAACTGTTGCTGCCGTGTGCAGAATACATGTTACCTGCTTCGCGGTGCCTGGAAGTTGACTCGTATGCAGCTCTCGTTTCTCAATGTCGCAAAGCTTTAACAGCTGCACCGCACTCGCTATTGTGGAACAAACTCAACTGAAGCTGAATTTTCCATACGCAGTCTTTTGTATCGAGTTCAGCGTAGATTTTTACCATTAAGGCGTGGCCACGCAGCTTAGACAAAGACAAACAAACCAAAACACTTTGTTGAGTCAAAATATGTAGGCAGTGGAATTTATTTCGTCCATGTTATTGTTATCTGTGCTTGGGAAGCAAGCCAAGAACAAGGGAAATGTATGGGAAAGCTTGACCTTGGAACTTTTCACCTTTTTCCACCATTAAGCAGTAACGCAACAATGTTGAACATAATATCAAAAAATTGTTACACATTTTATCTATCCACCGACATATAAATGACTAAGATGCATTAAGTCGTTCGCTTGCTATAACCGTTTGAAATCTGACGCAACATTTGCCAGTTTCATTTTCATTTTCACAAAGTGTAATCTAGTATAGAAAACAAAGACGTAGTCCTACGTCAAAAAAAAAAAAATGCTTCGATATAACGTAACGAAAATTAAAATAAAGTTGTCTTATATCGAGGTATGACTGTATTATGAAAACGCCCTCTTGAGGCTTAAAATCCCTTACAATTAAATTGAAATTATAGGAATAAACGATCTATACTTTGCAATACGAAAAATTCGCTCGCCCTCCACTTTTCCTTCCACACACTAGTGGAAAAAAACGACAGTAATATCAAAGAAACATGTCCGATAAGCAAAAACTCCTAGATACAAATTTTCAAGATGAACTATTAGACGGTTAAAAAATATCAAAGGTTATCGTAGCTCTCCCTCCTTGTAACTACGCTTATGAGGTAGATATAATTTAAAGTAATTGAGACATATACGCTGCGACGTGTATTTACCGAATGAAATTATATTCGGTTAGGCGATTTTAAAATTAGTAAAGGTTGACAACATTCATCTACCCCCCTCCTCCCCCCTCATCATCCTTTCTCTTAACTACACCACTGAGATATAGTAAAGTCTCAAATGACAAAGTTATATCACCAAACAACATTTTATACTCAAAAACCACTGTATATAAATTTTCATGATAAGCTTTTTAGTAATTTACAAATAATGAAATAAAATACACCCTCCTGCTTACTACGTCACTGAGATACAGGAAACTCAATGTTATAGAAACATGTAAACAGTTATCAATTTGTGTGTTTAGGAGTTTACAAATAACAAATATTAGCTCCTCCTTCCTCGCTACGCTCATGGAATAGGTGAAATTCAAAGCCATTGAAATACATCACCTATTATAGATTCCACATACCGAATTTAATACTGATGGGTCCAGCAGTTTTAAAATCATCAAAGGTTGACATTGTTTTAATCCGCCCCCCCCCCCTTTCATCCTCACAACGCCTTTGAGATTCAAAAAGGTCGTCGGACAGTAACGTTGCAAAAATACATCTCAGACTCTGTATATGAATTTGCACGCTTATCGGGGAGAAAGTTTTCACGTTCTTGAATCTACAAAATCGGACTTTGATCATCTTGAAATTTGTTGTCGGATGAACTAACTGCAGTCCCGCCTGCAGTTTCTTCATCCGAATCCTCACCGGATGAGCTTTCATCGGTTCTGTACATCATGAGATTTTCCAACATTGACATTTTTGGAACTGTTCACATGAACATACACTTTTGAACTGCGAAGGATTGATGGATTTCCACGGCAACGAATAATAACACGTCGACAAGCACTATAGCATCAACATGGTAATGTGACTGAGTTGCGGTTACTTTTCTCTTCGATGTAGAATGTAACGGCAAGTCAGTCACACTCAAGGTTTTTATCATTAAATCAATGATTTCAGTGGTTTTTACAACGTAATACGAGCAGACTAGTATGCAAACTATATTTTAGCATGAATATTGTCAAAATATTTCATGTTAAATAAGTGATAACTGAGCGTGAATAAAATAGCTTTCAAAGCTGCTTTCTCGATTTCATATCTTTACAGATGGAACTGACTTGCGGTTACCGGCAGTGCAGTCTATTGAAACTTTCTGAGCAAATTTGAAGCGAATGGTCTACCATAAAGGTTACAAAGCAAAAAACGTCGATTGTTTGATAGAAAAATCAAGAAGAAGCTCAAAACAATTGAAACATCCGGAATCCAGGAAGCTATAAAGCAAGTACCCCAGAGGATCAGGAAATCAGCGCGATGTGGAGCTGAGTTTTTCCTATGAGGTTTGTAAATAAGTTACATTACTTGAATAAACAAACAAGTAAAGAAAAATAAGTTGCGCCTGATTTTAATTTGGAATTGTAAGTTTGTTCGAATTTTTTCCTCATATGTTAATCAAGTACATGAAACCAAATTAGGTATGTGAATGTTTCTAGGGGTAACAAATATATCCATCATAGTTCGACACCCCTTCCTCTTCTGGAAGAAAGGGGTCCCATACAAATGAAACACAAATTTCGCACAACTCGAGATCCAATCAGGCAAATACAACCAAATGTGGCATGGGAATGTTTTAGAGGTAACAAAAATATTTCCATGGTGGTTCGACGTCTCTCCCTTTTCTGGATGACTGGGCTCTTATACAAATCAAACACAAATTTCTATGGTGGTTTGACACTCTTCCGAACTCTGGAAGGGCGGGAGGTCTTTCACACAAATCAAAAAAAATTTCAACCAGTTTTTCCGGGAAACAGTCCAAATGTTCGGGATGATGCACAGGAGGCGAAAATCGACTCCTGACCGGTTCCTGGTAAACAGCCGAACATGACCAAACACCACCCAATATGGATGTTTCTGGAACCAGAATGACGCTCAGAGGCCAGAAATTGTCTCCAAATGCCATATTGAAATCCAAGATGGCGACATCAGGTTTCTGAAAAACCATGTAGGGTGGTATTAGCCCCTGTATATAACTGCAAAAATTGAGAAAAAACAGCAAGTTTTATAGAATTCTTTTTTCAATATATGGACCCTCAACCATCAACTACTCTAATTTATATCCGATTCAAACCAATATACCATAGGAAGGCTGTTGGGGCCACGTACAAATATGTGTGTGGTTTACTAGAAAGATACACAAAAGTAATTATATTTTGAATTTAAAATTTATATCTATTTTGAATAATTAATTAGTAAGTTTTTAGTTCTGAATTGTGTTCTACTCGATGCGGACACAGTCTGTGCTATCAGTGATACAATTTTGTTACTTTTTTTGTCTGTATTTTTAAGGTTTCCAGCCTGGCTGGTTTGCCTCACTCACATTTTGATACTGTTTCATAAGGTTATTTGTCAAATGTTGAAGATTTTCTGCAACTGTAACCATAACCTCAAACATGAACAATTGAACAGTTTGCGTTGGTTCGTTCTTAACAGCGTCACTATCACCTGACGATTGTCAAAACAGGCAAAACAGATGCAAACTGCTTAAAAGGTTTAGGGTGATTATTGTTAAAGTTTGCTAAATCGGTTTTAGAAATTGATACATTTGTGTTTGTATTTCACCTTACAGATTTCAAGAATTTCGTCTCAATACACAGGCGGCTCCTATAGCTGCTTAGGATATGTTCCCTACCCTATATATAACAAATCGGCTCGATTATTCGGAGAACTCGCTTTTCCAGAGTGAAATATTATTCATAACTCTGGATAATCGAGTCCGACCTTTATCAGTTATACAACCCGAAACGGCTACGGGGCGCCAGTGATACACAGTAAAAAAACCTCTGATAGATTGAACGGTACATGCGTAACGTATTTATTGGATGCCATTGCCATTCCAGCTCTATCTCCACCTCAGCACCAACACCACGGGGTCTCCCACGCTCTCTGCCAGCTACCATGTTCTTCCTTTTTGGCAGAATTAATGACAAGTCCCAATCTCGCTACTTCCCACTTAAAAAGTACGAAGGCCTCCTCCACGGCCTCACGGTTGATACCGATGATATCGATGTCTTCCGCAAAAGCAAGAAGCATGTGAGATTTCGTGATGTTCGTGTTGTTTCTTTCCACGTTTGCTCTTCGCACTGCACCTTCAAGAGCGATGTTGAACAGTTAGTTGGAGAGCGCATCCCCCTGCTTCAGTCCATCCAACGTTACGAACGCGGCTGATGTCTCGCCAGCTATCCGCACGCACGATTTCGATCCCTCCAGCGTCATACGACTCAGCTTAATTAGTTTCGTCGGGAAACCGTGTTCCAGCATGGTCTGCCACAGCTCGTTTTTTGGTTTCTTGGAGATAGATGGGGAACGATTTAAAGTGGTTGACGAATTCGTTTATCTTGGTACGCTTGTGACATGTGACAACGATATGAGCCGTGAAGTAAAACGACGAGTTGCAGCTGCGAACAGGGCCTTCTACGGACTACGTAACCAGCTAAGGTCTCGTAGTTTGCGAACTCGCACAAAACTAGCGCTGCATAGGACGCTGATACTCCCGGTGGCCCGTTACGGACTTGAAGCATGGACGCTGACGGAAGCTGATCGACGAGTGCTCGGAGTTTTTTGAGCGTAAAGTCTTGCGATCGATGCTTGGCGGTAAGCTAGAAGATGGAGTGTGGCGCAGACGCAAGAGCCACGAGTTGTACCAGGTATACAAACATGCTGATATAGTGAAGGTAATACAGGGGGCAGGCTTAGTGGGCTGGACATGTAGCCAGAATGCCTGACGAGAGAGCCGTCAAAACTATCTTCAGTAGAGAACCAGGAAGAGGCCGTCGACTCCGCGGTAGGCCTCGCACGCGGTGGATGTGTGCGGTGGAAGAAGATGAACGATCTGCTGATGTACGAGAAGACTGGAAAACGGCTGCCCAAGAAGCTGGCCATCTTCAATTCGTTCGGCCCTAGACCGGAGAACGGTCCGTTAGCCAACAAAGTAAAGTATATATTGCCATTCCAGCTACGTTTTGAGGTGTAAGAACACTATGTCATCAAATGACATGATGTGGTGCTAATTTCAAATGTTAATTGAGACAGTCAGCAGTTTCTTTTGAAATGACCCGATGATTACCAGACGGGGAAGAAACCCGTAATCAAATCTGTTTGACAGCGAAACTGTTTATCATGATTCGATGACAGTAGCCGAAGGGAATCAATCGAAACTGAAACTGTGTGAAATGAAATGACTGCGCGATATATTCAGTTTTATTGTTAAGTTTCGAAAATTCTTTCCTTCTATAATCGATGCGATATCCTTCAAAACAACGATCACCAGATAGCTCACTGAAATACTTTGGTTTTTCTGCGCAGAATTATCGCAAAAAAATACTTCAAACTTAATGTTTAATTGAAAGAGAATACCTAACTCCCAATCGACCTTGGTATCAAAACTATTGCAAATCAATGTGCCAAGCTCAAAAACAACTTATGCGCACATAGGGTAAAGTCACAATTTAATGATCACATCTGAACTCATGAACTCGGAATCGTTCAGTAATGTTCAGTAATGTTTGAAATGAATGAAGAATTCCAGCTGTGGGACAAATATGTGTAAAATCCATAGATGGAATGAACTTAGTTTTGTTTCTCAAACTTGCGGAATATCATCAGAATATTCGAATAAAAACGCATATGACTGCAGTATAAACTGATAAATTCAATCACCTTTGGATGTATAGAAAAAAACTATCTAAAATAAATAAAAAAAAAAAATCGAGAAAATATAAAAAACAGTAAAATTTCTTTAAAGACAGAATAAGATTAATGAAAATGAGCACAAGACGACTAGAAAGTCAATCTGTGAAAGTAAAAGCTCAACCGTAGCAGACAAAATAAATAAAATAATATAACTTATCTAACTGTGATAAACAACTGGTCTGTTTTAGAAAAAATCAAATCGTTGAAAGCTGCGAGCGCTTGATAGACAATTTGTTCAAATTTCGCCTCTTTGACACTGCACAATCTATATTTGCAGAAAAAAGGAACTACCTACTACCTACCGCTGAAACCTACCGCATACTTGTAACGCGTTTCAAATCATTCGACCCGCACTTCACCTTCCCAGCTGCCCAATTTGCAGTGTCACTGCCTAAACCGTTTGATTGCCCTGGCCGAACCACCAAGCCGTGACGGGACGCGATGCGATGGACGGCTGGGCGACCAGGAAAATATAGCATTGTGTAAAATTTGTGATATTACACCTTTTAGACGGCCGTTGTTTTTTTTTTTCGACCAAATCCACACTAAATTGTTGCACCAGGTAAAGGAACACCGGCCGTAGAGTGTACGGGAAACCTGTTTATTGAGCGCCTCTATGCGCAACTTTACAGCTTTCACACGTCCATAAGAAATTTCAAATATTTACCAACACTTTTTGCCGCCGACTGACCATTGATGGCAAAATCCAGCACGAGTGTGCGTACCCACAGCCAACCGCAAGTCGGTAATGAGCTACTGAATTCAAAATAACCCCGCAATCGCACGAAGTCGACGGTAGTCACGAGCAGCAGCAGTTTGCAGATCCTTTGGAGATTTCGTCGAAGCACCGCGAGGGCGACATCAATTTCGAGCAGCTCTCCGGTGAGTCACGTCCATGTCCCGCGGATTTCAATCGACAGGACTAGAAGCCGAGAAGAGTACCCCGCACGTTACTTCGAGTGTTAAAATCAAAGAGACATGCATAAATTTGAATCATTTAGCACCTGGGCGCTAAATGGGTTGGATGTGATTTGGTTTGAGCAGAATTGTTTGGCGCTCTGATACACGCTGAACTTTTGCCCAGTTAGAGGATTTTGATGAGAATACAGGTTGACAGACTAATTTCGCCAGTACATGTTCCAATTTTTGAAATGCTCAATCCCACAACGATCGAAGCTACGTCCACATCAGTTGATGCCGATAGCTCAAAATTGCTCCTCAACGGCGGTGGTCTGGGTACGCTTAGCTGAAACTGCTTTATCCTCCATCAACGGGCAAACCACTCCAACATGTCACTTCGCGCGGGGATGAGTTGCTTCAAAAATTAGTAGTGCTACTTGTTGTGCTTGATTACGGCTGGGGGATTGTTTCAATGAGGAACCACACAAGACGGGCCTCTGCTAGCCGTCTCGGGAGGCTTACATTGTGGAGCGCCCGGTCGCTGTTTTTGCCGCGCTCTGGCGCTCTGCTCGGTCGAATCCAACGATGTAAGGCCGCGGTACTCCATTGAATCGTTATTACGCTGTGCGGTTTTGGGTGCTTTACTTATTGAGTTGTATTTAAGTTTTTATCGGTCCTTTTAACGCAACATAAGTCATTTTCTACCTTAATTTTGCGAAAATAGAAGCAATAAATAATTGGTGAGGGTAGGGAAATCCCATAATTTTTTAAAAATCGTTTACAAAATAAACATTTGGAATCCTTGAGAAAAAAAAATTTTGAGCATGTTTCAAAAATAGATTTTTTTTATCGTTCTAATGTATTTTTAAAATTTCAATTGAAAATGACTAGGTATCAGGTTCATATCTTCACTAAAAGTTATTCTGAAAACTCCTTTATTGTTATATGAAAAACTGTCTTGAATCGATCGAAAGCAAGTGAACAAAATACGACGATTATTCGGTTATATCGTTCGTCTTGTGAATCGATCGGGCAACAGCTTTTCGATCGAACGATTTGTCATTTTCTAGTCGGCTGTTCGTATCAGCAATACCGAACCCAATTCTATCCGATGATTCATGTATTCACCAATCAAACGATCGCGTACGTAAAAACAATTATTATTGTTTCCTGTAATAAAAATAGGAAAAGTTCATGACCTAATATTATATAATATCAATGAAACAATGTTTTTTCAGCATAATCGAAGAAATCCCAGTTTGTATAATTGTTTTCGCAATTAAAATCATTATTAGTAGAAACTTGAATCAATTCAAAAGCAAACCAAACTAAAACTGTTTTAACAACTTGCTAACGATCCACGATTTATGAAAGATCAAACAGCAATCCGACTGAGAAGATTTTTCTCGAACCTTTATGGTAAGTTCATATTACCACAGTTTCTTCAATTCAAATAAACTAAGTCAAATGGAATGATGCTCAATCATTCCATATAATCTCTCATGCGTCTTTATGTTTTGTTATGTTTTTAGAGTCCGATATATTTTTCCTTTGATCGCTCGAATATTATCACGAAGTGATTCAATCGCAAGATTATCGGAAGAAGATAGTGGCCTAAGTACGCGGCGATAAAATCGCGTTAAATAATATACCTACGAAGGGAACAACATTCGAATATGTAGGTTGGAAGTTCATAACAAAATCAGTAGCAGAAGAATAGACGGAGTTTGGATTCGATGTAAAATGAACATATTTTGATTCGTACGAGAAAAAATCACTCATTTCATTTAAAAACATTGATCATTTTGAGAGAGACGGCTTATTTGTGGTGTGGACTCAAAAACAGCATCATTGCAAGTGTTATGCTTCGATTTTCATACCTAGAAGTTTTTAATATACCCATTTCACTTTCATGAGAAAAATAAGTAAAAGATTATTTCCGGAATTGGCAGGCAGAGAACAAAGATATGTTTAATTGTGCTATAATACTTATGTATGAGTGTATGAGTGTAAAAAATAATTTTATTAAAAACAATTCAAAAAAAAAAAATTAAATTAAAAACTTTTTTTTTTAATTTCAATAGTAATGTCCTTCGACCAAAAAACTTTATCGGATTGATTTTTCAAACTCAGTAATATTCTAGATTTTGCAATATGTTACTATACTTGACCGCTGAAAGTGTGAGATCATATTGCTCACCCTCCCCGCAACCGTTCGAAATCTGTCAGCCCAGTGTTTAATTTGCATCTGGGTGTCCGTCCTCCGAGGGTCGTCATCGAATCGGCACTTTTCGGGCGCTATTTTATCCGCTCTTAGCCCTTCGCACCACTCGAATGATTTGTAATAAATATTTTGATTTCTTGTGCCGCACTGCGCGCGCGGTCCACGATCGTCATCCTGCCGCCGAATGCCCGGGCTAGGCTGCGCGGACAGCAATGACGATGATCATAGCAAGATTGCCGTCGAACGCTCCGTCGGTTCGGTTCGTCAAACATAGTAGAGCCGCGGCGATCCAGAGAGAGAGAGAGAGAGAAAAAAAGACGCGCCGCCGTGAGGTCTTGATCCTCTATCGCGCTTTGGCGGCAATTCGGTCTCTTGATGCTGGATGACGCGAGTTCTTCTGGTCAAGTATATCGCGCACTCGTACGCCAAATGCGGACGGATTCGCGCGGTGGCGGAAAGCGGCGTCGTCGTCGTCGTCGGCAGCAGCGGCACTATATTGCAGGCAGGCGACGATGGCGGCAGCGGCCACTCGATTTTAAAGGGATACCCAGCTAGCTACGTAGACTTCTCAGGCCCAGAGCTTGACCGATAGTATTGCTGATGATGGTGGTGGCGGCGGCGGGGCCAAAGCTTCGTAAGCGAATGTTTACACATGTTATTGTCGGTGTTCATCCCGCGGACAGGCCGGTGCTGTTATTGTTGTTTTTGTTGTTGATGATCAACTTGAGCTCGTTGTTAGCCTATTGCTCCAGTTATTTGTTGTTTGACACTTGAGTTTTGGGCCCCGGGAAGAATTCGGATTGCAGCAAGCTCGAGCGCGGGCATCGACAAAAGGCAGAGGTTGGATGATTAAGCACACGAAAGGCAACACGGCCGAGTGTTAGGGTCACAGTTTGCGCTACGGCAAACGAATTTCGAGCAGATTACGAAGAGCGCTTCAATAGAAAGTAATTAATAGATTGATGAAGCACATGGCAGCTTAACTTTTTTGACGCATGCCGAGCGGAGAATTTATAATTTGAAAACCATCAAATCGAACATTCACCTTACGAGAAAAGTGCATAATATTAGGTCCATCAGGCGGCTACCGAGGTGCCGAAAGGAGGTCGCTTGGTCTGCAAAAGTTCCAAAACAGTGTTGTTCAATTAAAACAAATTAGCATCGAAATGAACGGTCCCGAATGGCCAATTTACACCGCATAATAATAGGACCCCGGGTACCGTAATCGGGCAAAACGTTGACACGTTGTGCGATGGGACAGACAGCTGGGAATTTAATGCCACGTTCAATCGGCTGGAACTCTCCACTCTGCCCGCACGAACGGGGCATGGGTCGTAAACTAAATTGGGAAAAATCCACGTTCGCTTCTCGGACACGCGCGGAAGGTCGACCGGGAAAGATGCTTTTCGAAGTGCCATAAATACAGGATTTTCTGAGAGTGATGCTAACCAGAAGGTAAACGTAATTTTTCGGAGCTTTGTTCCACGAGTTGCATGTGATTTGTTTGTGTTTTGTTTCACGACAGTGCGAGTTCCCACAGTATGACTAGACCTGGAAACGAGGTCAGCAGAATTGGTTTAGCTCTGCTGGATAATAAGTAGCATGTTTTTGCATAAGTATTGTTTATTAGAAAACATTAGACATTAAACTGTTTGATATTGAGCAAATACAACCATTTCATTTCTATTTTATCAGGAATGTATTAAGTTTACATCATACTTCGCTCCGTTTTATTGATTGCTGAGGATTTTAGAACGGTGAAATTTTACTCTAAGAAGGAAAACTTGTTTGAATAAAATTATAACGAACTATATACCTTCTGCTATTTTTTTTTTTGATTACTATTCAATCTGATCTGAAAAGCCTTTGGCTCCGATTAGCTCACTTTAATTATTAACCTTGATTTTACGCATTATTTGTAATTCTCGTGCCGATGCCAAATATCTTTTAAGTTTCAAATCCACCCGAGTACATTTGTACAGCAAAAATATAGCCAAACTATTATTAGCTCATTTTTCTGCTAGATTTGAACGAAAACCAAATCCTGTAAAACATCTGAATTAGTTCAATAAACTGTATCGTGAGATAGAAAATTGTACTTTCGAAATTATTTTGTAAACAACCGAATAACATCAGATGAACAACCTTATGTGCTTTCTTGGACATTAGAATAAAATATGGGTCATTCCATACGAAGTGTACATGCCACTTGTACACGACCGCTCACCGATTTTGCTCAAAGCTGGTAGAATTATTCATCTAGTGTTACTTTGGAAAAGTCACAATTTTAGTGTCGATTGGAATACCCCCCTCTTTGTTGCAAGATAACGCCTTTTTTGTCGAATCCACTTTTTTATATTATCTATAACTAACAGACGTAAGACGTCCGAAAAATACTGATAAGTGATTTTTGAAGAAAATAAAACAAGGTATTCAAAAAAAATACTATTTTTGACCGTAAGTGTTACTAGATGGATGTTTTTAGTATTTATAAATAAAATTAGCATTTTTCGGTAAATATAGCCAACTTTATTGCGAATTTGATAATTTCATCGTATTTCTCGGAAAGTTTCACGTAAGAAACACTTATCACCACGAGGTAATATGAGCCAGTCTCGAGATATAACATTTTTTCGAAAAAATTATTACGAAACTCAAATCTATTTGGGTTTTGAAGAAAATAAACCAAAGAATCGATAAAAAATATAAATTTTGACCGAATTAGTTTTGGTATTTCGAAACTAAATTTACATTTTTTGGCAAATGCAGCCATTTTTTCTAATTTTGAAATTTTCCTTTTCATATGAAACAATCATAGTTAGTGAATATGTCAGTTTACTTCGTAGCCCAATGAATAACTCAACAAATGATTTTTAGGATTTTTCTGCCTATCAAGGAATCTAAATATATATTTTTTTGCAACAGTGTTGCTCTATTTTAATTATTTTCCAACAATTTTGTTTTTTCTATTAAAAGTTATGGCTTTATCTCTTCATTCTCTTTTATTTCACTTTTTCTCTCTCTTCATTGCACTTGCGTTCCCTTTTTGTTTTATATCGTTTTATTCTACGCTAATAACAAATTGAAAACAATTTTAATTAAATTTTCTTGTCATAATGGAATGAACAAATATGTAAAGGAAATTGAAATAAAAAAACATACGTAACAACAATGTTACAGTTTCCATGAAAATGTGATCGCCATGCTCGATGTTACGAGTGATGCATTGAAAATAAAAATATGGTGGGTACATATGTTATGAAAAAAGTTTTTTAATTTAGTAGTACTTTCTTTAAAAATTTTGAAGTTTGAAATTGTTTGTTTCGTTATAGCAAACAATATTTTAGAACATTGAAAAATTGTAGAAAACCACTACTCAAAGTTATATTAAAAAATGACTTTTAGTGGCAATTCGTAGAATACTCCACAAAAAGTCCATTTAAATAGGCAGATAGAAGTATGATGTAATTGACAAAGTTGTTTCGTATAAAATGTGCTACATCTTTGCCGAACAAATTGAATTTTTAAATGCAAAAATGGAAAAAGTAAAATTCGTTTCTCATTGTTTAGTGGTTCAATCACAAAATTACAACTTCTATAATAAGGAAAATAATTAATGGAATACTGAAGACACTGTGGCTCTGTTTTTGCTGCTTTGAAACAGTGTGCGTTACCGAGAAAAGTCAGCAAGTTAATGTTTTTTACACAACTGTTTCTTGTTCATACTTTAAACACCTTAAGAGTATTTCAAATGCAGCTATATAAACGTTCACGTTATCTATTCAACAAAACCTTCCAAATGCAATTGAAAGCATTAACGAGCGTTTCCTGAGTCCTTGACTAACGATGTTTTTAGCCTTAAAAGCAACCCTTTGCACTTTTTTTAATGCAGTGCAGCTCATAAAAAATATGTCAGGAGATTATTTTTGGCAGTGCTGAGAATATTCACTGTCATGATATTCAAAAGCAGCGATTTTCAGCCGTCTTTATATTGATAATCATACTACCCATGCGACCGTTGATATTCGTGGTACCAAACAACCGATGAACACCGACAAGATAAACTTTAATACTCGTGTTAATATTTTGATCGTCAAAAATGAAAATCATATCAAAATAGTGAAAATCAAAATTAACCTTATTCGATCATTTATACTGTACTGGGCAGTGTACAGCATCTGAACAGATTTGCACTACTTGAATTGATAATCACCGAAGCTTCTTTGAATATCATTACAAGGCCTTTGATATTCATTCCACTGTTCTGACATTGAATATGAGAAACGACATACATGCATCGTCGCAATGAACATAGGTTACTGAGTTGCATCAGAGAATAAATGTGCTGACCCTTAATTCAATTCATCTACTCATCTACTCATGAATATCAATTCTAAGGCACTGATTTTTGGTGAAGATGTAGATTTTATGCATTTTTTTCTAGGAACCCTTGCATTCCGATGATGTAACATCATTCCAATAATTATTTCGAATTAAAATCGCAGTGATCAGTTTTCTAAACCATCCGTGTTAGAGGTATAATATTTTTGGGTCCTAGAAATTGGATTTTTCTTGATTCTCTGATAGCATCGAAAAAAAGTTTTTACAGCGAAAAATGAAGAAAAAATTCAACATGTTTTTGAGTAGTTCAAAATTTGGATGTTTGTTTCAAATATTTTTTTGTCGACGAATTGTTTTATAGTTTGTTTGTTGATAGTTTGAAATCAAATACGGGAGTAAAGTCTCACTGAAATCATAGATGGGAAAATATTATTATTTTATTATAAAATTTTTATAGCAATGCTTTAGGATTGTAAAAAGCAATAATGGATGGCAACTGTTAAAATGGGGGAGAGCTTTAGAGAAGGGTGGAGAGTCGTGCTTCTCCGAGTTGTTCTGTATAAATCGAACAACATGCTATTTTGGGTTAACCACAAAGTAAACACGGGAGTGGGGTTAATTGGTTTTGTGTGAGGTGCCCGATGAAACCCTTCATCACAATCAACATGATAATGTGATCCGAAAGAACATGGGTATATTTTAATAAAATCAATGCCCAACTTTATTAGCACATTGAAAAAAAAATATAAAATGGTTGTAGAAAAGGACTGTGGAATTGCTTGCAAACTGTTGACATCCAAAATAAATCTACTCGAATTTATAAAATATATTAGCTCGCAATCTGTAATCTGAACATTCTGTAAATGTCTAGATTTTTTAAGAGAATCTGCAGACGGTATCCCTGGTTTAACTCTCTAGTGCCCAGTGCCGCCTTTAGACACGCTTCAGTTGAACCTCTAAAAAGCTTCAATAAATACTTAAAAATTGTCAATAAAGATTCATAGTGATTTTACCGAGGTCCGTCTGAAAAATAACTTGGGCACTAGAGGGTTAATGGCTTATAATTGCATACAAAGAAAACATATACGGGTACGCGAAACCAAGAAAATCTGTCAAGTTGTGGGGAGGTAATATTTGCCAGAACTCGGATAGGTTTGGATTCTAAATAAGATTTTTTTTAATGTTCAGATTATATCCTGTGACCAGAATCCTGCCTCAATTTCCATTTTAAATCCAGACGACCACTTCTGGTTGCCTAAATACATCATAAAATTGCCGAATATTTCTTATCTGGGTATTTCGATGGCGAAGATGGTGACAGTTTCCGATCAACATCCTAAAGTGAGCAAAAATCATTCAATAGGATTTGCGATCCCTGAGGGAGAAATATTACACAATGTAAGTTTTTTAGTATTTAAAAAGTTCTCTGAAACCTTTCTTTTCATAACCTTTGAACTACACGTTCAATCATCATGAAATTCGTTAGTTAGGGGTTTTGAAAACAGACCGTTCATTTGATACCAATTGTTTAAATCGGTTGTGTAGTTTCTGAGATAATGAAGTTTAGTGATTTTTACATTTCGATACATAACCTATAGACTAGGAATCCGATTACAATAAAATTCTATAGGATCTTATGGGGTAACTAGACCTTTCATTTGCAATTAGCTTCATGAAAATCGGTCCAGCCATCTCTGAAAAAATCCAGTGAGACTGGGATAGCGTTACATACATACACACACATACAAAAAATGCTCAGCTCGTTGAACCAAGTCGATTGTTATACGACATTCGACCCTTTGGAGCACTTTTATACCTTTGGTTTTTGCAGTGATTGCTATACCTTTCTAGGAGAAAGGCAAAAACATACGCAGAGCAGCATTGTTCTATTAAAAAGATGTGACTATACATCTGTATGTGGAATTGTGATATCATGCGCATAAGACAAACCCAATATGTAATGTTTTTTTACAGTGTTGAAAGCCATTTATATGTTATACTATTACACTGTGCTACAAATGAAAAAAAAAAGCTAGAACTTCTGAAGTGACCTAGTGTAGGTTGTAGGTCTTGTTGAGTGTAACATTCGCTCATACTAGAAATTTTCCAAACACCCCCAAAATCTGAAGTTATGAACAAAATAGGGTTTTTTGGACCTCAGCGCATATAATATTTTTTAACTCAGCCATTTATCAACCGATTTTAAATACTTAAGCAGTTTTAGAAAGACAAATAGAGCTTTCAAAATATATACAGGTTTTTACTAATATCAATAAACTTTGTTGAGTTATTTTAGTTTGAATCTAATTTTTTAGATATTTTCACGCAATATTTCAATTTAATTTGAAATTTGCCGTTTACTTTTGTAAGAAACATACCACAAATACACTATAATTTTGAAGGTATATTCAATTCTGAATCAAATGAAAGTAGTTTTGTGAAAATCGGTTGATATTTGGCTTAGTTATATATATGTATAGCGAATGTTATACTCAACAAGACCTACAACCTACACTAGGTCACTTCAGAAGTTCTAAATCACTGTAGCACAGTGTTATGTGTCCTTTCTTCTTTAAGCAATATAAAAATAAACAAAATAGATAAACAAAATTGATTTAAAAAAAACAACTATGCAAAGTTGAAAACATTTTACAGAGCGTCTTAGGAAAAAAAGAGCATCTTGATAGAACCAGATTTTTTCGCTGTGTGTGTGACATTTCACCTAATGGTGTCAAGTGAACTGACACCATTTTCATCACCAGTATAGTTCTTGATGGTCAAAATAATAGGTGTGTGTTTGATTTTAGCTGGTTTTCAATTGATCTTCTGTAACTGGTAGGAATAAATAATCTTGCAGCTTTAAATTTTTCATTTTCAACGTCAACAATTTTTAATTCTACTGTCAGAATAACAGAAATGGGCAGAAATCGCCACTGTACTTCTCAGGAAAAATACCTGGTAAGAACATTTCGTGATGCGGGTGAAATATATAGAACTATCGCTAAAATGCTAGGACGATCTGAAAATTTCGTCACGAACGCCTTGAAGCCAGCTAAACTGACGGAAATGCGTGGCAAACCTAGGAAAACCACACCGAGGACAGACCATCGCATAGTACTTCTGGCGAAAGCTGATCCATTTGCGTCGTCTAGATCGATTTGCTCTCAAATCGTCAACATTGTAAGTGCTAGAACAGTTCGTCGCCGATTAGAAGAAGCGAAACTACCAGGGCGAATCGCTAGGAAGGTGCCATTGTTGAGAAAAAAGAATTTGTAGATCAGGAAACAGTTTGCTTCAGAACATCGTACCTGGCAAGGTGCAGAAGGTACGAAAAATGGCGGAACATTTTGTGGAGCGACGAAACCAAGGTAAATTTATTTGGTTCGGATTCCCAACGGAATGTTCGGCGACCTGCAGGATAATAATTTTATCCTCGCATACGAAGAAAACTGTGAAACATGGTGGGCGCAATATTATGGTTTGGGGTTGTTTTTCTTCGTATGGTGTGGATCCTATATTCCGAATTAATAACACAATGAATGCTGTTGATTACAAGACAATCATGGAGAAGGTAATGCTTCCTTATGCAGAGGAAAATATACCTCTCAAATGGCTTTCTTAGTAAGACAACGACCCCAAACATAAATCGAAGCTGCTAAAATCGTGGTTTGATACAAATAAAGTAGCAGTTCTTCCTTGGCCAAGCCAGTCTCCAGATCTAACCCAATAGAAAACCTCTGGAATGAGTTGAAAAAAAAGCTTTCAGGTCAGTTTTTCTCTAGCAAGGATGAACTTTGGGAGAAAGTTCAGGACGAATGGTATTCAATACAATTAAAAACGTGTCAGGAATTGGTAGGCTCTATGCTCTATGCCAAGGAGAGTGCATAAAGTGCTTCAGGATAGTGGCGGCTATACTAAATACTAATTTCGTTTTGAATACTGTCGTTTTGAAATACTGTTTTCAATAACATGCCTTGGGAAAGATCTCACACCTATTTTATTGACCATCAACTTTTTGTTACTTTAAATCTGAATGAAAAAGTTACTGGAAATGTAAATCGTTTGAGTAGTTTTACTGACTCTGTTTTTCGCTCTGTGAAATGATTAAAATTACCTTGTTAACAATAAAATTATCAAAATTACCGAATTTTAGTGTTTTTTTACACACACCTATTTTTCTGACCAGCAGTGTGTATACATAGACAACCATCATCAGTGCTTAGCGTTTTAGTAAAATTCAGTTTTAGTAAAATGATTCAGTTGCTACATACAACCATCGTCAGCACTGATGATGGTTGTATGTAGCAACTGGAATACGTAGCTGTACGGACCAGTAATATTTTATATTTATTTCTCAAAATGTAGTGGAGTTTAATGGAAACGTATAATTCTTTTTTCTGACTTCTTATGCAAAGTTGTTCAATTAGATATGGCTTTTATAGCCGAAAATTTTTCATCGACTTCGAGGAGGTGCTGCCTTTGGTACGAAACTTCGACGTCTACAAACGATGAGAATTGCTCTCAGTGGGACATATCATTTTCTAGGAATTGAAGCTCTTTTTTTATCAATACTATAAAGGTACTTAAATTGTAAGATTACAATATAATGTCATCTTGGAACAGTAAAATATTTTTTTCGTTCAAAATACTAAATTGTTCCAATGATCAAACAAAGACCTATTTCAAAGCTTCATCACAGCCAACATAATTAGGACTGAGGTTAAATGACAAGTTGTCATCAGCACACAAATTACAGCTTCGAAAGTCATGATCGGTCCACAACCGACCCGCCAGCCACTTCAAGTCAACATTGAAGGAATCATTGACCTATCCCAAAGCCAGCAGCCAGCCTGTGGCGGCTGGCTGGTGTGCATTACAAACTCTAGCGACCTTTTTTGTCACACTCCTGTCGCATCCCAGCACTTGTTCGCGATCACGCCACAAGTGGGCCGCATTTTCAAGTGGCTTCTTCACTTCGCTACGCGTCCTCCTAACATCTTGCCGGGCGATTTGTCTCGCTTGTACGGTTCCTATTTTGTGTACGTTAATAATTCGGGCCCATTTAGTGGGACCCTTTCGCTTCGCCAGCGACGATCGTAAATTAGAATGTCCCGTCACCAATCGGAGTCATTACAGGACTGGCTTGGAGAGCGGTTGTAATTTTCGTCCGTCGTCGAATTCCGTTGTGACGAAGAAAAAATCAAACAGCGAATCAAATTTTTCTGACCACAGCTGGAGTGATTTACGGGCTAGCGGGGGTAATTAATTTCATTTTTATGACGGCTCAATGCGGAAGGTTTGTTTACTCCTAGCTTGGAATGCCACTACTTTCCTGTTGGTGTTACGAGATGTTTGAGTTTTACCACAATGTTTTAATATTTAGATGACGATTATCCAATATTTCATTCAGTCATTCAGAGTTTCATTGAGTGATTCTTGGAGTAGGTATTTTACCCAAATGAATTCCATAACTGTTGCTACCGTCTTAGGTTCAGTTTGATTTTTTTAACATATGAGTTTTATACAATTTTGTCTTGATGCTTTGCATCATACTTAACATAAAATTTTCTCCAACTTCTGCAGTTCTTCTGTTTTCGATTTTACACACGGTATGGATGAAAGACACGTTAGTAATACATATAAGTAAGCTTGTATGTATAACACAATTAGCTTCTGTTTAGTTTTAACTCCACTCTTTCATCGAAAGCGTTTTTTCCGCCTCCGGAGGACTGTAGAATATTTCAGTTTCCCATGAAACCTATTTGAGAAATATGATACTTTTCTTAACCAGCGATATTTGTTCGAATAATTAGCCTTAAATTGAGAAAAGTAACCGATTCTGGACGTCCTAATTGGTTGTCACCGACAGGGACACCTTCCCGTTGGGACCAACTGGGTGGGATTTTCTAAATTGCCATTGTCCGTGGTATGATGCACTAAAGTGACAACGACGTTTTTGCTAAATGCCGCCTGGCTGCGAGTCAGAATCTTGCACTGCACTGCTCAGAGCATAAGCGTGTACCGGCAACATGCTTACCGGTGCGAATCATTTTAGTGCATTAGTGCTAATAAAAACGGGCTGCCGTTTCGGACCGGCAGCGAGCAGGTGCATAAGAGAGGCGCTCGCAGGCCTCCTCCGGTCTTCTAACAACGTGCAACATCAATATTGACAAGTTCATTAGCGAGTGTTAATTTTGCGCTGCGCTGTCAACGGATTGATGCTAAGGATGGCGTGCTGGGTTCTGTTCGTATAGCAATTGCGAGCGGCGTTCTAGAGAATCGAATGGTCTTAGGGGTCGTTCCCAAATCACGTAGTCATTAAGAGGAGGCGGGAAATGCGTCGTAAGTCAAGAATGGTTATTGTGATTACTAAACAATACTGGTAGCATGTTATATATATTATTAAAGAAGTGTATTAGCAAAAATAAAGAAGCACTGAAAGGTTTTATAATTTATTTTTGATTAACTAAATAATAAATTAGCGTTTCGAATCGGTACATTGACCAGAACGAAGATGTATGTTGCGGGTGTTGCGGCCAGTGCTGAGAATATTCACTGTCATGATATCCAAAAGCAGCGATTTTAGGCTTTAGATTCATACTAAATGCGAACATTGATATCCATGATATGAAACAACCGATAAACACAGACCGGATAAACATTAACACTCGTGTTGATATTTTAACTGCCTCATTCGACAATTTTTACTGTACCGTAAGGTATACATCGCCTGAACAGGATTTCACTATTGTCTTTCTCCTAGAAAGGTATAGCAAACACTGCAAAAACTAAAGACATAGAAGTGCTTAGAGTGTGTGTGTATGTGTGTGTGTAACGCTCTCCCAATCTCATTCGATTTTCTCAGAGATGGCTGGACCGATTTTTATGAAATTAATCGCAAATGAAAGGTCTAGTTGCCCCATAAGACCCTACTGAATTTCATTGTAATCGGATTTTTAGTATAGAGGTTGCGTATCAAAATGTAAAAATCACGAATCCTCATTATCTCAGAAACTGCTGAACCGATTTGAACAAAATTTATTTTAAATGAATGGGCTACCTAAAAAACCACTAACTTTTGAATTTCATAAAGATTGGACATGTAGTTCAAAAGTTATTTGAAGAAACGTGTTCTGGAGACTGTTTAATCTCACTCATGTTTCTCAGAGATGGCTGGACCGATTTCAACAAAATCAGTGTTATATGGAAGGACTTGTTGCCCCATAAGACCCTATTGATTTTTTGAAGACTACTTAAACTCACTCACTTTTCTCAAAGATGGCTGAACCGATTTTTACCGATTTAGTGTCAAATGGAAGGTCTAGCTGCCTCATAACACACAATGGAATTTCATTGTAATCGGCTGCAACTTTGTCTGTAATGTTTCAAAATGTGAACATCACAAAACTTCAGTACCTCAGAAACTACACAACCGATTTGAAAAATTCTGGTATCAAATGAACGGGCTAGTTAGGGGTTAACTAATGAATTTTATATTGATTAAGAATGTGGTTCAAAAGTTAGAATTTAAATAAATTTATAAGGAAAGTCAGCAAACAAATTTCTCACAAAAATTAATTGTCATGAAGTTATTTTTTTATGTAAATGTAGTCGACTTTTAACCCTAGACGTAAACTAGTTTTGCCTTTCTCCTAGAAAGGAATAGCAATCACTGAAAAAACTAAAGGTATAAAAGTGCTCAGGGCCGAATATCGTGTATCACTCGACTCAGTTCGACGAGCTGAGCATTTTCTGTATGTGTGTGTATGTGTATGTATGTGTGTATGTGTGTGTGTGTGTGTGTGTGTGTGTGTGTGTGTGTGTGTAACGCTCTCCCAATCTTACTCGATTTTCTCAGAGATGGCTGGACCGATTTCAATGAAATTAATTGCAAATGAAAGGTCTAGTTGCCCCTATTAAATTTTATTGTAATCGGATTTCTAGTTTAGGGGTTATTTATCAAAATGGTAAAATCAAGAAACATCAATATCTCAGAAACTACACAACCGATTTGAACAAAATTAATTTCAAATGAACGGAATACCTAAAAATCCCTTAACTTTTGGATTGATAATCACCGGAACTTCTCTGAATATCATTCCGAGGCCTGAATATGAAATTCCCTGTCCTGTAATTGAAAATGGTAAACAAAATGCATGCATCGTCGCAATGAACATAGGTTACTGAGTTGCATCAGAAAAAAATGTGCTGACATTGAGAAAAAATCAATTCATTCTCGCTTCTAGCAACTCTAAGTTGATGAGTTTGCAGCATACCTTGGCAGTTGAGAGAGTCTCGCCAAAAAGTCTACGCAGGGTAAAGCGAATAAATTTCCGTTGAACGGCTTCAATCCTCTGTGTGTCATTTGATAATAAGGAGACCAGATAGTGCCTTGTGGGACTCCAGATGAGACACAAATTGGCGATAAAATAAAATGACCAATCTTATGATATATTTCGGCCGATGAGGTAAGAACGTAGTCAAATCTGTCCAGATTCTTTTCTTTGATCGTTTACATGGCACCAGAAGTTTTCCGGGTTGGATTTGGGGAGTCGCTGAAATCGGCCAAGATGAGTATTGTACAAGCGTTCATTCAGCGTTTTGTATTCGTTATTCACGTGGAAGTAGTGAGCTTTAGAGTGCAGATCTCTTCATTCTCTTCAGTTACTTCAATTGCGATTGCAGGTTTGACACGTTTTCGGCAATGTTTTAGGGGCACAAATTTATCTATGGCATACAGAAGGGTGCTATATAAAGAAGATACCGCGATGTCTGCAATCTTTTACGAGAGGTGAGACTGAACAATCTGGACCTTTTTCTTCGCTGGCAAAACAAAGATCAACCGTACGTCGGTTGCTGTTTAGAATCTCATTCCGGCCGTAGAGTAGTCATCCAGCAACGTGATTGAAGCCGACCTAAACGAGGAACTACCAAGATCCGGGAAAAGGAAGCCACGGGAGTCTTGTACCTAGGAGATATCACGCATGTCAAAATCGCCGAGAATTACGATGAATTACTATTATCTCTTGCGCTCATCTGGGAGACAATCCATTCCAGAGAGCGTTAATGTTGTTCAATAAGGCAACCATCATTTGCACGGTCTGACAGGACGTAACTGCAGAGCTTGCGATCGCCATCCACAGATGTTCAACTGTTGATCACATGGAAGGATTCGATATGCGAGACTCGTAGCAGGACCTTACAGCCAACAAAACGCCACCACCTGAGCGCATATTGTTATTTGCGAGTTATCGTGATGGTAGGCCGTGAATTAGCTGTCAAAAAGTTGAGTGAAGAGTGTGTTGTCATTGAGCTATGTTTTTGTGAATGCATAGATGTCAAAGCACGCAAAGTTACACGCTAATTCCACCAATATGTAGATAATACATCGAAAGTTGAGAAGGTGTAGCCGCATTCCTGGGAATGGAGAGTGTATCAGGTCGAGAAACGCTGTTAAACCATGAATACTTGCCAAGACTGGCAGGTTGGAATCCCCTTACACCAACACTAGACCCAGGACCGGGATGATTATGAAGGCGGGAACGCACAGCAGGGGATTGACTCGGAGCAGCGGTTGACACGGCTGGCCTAGGTGGGTCCAAGGCTTCCATACTGCTTTGTGATGTGCATACCGGGGGTGATAACAAGTCGGCTGAGTAGCATAAATGTTGAAGGCATGAAAGTGGCACTAGGGAAGCCGGCTGGAGAACTTCTTCCGTTAATTCAATCCCAGGGCGGTGAGGACTCAGGTGAGCGCTAGCAGCATATGGCACGATTGTCCTGATGTGGTGAATAATACGTTGGACAGTTGAGCCACAGATGAAATCAACAAATTCTGAATTGACAGCAGTTGGGACTCCGGAGCAGGTAACACTTTGATGAAAGGTGTATTTTTACGAGGAAGCCAAGTGTTTTTTGAATCATCCTCAAATTCACCGATCAATATCCCTTTCGACTTAAATATCACAGTACACAAGTTTTACGCACTAAACTGCATTAACTACAAACAGCCGGCAAACCGATGTTTCACTTTAGCAGTTCCATAGTTATTGACGTCGTACACCGGGGCAGCCCCATACAAAAGCTTGGAAAAAACCTACGTTTTTTTCCGGAAATGGATTCGAAATCGATATTCTACCTAAACTAGAATGCCAACAGACCAAGAATCAAGCATAGGTTGTGAAGAATTCGCATGTTTTAATACATTGCACACTGGGAAAAAATGAACCCAAATTCCCACTTATTAGAAACCGCTGGGCTGGCAACCTGAAATATAGCATTTCTCATGTAAAATTGGTCGATAAATCGATTGGTGATATTTTCATTCTGTGGGCACGTGAAAGGGTCTTTATTTCCAAAAATACGCAAAAGTAAGGTGGAATGGGGCAAAATAGACCATTTTCTATGCCATGCCCAAAATGAAACCATCTTCAATCGACTTGTTGACCAACTTTACATAAAAAATGCTATATTTCAGGTTGTTAGCCCAACGGCGATTATTTAGTGGAAATGTGGGTTCCGAGTTTTTTAGTTTTCGTAGTTTCACACATCAGGTGAAAGAGTGTAATTTTCTGAGCAAAACGTGATTTTTTTAAATTTTAGATCATTGTCCTTCGATTTCTAAATGAAAAATAAAAATCGCTCCAAATCGCTCTAATGACAGTTGGTACATGGGCGAACTGTCATTGTAGCGATTTCGAGCAGATTTCGAGCAATTTTAATTCGTAATTTAAAAATTGAATGACAACGATAGAAATTTTTTGAAATTCACGTTTTGCTTAGAAATGGCAGCTCTTCAAGATGACATAAAAAACTGTTATAGCTAAACAACCCAAATAAAAATAACTTTGGCCGCTGATAGAAACTTGGCCTTTTAGATTTCGCGTGTCATCGTTCCAACTGAGGATTGTACTAGATCGAAAAGCAGGCGCAGACGTAGAAACCCTATCTCTAAATGATATGATGCGGTACTAATTTAAAATAACATGTTAAAGAAAAGGAAATAGTACCTATATTCATTAGTTAGTCATTAGTTTCGTTTGAAATAGGTCTTAGGTCAGTAAGGTCTTTTTTACACGGGGGATGCGTTCCAAATTTGAATAGGATCGCGTAAAAAAGACTATCTTTGAGTTGCGAATATAACGAAGAAAGCCGTTTTAATATGTTTGAACCTCGTTTGAATATGATAGTGGTCAATCTAGAGACCAAAATTAAACATTTTAAATTTTCAGTATTATCACCGAAAATAGCGACTTTTTTTTAAAAACGGATATATGAGTACCTTTGGCCTAAAACGGAAAACGTGATTGAAATGAGGTCGATATCTTGTACTGTTTTTGTGTTATTAGGAAAAGCAACTCGCGTAAAAAACCGTGTAAAACAGACCTTACTGTAGTAATCACAACACGTTTGACAGCAAAAATGTTCATCATGATTCAAGAACAGAAACTGAAACGAATAAAACGAAAATTAAACTGCTCGAATCGAAATGATTGAGCGAAATATTTAGATTATTTTCTATGCTTCGAAAATACTATACCCCTGCATAGGACTGTGAAAATCGTTTTTCATCAAACACTCTCGCAGCATTTAACTATCCATTTACATAAATGGTCATTCTGAAAAGACTATTTAGTTATTCAAAAATACATATACTTGTATTACCCTGTTTTTTTAATTATCAGTTTACCTCCACAGATTACCAGCAAAATGCTACCGCTATAACGTTCTTAAAATTTTCACACTTTTCCTGAATAGGCAACAAAAATATGACCACGTGGTTTAGGAACGATCTCTTAAACAGTTTAAGGTTGTATCTGAAAATGTTACTAAAAATTGTGAATTCTAAAATCCTTCTGCTGGTTTTGAGCAATAAAAGATTATTCACCGTTTCCTCATATCCCTTATCATTGACGACGGAGCTATATAGGAGCTTCTACAGCACACGCCGCGGTCTGTTTGTTCAAATTTGCATCTGAATTACGCAATTTGGCGGCTTCTGTAGCAAGTCTACATCGCAGCATTCGGTAGCAGATGTATTTACCATCCCGCGAGTGTGACAGCTTCCTTCCCTAAACACGGTGCAATATTCCCCGGGCCGCATTCGAAGGTAAACAAAACTAAACGAAAGACGAACCGAATCAATAGCCGTCAACCGTGTGGTGACGCCGCCGCCATAGGTGAGACCCTGAGCAGAATTTCAAATAGTTCGCCGGTCGGTCCCCGCTCGAAACGGTAGCGGTTTCGGTTTGGCGCCCTCGCGGCAACCACTTGTTCTGTTTGACAATCTTCCGAAAAAACGAGAAAACGGGTTCGCCGCCAATTCTCTCGGAAATGGTGATGTTTTATGAATGGAACAAGGCGATCTTTTCTCATGCTAATGATGCACACAACCGCAGACCATTCATCGATCGTGGGATGATTTCCAACAGTTTCTTGTAGTGTTCCACCACTTGCTCAAACAAGTTCACATGCGGCTGCCTGCGTGCGGAAGTTACCAAGAAACTTTCCTATGACTGGTCAACGCCGGCCGTCTATCTAGCGTCTTACCTAGCTCAAGCTAATTTGTACGCTTTACAGCATGCATTATCGTGTGAAGCACATATTTGCTCAGGATGCAGGGATTTGATCTTCCTTCGGGTTCAGATTTTTCGTTTTTTTTTTCTATATAGACATTAAAATGACTTTGGCTAAATTAGAGGACGTAACGACCGCACCGTCATGCCGTCAGAATTTTATTATTAGAACGATAAATATTTGCTCTGCTCTCAATAGGACCGTACCGGTCACATCAAGAGAAATAAATAAAATAATGCTACAAGTTTGAAGGTACCAGAATAGTTCCGTATGCATGCGCGGTCTGAAACCTTTTATACACGTTAATCACCTTGCTGTGGCGATGGGAGTGACAGATAAGCAGCAGAGAGATCTCGTTGGCTTGGACATGAATAAGGTCGAATCAGCAGAGAACGCGCCCGGACCGGACAGTCTCATCTATGGGGAGCATGGCGACATGACATGGCATTAATAGCTTACTATTGCTAAGCGGTGGGTTAATTGAACGTATTATTCGCATATCAACGATACGTTTTTTTGGCTATCAGCATAAAACTGTTGGGCGAACTTGAAAAAATAGACGTCATAGAGATTATGGAAGTCGCAAGTATTGCTTCTGTGGAGCTGTAAAGTAAACTCGAGTTATGTTTTGCTAGAGTCGTTTTATTCCCTTTAAAAGTTGTTGATTGCTAATAAAATTATTCTTTCTGGGATTCTCTCTGATCTGCGTACTGCCAATGCTGCCAAGAATCCACTGATTTATTCATTTTCATTTTGTATTCAATTTTGGTATCTGCTTTCTATTTTACAAGAATAGAACTGTTTCTACCTTCGCAACTTCTGTAAAAATGTAAATATATTGGCCCAGTCTATTAATTTTCTTGTGCCAACGTAAGAACAATCACATACCGCGACGACGCGAGACAGGACATAACACTTATTATTCTTACAAAACATAAAAAGGAGTAAATTTACCTTTTTCGTCGACCGGTTTCGGGCTACGATCTTGCCCATCAGCTGGACGATGTCCGACTAGTTACTTGTGGTAGTTTCCGATCCTGATACGCAGAGAGTTGTACTGTATATACAGCTTCGTTAGATGGAAGAGAGGGGACGATATTGGGGGGTCGTCCTCATTCATTAGTGGGTGGTCAGTGGTAGTGGTGTACATGGATTCCCATGCATTTAAGTGTGCGGTTTTTTGTACATTTTTTATCAGTTTAACCTTTTCCCAATCAACACTATGTTTTTGGGATGTAGTGTGTGCTGCCACACTTGAGTCATTGACTCGATCGTTTTCTACTGCAGTTTTATGTTCTCGCAGTCTAGCTTTAAGTTTACGCCGAGTTTGGCCAATGTAAACAGCGGGGCAGTTTTGGCAGGGGATTTTGTATATGCCTGATTTTTCCTCCGGAGGCACTTTGTCTTTAAGATTAATCAGCAGATCTTTTAAATTGTTATTGCTTTTATATGCAGCGTGGAAACCATGTTTTTGAAGTACGGATTGGATAGAATTTGTCAATTTTGGATAAAACGGGAGGCTGATCCAACGCTTTTCTTCTTTCTCTGGCTGTAGTGTTGTGCAGTTCTGTCTGTGTTTTTTCCTTTCGTGTTTCCGGAGAATTTTGTCAACGAAAGTTTTATCGTATCCATTCAGTTCGGCAGCTTCATGTATTCTATTTCTTCCGGTTACAAAGTTTTCGCTCTCCATCGGTATGCTGAAGAGACGGTGTACCATCGAATGGAAGGCTGCTTGTTTTTGAGCACCGTGATGGTTGGAATCTGAGGTAATGTATCTGTCTGTGGATGTCGGTTTTCTATATATTTCGTACTTTAGTGTATCATTTTCTTTTCTGTTAATTATAAGATCCAGGAATGGTAGCTTCCCGTCGGATTCTTTTTCTACCGTAAATTTAATTGTACTATGGCGGGAGTTTAATAAGTCTAGCGTTTGTGAAAGATATCGTTCTTTTACCACTGAAAAGATGTCGTCGACATAGCGCCTCCAAACTCGCGGGAAATATTTTTCTTTGAGCAATCCCATTTCAAAGTCGCTCATAAAAGCTTCTGCCAAAAGTGGTGACAATTTATTGCCCATGCTGTGCCCAAATGTCTGTCTGAAGAACCTACCCCTAAATGAAAAATAGTTCTGGTTCATACAGGTTTTCGTTATCAAGAGATATGCTTCGATGTGATTGGGGGGTACACGTTTCTGTTCTAGATGTCTGCGCAAACTCTCCAATGCATTATTCACTGGTACACTGGGGAATAGAGCAGTTACATCAAATGACACCAAGATTTCTCCCCTTTTCGGCTCTATATCTCGCAGTCTATCCACTAAATCTACAGAATTTTTCACATTCATGCCATGGGTTATGGGGTATTTTTTCATCTCTTCCACCACCCAGGCAGCCATCTCTTCCATCGGTGTACCGATATTTGACGAAATAGGACGCATTGCTAATGGGACTTTGTGTATTTTTGGGAGGCAGTACAGCGCTGCAACTTTTGGATTGGGAACGTGAAACTTACGTTCCAGTTTATCCTCTCCCAACAGGTGCGCAACTTTCTGCCGAACGGCACTCGCTTCTTCCGTCATTGCATTGAGCGGGTCTCTGGGTTTGCCATTTTTAAATTTGTGTTCCTCGTACGGGCCAGTGTTGATCATATCAAAGACTCGAGCATCGTAATCTTGTTTATCCATGATCACTACTGCGTTTCCTTTGTCCGCACGAGAATACACCACATCACGGGCCTTTAGCTGGCGTATCGCACACCACGCGTCGAAGCTCAGCTGTTCATCCTTATACCGTGTGTGTATTGCTTTCGAGATACAACGTTCAACATCGTGACGAATTGCTGATTTGGAGGTGAAACTGTTGTATTGGATGGCACTCTCAATATTGTTCACAGTATCAGCAATAGGGGGGTGTGAAGGAGGAATTGCAAAATTTATTCCCTTGTTCAACAACTCCAACTCCGGCTCTGTGAGTTGGGCAGACGATAGGTTGACGACAAAACCATCGATGTGTTTAGGGCATCTCTTTGCTTTCTTCGGCGCTTGCGCTTGTGTAAGAGCCAACAACTTTTTCTGGTGCCTTCTCTTCGTTGTAATCAAGTGCCTGTGCAAGTTGCGGTTTATTTTGCACATCACGGTTTGCCAACACTCTTTTCTTCCCTCCGCACACTGATACACAATACACTCTGCACAATTATGGTATGCGGATTGTTTCAACAAATCTAGGTGAAGTGAGTGTACATTGGCCAAACTCGGCCAAAGAGTACATTGGCCAAACTCGGCGTAAACTTAAAGCTAGACTGCGAGAACATAAAACTGCAGTAGAAAACGATCGAGTCAATGACTCAAGTGTGGCAGCACACACTACATCCCAAAAACATAGTGTTGATTGGGAAAAGGTTAAACTGATAAAAAATGTACAAAAAACCGCACACTTAAATGCATGGGAATCCATGTACATCACTACCACTGACCACCCACTAATGAATGAGGACGACCCCCCAATATCGTCCCCTCTCTTCCATCTAACGAAGCTGTATATACAGTACAACTCTCTGCGTATCAGGATCGGAAACTACCACAAGTAACTAGTCGGACATCGTCCAGCTGATGGGCAAGATCGTAGCCCGAAACCGGTCGACGAAAAAGGTAAATTTACTCCTTTTTATGTTTTGTAAGAATAATAAGTGTTATGTCCTGTCTCGCGCCGTCGCGGTATATTGGCCCAGTACTAATTTTTGTTAACGTACAACATGTTACTGAAAAAAATTTCCCGTCATGGGTCGAGTGTGAAATTATAAAATATATTGTTCTCAAATTGATTATTTAAATCGAAAAAAAAAAAGAATGACTGTAAAATATTCTCAGCAATCAACTTTTGCATACGTTGAAAATCTTCTTGAAGCAAAATTTTTATAACCAGTTACAGCCAGGAAACTAACTGTAGGTCGCGCATTTAAGTTTAATAAAAGCTATCAAAACTATTGTTTTACTGTACATTTTGGTGCAGAATAGAAACAGGTAAATACGTTCTGAAGTCACAATTCGATTAAATTTTGAGGAAAATAACGTTCAAGGAATTTATCATCGTTCTGGGATACTTTTTCTATTTTTTTTTCAAGTTTCCTTCATCATGAAAATATTTAGTAATATTTTTTTTCTCCAGGCTGTATTTTTTCTAAATTGAAGAAAACAATTTTCAGCGAACACATCTACACTAAAGCCACTTTTTACGCGTTTTTTTTGTGAATTTCAGTATGTATGGATTTTATAATTTACGCGAATTTCCCAGAAAAGTCAATTTTTTTACAGTAAATTGTATTACCAAAATCATGTTATTTTTTATTATCCTTACGATTTGTTGACAATATTTCACAGTGGATTTCCATACAAACTTTTATTATACAGTACCCGATTTATAAGTGAATAATTTTGGAGCTGTTATTTCAGCACAAATTCTGTAGACATCCTGTCCAAATCTACAAAGTAACTAATGAAAAAACTATTTTATTCGGCTCCGATGAATTTCCCGCATCAAAAACAATTAATTTTTGAGTTCCTGACTGTTGCCGCTTTGATGATTTTTGAAATCAGCTGTTTGCACTGTGCTCACCTAGTTTTTGCATTCATTAGTGCCCTATTTTTATTTAAATTTATCTCTATTAGTGCTTTGATGATTTAGAATATTTTCATGAATCGATGGCTTAACTTTTATTTCCAATTTAAGCAGCGCTATTCCAGAGCTACAACTACAGTAGTTTTTGTATATAAATAATTTGACTTTAATTTATTTTCAATTTCTAAACTGTGGAATATTAAAAAAAAATTCAACACTGGTAAATAATCCCCATAAAACTACAACTACACATCTGACTATAAGACTGAAGGACGATGTACAGTTTCTAATCGACCCAATGCGATCTGGTGTTTATGTTCACTAAGCTAATTAGAATATGTTTATGTATCGCCTCATAAATAGTATTCATGCCTGCTAACAGGCAGCCTATCATGTCTTTCAAGATTGTCTTCACAGGTTGTTTTAATAAATAATAATGAAAATGCAGATGAAGCGAAAACGAACATAATAACAAAATCAACGTTCGCACAAATTTGTTTGCAGAATCGACTGAGATCTTCGACAGTGTTTTAGATTTTTTTTTTGTTTTGTAATTTCACGTTTATTTTATAAAAGATTTTTCGAACAAAAGTTAATTTACTAGAATTTGTTGACAAGGAAAAAGCATGACGGAAATTTTCAATTTAGGGTAAGGGAAGGCTTAAGCTGTGGTGCTTATTTTAATCAGTCGGAGAAAACGACCCCCAAACTTCTGAATTCGGACCAATATCGATGCTTTCAATGTCTGAACGAACACTTTGATTACCCAGGTGTCTTACGAATACATAGAACACAGTTTAATACGAAGTAATCTTTGAATGAACATCGAAAAAAATCAACCAAAACTGCAGCCATTCAGGCGCTATTCGGATGCTGAAGAAAATCCTCTGTAGAACAGATGCAAACTGCTTAAGCTAGGTTTGTGATGATTGGAATAGTGTCCCTTGATTGGGAACTTCAATTAACTACACTGGTCAACACAGGTGCACTCCAAAATCTAAAACCGGAAAAAATGAAAGGTTATAGATTGCTGTGAATTTCGGTGTCACCAGCCATTACCGTTTTTTTTCAGAGACTTAAATGAGTTTCCTCGTAAACATAACGTTAAACCCGGCAAGCAATTTGTATATGACACTCTGATGTAAGTTGACGCGTTTTGGTAATGGCTAGGGACACCAAAATTCATAGGAATTGTTGAATAGCTATAATCTTTAATTTTTTCCGGTTTGAGCTTAGCTTCTGGAACGCACTCTTTTTTCATTTTGTCGACCAGTGTTATTCTTAGAGTTTGCTAAATCCCTTTACAATCTGAAACCAGCAGGCTCTTCTTGCTGACTTAGTGAAAAAGCATAGCGACGCAATACACAAATCGACGTCGACATTGCAGAAAATTGGAATCGTTCAAGAGGCACTCGAACGACAAGAAACTCTATTCGATGAACTAAAACAGGAGCTTTCGTCTGTTAAAAAAGTGAACTCTCCTACAAAAGTAGTGAGACAAATCAATAACCACGTGACGACACTTTTCGACGATGCTATAACTTCCGCTAAAGTTAACATGACTGAGTCGCTTGGGATACTTAGCAACTCGATTACAAATAAGCTGACCAGTCATATTGATGAAATAACTAATAAAGTCGACGAACAGCTTGAAGCTGTTAATGAAAATTTGATCGATGTGGCCACTTCTAAGACTCAATGTAGTGTTCCTGAAATCTTGGAAGAATTTCGAATAATTAGCAGCAGAATTTCTGAGTACACGCCAAGAATGATGCCCATCGAAAACAGCATTGGCTATCCAAGTGTGGCAGAGGAAATAACTATGGCCGGCCAGCCTTCAAATGATCTTCCAAATAGTGGATGGCGTTTCCTTGGCTCGAGAAAAGTTTGGAAACAGGACTGGACAGCGTACGATACAAAATTACACCGTATTATGCAGCAGCAAAAACAAGCTGACAAAGCAAGAAAACGGAGGGCCAGAAGACGAAATCATTATAGGCGAAATAATTACAACAGAAACAACAGCCCTAGTCATAACCATATCATTCACAACAACAACAACGATAATAACAACAACTTTGTCAATAACAATAGAAATAACTACAACAGCAATTACCACAATAATAATAACAATTCCAACAACAACCGCAACAATAAGAACTACTTCAACAATAACAACAACAATCAGAACCAGCATCGCAACCTCAACTTTAACAGGAATCTCGATAATAACCATCAAAGTACCAATCGAAACAACTACAACTTCAACACCAATAGTTACCGTAGATATACCAACCACAACCGTCACGTCAACAACAGTTTTTGGAATAATAACAATAGCCCCAACTATAACATGGCCAACAGGCAACAGAATAACGTCACCAACTCCTACAATAATCAACAACACACCAACTCTAATCGTTTCCATGCAAATCAACTGTTACCACCTGACAGAGTGCTTCTTGCAGCAGCGAAAGACCGATTCTCTAGACCTCAATCTAACTTCATTCCTACGATTCAATTTCAAAGAGGCGAAACTCTTAACCCATACCCGGCGAACGACGAGTTTTCACTTTCTCAACCCCAGATGATCAGCGATCCTGCACACCTTCCTATTTCACAATGCATTGCGTGCTCATCTAGGCACTCGTGTCTTCAACGCAATTGACTCACTCATCAGAGGACCGTTGCTGGTGATAATTTTGTTCAACCTAGAGATGTAGGAAATGACGCGACCTGCTCTGCTCTGGTAAACACTTCTGTTAATAATGACTCTCATTCTTTAGCTTCTACACTCGAACACCCCACCACTACCGAGATCTCTGTATATTGCCAAAATTTTAACCGCATGCGAGGCGCTCACAAAATTAACGAAATTTAAAAAAATGTACTATCCTGTTCATTTTCTGTTATTTTAGCAACCGAAACCAGCTGGGATGAGGGTGTTCGCAGCGAAGAAGTCTTCGGTTGCCGATATAATGTCTGTAGAAATGACCGTAACTATCAATTATCTGAAATGAAATCCGGTGGTGGTGTGTTGATTGCGGTGTCAGTAGACTTTAATTCAGCGCTTATCGACACCATTCAGTTTAAAGAGTTCGAACATGTTTGGGTGAAAGCAGAACTAGCAGGAGAGACACACGTATTTGTCTCTGTCTATTTCCCTCCAAATAATGCGCGGAATGAAATCTTTGAAAAGTTTCTTCATGTTGTTGAAAATATTGCATCTAAGCTGTTACCTGAAGTAAAACTCCACATATACGGTGATTTCAACCAACGCAACATTGATTTTATTCCGGACATCGATAACCATAGCATTTTACTTCCTATTATTGGCGAAAATAAAACGCTGCAACTTTTTTTTGATAAAACCTCTAGTCTTGGTCTTAATCAAATAAATCATGTGAAAAATGGACAAAATTGTTATCTAGATCTGTTAATGTCCAACATTAGTGAAGACTTTTGTGTGACGAATTCATTACAACCATTATGGAAGAACGAAGTTTATCATACAGCAATAGAGTTTTCTTTATTTGTGCATGTGAATAAAAGACCTGACGAATATGAATTCGAAGATGTTTTTGACTTTCAGTCAGCAAACTATGATGAATTAAAACATAAACTAAATAGTATCAACTGGCAAGATGTATTGTTTGAAGACGGAAACGTCGATTCGGCTATAGAAAATTTTTATAACATATTATCTGATTTATTTATTAGCGAAATACCATTGAAAAGAATAAGACGTCATGGCAATTCCAAATACCCAGTCTGGTACAATAGACAAATTAAAAACTTAAAAAACAAAAAACAAAAAGCACATAAAAAATACAAAACTCATAAAAATCGTGATGCTTTAACAACTTATCTTAACATTTGCGGCGAATTAAACGATGCCATTAGTAACGCGTTTGAAGAGTTCACATTAAAGACTGAGCTTGAAATCAAATCCTGTCCAAAAATTTTTTTCAAATTTGTTAAATTAAAGTTAAAATCTGAAAATTTTCCTTCAAAAATGCAACTGCAGGACAAAGTTGAAGAGAACCCGGCATACATCTCTGATCTATTTGCTGATTTTTTTCAACAAAATTATACAACTTTCTCCGAATCTGATCGTGACTATACATTCTTCACCAACTTTCCTGAGTTTCCCAACTATTTCAATATTGAACATGTCAGCGCACGCGAAATTGAAGATACTTTAAAAGCTCTGGATGCGTCTAAAGGTCCGGGACCAGACGGAATTCCGCCAGCATTCATGAAACATTTAGCTAAAGAGCTAACTTCCCCACTGTTCTTGATTTTCAATATGTCGCTGGAATCCGGTTGCTTCCCGAAATTCTGGAAAAACTCATATCTAGTGCTTGTGTTCAAATCTGGTAAAAAAACCGACATATGCAACTATCGAGGCATAGCCATTCTTTCCTGTATACCTAAGCTTTTTGAAGCAATAATAAACAAAAAGTTATTCCACCAAATAAAAAATAGAATTAGCCCAACGCAACACGGTTTTTTCAAAGGGCGCTCAACAACAACTAACTTACTCGAGTTTATTAACTCCTCTTTGAACGCAATGGATAAAGGTAATTATGTTGAAACCTTATATACTGACTTCAGTAAAGCTTTCGATCGCATTGATATACCCCTGCTTCTCTTCAAGTTACGAAAAATTGGAATTCATCCACAATTACTCAAATGGATTGAATCGTATTTGACAGATCGTCAACAAACAGTCAAATTTAAAGGTAGAATATCGAAACCTATTCAGGTAACCTCAGGAGTTCCTCAAGGCTCTCACTTGGGCCCTCTACTATTTATATTATTTGTAAACGACATTTCCTTTATTCTAAAACATGTAAAAATTCTTATTTATGCCGACGATATTAAACTTTTCATTGAAATTAAAAACGCTGATGATGTAAATACTTTTCGTAACGAGATAAAATATTTTTACATTTGGTGTAAAAAAAGCCTTCTTCAGCTAAACGTTAAAAAATGTAGTTCGATGGCTTTTGGCAGAAAAAGAACCATGCCAAGCAATATGATTTCCTTAGGAGATCAGGTAGTAGAGAAAAGTGAACGAGTTAGGGACCTAGGAGTCATACTCGACTCAAAATTAACATTCACTGATCACTACAATACAATTAATAATAAGGCTAGTAACATGCTCAGTTTCATAAAACGTTTCTGCTATAATTTCCAAGATCCATACACAATAAAAACACTTTTTAATTCCTAAGTCAGGTCACTTTTAGAATACTGTAGCATTGTATGGTCTCCGTTTTCTGCAACACATGTAAACAGAATAGAATCAGTGCGAAAACAATTCCTGTTATATGCACTTTGTAATCTACGATGGACGTCATTTCCCCTACCATCAAATGACGAACGCTGCAGACTTATTGACATTCAATCATTAAAAGCCCGTCGTGAATTCGCAATGATGTCATTTGTTAATGATATCGTATCTCAACGTGTCGATTCACCCGAAATATTATCAAAACTCAATCTTTATGTACCTTCTAGAAATTTACGAACTCGGACTTTGTTTTCTTTAAATCATCAACGAAACAATTATGCTAAATACGGGCCAATTAATCAAATGATGTTAGTGTATAACCAACACTGTGAAGCAATTGACTTTTCTATGTCGAGAACTAAATTAAAACAATATTTCAACTCAACGCGCAATTTAAATCGATAGAAAACATTCATTGTAATAATCCGTCAAGTGAAGAAATTATTATTCAATTATGTATAAACTCTTTTTTTTTTGCTCCCACTAGTATAAATAGCATATAGCATGTAAGTTAGTTTTAAACATATGTAGTCTACTTTTGTTTGACGAAATAAATAAATAATATAAAATAATAATATGAAAGAAGTGCTGACAGAGAAAAAGATAATAAACAAATATACATGCGTTAAGTACACATGCGGCTTCATAAGCTGCTTAAAATATGTTTCCTATCCCACATTAAAAGCACTGTTGTCGAAATACACAGCAAAGTGGAAGTGAAAAATGTAGCAACGTAATTTTGAATTCTTCTTAAAATTGTGACCCAGAAAATAACCCATTCCAGGCACTTAAGGTTTAAAACATTGCGCTTGTAGCGCAGTGTTTAAAAATAATCGTAGCTCGAAAACTATGAAAGTTGATATTCCATAAAAAACGAACGGTGTGAACTAAAAAAAATAATAAAAACTATTCGGAAACTGCATGAATAGGGACTTTAAGTCTCCGCGCTTCTTCATTTTCTCTTAAACTAATCGTAGACAATCATGCGATTCAGGATGTTTCCAAAAAATGTTTGAGCAAATACCAATGAAGTCCAAAAAATTGGCTAATATGCCACAGGCATCAAATCGGGAAAAACGCATTTTAAAGTTTTTTGTCGGTACAAAATATTTTGACTGTACATGATAACATTTTTGTTGAGTACCTATATCACCCTTCATTTATACTGGAACCTTACCATTGATGTGAAACAGAGAAATCTGCGAGAAAATTTCACTTGCCGAGTATTTTTAACACAGTAGCCGTTTTTACCTTTGTTATATTTACTAAACAAAGGTTATACAATCGGTCTAAAAACGCAAAATCGATCCAAGTGGTAAATTCCATTCGACTCAGCTCGACAAACTGAGCAATGTCTGTTCGTGTGTATGTGTGTATGTATTAGGGTGTCCCAAAAAAAAAATCGATGTTGAAAAAGTCAAAGTGATCAGCCCTAAACTGGAAGATAATGTTATTTATAGCATTTTTGCAGAACATTCCGACCTTCTAAAAAATTGTTTTCAGGTTGCCCAAACGTGATTTATAAAAAAAATGACTTTTTTAAGCTACAAACCCACTCTTTTGCACTTTTTTGAATTCCGTTCGATTCCCAAATTTTTCCATATATTTTTTATTTTTGTGGGGTTGTTTTTAAATATTTTGCATGGTTCAGTTCAGCATTGCATTCAGTTTTTTGACTCCCAGGGCCCAATAAACATCACAACAAAATTAATTTTTAGATAAAACCCTTCAAAACACATATAAAAAAAAATTTGATCAAGAACAGACATTTTTACTGCAAAGCGGGATTTACGACGAAAATTTACATGAAAAAAGATACTTGATATCTTATCGGGGAGCTGAGATATTAGCATTTTTCTAAGTGATGGAAAACTATGCATTTTAACAAAAATGTTAAATAACGGTTTTATTTTGGGATATAAAAAATAACAATGTTCAGAAAACAAATGCATTTTTAGATGGCTGATAACTTAGTAGAAGGTTTAAAAATTCGGAAAAATCTGCGAAAAAAGTTAGAACGAAAATTGTGATTTTTAGTGCCTGCTAACAGAAAACTCAATGTTGCTCGTAATATGTAAGAGATAGAAACATGATGTCTTCGGTAAAGTTTCTTGTTTTAAGATAACCTAAAACTTTGTCAAAGACACCTTGCATTTATTCTATTCTGATTAAAAAGTAAATTTTTTATCTCACTCATTGGTGGATTGAACATCCATATTTCTTCATCAAAAGATGCATTTTTGAATATCCTAAAACTTCTCCCAACATACCTTATGGGAATAATCAACATTTGAATCACTATTTAGGAAATCATACGTACAAACGGCAAAATAAAACACTGTGCAATGGAGCTATTAAGCTTCAGTGGCATTTTTGACAAAATGCATAGTTTTCCATCACATGTAAAAACGCCAATATCTCAGCTTCCGGTAAGATATCAAGGATCGTCTTAAATCCCGCTTTGTAGTAAAAATTTCAGTTCTTGATCAAAAATATTTTTTATTTGTGTTTTATCTGGAAATTATTAGAAAAATTCACTTTCTTGTGATGTTGAATGGGCTCTGTGAGTCAAATAATTGAATGCGATGCTGAATCAAACCATGCAAAATATTCAAAAACAATCCTACAAAAATAAAAAAAATATATGGAAAAATTTAGGAATCTAATAGATTTGAAAAAAGTGCAAAAGAGTGGTTTTGTAGCTTGAAAAAATCATTTTTTCATGAATCACGTTTGGGCAACCTAAAAACGATCTTTCAGAAAGTCGAAATGTTCTACGAAAATGCTATAAATAACATTTTCTTTCGATTCAGGGCTGAGCACCTTGACTTTTTCAACATCGATTTTTTTTGGGACAGCCTAGTATGTATGTATGTGAACGCAAAATGAATCTGTGGAGGGCCAAGAGATGCATTACAGACTCAGTTCGACTGAATGAACAATGCCTGCATGCATGTGTATGTGTACCTGTACGTATGTATGTGTAGATATGTTGTTGTTGTGAAATATATTGAAATCAAACAAAACAAACATGAAAAAATGCCACATTTCTTACAGAACGCATTATCCGCTTTTGGTGTTCAAAAGTGCAAATGGAAGCTAAAACTCTTGTAAAATCATACTGGGCGAGTTTTTTTATTGGCAGCTTGAGATTTAGAATCTTTACCAATGAATTTTTAGAAATGGGACAAAATGGGTAAAAATACATGGGTAAAAATACTTTTTGGATCATTTTTCTCTCTAGTTTCCTTTATTTCTTTCTATTCATCTCCCTTTCTCTCGGTCTCTTTTTTTTTTTTTAAACCGCTATTCATTTCTCAAAGGAACTGAGAGTAAAAGACAACTGTGTAGTGTGTCCTAACTTGTGTAAATTAATGAACCTTTTGTTTTAAACAGCTACGACTGCTTTTTACTGACAATTTTAAATAGATTTAAAGAAAACTTCTGATGAAAGTTTCATAAAGTTCTGAAAGTGTTTTGGATTTTACCATACAGCCTAGGCCTTTTTAACGAGTTACGTTCGACTGTGGTCCAGAAATGAAAAAAGGTGGTCAAAAGTCATTTTCTCGAAAACGTTACATTTTAGAGCAATACTGTCTTCGGGAAAGTTTTAGAGTAAAAAAAGACCCTTCTTCGGACATTAACAGATCCGTGATGAATCCCCCTACAAGTGAGATAAAAAGAATATTTTCTCCAAAAAGCAATATTTGTTATCGCTGTCTTTGGCAAAGTTTTCCAAAATAACATAACAAAAAACTTTGCTGAAGACACTAGGTAGCTATTTTTCAATCTTACTGAGCTATCTGATTATGTTCAATGATGTTTTGAAATAAAGGTTTTTGCCGTTAAAATTCATATTTTATACCACTATACCTCTGATATTCTCACTGAACTTTTAAAACAACATCAGACCTTTATTTTTTATATGTTATAGCAGACTTTATTTTATGATAATTAGGTTCCTATAAATTTTTCCTGCCAAAAAATTAACTTTTGACAAGTAATTTTCAATTTTCTGCCGTTTCCCAGCACATCCCACGGCAAGATTACCACCAATTGAATTGTCTATGTGCTCTGCACACTCGTCAGTTAAAATTTCTTGCAGAAATTTGCAGAAACTGACAAAATCATGGAACAAAACAACTTTAACGTAAGTTTATTTATGTCACGTTGATCAATAGCGGATCTTTGTTGGAAAAAACATAGCAAGCTTTGCATTTTTTCGTTTTGATGCATCTTTTCAGTTCGTGTATCAATAATCGATCGTTCTCGATCGGGGAATTTTATAACGAACATTTTCAAATTAAGAGGAAGGAAATCGGTTCAGTAGTTTCTCCGCAATCGTAAACATGACAAAGTCATTTTTTGAGAAACACTATTCGGAGACAAACGCGTGTAAAGTTTCACCTTCTTCTTTTGCTCAGTTAATAATATTGAATTTCATTGTAATCGGATTTTTAGTTTAGAGATTATGGTTCAAAATGTGAAAATCATGAAACATCAATATCTCAGAAACTACACAACCGATTTGAACAAAATTGGTTTCAAAAGAACGGGCTACCCAGAAAACCCTCAAGTTTTGAATTTCATAAAGATTGAACTTGTGGTTCAAAAGTTATGAAAAGAAACGTGTTCTGAAGACTGTTTAATCTCACTCATGTTTCTCAGAGATGGCTGTACCGATTTTCATAAAATCAGTGTCAAATGAAAAGTCTAATTGCCCCATAAGACCCTATTGATTTGTTTTGTAATCGGACTATTACTTTGCCTGTTATGTTTAAAAATGTGAAATCCAGCTATGCAAAGGAACATATTCCGAAGACTACTTGGACTCACTCACTTTTCTCAGAGATGGCTGACCCGATTTCCACAAAATTAGTGTCAAATGAATGGTCTAGCTGCCGCAGAAGACCCTATTGAATTTTACTGTAATCGAACTGTAACTTCATTTGTAATGTGCCGAAATGTGAAAATCACGAAACTTCATTATCTCAGAAACTATACAACCGATTTGATTATTATTATCAGATGAGCGGGCTAGTTAAGGGTTAACTGATGAATTATGATTGAACACGTGGTTTCAAAGTTTGGCTGCCCTACACGTTCCCATTTTATTTGATTATAATCGAACTTAAGCAACCATTATGTATTAAATTGTTAATAAAACAACGAAAGTCTATTATCTCAAAGAATACATGACTTATTTGAACACAACTAGTGTCATACGAACGAGTCATCTCTCAAACTTACAAATAACAGACTTCATAACAATTTGATATGTGGCTCAAAAGTTATGGAAAGAAGAGAATTCAAAGGCTATTTAAAACTATACCTGCTTTGATCGATATATGTGGCCTCAACATAATTTAAATGTGGTGTCGTACTATTTGAACGTTCCAAGTTAATTGATTACTTGCGGTTTGTTTGAAGTCTGCAAATGCACGACGAATCGGCCATAGGATATGATCAAAGTCAAATAACAAATCGTTTGAAATGATTGGTTTTATCGAAATGACAACATCCTCGTCTTTTGGCTTCTGTACATCGCCTTAATTCTGAATATATTCATATTGGGTGGTATTCTGTCATTATCAGCAGCCTTTCTGGCATTAATCTGACACCGGAAATACCCATATTGGGAGGTATTTTTGGTTGTTTTCCAGAAACTAAAAGTGGTCGTCTTCAAATTCAAAATAGTGTCCAGGGTCAATGTTTGGTTTCTATGCATCATCACGTTTACGGAAATATCCATATGAGTATTATTCGGTCATTTCCGACTGTTGCCTATAAGTTGCCATTTAGCAATTCAAAATGGTGCTTGAGGTCAATTGTTAGTTCCTTGCAACATTCTGGTTCCAGAGATACTCATATTGGATAGTATTTGTTTATTTTAGGCTGTTTTTCACAAACCGGTAGTCGCCATCTTGGATTTCAAAATGGTATTTAGGATACTGGTTCAAGAAAAACTCATATTGAGTGACATTTGGTCACTTTGGACTGTTTTTCAGAAGCCGAAAGTCGTCATTTTGGACTTTAAAATTGCCTGTGAAATCAATTTCTGTCATATGAACGTAATTCTGGTTCCGAAAACATTCATATTGAATGGTATTTGGTCATTTCCGGCTGTTTGCCAGACACCGGAAGTCACCATCTTAAAATTCAATATTGTGTCTGTGATCAATTTTTAGCTTTTGTGCATCTTTCTGGTTCCAGAAACACTAATATTTAATGGGAATCGTCCATTTCAGGCTGTTTTCCAGAAACCGGAAGTTGCCCTCTTACAATTCAAAATGTTGTCTGAAGTCGATTTGTGGCTCCAGTGCATCATTACGGTTCCGGAAATACCCATATTGGGTGGTATTTGGTCATTTGCCGCTGTTTTTCCGTTACCGGAAGTCGCCATTTTGGATTTCATAATGGCATTTTTGAACGGCATACTGGTTAAAGAAAAACTCATATTGGGTGGTATTTGGTCATTTTCTGCTATTTTCAGAAACCGGAAGTCGCCATCTTAGAATTCATGCTATCTGTGGTCGATTTTAGCTCCTGTGTATTATTCTAGATACAGATATTATTTTAATGGGTGGAAATCGGCCATTTTCGGCTGTTCAGAAACCGGAAGTTGCCATCTTACAATCCAAAATGTTGTCTGAGGTCGATTATGGAACATATTTGTTACCACTAAAAACATTCACCTGCCAATATGGTTCCATTTAGTTGATTAGTTCGCGAGATGTGCAGAAATTTGTGAAGAAACGTGTACTTTCAGAAGAGGGAGGGGCGTCAAACCATTATGGACATATTTGTTACCTCTAAAAACATTCACATACCAAATTTGGTTGTATTTTCTTGATTGGTTCTTGAGCTGTGCGAAATTTGTGTTTCATTTTTATGGGATCCCTCCCTTATAGAAGAGGGAGTCGGGTTTCAAACCATTATGTACATATTTGTTACCACTAAAACATTTACCTGCCAAATTTTGTTCCATTTGGTTGATTAGTTCTCGAGATGTGTAAAATTTGTGTTTCATTCAACTATTATGGACATATTAGTTACCCCTCAAAACATCCACATGCCAAATTCGGTTTCATTTGCTTGGTTTGTTCTTAAGTTGTGCAGAAATTTATGTTTCATTTGTATGGGACCCCTCCCTTCCAGAAGAGGGAGGGGTCTCAAACTATCATAGAAACCTTTATCGGCACCAAAAACCCCTACATACAAATTTTCACGTCGATCGGTACGATAGTTTTCGGGCCTATATGGATCAGACAGACAGACAGACTTGACTGCATTTTTATATGTAAAGAATACAACATCAATATTTTAGAACCTAGAGAGTGAATATACATTTATTGGATTGAAGCGTTCATGTAAATCTATTTTTACAAATCAAAAATTGAATGAGAAAGGCTGGGTCTGACCGCTAGGTGGATTAATTTAGGTTTTTTATTTTTGTAGGGTTGTTTTTTGAATATTTCATCTTTCAATTTAGGGCTGAGCACCATGACTTTTTCAACACCGATTTTTTTTGTGAGACCCCTTATTGTATATGCAACAAGTTAATTATTTTTCCTAGTAGTACTTCAACTGGTATTGCTATGATAGTGACCATAATTTTATGCTAGTTGTTTTTAGCACTGAGCTTGTTTTGCGTTTATTTGTAACATGTGATTGGCAAAAATTCATATTTTTCTAATCAATTTAGCAACAAAAAGCTTTTTCTTGTGATTTTTTGAGAGCACCGGGTATGAGAAGAAGTTTTTGAGGTTTAAGCAAAAAGTGATGAGAAATTACATGGGACTATTATGCATTTATGGGCAGTTTATGTGGGTATTGGTATTTGTATGCTGTGGTATATGACAGGTGTATGTTGTTTTTTGTGAAATGTCCATGGATTATTGTGTATGGTGTTTGTATGTTTGGTGTGTGTTATATACTATGGCAGAATTAAATCTTCACACCCACCATAGTCCCACGGCGAGCCTACATTTGTGCACTCAAGCACACACCCTTTAACTTTTTAGTTTTATTTGGTTATCAAAGGAACTATTATAGAACTTCCTACATATGACGGTTGGCATAGGATGGCTGTAAGGAATACTTGCGGATATATTATTATATCCGCAAGATATATTATATTTTATGGCTATCAAATAAAACCAAAATATGATCAAAGACTTAATGTTAATTTACATAAAACGAAAACAAACCAATCCTCAGTCTCTGAAGCATTTTGATTGTTGTTTAAGAGTCCCTCTACAATTATGAGTCAGTTAACGTGTTCTCTGAAGGTTCAAAAATAAATATAAAATCGGAGAAATTATCAACTATCAATGTTTCACTATCTATCTCCGTGTTCTGATGTGTACTTTCGATCGACAATTAGTTTCATTGCAGCTGATGTGTTTAAATAGGTTAGGAAGAAAAATATCACTTACATAGCAAAAGACACAATTATGGGTCACTTTTGGCATTCAAAATCATTTAGACTATAAAATCGTTAAAATATATCACAAAAGTCATTTCATTGTTTTGTGTGAAAATGGCTCAGTTTCGTGAGAATAGATGTATTTTCGTAAAAGTGACCTATAATTGTATTATGTTTTGGTTGTATCCAGCCAGTAGTTAAAAAACTTCTAACTCAGTGTGCAAATTTGATAATAATTTTCATATTGTTTTGTAAACACTACATCCAATCGTATTCTAAGTAAAGACCATGACAGTAAAAGTACGAGTTTCAAATAATTTATAACAGCGAAATAAAAATACAAGAAAAGTATCTCAAATTGATTTTACTACGCCTCAAAAATAGAAAAATTATTTCGTTTATATTGAATAAGTGAATAAGAGTGGTATTTTGATACGAACTTTCCAGTGTGACTTTCAATACGATTTAACTGGTTTACCTTTCTCATTACACTAAAGTGGACTATAAATTGGCAATCAACTTTATTTGCGGTCATTTTTCCATAGGCATTCTGAAATGTATCTTTTAGCCAAAGTTATTCAAATTAGTGGTAATTCTCAGAATCGCTGCCAACTAAAAAAATAGTTTCAAGTGAATTAAAATTAAAACAATACAGTGTTCGGTGATATATGTTTAATCTATTGTGAAATTAATAGCTAGTAAATTACGGTAGAAAAATTATGTCAGAATGCAAAACCCATAGGAAGCAAGCTTTCTTCCCACGAACGATCATGCTACCTCTCTCGCGCACTTACTTGACAACGTTAGTGGGCGGAGTCCACTTGTACTCCTCGAACACCTTCATGACAGCCTTCGTGAGCTTCTCCTTATCATTGGCGCCGAGCTTGTTGTCTTCGATCGAACCCGTCGCGTAAACAGCCACCTGAATCGCCGAACCACCAGCGCCACCACCACCACCACTGCAAATGATCGACGATCCTTTACCACTGTTCACAATGTTGTTGTTGTTGTTATTGCTACTGCCGCCATTGTTATTGTTTTTAATTAACGCAACGTTGTTATTATTAGCCATATTGGTACCTCCGCTACCATTAGACATTTTGACGAGGTGATCTTTTCTTCCCAATACCACCACTTTCATGTCATCCAAGGTTAGTGAATCCTGGTGCATGCTGCCGCTGCTCATAGTCTCTACCGTAGCTAAAACCGAGGTAGAGAGATACACAACCACAGTACACTGGACTCGATTGTAGTTTCTCACTGTTACCCACCAATTATACACTCTAAAGGATCTGCTTCCAAAGCTACGTCACTACCGTGCGCGACGGAACATGAGATCGCAAATATTAAGCTGAGCGACAATCGGCTAGCCCCTCAACGTTTCAGTGGGGAAATTTACTTTTCGCCGCTGTAAGTCTGCCTGTGAAGCACGAAACACACACGACACGGATCAAGTCTCGATCGAAACTGACTGAACCATCTGAAGCTGCGTGATGGACTCGGCCAGTAGAAAAACCGGGCTGGGCCCGGACGAGTGAAAGAGGAAGAGAGTGAACTAATGTGAAGAAAGAGCACGGTATGCGTGTATGTGAGAGTGCACATGAGTGAGCGAGTAGCGAATGGTATGTAAATTTTCGATCATAGGCAGCTCTAAGACATTCGAGTGGTTTCGTCATGTACGTTTGTAAGATTGAGTTAGAGCACAGTTTTCCGTTTTAATTCTACTTAATTCAGTTGATAATTAGAATTGGCTAATAAAAATTAGAATGAGCTTAGAAACTGCATCAACCCTCAAATTGATAGTGCCCTTTGTATAAATCAGAACACGTGCCCCTGAATTTGTGGTCGTTAGTTTAGAGACCGCGACGCATGCTTCCAACCTCCTTTGGAGCGCATGTTTTGGTTCAGATAGAAGCGGTACCGCCGGAAGGGAGGATTGTAGCCGCGGTTGGGGTCGCTAGGAGTAGGAAAGATCACACGACGTTGAACAAGGACGGATTGAGTTCCTGCGCATTTAGATCGAGTTCAAGCGAAGAGGGGTACGGGTGAGAATATGATTTGTAGACTTTATTGATCTGAATCTTTGCTTCATGTTATCTGGAGTATGTCATGCCTTTTGACAGGGGGGAATTTGGTTGCAGTCGGGGATATTTTGTAGTAAATCCCTTCTTGTTTATGTTGATTTTAGGAGTAACGAGATAAGAGCGTTCAAAACGCATTGATACGAGCAAGATAATCAATGACGTTCCATAGGAATAACTTTTGGTTCGTTTAAATTAAGCTTGGGTAAAAATCCAGGCTTCCATTCGAACCTTCTGTTACCCAGAATTCTAAAATACCGGGATACAGTTCTTTTAACAAATCAAGTCACTGTCACTGTTATTCCATTGTTCAAAGTAACGTGATTAGGATCTAGAAAGGAAACTATAACAACTATAACAGCAGTGACAGCTTCAGTATAACAGCTTAAAAGTGAGGATTGAAAGTGAGTTCGAAAACTTGCACACTTGAATCTATTTTGCGTTTGAGTAGGAACCCCATTGAGTTAACAAACTTTAAAACCTTACTTAAGACGCTGTATGTACCGTGCGGATTTGAAATCCGTATCCTTAAGCACTCGAGAATATTGGTTGATCAATATAAAATCAGATAATCTAAGTATCTTTTTCATGATAGTTTCTGGCAATGTTTTTTTTTATTTTATCGATATTCACAATCACAGGATCGATAAACTGCTCTTAATTGTGTTTAAATCATGTAAACAACTCCCATCTCTTGATTCGAAATCCGTACAAAATCCATACACATTTGATTAAAAATCCGTAAAGCAATGCGATAGCTACGAACAAATATGAAAGATTGTTGGTATTTTCCCGATGGAAATTGTTCTGTCACTGGATCAATGTTTGAATTACTTACTCCAACATACACACTTCAAGTAGATTCATTCTTAATGTATTGATAATGTTCAAATAAGGGTTTCGTGACTCAATCGGTAAGACCACGGTGTGGGAGACAAGAACACAGGAGTAATAAAAAAAATAATAAATAAACTAAATGAATGAAAATAAATCAGGATATTACACGTAAGCATTTACTCCCCTAAAAAGAAATCCTCTTTCCGTTCTCTTTGCAAGTTGAAGTGGAATATTATATTCTAATAGGACTGTCATTCGTTTGAGGGGAATTCTTGTTGAGGGGAAAATATTCGTTCATGTGATGAAGCAAGCGGGGAATGCTATATAAGCGTGTGTTAGCCTTACTGGGGCTCATTCTTGTGACGAATTTCAACGGCACCACACCATGGAGAAGAACCAAGGACGATCTTTGGCGATGGGAAGCGGCGAGAAAGCAAAGAAGCCGAAATCTGCTTCTTTGCCAGCGAGGAAACCCGACAACCAGGATGCAGCGAAAAAAAACGAAAAGCGTGGGACGCTACTGATGTCTATCCAGCAGCAGCAGCAATGGAGCGAAGCTTTGGTCAGGAAAGGCCTACGACACGAAAGTTCAAAGTCACAATCGGTTCACGACAATGGCGCAGATCACGTTCCCACACGGTAAGTTTTGAAATTGTGTTTTTTTTTCGAGAAAAACGATAAGGTGTGCATTTTGTGCAACAGCTTCAACCGACGGAAGGGCGGTGAAGCGTAAGCATATTTTGTATTTTTTCTCTCTCGACGGAAGGGCGATGAGTAGAAGTTAGAATAATTATTGTTTGGACCGATGGAAAGACGGTCTAGTGTGCATTTGTGCAACAGCTTCAACCGACGGAAGGGCGGTGAAGCGTAAGCATATTTTGTATTTTTTCTCTCTCGACGGAAGGGCGTAGAGTAGAAGTTAAAATAATTATTGTTCAGACCTATGGAAAGACGGTATAGTTTTTTTCTTCTCGACGGAAGGGCGATGAAGAGTGATAGTTCTGGTATAAACCGATGGTATGGCGGTTTTACACAAACATATGTAAGGAAAAAAGTAATCTTCTCGACGGAAGGACGATGAAGAGAAAAGTTGTAAGCGCTGATGCAACTTAGAGAATACATATTGTGTCATTTTCGGTATTTTATCGACGGAAGAGCGATTAGCATGATGATTGTTGCATGAACCGATGAAAAACCGGTTTTGGACGCATGTTCTTCACAAAAGCTTGTTGATGGAAGAACGATGGAGAGAAAATTGCATGGACTAATAGAAAGGTGCCATACATATTTTGATTTTGATTTTTTCGACGGAAGGGCGATGAAGAATGATTTTGTTTTTTGCTTGTACCGATAAAGAAGCGGTCAAGTGTATTGACGATAGATAAAGTTGGATGAATAAAGAGGTTCTCATCAAAGACATTTTTTTTTTGTTGAAGTGATGAAGAAGATAAATTTCTCATCAACCAATAATAAAATCAGCTGATTTAATTTTTTTTTGTAATGGGCATTAACATTCTGTTGAAACTGTTTTATCTTTCAGAAACAAACCTCCAAAAGAAAAAATGACGAAGAAAGAAGCGTCAAAGAAATCTAAAGATGTGGAAAATTTATTAAAAGAACTGGAGGATACAAAAACTCGTATGCTAGCATTGGAACAGGCTCTGAAGCAAGAGCGTGCACAAAACGAAGCATTGAAAGCGAGCATGGAAAAGGCGAACAACACTAACGATGAGGGAAGTGTCGACTTTAGTGGCCAAGCACCGAGGTCATCGAGTACCCAACGCACCGAAATTTTACTCAATCCCGAAGAATCCCGATTTGTAACATCGGTGAATCAACTTTCCGTGTCTTCATTAAATGTTCCAGAATGCGTTCCGTTGACAAACGACGGTGAAATAACTAGACAGTCGTTTGATACATGGAAAGACCTCTTGATAGATTCGATGAAGCTGGCAGGAATCGAAGATGAAGCGACTCAGTTTATACTATTTCGGGTTAAAGCTGGCTCCCGGTTGCTCGGAATTTTTAAAAACACAAAGTCTACAGAAGATTCCCCCAGCGAGGAAAATAAACCTTTTTCCAACGCGATGCACCGTTTAAAAGTATATTTTGGGTCGAGTTCGGATATTATGCTGCAGCGGCGAAAACTCACTTTGATCACACAAAAACCAGACGAATCAGATTTGCAATTTGTCAACAAAGTTACAAATTTAGCCAGGCTTTGTGAATTTAACGAATGTAAGGAGACCGAAGAAATAATAGGTACAATCGCGGGGCAGGCACAAAATCGTGAGGTTCGTACTGCAGCACTGAAAATACTAAACAGAGGAGGGTCTGTTACTGATTTAGTGGATAACGTACGTGAAATAGAGACGATCCGCTTGAACGAAGAATATTTTAGAAAAAAACACTTGCAGTCAGAGCCGACCGTTATCGCTCCTGTCAGAGCAGACTATCCTCGGAATCAATCGTCTCGCAATCGATTTCATCCGTATCAGCAGAAGAGAAATGCTCAGCAGACGTCAACTGGATTTCGATCTTCCAACAACTCGCGGTATATGGATCTAGCTGGGTGGCGTAATAATCAGCGCCAGGGATCGGGACAACGTGGAACGAGCTCCAATTTTCGAGAAGGGAAATGTTGGAGATGTGGTAATGTATACCACTTTTCATCGGATTGCCCAGCTATAGACAAAATGTGCAGAATTTGTGGTAAAGTGGGCCACTTCCAAAAGGTTTGCCGTGTCTCGACACAAAGACAGATCACAGGAAATCGGATATTAGAGGAAACAGAGAAGAGTTCTCAAATTGTAGCTGCTGTAGAGAAAATGGAGTTAGAAACGAATATTTCCGAGAATGTAAGTAAAGAACCAGAAGTTTAATATTAAAGGCTAGATAACATGGTTGCCTCCTAATGTTTTTTTTTTTCAACAAGTTATAATTTGACTATCGCAAATAAATATATGGATGTTAGCTTATAGAACGATTTTTATATCTTAGACAGAAAGAAAGCTAAACGAGTTCAACCATTTCATCTGGATTGTAAAATATATATAGTTCTAGAGTCAATTACTAAAATGTTCACATATTACAGATCGAACAAAAACTGTCTGTTAACGTGTTATCCACTATGAAGCCTAACGACGAAGGGATAATAATGGCGAAAGTTGCAGAACTGCAATGTGTGTTTTTGATTGACTCCGGTGCTCAAGTCAATACCTTTACTGAGGAGCTATTCCAAATACTGCTCAGTGATGCAAAGTATGCTGAGAGGGTGTTCAATTTACAGAAAAAAGCAGATAGATCTCTCAGAGCTTATGCTTCAACCGGGGAGATTGCAGTAAAAGCTACATTTGAAGCATACCTCTACGTTTCGGAGGATAGACCAGTTTTAATGGAAAAATTTTATGTGGTTGACGAGAAACAAGCTCTTATAGGTAGACCAACAGCCACAAGATATAGTATACTTATGCTCGGATTGAATGTTCCAGTTTCAACAGATAGAGTTCTTATGGGTTCGAGTTCTCGATCAGCGGAAATCTCATTTGTCAATGGAAGTATACCGTTTCCAAAATTTAATATTCCTGCAGTGAAAATAAGTTATAATAGAGATATCGCCCCATGTAGAAACATTTTTACCAACATTCCTCCCGCTATGAAACCTTTAGTCCAGAAAAGGCTCGATCAATTAGTTTCAGCAGAAATCATCGAACCTGTATGCGGTAACATGGAAAATTCCTTCTGCTCATCGGTTCTCATCGTACCGAAGGGTAAGGATGACTTCCGGCTTGTTATTGACTTGAGAGGACCTAACGAGTACATATTCAGGACTCCATTTGTGATGCCGACTCTTGACACAATTCTAGCGGAATTGAATGGTGCGTGTTGGTTTTCAACGATTGATCTTTCAAACGCATTCTATCACATTGAGCTCGATGCTGAATCGCGTCCCCTCACTAATTTTTACACTGAATTTGGTGTATTCCGTTGCGTAAGACTTCCGTTTGGGTTATCCAATGCCCCGGATATTTTTCAAGAATCGTTGGAAAAAATTATCTTGGATGGTTGTAAAGGTACTAAAAATTATTTGGACGACATATTGGTCTATGGAAAGACCAAAGAAGAACACGACTCCAACCTCGCTGCAGTGCTCTCGCGTCTCCGTAGCCATAACGTCCAACTCAATGAAGCGAAATGCGTTTTCGGCAGCCAGTCTGTTAAATTTTTGGGGTTTATACTTACACCTGAAGGATGGATGGTCGAAACAGATAAAAGAGATGCTATTAGGAGCTTCAGAAGACCTACTAACTGTTCAGAGGTTAAGAGCTTCTTAGGTCTTATTACATTTACTGATAAATTTATAATGAATCGGGCGGATAAAACAGAACGACTCAGAACTCTGGCTAAATCTAACCAATTCTACTGGTCAACTGAAGAGGAAGCGGAATTTGAATTCTTGCGTAACAATGCGCTAGACGTTATCAAACGGTTAGGCTACTATAGTATTGAAGACACACTTGAGCTATTCGTGGACGCTTCACCAGCTGCTTTGGGCGCAGTGATTATACAATACAACAAAACAGCAGAACCTCGAATTATTGCTTGCGCTTCAAAAACACTTACAATCACTGAACAACGCTATCCACAAACCCAGAAAGAGGCCTTAGCGGTAGTATGGGCGGTTGAGCGCTTTTCGTACTACCTTTTGGGACGATCATTCATCATACGAACCGACTCTGAAGCGAACGAATTCATATTCAGTACTAACCACCGCCTCGGTAAAAGGGCCGTTTCTCGAGCTGAATCTTGGGCACTTAGGCTCCAGCCCTATAATTTTACTATCAAACGAATACCAGGAGATCAAAATGTAGCTGACGCGCTCTCAAGATTAGTTTGTGTGACACAAGAAGCAGTTCCGTTTGAAGACGATGATTCCAATAACTTTCTTTACATGCTAGATTCTGGTTGCATGGAGATTTCATTGGACGAAATTGAGAAGGCAACTGAAAATGATAGTGAACTACTAGAAGTGAAGGAAGCGGTTGAATCTAATAAATGGCCGGAGTCTTTACGCAAATTCGAAGCACAAAAGAAAGAACTTTATATTTTGGGGCATCTTATATTCAAAAGCGATAGAACAGTACTGCCCAGAGCGCTCAGGAAAAAGGCAATGACATCGGCCCACGGAGGACACGTCGGAGAGACGGCAATGAAACGAATCATGCGTGGCTTTTTTTGGTGGCCCGGAATGTCGACTGACGTGATTCATTTTGTTAAAAACTGTGAAACGTGCGCTATGTTGGCCCGCAAAAACCCTCCTTTACCGTTATCTAGTAGAGTGTTACCAGAATCTCCTTGGGAAATAATTCAAATAGATTTTCTAACTATTCCGGGAGCTGGTACATTTTTGGTGGTAGTCGATACTTATTCACGATATCTATCGCTTGTTGAAATGAACCAAACGGATGCTTTTTCTACTAACAAAGCTTTGAGTCAAATATTTCAAACATGGGGGTGCCCAGCCATTCTTCAAAGCGACAATGGACCTCCATTCCAAAGTGCAGCGTTTATCGAATTTTGGGAAAACAAAGGTATAAGAGTCCGGAAATCAATTCCGCTTTGTCCTCAGACAAACGGAATTGTGGAACGACAGAACCAAAGCATAATTAAAGCAGTTGCTGCATCAAAAATCGAAGGGGAAGACTGGAAACTTGCACTGTACCGATACGTTCATCATCATAATACTGTTATACCTCATTCACGTCTCAATATAACACCTTTTGAGTTGTTAGTTGGTTGGAAGTACCGTGGTACTTTCCCTAGCCTTTGGAGTAATTCGGAAAGTAAACAATTAGATAGAATGGACATACAAGAACGAGATAGTTTAGCAAAGCTAACTAGCAAACGCTACGCAGATAAAGTTAGAGGAGCAAAGGAATCTGATATCGTCGTCGGCGATGTAGTGTTTATGGCTCAACAGAAAAAATCTAAGGTTGATCCAACATTCACTAACGACCGTTTCACTGTGGTAGCAAGAGAGGGTGCAAGAGTTGTTATTGTTAATAGTGGAGGAGTACAATATTCCAGAAATGTCCAGGACGTTAGAAAAGTTCCGCTATCAACAGACAGTTCAGATGATGGATATAATGAGCTTTTGGAGAACCCTTACGGAATAGAAGAAAAGGAGGACACTTCAAGAACAGAGTTCAAACTGCCTGGTAATACCGATTTTTTTGCGGTTCCATCAACGAAGCAAAACTCAAATTCAAGAGTTTTACGAAAACGAGAAAATTTAAAAAAACCAACACGCTTTAATGACGAATTTTTGTACACAGTTTTTTGTTGAGAGTAGAGTTAGCGGGGAATGTGGGAGACAAGAACACAGGAGTAATAAAAAAAATAATAAATAAACTAAATGAATGAAAATAAATCAGGATATTACACGTAAGCATTTACTCCCCTAAAAAGAAATCCTCTTTCCGTTCTCTTTGCAAGTTGAAGTGGAATATTATATTCTAATAGGACTGTCATTCGTTTGAGGGGAATTCTTGTTGAGGGGAAAATATTCGTTCATGTGATGAAGCAAGCGGGGAATGCTATATAAGCGTGTGTTAGCCTTACTGGGGCTCATTCTTGTGACGAATTTCAACGGCACCACACCATGGAGAAGAACCAAGGACGATCTTTGGCGATGGGAAGCGGCGAGAAAGCAAAGAAGCCGAAATCTGCTTCTTTGCCAGCGAGGAAACCCGACAACCAGGATGCAGCGAAAAAAAACGAAAAGCGTGGGACGCTACTGATGTCTATCCAGCAGCAGCAGCAATGGAGCGAAGCTTTGGTCAGGAAAGGCCTACGACACGAAAGTTCAAAGTCACAATCGGTTCACGACACACGGAACTCAAATTCAGTTCTCAAATCAACAGTGTTTTCGGATTTCCAATTTGTTTAAATGTCTTGAAATTTAAGAGTTTTTGAAGTAGAATACTTCTCTCAGGAAGTTCGGCTACATAGGGATGTGAAATGAAAATCTAAAACCGAAAAAAGTGAAAAATATGTCCAATTTCAAATGCTAATAAATCGGTTAGTATTCGTTGGATTTCCTTCGTTCTTGCAGCAATAGATTGGAAAATCTTCTAAGATTCTTCCTAAAATAAGATAGTTGTAATTTTATTATTCACACTGTTGTACTATTGAAAATAGTCAAGCCTTGTCAAAACGAAAAATTCGACCTCTGATTGGTCGTTATATGCTTGCTTCCCAAGCACGGTCGACAGGATCATATACCTTGCAATTGAAAACATGCTATTTGGCCTATATAAGAGCCTGTTTCAGCCGGAGCCGCTCATAATAGTTCTAGACAGCGACAACAGCAGACGTCCCTCCTTAGCAGCAGCACTAGCCCTGTGGTTGGTCACCACGTCTCAGGAGCAGCGCGGTTTTTCTCAGCGTGTGTCGCCAGACAGCCACTATTCCCCCCGTGTTCGGGCAGCATGAAGATTGCCATCAGGAAATCCAATTTTGGAAATCAAAATGCCTTTTTGAAGGCAAATAAACAAGTCATTGAAAGTTAATAATTTTTGTCAACGCAAGCAAGCATTCTGTGTTGCATCCTAGCAATTTAAATTTGTCGCACCCGTCTAATTTACTGAATGTGAAATAGCTTCCACAGTGCATGTTGTCCGTGTATCTCAATTCCCCCAATGTTAGGGCAGCTAAAGGTTGTAATTAGCAACCGATTTTGAACCGCAAAATGCTTTTTTCAAGGTAAATAAAAAAATAATTGAAGGTTAATAATTTTCTGGCATCAACACAAGCAGACATTCTGTGCGGGATGCAATCAAATTCTGTTGTAGTTGTCCAATTTTTACTATATTTAGTAATCCCCCCACTGTAGGGGCAGCGCAAAGGCTGCGATCAGCATGACCAACTTCAAATAACAAACGGTTAACGTTTATTCACTAAAAATTCATCCAATTCAAAACAGGTTTTTGTCTGAGTACAATAATTTGCACAAAAAGACATTAAAAATTTTACCGCATTATAAGATCCGTTTCTCCAGTCATGCCTTGTGAACGTGAAGGTTCCCTATCACAGACATAGATTTCGTGCTCCAGCACGTTAAAACACGTGAAAATTGTCTTTTTACTAGTGAGTGCAACATTTCTTGGAAGTGTTTTATTATTCTCGGGTAAGAGACTACGAGTGCATTTATTGCATTTATTGAGAAATCCATCGGAAGTGTATTCAGTGCTATGTCTAAATATATGAACGCCAAATACAAGCGTGATGCTCGGAAACGCGCGAAGGACCAGCATGGAGGAAGTGCATCGAAGAAACCAAGTACCAGTACGGAGGTCAATTTAAAAGCAGCCAGAGGTAACACGTGTCCAACCTCTGGTTGGGACGCTGGAGAAGGGCCTTCTACTAGAGGTAGGAGAAATCGAACCATTTTTAGGACAACCAAACAAATGAATTGAAGATTTAATATTTTCTTGTTCTGAGCTTCAACCAAAAGTTAATTATCTTAATTTGAATTCACATGTACATATACTCTGACTGTTGAAACTTGTTTGCGCCGCAAAGAGTTTGTACTTTTCCTGTTCAGTGAGGCCGTATTTATATGTGCAAACTGAAATTGAGTAGTACTTCAACTTCGTTTGCACAGAATTTTCAATACTGCCAATGAGCGGTCAACATTTATTTACTAGGAAAAATGACTGACACGCAAGCAGCCGGGTTATCTTTCTTGTAAAAGTATTCTACTTCAACCTTGCGGCCGTGGCTTTGCACACAACCTTCCTGTGATTTTTGTGCTTGCCTAGGCTGACCAGATTTTCTCGGGATTAAAACGGGACAAATGGGTTCAAAAAACGGGACACATGATAAAATTGATTTTTGAAAATTCTTACCAACCAAAGCATGCAAACAATTGAACATTGCTTTGATGCACTTACCCGATCCTGAATTTGTGTGATTTTTTGCAAAGAGTTCCTGAAATTTGTCGAATGATGATCGAGATTTTGACTAACAATTATCATGGTCCCAACTCCCAACTTTCAATCGCGACTTTTTCGTCAGTTCACGATAGGGGATGTCCTTCCAGTAGTGCGGTACTTTCAGGAAGGCACGAAACGTACTCAGTAATATTAAACAAATCCTGGCTGCTTGGAAACTTATTTTCCATTTAGGAAGAGTTTCAATGCAAAGCTCTATGTAAGATTTTTTCAAGGAGTATTCGAAAACGGTACAAAATGGCAAAAAGACGGGACGGTTAAAAATAGTCGAAAAAACGGTACTGTCCCGTTCAAAACGGTACGTTTGGTCAGCCTGTGCTTGCCAAACTAGATAACTGTGACAATTGCAATTTAAAAGTAAGAAAACGAGAAATCTCTGAGCAATTCTCGCTGAAACCGTCCTACTGCTGACATGAGGTTTTAAAAAAAGGATACGTTTGTGCCTAAATGATGGAGTAGTGAAAAAATGAGAAAATCCCTTTGGTTAGTTCATATTGATGAACCCCTCGAGCACAAATCGGCTAAACGGTTTTTAGAAAAATTGATTCTTGAGCAATTCTTGATCTTTTCATTGATCTATTTCGCTTGAATTTGTCATTCATACAACACACACATCGTTTTAAAGAGGAATAATAGAGCTTTCATTTGAAATAGAAAAAATTGGCCGCTATCTTGGATTTCATCAGAAAAACGTGTTTTTGAGCAAGTTTGCAACCACCGATTTTAATTTTGACATCACCATTAAAAAGCTGAGAAAAATGCTTTAAGATACATTCAAAAAAATTAGGTGAGCTTTGAGTTTACTTTGCCATTTTAGTCTCTTTTCGAAATCGAGCTTCAAACAGTTCAACGCATGACGTGCGGCCAATATCAAATCAATGCAATTCGTTCATTCATTCTTGAATGATGAATCTGTCAGTTGAATAGAAAAAAGTGTTATGAACATGGTATGAACAGCAAAATGATTTTTTCTGGTATGTTTTCTTATCATTTTGATTTGGCCCTTTTTTAAATCACGTAATAAAAGTCGCAAAATATAAATTAGCATCGAAACAATAATACCTATGAATAGAATAAAAATAGACAAGAAAAAATATTCTGTTCACCTTCTGTCGTATTAGTCGCTTCATTGTTCAAAGAATTAGGAATCGTCGGCGAATAAAGTATAATCTCCCTCTATTGTGACAAATGGTGATTCGTTTATTATGAATTCCAGTAAGCCTTCAACTTTCGTAATAAGCCCTACTCGCTGCCGCAATCCGTCTCTTCACCTCGCGGCTCACCTCGTCACAGGCCAATCAATGTCGTCTGCGAAGCCCATGGTCCGTAGAAGTTCGTCCCACTGGAAAACTGCATTGGTATTCTCCAACAAAGGCTTCCTGCAACGGCCTCAGTCGCTGGAACAGGATACAAGAGAGAATTTATAAGCGAAATTGAGGAGGGTTATGCCTTGATAATTCATACAGTCGAGTCTTCCAACCAGTCCGTTGTTCCTCAGACCATACTCTTAAGATAATCTTTGAACAGATTAGCCGAGTAGTCGTTTTCCCCAGCGGATTTTTGGTTATTCAGTTCTTTGCAAGCATTCTTCACTTCGTCCAATGTTGGTGGGTCCATAACTTTTCCGTCCTCCCCAAATTCTATCATCTTCTCCTCGACGACTCTCCTACCTTCTTCACCATTCAACACCACTTCAAAATGTTGCTTTCAATCCCTGGTCACCTGCGATTTATCGGTAATTCCTTCCCGTCATTACACATGGCAGGTACTGGCACTGTCCGGTTCCTGATTCCGTTAATCGTTCTATAGAAACTCCTCGTGCCTGGTGGAGCAATTTTCGCCCTCCGCGAGGACGCGATCGTAGTGCCCACGTTTCACACGACGGTGAAGCCTCTTTTCGGCAGCCCTTGCCTCTCGGTATTTCTCCCGCATCTGACGCGTCACACGATTAGCTGCTAGTAACGTGTTGGTGTAGGTCTCCTCTTCCGTCACCTTTTTATTGGGGTGTCTCCAGGTGTGCTTCCGAATGTACAGATATGCAAAATGGGTACTACAGATGACCATTCCCCTGACCGCGGGGAAGTTCACTAACCTCAAGCCGTTGACGTTGGTGGTAGAGTTAAGGCTTTCCCTACCTCCTAGAACTCGCCTCGTCCGACTTGTGCGTTCATATCTCCGATGAAGGTTTTTATGTCGTGTTGTGGACACTCTCCATACGTTTTCTCAAGGAACCTATAGAACTTCTCCTTTACGTCGTCGTTTTTATCGTTAGTCTGCGCGTGCACGTTGATAGGGCTGTGATTGAAGAATCTGTTCTTGATTCGCAATACGCATAAACGGTAATTAATGGGCCTCCACCTAATTCCAAGCTTCATTTGGTTTTCTAGTAGCACGAAACCGAAACCTCGTTCCGCTCTGTCGCCGTCACTGTAGTAGATGTGGTACTTGAAAAAAGTGACCGCGATCGGATCAACCGCCCAGAATTTACGTTCTCCGGTTTTACGCCAAAGCATCTCTTGTATGGCTGCTACCTCCACTTTTGCCTTCCGTATCTCTTTGGCCAAGATGTCCGCGCGTGCCGGTTCGAGCAGAGTCTTAACATTCCAAGTACCAAGTTTCCAATCGTTGTCCTTCTGCATTTGCCAGGTTTATACCGATTGTTCCGAATCGTATCTTTCTCTGAATTGTGCGTAGCATGTTTATTTCAGCATGCTGCCTTACTAGAGCTGCGATGCCTAGTCTCGCGACGGGGCTGCCGGCTTGGGTGTAGCTGGCGAGACACCGCATTTCATAGTTCAGCCGTCCACTACGGATCAGTCGCTATTTGAGCCGCCCCTAACCTAGGGAACAGACGCCCAGGCAGTTGCTCTCCAAGGAGAATAACTCCCCTTTCTCTGTCAGCATACGACCAAGTTACCACCTGTTTACCGATCTTCCCTTGGTTGCTCGTATACCAGTCGGTACCACGTGGAGGTAGTGATAGGAGTTGCTGGGCATTCTGCTTTGGCGTGTTATTTCATGCCAACTAGTATGGGTGTACTGGTGGTATGCACTGCCCAGTACCGGGATGCCATACTACGGTTCTGTTGGTTAGAAAAACCATGTTTTGATGGAGGGTAGATAGTTATCAAATTACGTACCTGTTTTTCGCCGACAGTAAAACCTGCAGCACCCACTGCACGATTGACTTTTCTTTTTTATCTTTTTGGTGCAAGTATTGATTATACATCGCATCTATTATGGCGGTGAACGGAACTGAGAATTCTCTCGACGCTTCCCGGTACGATTTACCCTCACGTTTGCATTAAAAAATGGACGAAAAATGCCGATTTTTCATGGGTTCAGTTTCACACGCACTGACGAAAGAACTCATTCCGAAATCGTAGTAACCCATGAATTTCTTTTTTTTTATATTTACATGTCTTTTCCTCCCACCTTAAATATCTATAAACATATACATGTACATATATAAAAAAATTTCTCTACGTGATTTGTAGCAATATTGTGCTGCAAAACCTATTCTAGGAAAAAAATGAGTGGATTAGAGATGGAGATCAAATCAGCTCCCGCCGACCGGAACGGAGCAACCCAAAACCCCATCAAACGGGAATAACGAAAGGGCAAGTGGAGCAGGTCTGAAACGCTTCAAAAATTGAAAGAGAATGGGTATAACCGACAGGAAGCACACCAGTTGGCTCAAATCCCACAGAACACAACAGACCACTCCAAACGGCCCAGGAACTGGGACCTGAATGGATCGAACAGCTGTGGAAATCCGCGACCTCCAAAACTGCAATGTCAGACGGGAAATGCTCGATCCACGGCTACTAGATCCGTTCAGCAGCGTATCGAGGAGTACACCCTTCCTACGAAGATGTCGTTACTGGTGTTAGGCTTGGTATCCTCCCAATCGGATACTCAAATATAGAACTTACCACCCACAGCTAAACGACACCCAGAATGCGGTAATTTCAAAAGTGACAGAGCAAAGGAAAGAGGCTCTTAAACCCAAATTTGGAAACTGTGCGTTTAAATCGGGTTACTTGGTAATCCTTTGCAAAAACCAGGAAACAGCAGGGTGGCTAAAGTCCGTCGTGTCATCCATAAAACCCTGGCCGGGGGCAGAACTTTTTGCAGTTGATGGAAAGGACATGCCTCGCCCAGAAATATTGATCGGGTTCTTTTCACTAAATGTAGCAGACACTACGGACAGGATTCCTGCGCTACTTAAGAGCCAAAACGATGGGCTGGTAGTAGATGCGTGGAGAATACTCCAACGTAACGCTATAAACCAGCACGTAGAACTTGTGTTCACGGTCGATGGGGTTTCTATGAACTCCATAAAAAAATCCAAATTTGTGCTAGATTATAAATTTGGATCTGCCCAACTGAGGCAGAAGCTCAACAAAAAAGTTCAGGTGGAAACAACTGAATTAAATGTGCAAAACAATTTATCTAGTGAGGGATCAGAGCTCATGAGCGGTCCCATTATCGTAAAACCCACAAGGAAACTAGAGACGCTGGGACGAATATAAACTTTCAAAGCCAAATCCCAGGATCAAGTGGATTTAACGACATGAGACGTAACTCGGAGCAAACCGGTCGTACCACACAAAACAATCTATCTAGTGGGGGATCAGAGCTTGGCAAGACTTGGGTCGTCTCATCAGTCCATAGGACCAGAATCCTTCTGTGGTCTATCCGCTTGTTTCCTTAGAATGGAACTAAAAGCATGGGAAACTCTGAAAGTGGAATCCAACTGGACAAACACCTTCATCGGTAGGCAGTCGAAGCGTTTCATCACACCGAACGTTTCTATGACTCGTAAAATAGTGGATCTTTCAAAAAACATCTAAGTACTTATACTGGTTTAATAACAGGGCATTGTCCATGCCGTTATCATTTGAAGGCTATGAAAAAACTTCAAGATGATACATGTCGAGTATGTGGCATGAAAGCCTCGGAACATCTGTTATGCCGATGTCCGGCAATATTTATTAAAAGATATAAGATCTCCGAGAGAGGTCTACTGGAACCCTCTGAAATCTGGAGAACAAATCCCCTTACGGTTGTGTGCTTCATACGAAGTATAACAGCGGACTGGACTAGGGATATTGGCCAGACTGTAACGACAACTCCTAATAGTGATACGTTATCCTAGCTTAGCAAGATTAAAAGGGGCGAATATGTCACAAAATATCAGTGACGAAAATACCCAACACGGAAAAAACCCATGAGTGAGCAGAAGAAATTTGAGAGCTCTATCAGTCGAACTCTAACCGTTATGGCGAAAACAATGAATCTACTCCGTTCAAAAGTGTGCACGTTCCTTTGTGAACGGCAGGTGTGCCCGTTCCGGCATCTACAACATCTTGGCACTATTGAACAACAATCAGAGCATCGAAAGAAAGCCCGGACGGCCGACGACCCTAAGCGACAAGAAGCTCCAAAGGATGCTGAAGAGGAAGACCAACGGTAAAGTGGCTACTTCGCTGCGTGTGCGGGCAGCAAAAAATCATTCCACAAATAGGCTCGAAATCCGTACAGAATGAACCATGATGAATATATTTCCATTTATATGAACTGGTTATCGGAACTGGTTTCTTAGCGAATTGCTATGTAAACACAAATGACACGTTTGACAAACGCGCGGATAGAACGCCATTAATTTAGGCAAGTAACTTTATCAAAAAACTTTTTTTTTGTTTGGTTTCCAGTTATAATAGTTTTGAGTTAAAGATTGATATTTTTGCAAAAATATTGGAGGCGGTAAATTTTTTGTCAGCCATTTTGCAATATGTTTGTGTTTGCAAGATGAAAGGCTAATTATTTCCGGACTATAGTTTCAGACATTCATTCAAGGGCCGTCTTTAAAAAAGAAATTTAATTTAGTCTCGTAATATAATTTAATGCATTGTTGTACCGTTGTGCGAGGCTACACTCTAATTGGAAACTTCAGTTTTTTATGGTTTTAAGCGAGAAATACATTTGAAATTTGAACATTATATTCTATATTTAATAAAGTAATGTAGTGTTCACTATTTTGTACAAACCGTTTTCAAAAACCACTCGCTCGTGCTTGTTAGAACACGATTAAGCTCAGCTATTTCATAGGGTTATATTTGTGCTTTTTCTTTCTTGGTTTCTAAAATGGTACCGAAAGGCCAGTAGTTCCAGGAAATTAAACTACCTACAACAAACTCTTCGATTCGCGCCAAAGAAAACCAAAGAATTGGCCTATACTGCCGTGGGCTGGCGTTTTAACGTAAGCGCCAGAAGCACAAATCTCTCCAGAAGCGATTTATTTCACATCGTTCGCAAATTAACAGAAGCGCTTTTATTCGCATTCTGATCTGATAAAATCTGAGTGAATATGTTAAAAATTATGTCCAATTGTTCTAACATGTTTATTTTTATAAATGCATTGAGTTTACGGTACAAGATATCAACCTCATTCCAATCACGTTATCCGTATTAGGCCACGAGTGATCATATATTAATTTTCAAAAAAATTAACAATTTAAAATATTGCATTTTGGGCTCTAGATTGGCCACTATCATATTCAAACGAGGTTTAAACGTTTAAGGACGGTTTTCTTTGTTATATTTGCAACTCAAGAAAGTCGTTTTTTACGCAAGCCCATACAAATTTGGAACGCACCCAGCGACCTTAGTGTACAGTATTCTATCCATACATCAACGTCACTTCTATGCAAAATGGCGCTAACGTTACTTCTTATTTTTGATATTTCTCAGCTAGTTTTTAATATTTTTAAAAACGACAACAAGCATCTTGAAGTAGGCAACCTATACTATAGTAATACGTAAAAAAACGTAATTTGAAAATTTGGCGCTTACGTCAAAATCCCAGCCCACGGCAGTATAGTAGGTCTATATATTATAACTTTTAAAAGAAATATGATTTACCTAGTTTAAAAAAAATGTTAACAAAATGCCTAGACAGAACAAAATGCCGGAGACAAGGAGATTGCGGGTTCAGTCCCGTCGGGATGCGGTATATTTTTCCAAATCTGTATCATATTTCCAGTTCGCTTATTTTTCGTTCTCTCTACTTCACATACTGCCTGCTTAATGATTATGCATAGAGTTGCTTACGAACAAAGTATCGGAGTATTCACATTATTTCGTTGTGAGAAATCACGTCCGAGAAGGTTTTATTGTTTTATCTTTGACTAAACGATTTTCCCTACGTATTATTGAAAATACTTAAATGTTTCGAGAAAATCATTGGAAAAATACTAACCTTTGTTTGTAATCAAAGTACAGATATTGAGTCCTGTAACCTGTTTTACAATAAAAAATTAACTCTTGCAGGTGAAAAATAACACCATCCACTTGGAATGCGCACGTGTCTTGATTTTGTTTATTAGTTTCGATGTTTGACAGTTTCATAGGTTGTCTCGAATAGCTTCTAATATAGAGTGGCATAGAAGTTTTTGGAGTGTTGTATCATGATCGGACCAATCATAAAATATACCATGGTTGGGTTGGACATACAAATTTGGAACGCACCCCGCGACCTTAGTGTACAGTATTCTATCCATACATCAACGTCACTTCTATGCAAAATGGCGCTAACGTTACTTCTTATTTTTGATATTTCTCAGCTAGTTTTTAATATTTTTAAAAACGACAACAAGCATCTTGAAGTAGGCAACCTATACTATAGTAATACGTAAAAAAACGTTATTTGAAAATTTGGCGCTTACGTCAAAATCCCAGCCCACGGCAGTATAGTAGGTCTATATATTATAACTTTTAAAAGAAATATGATTTACCTAATTTAAAAAAAATGTTAACAAAATGCATAGACAGAACAAAATGCCGGAGACAGGGAGATTGCGGGTTCAGTCCCGTCGGGATGCGGTATATTTTTCCAAATCTGTATCATATTTCCAGTTCACTTATTTTTCGTTCTCTCTACTTCACATACTGCCTGCTTAATGATTATGCATAGAGTTGCTTACGAACAAAGTAACGGAGTATTCACATTACTTCGTTGCGAGAAATCACGTCCGAGAAGGTTTTATTGTTTTATCTTTGACTAAACGATTTTCCCTACGTATTATTGAAAATACTTAAATGTTTCGAGAAAATCATTGGAAAAATACTAACCTTTGTTTGTAATCAAAGTACAAATAGTGAGTCCTGTAACCTGTTTTACAATAAAAATCACAGGAGGGTTGTGTGCAAAGCCACGACCGCAAGGTTGAAGTAGAATACTTTTACACAGCTCTACTTAGAAACTGTACATTAACCTACGGCCGGGCGAATCGGTTCGCGCCGCTTTTCGCGTTTAGCCTGGCAGAGGCCTAATGCGCACGGCCAACACAATAGAAAGGTGTTTTCACATTGAAAATTAGACACGGCTTTACTGGAGTAAGTGTTGGCAAATGCATCAACCGCTAATACCGCCGCTATCGTACGAAAGTCAGCCTGGCAGAGGCCTGAGACGTGGTGACCAACCACAGGGCAAGTGATTTGTTTAATTTGAAGGCAGCCACAGGCGCAACCCGCTGCTATCCTCTGTTACTACTAAGTGCTGATATCTGCTGTCAACTGAGTGGACGGTCCATCCAGTTCACCTTCCGACTAATGAATGTAGCTAGTTTTCCCAGAAACACTCTTTTATAGCCGAAGGGTGCTACGTAATAGGCCACGCCTTTCAGTTCAGGTTTACCATTTCCTTATGTTCTTTAGACGAATTATTCCACAATTCGCATTTGGTTTTTGTATCCAGCGAATAAACACCGATGGTGCTCTCACACACGCAACGGTTTTAACCCGTATCTTATTGCGGTTTGTAACATCAAGCGATTTCGTTTGCTCGCTGTTGCGTGTTGCATCATGTTGCAACTTGGCAGCTGGGAGACGACGAAATTCTGTTAATGCTGATTGATTGAATCGACTTCATATTAGCTCTGCATAGTCGAACTAACTGCTTTTGTGAATGCGTTCTAACAGGGCAGTTTATTATTCAATGTCGGTTATGCTGATCGCAGCCTTTGCGCTGCCCCTACAGTAGGGGGTTTACTAAATAAAGTGAAAATTAGACCACTACAACAGAATTTGATTGCATCCCGCACAGAATGTCTGCTTGTGTTGATGCCAGAAAATTATTAACCTTCAATTATATTTTTATTTGCCTTCAAAAAAGCATTTTGTGGTACAAAATCGGTTACTGATTACAACTTTTGAGCTGCCCTAACATTGGGGGAATTAAGATACACGGACAACATGTACTGTGGAAGCTATTTCACATTCAGTAAATTAGACGGGTGCGACAGATTTAAATTGCTAGGATGCAACACAGAATGCTTGCTTACGTTGACAAAAATTATTAACTTTCAATGACTTGTTTATTTACCTTGAAAAAGGCATTTCGATTTCCAAAACTAGATTTCCTGATGGCAATCTTCATGCTGCCCCAACACGGGGGGAATAATGGCTGTCTGGCGACACACGCTAAGAAAAACCGCGCTGCTCCTGAGACGTGGTGACCAACCATAGGGCTAGTGCTGCTGCTAAGGAAGGACGACTGCTGTTGTCGCTGTCTAGAACTATTATGAGCGGCTCCGGCTGAAACAGGCTCTTATATAAGCCAAATAGCATGTTTTCAATTGCAAGGTATATGATCCTGTCGACTGTGCTTGGGAAGCGAGCATATAACGACCAATCAGAGGTCGAGTTTTTCGTTTTGACAGGGCTTTACTATTTTCAGTAGAACAATAGTGTGTATAATAAAATTACAATTATCTTGTTTTGGGAAGAATCTTAGAAGATTTTCCAATCTATTGATGCAAGAACGAAGGAAATCCATTGGATACTTACCGATTTATTAGCATTTGAAATTGGACATATTTTTCACTTTTTTCGGTTTTAGATTTTCATTTCACATCCCTATGTAGCCGAACTTCCTGAGAGAAGTATTCTACTTCAAAAATTAACTCTTGCAGGTGAAAAATTACACCACCCACTTGGAATGCGCACGTGTCTTGATTTTGTTTATTAGTTTCGATGTTTGACAGTTCCATAGGTTGTCTCGAATAGCTTCTAATATAGAGTGGCATAGAAGTTTTTGGAGTGTTGTATCATGATCGGACCAATCATAAAATATACCATGGTTGGACCATTTTTTTATATGCGAGATTTCTCAATAATTGAATAATAAACTGTATCAAATATGTAGCAGCATCATGAAGGAGCTTCTTTTGATAAAGTTAGAAGGTTTCAATCAGATTGCTTAAGTATTTCTTTTACTAAAAAATTATAAACAATTAACTATTTGCGAGCACAATTTGTCCTTACAATTGTTTTGAAAACTTGTTTACAAGCAGTGATTATAATATTTTATAATTGCAGTATATTTTCCAGTAATATGCTTCTGTAACATTTAAATTCAATGTATGAACACATTTTATACGAAATATTTGTTTAAAGTTGGAACTATTGGTGAAGCGCGAAGGCCTGTTTTGTATCATAATCGGAACAACTTATTTCTGAGGTATATTGGCTAAATATCGCTCTGAATATGGGCTCTCACACTACAGGCATAAAAGTTAGATCATTGAACTATTCGGAAAACTTGTAGTACTACTTAGTTACTGAGTGACTTCAAGTTTGTCATACATTGTTTTTGAAGTAGAATACTTCTCTCAGGAAGTTCGGCTACATAGGGATGTCAAATGAAAATCTAAAACCGAAAAAAGTGAAAAATATGTCCAATTTTAAATGCTAATAAATCGGTTAGTATTCGATGGATTTCCTTCGTTCTTGCAGCAATAGATTAGAAAATCTTTTAAGATTCTTCTCAAATAAAGATAATTGTAATTTTATTATTCAAACTATTGTAATATTTAAAATAGTCAAGCCTTGTCAAAACAAAAAATTCTACCTCTGATTGGTCGTTAAATGATCGCTTCCCAAGCACGGTCGACAGAATCATATACCTTGCAATTGAAAATATGCTATTTGGCCTATATAGGAGCTTGTTTCAGCCGAAGCCGCTCATAACAGTTCTTGACAGCGACAATAGCAGTCGGTCCCTTAGCAGTAGCAGTAGCAGTGCGGATAGCGGCCACAACTGTGGGTAGCAATGGATAGCACACTAGTTGCAGCGGATCTCAGCATCGATAGCAGCTGGGCCAGCTGATGCAGGGGCAGCGTATAGCGGCCACAACTGTGACATGGCTACGAATAGCGTAGCAGTTGCAGCGGGTATATCTGACCATGAAGCATTTATGCAATAATTGAATTAAAATTGCAATTGCAGCAATCGGCCTTTTTCGAGGCTACTAAATGTTTTTGGAAGAGCATAATGAATGGTTAATAATAAACTGCATCTGAGGTTTGATGCTGCTGCAAATGAACAGCAGTGTGATGTTTATTATGATTTGTTGATACTGTGCATAACAAGCGGTATATACGAAACAAATCCGATTTCAAACAGAAAATTTCGGCACATTCTGCTCACGATGCTGAGTCTGTTTTAGAAAATTCACAACACTTTATTAACAAGGATGTAATGTCGTGAAGAAGACGGTTAAAGTTTGACATCCCATCAGAATTTCGACCTTCATTCTCATGTCTACCATCGGCAATATTTAACACGCAACAATTTGCTTCCATGCGACACGGAGACGGGAACATTTTTTACGTCCAAGCCGCACAACACGACACAATACATATTATTTGTTGCCCTAATAAGAGCTCTATCGGTCCGGCTCGACAGAATGTCCACAAGAAATCGTTTTTGTACATCCGTGTTACGAAATTGAGAAAATCTGTAGGAACTGAAAATGAAGGCGGGTCTAGAATGAATGAGATGTATTTTTCGTACATGAGCATTACGATATACGAAATAAAATATTTCGAACGTTGTAGAATGGTATAACTGGAAATAATTTAGACACCCCAATTTTTCCAGTTATATCATTCCACAACGTTCGAAAAATTTATTATGTCAGAGCGGATATCGCACGCGATCTGACCATGAAATATTTATGCAATAATTGAATGAAAATTGCAATTGCAGCAATTGGCCTTTTTCAAGGCTACAAAATGTATTTGGAAGAGCATAATAAATGGTTATTAATAACTGCAACTGAGGTTTGATGCTGCTGCAAATGCAAATGTGCCTAACAAGCGGTATATACGAAACAAATCCGATTTCAAAATGACTGACGCGCAAGCAGCCGGGTTATCTTTCTTGTAAAAGTATTCTACTTCAATTTTGCGGTCGTGGCTTTGCACACAACCCTCCTGTGATTTTTTTTTAAATTGTTCTTGTGGAGTGAGCTATTAGCGAAACGGCAACCTAAAAACACTCAGAAATTGAATAGGAAAACTTGAAACTTAAATATAATTCATATTGGTTTCAAAATAATCTAAAAATTGAAAATATTTTTTTAGAATCACTAAAAATACTCAGAAATATCTAATTTGTCAAGTCTAATCAGACACTATGCACGCGAGGCGGAAAATCGTTTAAAGTCTCAGAAGTACACTGGCCCGATTATGATACATTTTTTGTCCGATCATGATTCACCCTGGTCTTTGATCAGTCAAAACGATATATTGAAATGAATTAACGCCAGATTTGCTATAAATTATTATTTCTGTAAACTAGACAGAAAGGTTTTTACGATAAATATATTTTATTCATGATTACATGTAATATTATTGGTGAAAATGTGACATGATAAGCGATGTACCTTGAAAATAGTCTAAATTTGTCCGATAATGCTACATTTCCTTACTATATTTTCAACGAAAGAGTCGATATTGATATTGGTATCTTCCTGAAAAGGTGTGATTATTCACGTTATTATTGATATTATCGTTGTTATCATTTGTTGATATTATTTGCTTTTATTGGATTTGATTTATTTCAATGGAAAATTGAGGCTGATTGTATTTCTCGGGAATCAGAGTAATTTAAATTACCTCGTATTTGAAACATATATGCTAATACCATATTATGAGAAAAATTATAATTTTTTCGAATGAAAAAAGTTTCATACCACGCAGAATAGTTTGAGATGTGTTCCTGATAATATCATAACCATAGACGTTACGTGTTGAAACCACTTCAGCTAAATGGTTATTCCCTACCACTTCAACCTATTTCCCTTCCACGGGCGAAAGTGCAATCTGATACTTATTATTTCAGGACAGTGGCAGACAGCGCTTCGCCAGTAACACTGCCAGATCGCCTTCTAGGGCGCAAGGCATCGGATCTGACCTACAAAGGGTATCGGTTCGCGGCTGTGTAGCAAAACAACGCAGATTCCGACTTCTCTAGCCCTCGGCTAAGAGGAAAACCAATATCGTGCGGTAATTTGTTTTATCCCAAATAGCACCGCGTTGACGTAAATATGGGTATTTAGCCTAGGCGCGTCAAGTGGTATGAAGCGCAACACTTGACAGACACCGTAAAGCGTGACCAAGAGAGGTGAGGGAGAAAAAGACGACACATGCGCGCAAACTGGAAGCAGTAACACTGGAAGGGGTTTCAAATTTCCACCTTTCCCAGGCCCACACTTTCTGCGATCGCGATTGACAAGAGCGATCATGCGGGAACTAGTGTGTGAGAGAGAGACAACGAGTGACTTGTAAGCATGCGCTCTCATGCTGATCGATGATGAGGTTTATATGGTAAAGCGTGAGATAAACTGAACCAATCGGATAAATCCGAGGGAGGAGCTTGGATGAGAGAGCGTCACAATTTTCTCTCTTTAATATTGATCAGGTAGTTTTGAGAAGTGATATTTATGTATCAGTTTACAAATAATTTAAACTTAAATAGGTGGAATGTGACGTTGGCAAATTTAGTACATTCACATAAGGCTGTCGTAATCTAATCACTTGTTACTAACTTACGCATTTCAAAAACACTAATAAAGTTCTGTCACATGACGTTCAACAAAACGCCTACAGTTATACTAAAATGACACAAACGGCTTCTGGTGAATGGGGATGTACACTTGCATGGTGAGATGAAGATAAAATATGAAGAATATGAAGAGTATAATTGAAAAATCTTTTCATTTTTCTTTCTTGAAAAAAAAAATAAAAATAAAAATCGCCATCGCTATGAAAACCCATAAAAATTACTGTTACTGTAAAAAAGATTTCTGTGTCTCAAATAAAATTATTTTTTATTTGAGACAATAACTATAAGAATTTCGGTTTTATAAAAGCAGTAAATAAAACTGATTAGTTTTGCAGTAATTAAATAAAATCTTTTTTGTTTTGGTAGTTATATACTGGTACTCGATAAGTTTGGGCGATTGATTATAAATTTAAAGGCAGTTTCATTAGAAACATTATCTACTCGAAGTTTCTTGCGAGAAAATTCATTTTAAAGTGCGATTTATTAGAGATTTATAGTGATTTTACTGAAGCTGAAACTCGGTTTAAGACACTTATTATTGAACAGCCTGTAGACGTGACGTTACTCAATTTGATAGTGATCAATTCTCCGTAGCAACCTAATCTTGTTCAACGGCGTTCTAACGAATCGAATTAAATTTGTTTTTCAACTTGTTATTGAATTGTCGTGATGTAAAATTGTTGTGAAACTTTCGCGCAGCTGTAGATATTATCTTTCAAGCAGTCTTCAAGAACAGATGTGCACAACCTATAGTATTTTAGTCTTTTTTCACCAGAAAATCAATCGAAAGGTGTTAATGCCAGGGCTAAAAACAACTTTTGTATTTGGTGGTACCGAATGTTATACTAAAATATTACGGAAATTATAGATTTATTTGTGCACAAATGTGTTCGTATCAAAATGCAGAAAATCTGTACATGATAGGTTTGTCTGTTTGCATTTGTTAGAATTAAGATAATTGTCTCGTATTCGGTTTCATTCTCATGTAGAAGCTGTGAAGACCCGTTGTATGTTTTTTTTTTAATTACTTGCTGCTGTTTCAACCTAGTAAGTAGAGAATATTTCACCGTGAAGAAAGGAGTGATTGATAATCGGCTCGAAACGGTCACATATCTGATTCACCTAAGTCTATCCTCTACTTTCAGCAGCAGAGCAAGCGCGTGTTCCCACATACGGGATCTATTAATGATCTTACGCGACATGGAAGAGTCCCAAATTGGCGACCCGTTTTTCGTCTTGAATGGCAATCTTATAAACCCGTAGCAACACACGCGAAAGTGAAAATTTCGTCCCCAAACCTTCACTATACCGAACTGAGTACACAGTCGAGCCGACATCGAGAGCAGAGTAATACATACAGATATGTTCACGCTCAACGGAAAACACAAGCCCGCGTGGCAAACAAACAAATACAGGGTGAAATGGAATGTTCGAAACAAGTAAACAAACTCCGACACGCTGACACGATATTAATGAATGAAAACACATTCACGTGTATTAGCGGCGCGTTCGGTCGTTCGGTTAGTAAGTCGTAACCCCCAGTCCCTTTGACCGTAAATTTGGTAGCGTCGAAAAACAGCTCAAACGGCAAGATTTTCCAATCTGTTGTGACTCACAGTATGAAATGGTCGTCATTAATCGCCATTCGCTTTCCATACTTTGCGCGGGGTGACTGGTTTCTCCTAGGAAATAATTCAACCACTACGGATTATCACGGAGGTGCATATTTGTCACAGGGATGATGTAGTGTGTACTATCCACAGTGAAATGAATATGGATTACTGGTGCTCAGTTTTTTGGAATGCGTTACTTACTGTACGGTTCGTCATCCATTTTTGTGACCAGTGATTCATTTTACATTTTTTTCAAAGAAAAGATCAACTTGGTAGTCTAAACCTGCGTGGAGTTCAAATGTTATCCAAAAGCGTGAATGGTAAGGGCAGTCGGATTGGGAGTTATTCTCTTGTACTGCCAAATTTTGCGAACAAATATTACGATGAACATAACAACGGTCTTGGTCTTGGAATCTGGTGCATGCAAATTGATGCCAACGTCAAGCCAATGAGGTTTAATTTTATTCTTGTACGTGTGCCTCAAAGTTTCTTATAAAGATTTGTTTTCAAGAAAACAACATTAAGGACACCATTCAAAAAGACTACAAAATAACCTAGTGTAGGTTTTTGAAGATCGTGTTTTCTGATGCTGGTACGATTTATAAAATACATGACTTGTTGATGTAAATGTTTCATACGACTTATTTTATACGATTAGAAAAAGTAATAACTAGTGATTATGATTAGTCAATACTAAAACCGTAGTCATCCTGTTATTTGCCGATTGAACACCTTGTGCAATTGTTTTCGGTGCTTCAACGTATTTATATTTCTGATAGACGTAAAATTACATACCTAAACCGAGACTCGCTCAGAACTGATACTGAAGCACTCGTTATTTTGACACTTCAAATCTTTGAAAATCTCGGCGAGAGCTTCTTTCTCTCGGCAAGAGCTTCGGTTTCCGACTTTTCGGTAAAATTTTCACGGAAAAGCGGTAAACGAAAATGGTATTAGTTCGGTATTTTATTTTGCCGAGAAAACATTTTTGCAGTTAAGTGTGTGAGCTGAGGAGGTTATGCCACTGAAATGAGTGAAGCAGCAGAACAACGACCCTAAGCATACGAGTGAGGGGTGGAACCCAGCTCAAGGATTAAGGGCGGATGTGTGAAGTATCCGTTGATCTCACACTGGCGAGATGATACTTGGGCCGGACGGAAGGACACCAGTTGAGCAGATTCTAGGGAAAGAGATGCTTGGTGTGGCACTCACCTCAGAGGTGACTCTCCAGAATAAAAACCTGGACGAAACCACCAAACGGTGCGACAGTGCGGGGTAGAAGATGCCAGCAGCGCAAAGAAGCAAAACCTTCCTCCTCCTTTCAGCTGAAGAACGAGATATGGGACGCAACTAAGTTGGCATTATAGAAACCTCGAGCCCCCCTTCACTGTCGAGCCACTGCAGCCAGCGATCATTAGCCGTCCCGATCCGGTGCGTGGGTGTGGTAAAGGGTTTCTCCAATCGGCGCCATTAAACGGTAAGTACCCGCTTAGTTCGAACTCATCAATCGCTGATAAAATTCCCGCTTCTTGGACCTAACAATTTGGCCTTTTTTTGGAAACTATGATGCTATCAATTTAGCACTGAGAGATATCGACTGGACTTCTATCAACCGCTTCAGGGCTGTGGATCAAGCCGTGTCCAGATTTACATAAATTTACCCGTAGCTGGAAGAAATCGGTAATTTTTCCGGTACCGTCTGCCGGGGTGAGATTAAGCCACGGGGGTGAGATTGAGCCAAAACGGGAAATGTTTGTATGTTAAATTACTTGAGATTTCTAGAACCTACTAGGGTGTTGTATCATGATCGGACCAGTCAGAAAATGTACCATGATCGGACCATTTTTTTATATGCGAGATTTCTCAACTATAGAACAAAAACATGTGTCAGATATGTAGCTGCTTCATCAAATAACTTCTTCTGATGATGTTAAGAAGGTTTCATCCTGATTGCTTAAGTATAATTATTTTTCAAAATGTTTTAAAAAATGAACTATTTTCGAGCACAAATTGCCCTTACAATTGTTATCAAGGCTTGTTTTCAAGCAGTGATTTAAGAATCAAAAATTTAAATATTGCAGTATATTTTCCAGAAATATGTTTCTGCAACATCTCAATTCAATGTAGGATCACATTTTATATGAAATATTTGCCTTAAAGTTGGAATTATTGGTTAAACGCGAGGGCCTGTTTTGTATCACGATCGGACCAGCATTTGAACCATGATCGGACCAGCCTACTTCTGAGACATCACCGTTTCACTTTAGGGGTAAACAGGGTAAGACCGCCCTGCGGGGTAAGACCGCCCACCGTAGTTTTACTACCAAGTTATAAAATAATTGAAAAATTTCTTTAACGTGTCTATTACAGTATAATTATATAACATTTTGCACGTTTTTCTGTTTTGATAGTGCACGAACGGTCGCAGAAATAATCAAAAACGACCTTTCAGCTGGCAACCAGTCAATGCGCTATTGTTTTGCGGCAACGGGACTTAAGGTTTTTCAGTCTAAAAATCTATTGTTTTGTTCGTGAATATACGTTTAATCGCTTGCCTGAATTTATCTTCTTTCGGAAATATCGAAGGCCGTGAGTAATCTTGTAATTTTGACTACTGTTTCGGTCAAATATGAAAATGTTCCACTGGGGGTAAAGTCGCCCACTATACAAGGGGTAAAATCGCCACGAATCCAACTGCTTGTTGTTTTACTTCAAGACCCAAATGCCTCGACATTACAAAGGGAATATTTACAGGATCAGTAAAGCAACTTCAAGCCACATAAGACATCGATGTTAATCGACCATTCTCGATTTGGTTTAAGCTTTTCTAGTAATATATTTTAACAAGACTTATTTTTGAAAAAAGTAAACCTGTGTTAAAATGGTGTTAATGAACCAAAATAATTTTAGAGCCAGGACGGTGTGTTTGATAGGTATGACGTCTCGGGCAAAATTGAAAACAGTAGTTTTTTACTTTCGAAAAAAGTACACACTCTCAAAAAATTTTAAAAAATATAGAATTAGAATTTAAAATAAATTTTTTTACAATTTTTTTTGAAAAAAACATGTTTTTGCCTGTAAAAAAGGTAAGCTAAAATTTTATGGTTGTTGGATCATGGAATAATAGAAATATTAATAGCTCAATTTTTGTGAATAATTTTTTTCTTGACGGTTTATTTGGTGTATAGAGTCGTTGGTAATTTCGTAGGTAAGGTAAGCTAAAATTTCATGGTTGTTGGATCATGGAGTAATAGAAATGTTAATAGCTCAATTTTTGTGAAGAATTTTTTTTTTGACGGTTTATTTGGTGTATAGAGTCGTTGGTAATTTCGTTCTTCAAAAAAAAAAACGTAGAAAATTGGAAATATACATAAAAGAATTAATAATGATAAGTATTTTTCTATACATAATAAGTCTTCAAAAGAATCATACAAATAGGTTTAATGAGTTTTAATTTTTAGCTTAAAGATAGGTATATTAGAATTCAATATCTTGAAAAACCCCAATTCTGAAAAATCTATTTATTTTGAAAACCAAAAAAGTTACCTAAACATTGATTTGAACTTGAATAATCAGAAAACAAAATAAGTTAAAACTTAGAAAAATTTTTTTTTTCAGATTTTTCACAGTGTATATTTTATTTAAAAAGAAAAAAAATACCATCTACAATTTTGTCAGAGACACTATACCGATAGAATCAACCGTTTCGGTCCTAAAAATATTGTTTATCCTCAAAAAATGGTGGGCGATCTTACCCCGCTGGTGGGCGGGCTTACCCCGCATGAAAAAGATCTGCACATTTTCAATGAATTTATAAAATTTATAAAAAAGCTGGAAATAAACAAAAATATTTCAGTTCTTATTTTTTAAATGCGGGTATTGAATAGAAGAACCCCTTAGCGAAGAAAAAATGAAATTGCAGCCGCAACTTTTTTTTCTATAAACAGAATTGCTTAAGGGGGCGGTCTTACTCCGCTTACCTCTACTTATGCTTGATATACCCAATGAAGGATTTCATGGTAAAATTATTGGAACAGAATGTGAATGATGAAGCTTATTTTCTATAGAATGAAACCTCACAAAAACGACGTAAGGTTCACTACACTACACTACACTGCACTGCACTACACTTTACTGCAAACAGCCCTTGAAGTATAATGGGGGAAAATATAACTCAGTGTAAACCTAATTTAAGAAGCACTTTTTTCCGCAAAGTTTCGACCAGTTTACGAGAGAATCATATATTAAAATATATGAAAGCTTATATTTGTGAAGCTTTATAAAAACGCTCGGTTATACCAAATACAATGACGAATATGACTAAGGTTTCTACAAAAAAAATTTGACATAGCACCGATAACTTTCTTTAATTAACCTTAAACTGTAATTGAACTTTTAAGCAGTATGAACTTCTAGCTTTTATTCTTTTAAACAACTTTATCAAATAGATACGATAGCGACTAACAAATTAGTTTGAAAAAATAACAGATAGTGAAGAGATAGCCAATCTCACTTAATTGAAATCACATAGTTAGTAGCGCATTCGCGAGATATTTCAACAAGCAGTTGAAATGTTAGGAAAATATAACGTTTTTAAGAGAACGAACGAGAAATATAAAGTGTTCGTTTAAAATTAGAGGAAAAATGAAACAAAGTAAAGCTTCTGAGTGCTTTAACAGAATGGACACCAATAATTTTTCAATAAATACATATCAGCAACATACACTACTCTAACAATTTAGTGAGAAAGTTTGGCTCGAGTTATTGAAATGTTAATAAAAGTTTTAAATTTGGAGTGAAATTTATATGATATACATAATGCTATTCACCGCGGTCATTGGTGCACCTCACTTTAGATGAAATCGGAAATAGGTCTCAAAAAGTGAAGTGAGCGTGGGAGTGAAATATATATTTCATCGAGAAGTAATTACCGTATTAAGTAACATTGGCTGAATAGCGCACTGAATATGGGCTCTCACACTTCAGGCATGAACGCTTGAAGTCTCAGAAGCACACTGGTCCGATTATGATATATTTTTTGGTCCGATCATGATTCACCCTGGTCCGATCATGGTACAAAATCTATGATCAGGAAAAACGATCTAATTTAATTAATTTTCGTCGGATTTGCTATAAATTATTATTTTTGTAAACTAGACAGATAGACTTTTCCGATAAATGTATTTTATCTAGGATTCCATGTAATATTGATGGTGAAAATGTGACATGAAAAGCGATGTACCTTGAGAATAGTCTAAATTGGTCGGATCATGATACATTACCCTACCTCAAATTCAACACTTTATGAAACGTGACATATTTATTCACAACTTCAAATAAAATATAGATAATATCAGTGAACTGTTTCACTTAAATAATGTTTCAAAGCCTACAGGGTGAAAAACATGCGCAAATATCGTTATCCAAAAATGTCCAAAGCAAACCAACCCGTTCAAGAAATCTCATCAGCTTACTGCTCAGTTGCTACGTTAGGATGTTGTCTTGAATGTGTTGCTGTTGAGGAAATATTATGCATTAAATCTGTGTAAGCTCAGAAAATAATGTTTTTCCAAACTGTACACTTTTCGAGCCCTTTTGGGGTGAGATTGTGCCAAGCTATGATGAACGGTACAATGTACGGAATTCATATTTACGACAATATTATATCAGTATACACCAAAACACTTGCATTGTTTACATAGGGTGTGTTGTCTAGCCAAGGTATTATTTAAAATAATGACTAAAAGCTTGAGAACAGTAAGCTAACAACTGTTAGATGGAAATTTACAATGACTGATATTACTTATGGAATGTAACAAAATTTTGTACACCGATTCTATATTAACTGATGACTTATACAGTGGTCATGGATGGAATATACAGTGGTCAATGACATATAATAATTGAAACGAAAAGTCTTCTCAGGCCTTATGTCCTAACGGTTTTCTCTTTCTAAGCTATCTGGAGACGTGTGTATAGAGACTGTCTATAAGCCACGTTCTCATAACTGGTTACTCCAGATATCGTTTTGATCCAGTCATACATTTTTCTACAATTCATATGAAACGTAGTTTCTGGTCAACCCCCTACAGCCCCTTAATAGTCCACGTTGTTTATGGTCGACCCTATATTTACTGTTTTATCATGTTATTCATGTAAATTATTCGTAGATACACTACTGTTCATTTTTCAGGTGTTGAAGTCAACTTTTTGTTTTTGGCACAATCTCACCCCATTGAAGGGGTGAGATTAAGCCAAAGTTCATTTAATTTTAGCAAAATTATAGTTTATTGTAACTAAATCTTATTTGCAGCAGTCGTTAACTAAACATTTAAGTGTGCATTGACGTGATTTGGATCAAACTCATTGCCTAAATGTGTACATTACAAGCTAAGGAACAAAAATGTATCCTTTTTTGGCACAATCTCACCGCGGCAGACGGTATTTAAAAAAAGGCGATAAACGAAATGTTGAACATTACCGCGGAATCTCGTTCTTGTGTGCCTGCTCGAAAGTTTTCGAATCTATTATTCATGTTTAGCGTGTAAAAATTGATTTCTACTGCGCAGTACGGGTTTTATCCTGGCAGATCTGTATCTACGAACTTACTGGAGCATGCTTCATTTTGTCTTCGTGGAATGGGGCAGTGTCTTTAAACCGATGCCATTTCTACGGATTAGAAAGCTGCTTTTGATCGTGTGGATAATGGGTTACTTTGGGTCAAACGTAAGATTACTGTTAACTTTGTAAGTATCGACAGCCTCAGCAGTGAGTGTTTGCAGTTTTTTTTTCGGAGCCCCGTTGGCACCCCAAGCGCACTGTCCACTTTTTCGTCCTCCTTCGAGTTTCACCCGGTTTTCTGCTCCAACACCTTGTTTCCAGGCGTTGTCTTGCGACCTTTGCCGCCAAAATGGTATCTTCGACGGTTTTTAATGTATTACAGCAGGGTTCTGGGGAACATGCGTCGGATTCTGCCTAATTAGTCAACTTGCGATGAGACTTTTGTTAAGGAGCAAGGGGAGTGGTTTACTTGCTGTTTATTATAGGCACACACATTTTACTTGCTCTACGTTTACTTGTGCTCTAAGTTTACTTATCTTCTCGATTTATAATTTTTCTCAGATCTCGACCGTTTACTTTGGAATCTGATTAACAAGTAAGCCTTGCCGCAATCCGCTTGGTTTAATAACAGTTCCGGTGTGCCTCAAGGCAGCTTACTGGGGGCGCTGTTCATCAATGATGTCACTAGGATTTTACCACCTGACACACGATTACTTGACGCTGATGATACCCAAATTGTTCCCCTTATCAATACACAAAAGGATTGCAGCAGACTTCAAGCGCTTATCAATTTGTTCAATGACTGGGGTTATCGCAGCTTCATGTTGATGAGCGTTCCAAAGTGTACCGTGATTAGGTTCTAGCGTAAAAAACAACCCTTGTTATATAATTATTCCATTGATGGAACAACTCTACATCGAAGCGAAGTTGTATTTGACTTAAAAATCTTATTAGACACGCGAATGACATTTAGATAGCACTATTCGACAATTATAAATAAAGCCAAACGTTAACTTGGCTTGATTTGTAGGATCGGAAAAGAGTTTGAAGACCCACTTTTGCGCACACTCTACAGCTCTTTGGTACGATCGGTTTAGAAACAGCATATGATTATTGGATTCAGCGAATCGAGCGCATTCAAAAGCTTTTTATCAAAGGACCTATCGCTCATTGCCCTGGAGTAACCCTAATCATCTACCGCCCTACGAAAGCCTCTGTTTATTGATGGGTATCGCACCTCTTGAACAACGACTCAAGGGTATCATGGCTAGAATAGCACACAAAATTTTGACAAGTAGTTATGAATGCCCAGCTTTTCTAACTATGCTGCTCTCTCCTCCCGCAACGCCATTACGCGACGCAAACTATGGCCTATATGAACCTGTTTATCGAATGGCTTTAGCTTATGATCTTAACGATAATTTTAATTTCCAATGTTAATCGACTATTATATATTGTTAGTGTTCTTCGAGACTGGCAACAAGGCCCGCTGAGTGTTGTGCGTGTTTCATCTCTACGTGAAATTCAACTAATTTATGCTGTTTTCCCCCAAATAAAATCAGTATATTCAGTGAGTTTCAAAGTTACATAGTTGCTGGTTACCGGAACAGTGAAAAAGGAGTGACTATGACATTTTAAGCAAGCTAAGTAACATTTTACTCTCGAAATTTGTTGTTTGTTGTGGAGTCGGTTAATCGAGACGCACAAAAAACACCGACGAATACAGTACGCTCGCAGCGCCGTCTATTAGCGGATAGAAAAGCGAGAACGTAGAGGTGTGCATGAAAAAGTTGCGCATATAATTCACTCGTATTCTGCTTATATTTTTCACTCATATTATGCATGTTTTCCACTCAAATTATTGCGGGCGTGCTAGGCAATCCCATTTTACCATTTTACGAACTGCTAACGTAGGATACACGGTATTTTCTGTTCCGTATATTCTGTGAATATATTATTCATGAATCGAAATCTGAAACGTCTCGTGAATGGTTTCTGTTTCGCTCAACCTGTGAATCGTCGCATCACGGTGCGCCGATTTTTCCACTTTTTGCCGATAACGTTCGTGGTTGTGGTAGATGCGTGAACTGGTGGATGATCTGTTTAGATGACTTTATGCGATGAGTTAAATAGTCGTAGAAAAGAGCGACACGTCTGTGCAAGCACTGCAATGTTTTTGTAGGAACCTATTTCAATTAAGGTTTCAGCCGCTGAAAGGAGCACAACAACAACCATTGATATGTCATGAATTAGTCTAGAAAAAGTTCAACAATTCTTTTGAAAACACAATATAACGGACACTTTTTATGGTTTTCGAAAGCGTTTTTATAATTTTTTTCAATGTTTGTTTTCAGCCGCCTTAAGCAGCACAATAACTACTATTGAAATGTTTATTATATGTTCATCTATTCTATTTTAGCACAACATGACGGATAATTACGATATGTTTTTCGAATCTATTTTTAATATATCTTTTGCGTATTCTGCGTTAAAAATTCAAATATTTCAGTTATTGAAGGCAGCCAACCGAGATCTTTTTTAAATGCCATAGTACTTTTTATTGTATTTAAGAATTCATTTTTATTAGCCTCACATTATATGTATATGATCATATCTAGATTGTTATATTAATCCAATGAAATTATGGTCATATCACTCATCAAAGTGACTCCTGATCAAAAACCCACCCCACTAACAAAAATTCCTTTCCGTGGTCTTTGTACGGATGCAGAGGTATACTCGGTCTCTAACAAAGCAAAGTCAACATTCTAACTTTCCTTCCTTGTTGTAGGTTTCGTGCGTCATTGGCACAACTCGAAATTCCTAGCTCCAAGAGAAACGAGATTGAAAAGTTGGAGTTAAGAATTAACCATGAGTAATTTCAAATCTCTTTTTTACTATCTTTGGAGTTTGTTTTTGATTTGAAATCCAAAGACGCATCAGCTTATAACTCAGTGTTTTGTAAATTTTTAAACAAGTCTTTGTGGAAAAAAACTCATCATATTTGGCATCCGCAAAATGCAAAATGCACTGCAAAATGAAAAACTTTTGAGTTGTGCCGGTGTTGTACGAAACCGACGATATCCCCACCTGACTGTAAAGACGTGGCCGATGCCGTTATTGGTCTATAAAAAATCGGGTCATTGAATGATGCACAGTGAGAAGGAATTACCATACCACTCCCAGTCATTCTCCTAGTTGATTCATTGTGCATCTTGAGTGGCTCAGACCCATCACGGAGTAGCAACCATTGATATGTACAGTCAGAACTAAGCTAAGCTAAGCTATTATATATTGTTAGTGTTCTCCTATTGTACGATGTTTATGCTTGAATTTCAAATAATGCTATGTATATGTGCGAAAAAGATGCTGGGTTTTTTGCTTGCTTAAAAACAGCCATATATATTCTTGTATTATTTCCTTAAGACTACCGCTGCCAAGGTAAAGATTGGACTCGTAAAAATGAGACACACAAAAATGACCAGCAAAAACTCAGTTTAAATCAGATACTCCTCAAATTTTCAGGGATTATATAACTGTTTTTCTGGCTATAGTTTAGCATAATTTATTTGTTGAACTTCCTTCCCCAAGCTGAATACTCGTACATTTCCTATGATACTACTCATGAGATCTTGGGCGAGGCTTTGCTAATTTCTTAAACAATTTCTCCTAGTTTTTCTTCAAAGCTTCATCGGTTTTGAATGTTTTTCCGCTTTTCTTCAGCTTTTTATTTATTATCGCGTGAATTTGGCGGGTTCGCTTCCTTCGGGACCTCATTAGGACTCTTCGCTTTGTACCAATTCATTACAGGCTTGACGTAGTGGCACGAAGCGAGATCCGGCAAGAACAACGTAGGATCACGGTGAGAGCGGAGAAAGGGCAGCAAGCACTTCTGCAAGCATTCCTCTCGATTAATCTGCCCGTTTCTAGTAACCGGTTGTAACGAACGGCTGTACCGTCTGCACTCGCAGTTTGCCTGCCACAACAGGTAGGTACTTATTCGCGAATTTGTCATCTCATCGATTTGTTGGTGTTCGCATTGATGTATGTCTCGTCGTCCATGACAAGACAGCCTGGCTTGACCAGCCGCTCACGGTACAGCTTCCGCGCACGCCATTTGGCCACCGTGTTTCTCTTGTCAGTCCGGTTTGGTGCCTTCCTGTTCTTGAAAACACGCAGCTCGGCCCGCTTCATTGTCTGCTGGACGAACCGCTTCCATGATCTGACCTTTTTGGTACGTGGATAGGTTTGGGTTCTTCCTAAAGTGCTGCCTAATCTTCACTTCTCTGGGTATTCTGTTTTCGGTTTTCGGCCGCTTCCGCGCGTCGCTCGATGGTCTTCGTCTCCCGGAACATCTTCACAACGCGGGACACGATGGAATGGTGGATTCCAAGCATTTTGCCGATCCACATGTGCGATTGCTCTGGATTATGGATCACCGCGCCCAAGTTTTGCTGGCTAAGCTCTTCTTGTTTCGAATGCATCTTGGAAACTACTTGACAAATCGCGATAAAGTTTTGCACACATAGACATTACATTCATTAAAATTTACCCACGCGATAAAAAATTACACTCAAAACAAAGTGTCGCATTTTTTTCGGGTCCAATCTTTAGTCTGATACTCCATTCGAAATATTTTTATGTCCCTCCGCAATCATCACAATGCATCTTAAAACAATTGTCCTCGGCTGGTCGTGTTCGCGAGTAGGGAAGTAGACGCTACTGAGAGAATAGAGTACCTGGCATGTTCCGGAAAACGTGACGCCAAGCACTCTACGGGTGGCCCGAGGTGCCCAGGCGGTAAACCGGCTGCTAAGCCACATGCGTTAGGATGACACAACTGATCCTGAACCACTGCTACGCGGCTCAGCAGCTGCTGAACCAAGCAGCCTCTGAGTCGTTGTTGGACAGAGCCATCGTATCGGACGTATTCCTCCCGGAACGGTAACTGGGTCGCGGAGAAGTCCAGGATTTCGGCCATTTGGACGACGAGCACATTCCCGGATCAGGAGGTTGTGTTAATTTCAAACTAAAGCCCAGGTTAACGGAGTGTTCTACTGCAGTTGTAATGCTTCGCCACGTTGGTCTATCGAAAGGATCGTTCCGATGGTCGGCCTCGTAACCATGGAGCTGACAAGCCTAACGCCGTTGGTGGCGACAGGGGACTTCAACGCTTGGGCTGTTGACTGGGGAAGTCGCTGTTCTATCAAAAGCGGTCAGATTTTGTTGGAAGCTTTGGCAATGCTCATCCTAGATTAGGCCAACGTTGGGACCAAAGTATATTCAGCAGAAATGGTGCGGAGTCGATCATCGACGTGACGTTCTCCTGCCTAGGATCACAACGTAAGACAAGCAACGGAAAGAGCTCGAGGAGGCAGTTGGCCTCGTCCGAGATCTGACCAGTTGGTTGCCACACTTTTCTTTCCTACGGGCTGAGATGCAGGATAGAAAGGTGCATGCGACATAGACTGATCCCACTGCCGAAGGCTGGGAAACCGCCAGGAGATTCATCGGCTTGAGAATCTTTGATCCTCGGCAGACTAGTGAAGTACACGGAGGGCGTAAACGTTCTGGTAAGTAACCAGTTCGGCCTCCGGAGGTATAGGTTAGGTGACCAGAAGGACAGGTGCTATTCTCTCCATCACCGAGACGGCTGAGGTAGCACTCCAGCGTACTTGAAGCGGTACTCGCTATTGCGTAATCGTCACGCTCGACGTGGAAAATGAAGTTTGGCGAAGACGCATAATCGAGGGCAAGGGACCGAGGCGGCACAAAGCCACCGTGGTTTCCGCAGTCCAAGCCGGCCGCCGAACCGCCGTCGGAAGCGGCGGCTCTCGCATACAAACGACTGATCTACTGGATTTTTAGGATTATTTAAACAGATTTTTTTTCCCTTAGTTAGGTCCGAACGAGCGGTAGCGAGTAAGGACAACATACACTTAGACAATAGAGTCGGCCAAAGGCCGCGAGTGTATGTTATTAAAGGGAAAATACATGTCACAATGTTAGTAAAAAACATAACCAAAATCAAATCTGCCATTCGTGCTCTTTGTGATTCTGCCTCATGAAATATTCTGCCTTTCGAAATTCTGCTTTTTGAGATTCTGCTTTTCGTGATTCCGCCTTTCGTAGGAGACCCTAGTTGACAACAAGCTTGCGTTCAAGAGCCACGTCAAGTATGTCCGTAGGCCTCAACGGCTATTGCAGCACTATTTTGAATGATGTCGAAGAGCTAGCGAAAACTTCTTGCCGGTGTGGTTTCGTCCATACTTAGGTATAGTGGGCCAGTGCGGTTCAAAGCTTTAGGTACTAATAGTTACAGTGGTGAATTGGAAAGTACCTACAGGCTGTCGTACGACGCAATCTGCATCTTGCCCGATATGATGCCTACCAGCATCGCCATTAAGGAAAATGTAGAGTGCTTCGATTAACGTGCCATAAGTGGCAGACGAGTTACCCGATGATAATTCTAGATGTTCAGATAGCAGCGGGAATGCTCCAATTCCGCGGAGGGTAGATGGGTTCACCGATTTATCCCGGAGATATCCGGATGGGTCGGGAGGCACCATGGAGAAATGAACTTTCAACTGACATAGATTCTGTCAGGCAATGGCTGCATGCGGCAGTATTTATATAGGCTCGGGCACGCAGGGTTCCCCATGTGTCCCGAGTGCGTGAATCTGCAGGAGACCACTGAGCATTAAATCTTCAATAATTTGTGTGTTGTCTTTACAAGGACAACTGTTGTCCAATTTCATATCGGATATAATGTTGATCGCATCCGTGTGCTACCCCGATATAGTTGCTTGTCATATTAGGCTTGACAATTTTTGAGGTTTGGTTACTATTGATGATTCAGTACATTCTGAGACATGGAGAAGAAGTCAAATTTATAACTATTCCAATATTTAGAGGTGTAAATTAATTTAAGAGAAAATATTAGCTCTTCAATTAGGTATTTATTTTATCCTGAAAAGGATAATTTGCCGTTTAAATCAATATCGGATAAAATGCTGATCACATCTTTGCGTTATCACTGAAAGGTCGAATAAGGTATTTCTTGTGATAGATAACACAGGTAAAAGTACACTCAAACCTAGACGGCTCATGTATTTTGAACGCCAGCTTTCCAGAACGTTGGTGTGTTGTCGAAATGAGGTAATTTTTCATTGGATGCATAGTAAATGCAAGTGCCCGCTATCGCACAGAGACAGCATTTCATTAAAGGAAGTGTCCCGCTCGTCAGATGGCCCTGCCCGTCAGATGGCCCTGCCCTGGCCCGTCAGATCCATCGAAAACTAACTACTAGCATTTGAAATTGGACATATTTTTCACTTTTCCGGTTTTAGATTTTAATTTTACATCCCTATGTAGCCGAACTTCCTGGAAGACGTAGATCTACGTCAAAACATTTTAGATTTTTCTACGCAGGTTTCATAACTTACGCGGTTTTCTACACGCTTCAAATCCTCGCGTTACAAGCGACTTCAATGAATAGTAGTAGGCTAAGGCGAAATAAAAAAACATTTTCATAAGCACAATCTGAACTACAGATAAGAGTAATTGAACTTTGCGCTTTCACAAATCCTGCATGTTAGAAGAAAATTATAGGTATATAACAAGATTTTTGGGTGCATGTTAAAGTTTTCAAAATAATATTACTGAAATAGTAGCTACTGGAACAAAAGTGATCATTACCTTACCTCGAACAGATTTTTTGCGAAGGCACATGGGACCGGCATGCGATTTGGATTTTTTTTTTCATTCCGGTCGATCATAAAATCACGCCGAATGCTTTGCACCTTTTTTATTGCTTGTCAAATTGTGTAGACATAAAAACTTAATAACCTCCTTATAATATAAACAGTTTTGTTTAAGCAGAGTTTACAATCCTATGGAGCAAATTTTTTCTACACTCACGTGAACAGCCATTAAACATTGTACAAATTGATCTTGAATAAAACTGAGAATGCTAAGTAAATTGATTACCGAAGAATTTCGAAATTCTACCAGCTCCGCTCGCGTGAGCCGAATAAACAGTTCGTAAATTTTCAATAAAAACCGGGAGCTCGATACACCTTCCAATAACGCACAGTTTTATAACCTTGACATGATCGCGATCAGCCGATGTTGAAATGCACACCCAGCATTTCTGTTCGATGATCGTTGTTGCTTTTATCATTGTGTTGCCAATTTTTTCTCTCATATTCTGCTGGCCAGCAAGAAGTATACTTACATTTCACCGTCGTCGTCGTCGTTGCATGCTAGGCAGAATCGCTACTGCGTCCCATGAGTGCGTGAAGTCAGACGAGCATCGGACTACATTGCGGGTTGGGTATAAACCGGACAAGACGCGAAGCAGCACGCGAAGATTTTCCTCGGTCCAATTGATGCAGTGTTCCCAGAGTGACACTGCTTACGACGAGAGCTTACGGTATAACAACAACTCCTCGCTTCAATCAACATAAATAAACGGTGTTTACTAAAAAAACTGTAAATCACAAAATCTGCCAGCCTTTCTGCGGTTATTTTCAACCGAACCATATGTGCGGCGCTGCTGGTGTTGGAAAAGCTTGGCCCCCTTTTTCCACGAATACTCGGTTTAGTTGCTCGCTGCGCGTTTACGAGTGAGCCGGCTTGCAAAGTGCCACAGTCCCCGTTTAGCTTTGGCACGAACTAGAAGAGTCACGCATGCGTTAGAGTGAAATAGGCAACCAGGCAACCGCGTGTCTAAAGGAATACACGAGACAGCCTGTCCTGGTAGCGAACGACGACGACGACGACAACGACGGAATGTGCGAAGAATAATTTTGAAAACGAAATGATACGTGCAAAGTGATCAGCGAAAAACCGAAAAAATAGAAGCGATCGTGTAGTTGTTGGAGGCATCCTGTCGGGAAATTTTTACTCAGTGAAAAAAGTGAGTGATTCTCAAGTTCATGGAAGAGTCCAGTGGGCTGCTCCGTCAGGAGCTACTCTGAGGCAGTGGTGGATGAATGAGTTTTATAAATAGCAGATGATTTCGAGCGGCGCCGGGGATTTAATCCGTTCCAGCGTGTTCTGGTGAGAGAGGAATGCAACGACGTCGTGGCGAAAGTAAACCTGTGCGAAAATATGTTGACAAGAGGGGGTCAGACAGGCCGCAGCGGAATTTTAATGATCGGGGTCAGCAATGTAATAGACACAGAAAGCATGCATCTTGACTTAGTGTGCGTTGATGATCTGGTCTTTCGTGTTGGTTCAAAAGAAAACAAACGCAATCAACAATCAAAGCAAGCGGAGTGCTGTTCAATAAAATTGTGTTTTTGTTGCTCACCAAAACTAATATTGTTACCTGAGAATTTTCACTATCCCTCGTGATTGCGAATTTTCCTCCCCTAAGCGATGAGCGCCAGCAGCAACAGTGTGCGTGAAAAGCAGTGCAGCGTTTTCCTCCTGTGTACAGCCTGTTGCGAGAAAAACACGAAATCTCTCAATCTGCCATCTACTACACGCTCGGTCTGGCCGCTCCGGTGTTGATCACACTTTCATTCACGAAACAATTCTCGGCTCAGTCGGTCAGTAGTCTGTCAGATAGTTTACCAGTGATTTTTTTTTTCAATATTTTTCCGCTCTCGGTGCCGGTGAGACGCGACTTCGTCGTGCTGAAATATAGTGTGAAAAACAGTTATTAGTCCTTACGCTCGATACGATCATCTTTTATTTGTAACCGAACGATGCCTTCTTGCGCTTCTGAAATTTTCGATTAAAAGTTGGCAACCCGCGTAGCTGAAGAAAAGTGTAAGTAAACAATGTGATGTTTTTTTTTCTCGGCCAGAAGAATGATGGAGCCGCTCAAAGAATTGTGATTCTCATTCCTACAGACAGCGGTGGTGGGGAAGAAGGAAGTTGGAAAGAAAAACGACGTTGTTTTCATAACCTTCCGAACGTGGAGCACATATCTTCTAGTGCCCATCTATAAGCCCGCTTCCAAAAAAGATGTGTAGGTATTTTTCGTGTAGTTGCGAAAGTGAAAAGAAAATTAAGCCGAAAAAAATTGAGTGATGTTTCTAAAGGAAAAAAAAGTGATATTTTAGCTTCTGGTTTGCTGCTGGTTTGCTCTCCAACCAAGCTATTGGGCGAGTGGGTGTCAGTGTGGTCGTAAAGCTAGACTAAATACAGTAACTATTTTTCCCCCTCGGGAGCAAGAGCGAATTGAGCAAGCCAAAACCGCTAAAAATGATGTTTCTAATTAAATATAATCTTTCGCATTTTAATACTTTTCAATAAGCGGCTGAATATTTTATTTGAGTCAGTACCAAGGTGTCAGTGAGTGCGATTTGATAGGGTAATATTTTTGGTTTATGGGAGAATGCAATTGGACTGCAAACACATCAACACAAGAGAAGATTAGCTTGTCATTCAGCGGAAGAGTTGAGAATCAATACATCGTATATACATGTAATGTCCCACGTGCGCGCACTTCCAGTGAAAATTTGCAACTGCACTCAGTAGACCACGATACCATTTGCTGCAACAAACAGCTGTGATCGTAATCTGAAATCTGTTGCAAATTTTTTAGCCTCGCTGCGAAATCAGAACGAACAATTTGTTACAACATAAATAGAACAATGAGTTGATAAGCTAAGAATAGACACTGGTTTTAAATAGCCGTACAGTGAAGAACGCAAACAATGACAAAAATATTCATTCATCGTTGGTAGGAAATATTTTAGGCGCTACACTGGGGCCAAGATGGGACCGGCGGAGACGTTCGATATCCGGTTTAACTGTGTGTGCAGGAAGTCGAGGCCGTTGTCTGCTCTCCGATGAATATTTAAAAGCGAAACACTCAAGTACATCCACGATGCAGAATTGTTTGTAGTACTGGTGTTATTTGCAGAGCTGTGAATCTGCGGATAAAAACTAACCCAGTGGAATCGGGCGCTAAATTTAAACGGATTCAAAGTTAGAATCGATGACGAATATTTGGTTGATTATCAATTTGTTAGAGTTAACTCGAAGTAAAGTCGGGTAAATTCACTTGAAAACAATGTCTATGGGAGTCATTTCATATAAGCACTGTTAGAGATGTCAGTAAATAGTTTAACTATTACTTCCTCCGTAGTTTCATTCAAATATGAGAGTTGAATACCATTCAAGACTTCTTCTTTCATTGAACTCAAATCTAGTAGAATATTTCGAAAAATTATGGCAATGATATTTTTTTAATTTCAACTTGAGATCAAAATGACTTGAAAAAATTCTGTAAAAAATTAAATGGAACAAGGTATAGCAAACAAAGAACTTTTAAAGCAGAGAGTGACTTTCGGGACCATTCATTAATTATGTCACGCAACATTTGGCAAAAATTAACTCCCCCCACCCCACCTTGTCACAGACTGTCACAACTTTCTTGACCCCCACCCCTCAATTACGTCATGTTTTTATTACCGGGTTATAATTGATTAAAAATTGAGAAATCTGTAAAAAATGCATTTTTTTCTAATTTGGAACGATTTTACTAAAATAAAAACTGAAAGGAAGAGAAGATTATAAAAGATAATTAGAAAAGGCGCTTAATCCTTAGTCCCAGGATTTTGTTATCAAGAAAATCGCATAGCGTCGTTTCTTAGTACTCCAGCGACTTTTCGATAGCAGTCATTATGCCATGAAGAGCAGTTGCCGTCGATTTACAAGGTTGGTAAGCGTACTGATCTTTATGTAGTTGTGAGTTTATGAGGAATTCATTGCGGATATGATTATCTTAAATTTTCTCTTCATTCTGAAATTCTACGCCCTTGCGTGCGTCCTTCCGGCAGTTAACCGGGACATTCGTCATGGCGGACGATAACATGCGTGTAGGTATGTTTTTTAATTCATTCTTTCTTTTATTTATCAGCTATTGGAACTAATCAACACTCGTTGGAACAGCCGGAACATTACTCAATTTTTCGGCCCAATAGGCATGAATGTTTCTACCGCCTAGCTCATTTTTACAAGCGGGACAAATAAGGTCTTGAGGTACGATGCTGACCTAACAAGTCAGCCGTCGTAGGTTCGAGTCTCGCCTCGAGAGGTACTGTTATTGTCAGTAGGATCGTAGCGCTAGCCCCGCAATTGTCCTGTACACCATGCTTGTCGATTCTCCTCAGAAAACCTCTAGAGTGCAGGAGAACTTCTTGCACTGTGAAAACTACTGCTCTCACAGCGCACATGCAAGAACACACAGCAAATCAACGCACATGCTAGAAGAGAACGACATACGATTTTTATCTGGTGAGCTTCCTGAAAGCACCGCGGTGAAATCTGAAATCTCTCTCTTGCGAGTCAATGAACTATGGTGTACTTTCTCACACGTTTGGACATCACGCACAATAATTATACAGCAGAGCTATCTGCGGTGCGTTTTACAGTTTGTTTCTTGCTCATGGCAGAAGAGAAAGAGAGATTGGGAAAAAATAGACTGCGTTACTCGTGCCGGTCGAGTTCACTCTGGTCAAAATCGTTTTCGCGGTGTAGCTACACGAGGACTACACTTTTGCCCGGCAGGTTTTTTTTCACTTTCCAGACTACTCGCCAGTGGACTCTGTAGTGTACTTCTGCGTTTTCTATGTAGAGTGATTCACCCCTCTTGTTTCTACCAGATGTGTGATGAGCTGGAATTGTGTTTGTCTCTCTGTAAGTTGGTTGAGATACTTCGGAGTGGAGAAAGAAGCAGTGTGGTGAAAGCATTTGCTACACGCAGGCATATACTGAAAGGGATGTGCGTGGTGAATTTTTTCTCCGCTCTTTCCACATACTGAGGAGAATGACAAGCATGCTGTACACTGAACACTAAATTGTCCTGTACACTAAACGGCTGCGAAGTCTGTGTATTAATAAACAGAAGGTCAAGTTCCGAATCGGAATATAGCACCAATGCTTTGCTTTTTTACTAAGGTTGCAAACGTTCACATTGACGAGGACTCGAACTCAGCGCGCCGTTTATCAAAACGAACCCTGCTGCAAACCTTTCCTTCTTCTCCAATATTGTCATTGTTATTTATTTTGTTTACATTCATCGGACAGCACGTTCACATCCATTTGTTTGAGAATCCAGGTCGCGTTAATCTCCCCTAGCAGGATCATTCCAACGAAAACCGCTTTTTGCACATTGCGTCGCTTTCCGAGAGTGTCCATTCCTAAAAGTCTGCACCGGGCTTCGTACGGAGGTAGCGCATCAGGATTTTTTCAAGGAGGTAGTCTTAGAGCGAATTTTATAAACTTTGATTGGACTTTTTCGATTCTGGTTATCCAGATGCTCCGAAAAGGGCTCTACACGACGGCAGCTGTTTTCAGAGAATGTTTAAATACAGCACAATTGTTGCTAAACTTTTAAAGTAGTAACTGGATCTTGCCCAATGAAGGCCAGTACTAGTTTTAAAAATATCAAATAGCAACTCTGTATTCAGTATCTTTCCTTTCTATTTTTTTATATGATAAATATACATCGTTTCTGGGGGCAAAACACGTTTATATAGTGGTTCGATACCCCTCCGTCATTTTGAAAGAGTGGGCTCCCATACCAATAAAACACAACACTAGAACTAATTAGGCGAATGGATTCCGTTTTAAATTCTATTATGGCGACTAACCCTTCTCTGGAAGATCCCGAAACGAATGAACACCGTCAAATATAAGTATTTTTATAATCGGGATGATGCACAGAAGCGATTGACAATGAAGAAGCCTTATCTAGTTATCTAGTTGGCATTTTCAATTGAATTAATTCATTCCCGCAATATTTCTGCCGCATAATCGACGAAAGAGTAACTCATTAGGAATTAGGATTCTTTCAGCTAATAATCATGTGAACCAATATTAAGTGCACTTGCAGTCCTGGTGGCGAAAAACAAAGATGTCGAGGATTTGAATTTTATATTTGAAAACAAAGTTCGTGGATATCAACATGTTGTATGTATCAATCAGTAGATTGTAATGTAATCATGAGAAAGTAACCCTCCAATGGATAATACTTAGAACTTGAACCAACCAAAATTATTAAATGGGAGAAAATTGTACGTAAATTATAAAAACCTATGTATCACAGCATGGATTTGCCATTCGAGCTTGAACAGATCTATTATCCGATTCGCCATGTAATTTGCAAACTATAAACAAATCAAAAAGTCAATCATTGGAAATATGTGAATTCTATTGAGAACTGCATCACATTGCAGTAAACTAAGTGGCTTAATGTTATAGGCTTATATTTGATATTTTGTTTAAATACGTTACTTCTTATGTTCAATTTCCTGACAGCGTAGTATTATTGAAGTAAAAGAAATTTGTTGTGGTTGTGGTTTGTTTTACTGAGAAGAACAACGGTTTTGCAGATCTTCTTCCTCGTTTTCTTACGCTCTTTGGGCCATTCGACTGCATCGGGAATCGAAATCTTCTTCAACAAACTTCACGAAAATTATACCAGATAACGTTAGAGATAATCAAAATCAATGTATTACTACTGCTAGAAACAAATCTTAAACGGCACACTACTTAACAATTTATAATTCGAAGTTATCATCATTCAACACAAAATTTCGTTCGAGGCAAAACAACGTTTGCCGGGTCCAGCTTTTTTTAGTATATCATAATTATATTCAAATACTACAAGGTATACAGCCCTAGGGGTTGTATGAATTGGTGACGTAGGACTAAACGTACTCCACTCGCTATTGTGTGAGAAATTAGACTGAAGTTGAATTTTCTATACGCAGTCTTTTGTATCGAGTTCAGCGTATATTTTTGCTATTAGGGCGTGGCCACGCAGCATAGAGAAAGAGAAAAAAACCAAAACACCTTCGATACTACTAAGTGATTTTCATATGCTTCAAAAAAAAGTTTTTTCTTTCCCGATGCGAAAATCACTCTGGTTCTTAGATTAACTAATTTCCGTTACTAATATTTGACTGAAAACGGTGTTCGAGTGAGCACAAACAAACAAATAAACCGGAAAACCACTCACTATCACTAAATCACTATCGCCTCTGGACTTAGAAAGAAAGACAGATCACCTGACAGTTTAAACACTTCCGCCGCAGATCTTTGTCATTTGAGGCGCCGCTTTGACGGTTGTCAAGCGCGCTTCGGGATCATTATTAACCAGGGTGGCTTGTTCGACGGTTTCTCCGCTAACACAATTGTTACACATTTTATCTATCCACCGACATATAAATGACTAAAATGCATTAAGTCGTTCGCTTGCTATAATCGATGGAATTCTGACGCAACATTTGCCAGTTTCATTTTCAATTTAACAAAATGTAATCTAGTATAGAAAACAAAGACGTAGTCCTACGTCAAAAAGTGATCCCAGTCACCCCAGTTTACGGTACCTATGAATAGTTGCCGTATCGCCCATCTTCGAAAATATGAGAATGAGCGTTGTCATGCAGTAGAATCAGTTCTTCGTACCTCTGATTGTGCTGTGGCTGTTTTTCGCACAGTGCACAGTGGAGCACTTAGAACATCAAACCTGATCAAAATTATTTTAAAGGATTTTTGGACAGGAAACATATAAGGGGCTATCCAAGGGGACAGGTTTTTGACGATATACGGTACATCATAACAGTTTCGCGCTTTACGTAGCTTTCCTGTCCCTCGTGCCTTGGGAAAAATATTTTTCAAAGGCTCAGCACTGTTTAGCTTCCGTTCGGAGCTTATAAGAAGTTGAGAGGGTTTTTTAAGTGGTGAAAATCACATTTGAATCGGAGTGTTCCATATTTATAGAGAACTATCTTGTCTCGGTCCCAATTATGGAACACTTAGAAAATAACTAGTTTTTACAGAAAAATCGTTATCAACCATCAACATTTTGATGAATCGTGAAGAACTTACCTTGATCTTTGTGTATGAGTTATTTTTTGCATGAGAATTAGCGATTATATCACATATGAACCTTATGTATGATGAGCGTGCTTCTTACGCTGATTGAGAAAAACGGCAAACATTTTGATAGATTCTGGAAGACAATATTTTACGCTTATAAAAAACACATCAATCTAGGAATAAGAACGACGTTTTCCGTGTTCAAAGCTAGCAAATATGGAATATTTTACTGCAAAAATGTTACATGCCTTTGAACCGTTAGTTTAACTGAGTTAAATAACTTCAGACACAAAAGTGATCCGTAATTGTGGGAGTTCCATAATTGTGGGGGGAGTGTAACCCACCTTTGAACGATTTGATACTTTTCTGATGGTGTAGTTCGAATTCAATGGTAGTTTCTTTTCTACAATGTATGGCTGAGCCTTTGTGAATGAAATATAACAGTTTTTTAGATCAGTGAGGTGCGGGACTAACACTGATTTGTTTATTATTCAATCTGAGTACTCAGAAGAATCTGAAGAGTCACTAGTATTATCATCATTGCCCGTGTACGAACATTTCACTCGCAACATTTGCATTGCTACGGACGAAAAAGTTTGACCTTTTTTATATTTTATGCAAAGTAGGAGTCTTTGGATACCAAGGATAAAGCCGAATGTAGAGCTAAGCAGTTTTAAGGACATAATCTGCAAACTTTGATGTATCTATGTCTTGGAACTAACGCAAAAACACTGCCGGAAGCTGAAAAATTGAATTTTTCCGCTAATTTTTAAAATAATGTAACTTATGAGTTCGGATTGGTTCGGATATTCTAATACCACCAGTTTGACCAGAAACATACAGGCTTTCATTTGCAATTGACTGTTTACATTGAAACTCATTGATACTCAACTTACTTCATATAATATGACATATAAAAAAAACTCATTTACAGCATTTTTGTGTTTTTTAAAATGTTCCCTGGCAATATCGAAACTGTTTATTAGTCTTTTAAGTTTGAAGATTGATTGAACTAACCTTCGTTGACAATAACCATAATTGGTTTGATGATAAATCACTACGTTGCACTTGATAGTTTTGAAAAACAGTGAACGGTACGGGAGCATCGAATGCAACAACAGAAAACTAAAATTTCATCGATTTCAATCAGCTGTAATAAAGGTTAACAATACTTCCGGATGCTCATAAGTTGTCGAAAGATTCAGTAGGTATCACACTTCAAAATGAGACTATGCAGAACATGGTTAATACACTTTTGCTTTTTTGACTTTTGATCAGGTTTTTACTTGATTTACTCCTATGTGCAGTGCTCGGCTTAACCGCATTAATTAAAGTCGATATCGTTGTTCATTCAACATTCAACGTCTCTTTAAAAGAACACAAGTTCCTTGTTCTTGAATCATTTCCAAAACATGCAATAGCTTGGAACTGGCTTGGCTTGTAACTACTAATACCGAAGCAAGCTGCTCCTGCATTTGACATGGATTTTCCTAGGGCAAATTCTACAATTCAAGGTCTTTGAGGGTTCTGACGTAGGGGTACAAATTGACAAACCGAAAACATCGATAATGTCACGAAAATTGTCTACCTTAGAATGCTTGAAACACAGTTAGTTTCTAACGGATTTTCTTCATTCTTACAGCAATAATGGCTAGGGGCACCAAAGTTCATAGAAATGGTTGAATAGCTATTATCTTTCATTTGAGCTTTTAAAGTGCTCTTCTTTTCCTTTTGTCGACCAGTGTAACAGAAGTGCGGAATACAGCAAACACCCGGGCGATATCACGAACGATCAAAGTTTCTGGTCGCAGTGATGGGTCCATACAGGAAAAAAACTAGCTATCGTATGAAATGTGAAAAGCGAATAAAATCATTGTTTTTTTTTCACGAGAAAATCTTCTGTCATCTCGTAAACTTTTGTATATTTTATGTCTAAAATTTGTGACATATTTATTAATCTCCTAGTAGATCTCGAAACATAAATTCCGTCTGTAGAGTAGGCCTTTGTAGAGAAAGTTTCATAGTCGCACGGTCTGTGTGGCAGTTTAACAAGCGGTTGGTCATGGATTCGAATTTAAGTAGAATCAGTCTATTTGATTGCCAAAGGACTTGAACATTTTTTTCAGGTTCTGTATCACATACCCGTATACCCGTATTCACGATTTTTCGATGCATATGTTGATTCTACCAATCGACTGTTTGCAATACGTTGTTCTCCAGTTATTTTGGTACACCATGGAATTTCGATTGGACGACGCTGATATTTGTTGAGCCGTGTACGTCGGATATGAATGGGGTCATATGGTTGTTTAGAAACATTCGCGGTTTTTGCGTATTATGATGCCGTTTTATCTGGCCAGAACACATACCTTCTATCGGCATCCTGTTTTCGAAGAAATGGAATCTAAATTTTCTTCAAACATCATGAAATCATTTTAACTATCATTTTATTTTTTTTTATTAACATTATTATGATTGTAAGAAGAACGAAGTGCTTTTTGACCATTACTTTGGCAGGTATTCAGGTATTGTCGAGGTTATTGTTGAAGTTAAAGAAATTATATACGGCCGAGACCGGAAGATTTTCAGTTTCAACATGTTTTGTCGTGAACTTTTTGTGGAGACTTTTGTACAGTTCAATTAGAACTGAACAATGCGCTTGCAAAATGGGTAAATAATGACCTTTTAAGTTGAAATTGGGTAACATTTTATAAACATCATCTTAATTCGATATAATCATTTCCGATGTTGTTTTTCGCTCTGTTTAATTCCCAAAGCTTGTGATTTTTATTAAATTGCTCTATATATTAGCTGTAAAAGCATCAGAATAAGAGCGAGGAAAAAATTAAAATCCCGATTTTTTTTCGATAAAATCAAATTCTCTGATAACACCAGGTTTTCCAAGCGACACACTGCCCCTGTTTCTCTCTGACGGTTAATTTTTTACTTGGTTTTATTTTGTTCCCAAATAAAAGATGTTTTATTTTTCAATAGTGTTAGGTGTGAACTAAGTTAGCTTCTCATTTTTTGGAAGTGTCAATCACGCAACTTGTAAAAAAGTAAAAAGTGAAAAAGTTTTTTGCGTGGATTTTGGAATTCATTAGGCTGACCAGATTATCTCGGGATTAAAACGGGACAATTGAGTTGAAAAAACGGGACACATGATAAAATTGATTTTTGAAAATGTTTACCAACCAAAGCATACAAACAATTATTCATTGCTTTGATGAACTTGCCCGATGCTAAAGAGTGTGATTTTTTGCAATGAGTTCCTGAAATTCGTCACATGATGATCGAGATTTTGACTAAATAATCAACTTCAACTTCGCGACTTTTTCATCATTTCACTATGTACTTCAAGTGGTGCGGCGCTATCAGGAAAGCACAAAACCTACTCAGTAATATACTAAAATCCTGGCTGCTTGGAAACTTATTTTCCATTTGGAGAAATTTCAATGCAAAGCTCTATTTAAGATTTTTCAAGGAGTATCCGAAAACGGTACAAAATGGCAAAAAGACGGTACGGTTGAAAACAGTCGAAAAAACGGTACTGTCCCGTTCAAAACGGTACGTCTGGTCAGCCTAGAATTCATGCTTCCCGTGTAAATTGTATACGAGTCTAGGTTGCGGTAGGTCAATTGAGTCACTAAAATCAAAGATTTCCGGCTTTCACAAATATGTCCCCCACATGTTCTAGTCTCACAAAAACAACCATATTCAGAATCGGAATAAAACACCTCGGCTTTGCTTAGTTGTTAATATTTTATTAATTTTATGGTAGATTTGTAAAATTATTGTTCAATTCATTCAATTCATTCAATTATTGGAGTAGATTTGACAGCTTTCGAAAATTTTTAACGATAGAAATGCAAACATGTAAGGCGATGCTGGTACATATTTTTGTTATTGTATTGATGATTCCTGACCAAAAGTTATTACGTGTTTCCAAAACAAAGATTTGTTTGAACGCTTTGTCCAAACATCAAAACACTTTGTAAGAAACGAATTTAAAAAAAAAAAGAACCACACAGAAGCGTATAGAGATTTGCTACAAATTTCAGCACAGAAAAAAAGCATTTTTGAATTATTATTCATGCAAATTTTCTACCGTTTCAATCATTTCAATGACTAATACTTACCATTAACCCGGTTAACCTGTACTTGTTGACAAGTTTGCTCAACTGCATCGCCCTCCTGCCACTGATCGACCCACATGGGGGCCCATCGTTTCGTGCTAGTTTAAGCATCATTTGACTTTCAAGCACCATTTGTTCTAAATTACTGTTTCCTGACCTGGTTTGAGTCAGCTCGTCCAGCTTGCACTGCCAATCGTCGATGGGCTTGGCAGATGCGCATTTGATCGATATCGATACACTGACGCTTTCAGCTGCCGTGGCCGGTATCGCTAAGACCGCACGTTAGGTAGAACAAAAAGCAACAAAAAATGAATCGTAAAATCAATTTCAGCCGAATGGCAGCACCGAACCGTCTGGCCCAGACGTAGCAATTCGCAGAGTGGAAGATTAAATGTCGGGGTACTTGGAACAAAATACTGGCTGAAATCGACCGAATACCGTTATTAAAATTGTTTTTATAGATGCTAGCCAATAAAAGTAAAGCATTTTGAAAGTTTTCGCAGCAGGTCTGAACTCAATTATCCAGAGACATATTTTGCCGGAATACAATGTAATTCGTTTCGTTTTTAATTCACCATTACCATTCACCATCATCATCATTCCGAATGAGAACATAACATCAAATGTAGATTTTCACCGCAATTTCTCCACTGTGCAGCGTAGAAAGGAGTCAAGCGAAATTTCATTACGCCGTCCATTAGTCGTGTAAAGATCAAAGTTTACAGGATAGACGAATCAGGTACGATATGAAATTGGCGCTTTTCATAAGGAATTTTAGATTAATTTTACGATCAGCTTTAATTCATATTCAATTTTCATCAGCGGAACGCTCGAGAGACAGCTTTACTACGCTTATTATCAACCTTAAGATTATTGATTCAATCCATAAGTGAGACGACAGCCCTCCACAAAACTAGAACTAAAGGTGTTGGTAGAATCGAACGCGGGAAATAGAATATGAATTACCGTCTACATTCGGAGTCCGATTCTCGGGGCCAAATTAAATGCGAAACCGAAGCATCTGAATCTGAAATAGTTGCAGTTCATTTGTAGTTTTTAATGATCGCATCAGCAGTCAGCAGTCAAACACAGGGCAAATGCTACAAGCTGTTGCTCTCTCTTTCTCTCTCCCTACACAGCTTTTGAAGATAAATTGACTCTAGCCGGGGCAGATTTCAAATGCCAAACGTGTCATTAGCTCAATAAACGAGCGCATGATTTTTGCCTGTTGCAAGATCTGCAGCTCTGATGTCATACATAGTTTGCCGTTTCCGTGTGCTGCATTCGGGAATATGGGTCACTCCCTAGACGTTTCCGTTCCATATGAATTAGAGAATATACGTGGTTCATTCATATCCGCCAGGGGCGGCGTTTTGTCTAATCTGCGCTTAATTGCAGGTGGATTGGTGTCAGCATTAGAGGGATTGAATTGATTCAGTAGGATGCTAACTTACAAACACACACACACACCATTTTATCAAGCGTATAATAGACGTGTTACAAGAATATCAGAAAGTCGTTTTTAGGGTGTGCCAGACGGGACGAGGGAATTTTTTGCTGAGTCTAAATCACATCATCAGTGTGCATTATTAGCATCCTAAAAAAAATCACATACATTGCCTACTTTATAACTCAAAATTCACTGAAAGTCATTTATTGATAAATTTTCTATAGAAAAAACTTGGACATAATGTATTTTGCAAATTATTTTAAATTAATTTCCCAATTTCATTAAGCAGATAATGTGTGCAGTAGCGAAAGCGAAAAATAAGCGAACTGGAAATATGGTACAGATTTGAAAAAATATACCACATCCCGACGGGACTTGAACCCGCAATTTCCCTGTCTCCGGCATGGTGTTTTGATCAATAAAACTACGGGGGACGGTGGTACTGTTCCACAATCTATATGCGTATCATATTCCACTGCCGATTTATTCTATTCGCTTATTCACTTATTTTTCGCTTTCCCTACTGCACATATTGTCTGCTTGATGAACTTGAATGTTAACGGGTAAAAGCCGTTGTTGAAAATAGAAATTAAGTTCTAAAAATAATTTGCCAAAACAATGTTTCTGGTACAACTGTGCGCATTTATTATAAATATACTTGAATTGAAAATTTTGTCAAAAACAATAGGGTAATAATGATTTTTTTAGGGGTTATATACCTTTTTGGTCTTGAAAAATGAGGGAAGTTTGAATCTATTTTTAAGTGCATAGCACCATTTTCATTGCATCAATGTGGTATTTTTCTGAAAGTACAGTTTATCAACACCAAAAAAATACGATTGATTTTGAGATATACCAATTATTATTGGAGTAATGGCCGTTTCCCCGAAACGCTATTTTTTTGCAGAGGCTTGCGGTGATCCTGATAGAAACTCAGCGGGTCAACCGAAATCAAAAAACTCATATTATTTCATTAGTTTAGAAGTGTGCCGGGTCCTTGAACGATCGCTTTTATGAGTATTTTGTTTTCAGTGCAAACGGGAACGTTTTTCCCAAAAAAATGCACGTTTTGAGCGCTAAAAATTGCATGAAATTTTCTTTTGCGGCAAAATGTAACTGTATGTTTCAAAAAGCGAACGTTCAAGGACCGACGAATTTAATAACGAAAATTAAAAAAAAAAAGATGAAGGAAATCGGTTCAGTAGTTTTCCCGCAATCAGGATCACGGCAAAATCATTTTTCGGAAAACACTGTTCCGAGATAATCGCGTGTAAAGTTTCAAGTTTAGCTTATGCGGCCATGGCGAGGCGCGCTGCAAATTGCTCTAACTTTCTTCCTATTGCTCAGATCTTTATGAAAATTTGTGAAAATGTTCTCAAGATGTTGCATTTGGAGATAATGCAATAAATTTTTTTTCGGTTTTTTGAAAACTCAAAAGGTATATAACGTTTATTGTTTCGTTCGTTTATTGTCACATTAGGAAAAAATTCACACCTTTCGTCGCTTTTTCCTAAAATTTGGAAGTTTGCGCTATTTTTAAAATCTATTAAATTACACATTTCTTCACAAAATTGTGCCAGAAATTGACTTAAGTTGTGTATGAAAAATTCGAAAAACATTTAAGAGCTCGATGAAAAAATTCTTCTTAAACATAGTTTTTGTAAAATGTTATAATCAATTTTGTTTGCTTTTGACTATACAAACTATTTCGAACATTTTTATCCTAGACATCAAGGGTCAATTTTTTCCACTAAATGAAAACTGCTTATTACGGTATATTTTCGATTTTTTGGCATTATTCACTCTGCTTGTCTTTTGTGAAAAACGTTGTGAATTCAAATGATATTACGTTTGAGACCTAAATACAAATTTATTTATTCAACGATCGCTGTTGTAATAATAACTGCAAACGGACACCGCAAAGTCTAGTCGGGACAAATTGATTGACGAGTTTGTTAGCCAGGAGAAAATCAATCTTGTTGCGAAAAAAAAAACTTTATCTCCTGTTAAGTCTAGATGTACTGTTCTTTTTGGATCCATAGATAATGTTCTTGTTTGATATCAAAATTAGGACATTTAACCGATTTGCATCGAACAACCTTGGGTAAATTTGCGTAGTTTTATCAAAATTCCAATCAATACATTTGTGTCTTACACACACAAAATTTCGTCGAATGAATTTAGATTGAAATCGTTCATTATTATTTACAGTTAGTGAAAACTATAAAACGAAATGAAAAACTAATAGTGAATGATGTTACAGGTATTCCGTTTAAGCTTATCTTCCACAATTCTTTGACAATGAAACATGCTATTACAAACTTCCAAAGTATCGCAAGCTATCATATTGTTTGCGTCATTTCCTACAAATGCGCTTGAAAAATTAAGTCGATTAGATCTTTTCCCATTTCGATCTATTAACCACATAATCGCCAAAAAAGAAGGCAAACGACTATTTTATAGGCTTTGTGCTCATCTAACTTTGTTTTAATAACTGCTCGAAACAAACAGCCGACAGGAATTATTACCCGGCGCGCTCGACAGACAGAGAATAACAAAACGTTGAAATACGATCGATAATCTATCGTTCTTGGCATCGGATTTAATTTATCTCGTATTTGAATTCCTCGCAAAAGCCGTGAGATTTATTGCCCCAGCCTGAAGGCAGGCACGTGTGGAGTGAAGGCATCATTCATCCACCGAGCCGATCCGAGCGCGTAGGAAACAGTAGCAGTACAGCTTCAACGTAAACAATTGAGTGAAACGACCATGGAAAAATGGCAACAATTTCGTTGTGTTTCGCCGCGCAGTTCTGTGTTTGCGGGGGAGGGCACCACTGCCGGTGGTCGACAGTAAATATACGCACCTCTGTAAATCTCTGTGTGGAACACATATGCAAACAAGTGGCCGACCGCGAAAGATATCACTTCAAACATTCCACAGAAACTGTCAAGCGTATGCCACGGGCGCCTGTCTAGCTACCATGCGTCTCCACCGATTAAGTCTCCGATGGAGACACACGGTAAATTATCACAGTAAATTTTCATTCATCCGTTGGTTTGTCCAAATACGCAAACCGCGTCTATGCAATTCATCAATCACGTGCTGTTTAATCCACATAATGTCATATAGCACCACACCACACCAAGTCTAGTTCGTTTCATTTCGGCAAGTTGTTTATGCAAAATCCGTCAAAATCTGCAAACAAAGTGGTTTACAACATAGTGTCACTGTTGACGGCAATCTTCCATCGGACGTGGATCTCTAACCGACGAGGACCGAAGACAACGTGTCGCTTGTGTTCCTGAGTATCACTGTGCAGTAGGACGTAAATATCACACCGCGAGGATCAGCATAGTTCGCTCGTCTTGGTGCGAGGCTAAATTGTTGTGTGCTGCCGAACCCCTTCCCGCTTTCTTCGTCGACACATTCCAAAAAAAAGGAAAAAAATTAAATAAAAATAAAACATATAATCGTGCCAGGCCACACAAATTTTCTTTTTCGGTGCAATTTAGATTACGCGTCTATGAAGAAAGGCTACCATTGATGTCGTTTGTTGGTGGAAACTGCTTTACACTCGTTTCCACCAAGATCGTGTGTCGTGTTTCAAGTAAATTTATTTAATTTTTTGCTGCTTTTAGTTTTGTTGAATGGGAAGTGATATAATTGCGGATTTCATTGTGACAAAAATGGCTCTCAGTAATGTGGAAAATTGAACATTCCATATCTCTGTATATTTGCAAAACTGTATTAGAGAAGAGAGAATCTCTCGATATTACTTGGGTACTTTTAAAAAATTACGTGAGGAATGTAGGAAAATGTCTGAGCACCAGGAAAAATATTTCAAAGTAGAGTTGGCGGTATTATCGAAATTGTTTTGCGTGTGCGGTTAGAAAATCAAGACATTATTCCTTACATTAGGTTTCAGCGTAAATTTTTAAAACTCATCAAAACCTATTTATGCGATGAAATTAAAATACACCAGACACCGAAGTCAGGAAGGTTTGTCAATGGGTTTATATTTGTTTGTCAGCAGATAAATTAATTGATTGAAGCCAAAAAATGATAAGGAGTCGACCAGGTAAACAACATAATACAGAAATCTGTTTTATTTTAAATACTGTTACACAACTTTTGATGGAATTTTCGTAAGCCGAAGATTCAATTTCAATCAAATGCTCTGTTTTCGAATAAATTTCGATGTCAGAGATTTTTCTGAATGGTTTTTTCCGGGAAATCAATCGTAATATAATCTGTATGGATACGGCACTATTGAATTTCACAGTTTCTTGAGTCATTCATCTTACCCGATCATGATGACATCAAGAGAAAAGCTGTAGTATAATTGGACTCTGCAAAATTTTGCCAAAAAGTGTTAATATAATTTTTCGTGGTCCCCGTGGCTCTTTGGTTAACGATGTCGGTCGGCTAGCTCTCCCACACGGTTGTGATATTGGGTTCGATTCCCGATCCCGTCGAGGACCTTTCCGAGCTGGAAATTTTCTCGACTCAGCACTGGGGCACGGTGTATCGTTGTACTTATCCTACACACACAAAATGTGCCAAAAACAATATCGATAACGAATTCTCTCAACTCAAGTTGATCGAGACCGCTATTAGCCCCAAGGCTAAGCGTGCGATGTTCTTTTTATAGTTTATAGCAAGCAATGTATTTTCGATATATCTCGTTTCACGAAAAGAAACTTTAAGTGATGCATTGTAATGTTTTAAGTTTGAAAGATTTTTCGAATATTTTAAAATGTACACATATTATACAGTTGGATGGTGCGAAACCACATCAGTATTGTGCGAAATTAGCAAAACTTTCGATTAGGATTCAATCCTGGATAACGAATGTATGTTGAATGTATGTATGAAAATGTATGTATGGAGTATTTTCAATGTAGACGGCTTTCAATTATTACACTTGTGGGCAATTCCATAAAATGTGTGCCAATTTTGACTAATATTTCTAATTTTCATTTCTCATTTGACTGAAACTTTGCACAGATGTTATGTCATGTCAAAAAGGGTATTGATGATTACAGGTATTTTCAGAGTCATAAGGGTTTATTTGATCGCTTTCACGTCTTTGGCAAAGTTGTAGATAATAATTTTGTCTTTTTGAAAAAAATATACACCGTGGAAGAAAACTGTTTTTTTTGCATCAAAAATTAAGCCAAACTAAAATTCTCGCGTAACTTTTCAAAAGGACCTAAGTAACATTGTTCACTTTCTCTCTGATTAATTACTAAATTATTTTTACTTTTTTCATGATATTTTATGTATAGCAAGCTAGGCAATGTTGTAATCTTTCGATTTGTGACAAGAAACCGTTAAAAACTTTTATGATAACGGTGTAATTAACTCTGGACTTACTCTCTGTTACTCTGGACTTTCTGAAAAGTTACGCGAGGATGATTTAATTCAAAAAGATTGTTTTTTTTTATAAAAACTGCAAAAGATTCACTGAACATTAGCGGTTATCTGATCAAAGTCTTTTTTTCAGAAAAAAGAAACGAATTAGAACGTTTTTTTTGCTGGAATGCTTCAGCAAAGTTACAAATGGTAGTTTTGCTTTTTTTTTAAATATCAATATGAATATATTTTTCCTCGATATATTTATTCGGAAAGACAAAATTATTATCTACAACTTTGCCGAAGACGTCACACCGATCAGACAAACCGTTCTGACACTAGAAATATTTATATTCATTGATACTCTTTGTACATAACCCCTTTTCACGAGTTAGTCGTGACTCAAATAAAATACTAACAGCACAAGATGACATCATTACCCCGTAAGAATATCTGTGCAAAATTTTTTTCTGGTATTGAACTTATGAAGTATTGACCGGTGTTGATATCGTCGTGATGATTTGTACTGATTACTCACTTCATTTTCTTAACGACAGGTCAATAACGACCCACTGCCGAATCCAGAATACGTTACGTTACGATAAGTTACTCGATCTTGGACAAGGAATCGCCGATGTGGGAACATATATGAAACGGTTCGCTTCGGTTTGGCCTGAGAAAAAGAAGAAACGAAGTAGTGTGAGTCCAATATCATCTATGACAGCCGCTTTTACCGACAGGACATTCTCAAAATGAACAAACTAGGCTGTCATGTCCGAACGAATAAAATACATGCGAAAGAATGAGCTGATGTGTTAGTGTCGGCGATATAAGTGATCCCAAATGCATGAACTCGATGGAAAAAATGTCTCAGTTTCAATTTGGGTAAGGAACGACTTGAGCAGTGGCGCCTATTTTAATCAGTTGAAGAAAACAGGCCTTAAGCTCCTGAATTTCGATCAATATCGACAATTCCAATGATGTAAATGATAACTTTGATTGTCTAGCTGTCTTACGAATATAAGAAATACCGTTAATCACAAAGAAATCTGTGAACAAACATCATTCTAAACAAATCGATCTATATTGCAGCCATTCAGAAGCCACTTCGGGTGTTGCATAAAAACGCCTGCAAAACAGGTGGAAACTGCTTGAAATAGGTTCGGGGTATTTGGAATAACGTCCCTCGATTGTTAACTTTAATTGGTTATTGTTAAAGTTTGCTTACATAGTTTTACAATCTGAAAACAAGTTCTGACAGAGAGAAAGATAGAGAACAGATTGATATACATCTGTTTGAATTTCACCCAACACATTTCGAGGTTTTCCTTCTCAATACACAGGCGGTTCCTAAAGCTGCTTAGAATATGTTCCCTACCCTACTTTAACTTCTGAGAAGCTTTTCGAAGCACCAATTGTTGGCATTGGCATTGTTATATTTGCAATTCAAATGCATCTGAATCAAGGTTGTTAATCGATAACTTATCGTAAACGACGATGACGATACTGTCTGCTATCGTTATCGACGATGACGCTAAGGGGTCATCCACATTTCACGTGGACAGATTTTTAACGATTTGGACCCCCCCCCTCCACCTCCGTCGACAACTGCCCATATAAATTCTAAAAAAAATGTATGGACCGTGGACATAAAACAACCCCACTCTCCCCAAAGCTGTCCACGTGAAATGTGGATGGCCCCTAACGTCTCCAGACATTAGCGTCATTGCCGAAGACGATATCTACTGGACGGTATCGAATCAATAACGTTTAATAAACGAATTCGCAGTTTGTTTTCGCTTTGGCTGCTTGCGTTGCCAAACTTATGAATTCGTTGCTACTCGAGAATTTTTCCTTCCTTGAGTTGTTATTTTTCTAGAGTAAATAGCAACGCTCGGTGCGGTTATTTTGTCGGTTGTCAAGCCAGCTTTAGCAACCGGTATATAGCCACTGCACAGTGAGGCGACTTCATACAAAAGCTGGCCAAGCAAAAAAAGTGTCGATAAATGCGACAAAACCTTGGTCTTTACAAAATTTTGGGGCGCTGAACACGAATTTGTCATCCATTTTTTGGGGCCGTCCATAAAGCACGAAATCCAATTTTAATATTTTTTGGCCCTTTTTTCTTTTTTATAGATTTATATAATATTTGACCACAAGTAGTGCCACCGGGCGTCCTTCCCATTGCAAAAAACAACGTAATTTATAGACGACCCCTCGAACTAAACAAATTTTGCCTATATATATATATATATATATATATATATATATATATATATATATATATATATATATATATATATATATATATATATATATATATATATATATATATATATATATATATATATATATATATATATATATATATATATATATATTTTTTTTTTTTTTTTAATGAACTAAAACAACATAAGTAATACAAAAAAAATCATCAACAGCATCATCATCTTTCGCTGTGATCGCTTAAATCTCGTGTTGAATTGTTTCCAGAAAATTTGAAGTTCATTATACTTATCAGCAGGAAAAATGTCTTTCGCTGCAATTTTCATGTTTTCTAGTAATTTTCGATGTTTCATTGTTTCACATATATGTTATCTTTCTAATCCGGTTTCTATGGTTGAAAGAGGACATTTAAATACATGTATAACACCATGAATTGACAACTTACTAGACATTGAATTAGGTGGTGCCGCTGAAGTTGAAGGCTCCATAATAAAATTCAACGAATTTATGAATTTGAAAACCAAGACACTGGAATGACACAACGTTCTAAATGAATACGAAAAGAGGCGAAGGGCGACGACTGTTCTTTGTTTTTTATTTTCTCATAAAGCAAAATGTGTGCTTTACTTTTGTAGGCAAACGAGTGCGAAGCAAAAGCAATCTTCAAACGGGCTGTTGTTGGCCGGAGTTTGATGGTATAAATTTTCTGCTAATATTTGACACTTCAATCAGTTTAGCGAATTTTATAATCATAAATTGGAAAGGGCTGAATGTTTTAAGTATTGTTTTAAATTTGCAGAAAGTGATAAAGTTTGACATAATTAAAATTTCAGATTTGATTACTGTTTTCTTGTTTACCACTTATTTTATAACTTTTCATTGATAAAATTTGTGATTTTTGCCCAAATTTTTATTTTATCCTTACGGATTGAGTACGATATCATAAATTTTCATTAATGGGGTATCATGGTTATGATTAAAATTAATCCTGGATGAAATTGCAACTTCAAAAATAAAAACCAAAAAAATCTGCTATCGCTTTCTTCACTAAAGTGACAATTTGCACAGTTTTGCGCTACAGCGGACAGTATGCATTTGAAAGCTTACGTTTTTACCTAAATTTTGAATGTAGTCACAACCGTGGCAAACTGCGGCAACTAAACTTTTAAGCTACTTTTCTACAAAATGTCTTGTTTTTTTTTTTTAATTTTTCTAGTGTCAGGCCTACTATGACCAAATTTTACAATATCTAATGAAAAGGGTTTGTTTTGCACAATATTTACAACATTTTTTCCTTTGACGTCAAAAAGCGACGTCAAAAAGCGTTTCAAAGTAATGTACTTTTTTTTCAAAAAAAAGACAAAAAACGTCAGTTCGCCAAGCTTTGAAAAGTCATAAAAAATTCAGATTTTATGATATTGCGCCCGAATTTTGGATTTAGACACTTGAATGTTATAGCAATAAAGAAAAAATATTATGAAACATCTAACGAAATTTTTTTTTTCGGCTGATGGCCAGCGATTCCCCACTGTGCACTGGTGCACTTGTTCTGACATAACAATAGACGTTATTGAGCTGATAACGTCAGGTAAATATCGTTATCGTCGATAACGTTAATGTTTGAAGACTAAATCGTCATCGTCAATAACGGTAGCAGACGTTGTCGGTATCGGCGATGACGATTATCGACGATAATCTATCGTATCTACAAGCCTGATCTGAATGATGATTATATCTAATGATGCAAAAATTAGTATGGCAGTAGTTTTTCATAATCAAACGTTATTGATTCGATGCCGTCCAGTAGCCAACGTCTTTTGCAATGAAGATAATGCCTGAAGACGTTAGCATCATCGTCGATAACAATAACAGACAATATCATCATCGTCGTTTACGATAGGTTATCGATTACCACCCTTGGTCTTAACCCTCTGTGCGATTCGAATGGACTCGAGAATATTCCCGAAACACGCACGTAGTACATCACTTGGCCTTGATCAATCACGTCCAATGACAATAGAATCAGTTTAATCGAGCAACCTGAAACCTTCTCTCAAACACTAAACAAAATGATCTTAGACGCCTACAACAGTTGTTGCCCGGTCACAGTCTCGCCTTGCACTCATTGAGTACAATATTGCCCCTGTTTACATAGTTGACGTAACAACTAACACCATCATTGCGAGAAAAACGCGTTTTTGCTATTTTAACCCAAATCATCATGTTGAGATACAATTTCATCAAAGTAGTCTGTCAATTTTATGAAAATTGATGTTTGAATAGAGGCCACATTAATTATACGAGTCTGCCCGTGGTGATTGATCCAGAGAAAAACGCTACGCCAGTTTATGCGAATAAATATGCATTTTTCTCGCAGATTGTTCGCATAGCTTGGCGTAAAAATTCGACTACTTCCTACTTTGCCTCGCAGTTGATTCAGTTTTATCAATTGTGTTTTAGTCAAACGTTAGTTATTATCCATCGACAGTTTCTATTAGACAAACGACCACAAACACACACACATACACATACACATACACACACACACACACACACACACACACACACACACACACACATGCATAAAGACCTACATTTACGCAAAGGTCGTTACAGGGAAAAATGCAAACTTGACAGCACAGAGCCAGGACAAAGTTTTTTTTTTGGTTCTTTTTTGGCCCCCAGGAAATGCTAAACCTGCCGGATATGGATTACATGTGCCTCTGACTGGTGCTTAACATATGCATGTACATAAATTTGTATGAAAATTAGTATAGGAAAACGTTTTAATTATTTCATCTGACGCAAATATCTACTAGTAGAGGGAAGGACACGGTGACTTTAGACCTTCCTGAGGCTAAATGTTTGAAAAAATAATTATATACAATACAAAAATTCAATCGCTCTTTCCCTCTTTCCTCCTTTCTATGGAATATTTGTCGAATTAAATGACTAAACATAGGCATACAGACAGTCGACAGTCGAATGAAACGACTTAACATAGATAATTGCACCTTGTATGGAGTGACGTCTGTTTTGCAACCAAATGGCAGTTACGCCAAAACGTTTTTCCAATATTTCTCAAAAGTTTCAGAACAAAATAGTTTTCTTCTCGTTTGTAGTGTATGTATCTTAGGGAAAGCAAGCTGAATCAACGAAAAAGTGCGTTTTGGTCATTTTGGCTCTTACGTCAACTATGTAAACAGGGGCAGAATAGAGAAACAAGAAAATCCAAGAAGAGAATTTGGATTCAAACGTATGAAGGCATAGACAACACACCTATGGTGAGGCAACCCTGATACCGTTACTAACGAAGAGGCTAATCTAAGATTTAAGCTCATTAAAGCAGACAATGTGCGCAGCAGGGGAAGCGAAAAAATAATATGAAATATGATACAGATTTGGAAAATATACCGCATCCCGACGGGACATGAACCCGCAATCTCCCGTCACGGGACTAGGCATTTGTAGTCCTAGTATGGCTGCATGCCGAAAAATAAACACTGCGAATATGAAGCGGAACAATCGGCAACGACCCAAGCGACGAAACAAGAACGACGGTTGGAAGCTCGGTACAAGGAACTATAGATCGGGAACTAGATCAGCTAGAACAGTAGAAAAGGTACGAAGATTTGTGGACGCAGGTCACAGTAGTAGCAAAGCGGCGAAACCACAAACAAGCTGGGTACCGCTTTATAGCAGGAGGGTGGGAAGAAGCGTTTCACAACAGCTGCTCAAGTCGAGATCGTCATGACATGAACATTCAAGTTGGAAGAAAGAAAATGTACAAACCGGTAGGCCAATGACAGTCTGCACACCAAGGTGAACGTCAATGGCCAGTTATGCGTTGACTGTGCAGCTCTCCGAGGACTGGTAGTCCGAGGTACCTTCTTTTCTCGCAAAAATATCCACACAAAACTACTTGGATGGCACCCAACATACGTACAGCAAACCGTGCTCTCATCCACAGCCGGCTTTTCTCTGACATTACCTCATATTAATACACGGACCACTACTTAGTTGCGGTCTGACTGTACTCGAAACTCTCGACCGTGTTTCACGTACGACATAGCCGAACCCTGCGGCTCAACAACCAGTAGCTCTCGAATAGACTCCCAGACTACGGAGGAATACGCGGAACAGCTCAAAGCGGTACTACCCACGGCAAAGGAGTTTGGCGCAAGATTCGCACAGCTATCAGGGAGACCGCAACGGTGGCACTAGGAGTTAAGAAACCGAATGGTAGTTACCACTGATATGACAGGGAATGTGCGGCACAATGAATTCGCTGAATCGGACCTATGTAAGTCGACGACTATCGATCGAGTGAGTGGCCGAATGCCTCAGCACACTCCCAGTCAGGTAGAATGTGCTTTATAAAGCCAACTGCCTTTCCAGGATTAGCAGACCAGATCTCACTCGATTGCAAGCAGCCTTTGCTGAGAAATTCGATTCTGCTCATATACAATGCACCACAGCTGCATAGCAGATGCTCCGAGGTATCGCTCCCATAACATATAAAAGCGACAAGTGTCATCCTGAACTCGACCAATGTTCTTTAACCCTCTAGTGCCCAAGTTAATTTTCAGGCGGACTTCGAAAAGAAAACTATGAAACTTTATAAACATTTTTTAAGTATTGATTGAAGCTTATTCGCATGTTTATAATTTCTCTTCAGGCAAACGTTGACACATCCGATTATAGCGTAAATCTCTGCTGGAATATTGTAGACCAGTTGCCTGTTGCTGCTGATAACGTTTGCGGTAAAAAAATGGACTAAAATGGTCGATTTTCAATGGGCTTACCTTTAATCGCACTGACGAAATTATTCATGCATCATCAATCATAGTAACCCATGAGTTGTCAAAAAAAATTGACAGCTCTATCAGTCAAACTCTAAATGTGATAGCAAAAAAAGTGAAGCTACTCGATTCAGAACTAGTGTGCGCGTTAAATGAACGGTACCCCGCCGCGTCAAAAACGGATATCGTGCGGCACTTTGTGGACGCCGGGTATGCCCGTTCCGGCATCTACAATATCTTGACACTATTGGACAACGATCAGAGCATCGAAAGAAAGTCCGGTTCCAGACGGCCAACGATCCTGAGCGACTAGAAGCTTCAAAGGATGCTGAAGAGGAAGACGGAGGGAAAAGTGGCTAAATCACTGCGTGCACTTGGCCGGGAGGTTGGTGCATGCGGTAAAACAGTGAAAAAGTATCTGGAGAACATGTCATGAATCAGGAATCTTGGTGTGCAGGCTGTCATTGGCCTACCGGATTGTACATTTTCTTTCTTCCAACTAGGGCGTTCATGTCATGACGATCTCGACTTGAGCAGCTGTTGTGAAACGCTTCTTCCCACCCTTCTGCTATAAAGCGGTACCCAGCTTGTTTGTGGTTCGCCGCTTTGCTACTACTGTGACCTGCGTCCACAAATCTTCGTACCTTTTCTACTTTCCGGCAAAGTCCCTGAAGCGCAACTATGTCGAAGTGGCAAGGTTCTAGCTGATCTAGTTCCCGATCTATAGTTCCTTGTACCGAGCTTCCAACCGTCGTTCTTGTTTCGTCGCTTGGGTCGTTGCCGATTGTTCCGCTTCATATTCGCAGTGTTTATTTTTCGGCATGCAGCCATACTAGGACTACAAATGCCTAGTCCCGTGACGGGGCTGCCGTCTTGGGTGTAGTTGGTGAAACACCGCATTTCAAAGCTCAGGAACAGATGTTCAGACAACCGGTTTACCGATCTTCCTTTGGTTGCTCGCATCCCAGTCAGTATCACATGGAGGTAGGGAGAGGAAGAGCACGTTGATATGCTCTGGACCTCACCGGGGTCTATTTTATGCCAGCTAGAATGGGTTGTACTGCTGGTACACACTGCTAAGCTGTATACCAACCAACATCTTTTCCCCCCTCCTCAATTTCTCTTCTGTTCCAGTCTACAGCTCCATCCTCTTCATTGTTCAACATTACCTCGAAATGTTGTTCAAATGATCAGTTCTGTTCGCTTCTGATCTCAAAAACGTATGTATTTCATAAAAATCTCAATAATTGATAATTATTATTTGAAAAGGACACCTTGAATTGTTTTCCAATTTTCCAGGCAATTTAAATAATATAGTGTTTACCATTTTTATTGCTTCCTTCATATGAAAATGACCCTATTCATTTTTTTAAACAACGGTTTAAGCGATTTGTAGGGTAGGTAGGCACGTTTTCATTGAAATTTTCAGTTCATAACCTGTAGTAAAATTTTATAATAACGTATCATCAGTTGCAAATCAACATTTGCTCTATAAAAAATAGTTTGGCTGTTGGAAAGTTGTGAAATGATAAAGCACGTCAATATAAATTATTATGTACAGTTTACTTTTCATCGTTTTCTTCAACCTATTACTTATGAAGAAATAAAGATTCTGTGCACTTCGTGTAAAAGTTACTCACAACTATGTATGTAACACATAAAATATACAGTCAATTGGATAAATCAACGCAAAAATCACTAGAGGAAAGCGTGCATTTTTCTTATAGAATAAACGAGCATTTACTTATTTTGTATAATTTCAGCAATGTAATTCTGATTCAAAAAAATAAAATAAAATAAAATAAAATAGAAGCTCCTGGCGACATTATTTGGTCCTCTCACTCCGCTCGGGACATACGATTTTTTTTCAACATGCACTAAGAATATTTCCTCTAACACCGGCTTTGGGGATGATTTACGTTAATTTAAAAGTTTATTATCGACCATTTAACTGCCGGCGCGCAGTAGTGACGCGGTGATTTGGTGCGCGTTAGCCCCGCGTCGTCGTGCTGGAATATATTCAGCTCATTCATTCATCTACTCACTCACACCAACCCGCTGAAACCCATTAGGAAGCGTTTCGCGATCGGAATTTAGACGCTAATAGCCTTTGATATATTATACTGGACTATACCCTTTTTGCTATTTCTGTCGTTTGTTGCACGCACGGCATGGAATTATGTTTTGGAAAATTTCAGTAACCTCACTTTTCGAGTACAGTGCGGATACAAATTAAGTAGTGAATAAACCTCCCAGACTCACTAAGTAAGGAAGCAGTCGAGTATCATTATAATTAAAACGCGTCGTATAAATATCCACCGGAAATTCACTTCTCTAGCCTCACCGTTTCACACGATTTATGAGACGAAATCTTTCGCATCGCCAGCCAGAACCTAGGGGGGAAAAGGTTCTTTAATAAAATAAGCAACCTATCGTTCTCTGACTGAGCAACGCACAACGTGTCGGAGTTTGCTATTGCTTTTGACAGACCGATTGATTGGCCGCGGAGGGGAAAACAAACTATTTAACCATAACAACTTGGAGCTTGGCTGCAATCTCACTAGAACCCAGTGAGAAGTTTGTTTTCGTTTTAAGACAGTCTTATTTAAACCTGTTGGAAGGAGTTGGCGTTGAGGTTCTCCCAAATGTTTATGTTCAGTTTTTAGGGGGCGACCGGTTGATGGATTTATATTGCAGACATCTATCTTTAGAGTGCTTTCGATTTCGCCTGACTTGAATGAACTGTTCTCTCATTTGCTCGATCAATTTTCAGATAACTGTAATGTATTCACTTGGGAACTAATATCGGTCCAATCGTGGTTAGCGTCTGTCTGTTTTGGTTGTTTTCTGTATTTCATTTTTTATGCTTAAAGTTTATTTTCTTTCAAAATCGCGGCGGTCGCAAAGTAAGCAAAAATGTCTTCCACTTTCTGGCCGAGACTTTGCAACCAACTGGAACAAATTTATGAGCGCGCAGAGAGCGAAAAATGAGATATCAGAAAGCGGGCCATAAATCTAGGGGCAGATTAATGGGAAATTATGAGACGCTCGGGCTTGACGGGTTTTAACTAATGTTGGTGCTATTGAATTATTAAGAGACTTTTTTAGTTTGATAAAAACTCACTTCTCGTGCGGACGGGTAAATTTATTATTTGCTCTTAAATTTGATAGAATATTATAGAATTTTTTAAGAGTTAAAAACCGTTAAAAAGTAGTGTGGGACAAATCTGCGTAGAACCGTAATGAATTATTCAACACAGCATGACCACGCTGTAGTTGTCAGGTAATGTCAATGATTATTGGCAGTAAGTAGCCTTGTACCGCCAGCGATGAAATAGAATGTTGACCAAACTATCCTAAACACGAGTTTGTAAGAAACACCAACAACGTTGCGATTTATATAATTGTATTCCACTCTCGAGTCGGTCTTTTTTCGTTAAATCAAAGTGCCGTCCACTGAGAACAGCTCCAAGAAAAACAAAACCCGAACAAAAGCGACTAATATCGGCCCCTTCGACATTCGACTTCAGCCACACTTAAGTCATCAAACTTATCCATTCTATGAAATTCTTCATTAAACCACGACCAACGGCGGCGGCCGAATCACGTGGGCACAGCGCCAAATACGTGTCATGGTTTCTGCCAATTATGTTAGTGGCAATACTATATTCCTGTGGCATCCGTCAGGCGGGGCACACTATTGCGCCAAAGCGTAACGTTGGAGATTACTACTAGTGCATATCGAAGATCGCCGGGAATGTTTCATAATGGTTAGTGCCCGTTCCGCTGTGGTTTAACTTTTTCTCTTATTTATATGTTTATTTTTCATTTTAGCTCGGGTGATCATACGCTGCCGCGGCGGTGTAATTGTTGGCATTTTTTCTGAATGAGAAATGACGTATCGCGGAATACACTTAAAAGTTCATTATTTAGAATTATACGTGGCGTGAATTGTCCATACGGTAGAATAAATAACCCACCATTTGCAACTGTCATGATAGTCATCAATGAATTACGTACACATATGATAGCCTAATATTTTGAAAACAAATCGTTTATTACCATGAAATACCTTGCGTCTACTTTGAAATCCGTTGTGATGTAAACGCGTGATAAGGTCGCCACTTGCTGGCGGGTAAAATGACGATGACACTAAGTGAAGCATTTTACCGCTAAAAATATCGGAATTGAATCATTTTAACAAGACTGACCCCTGTTACCGCGTCAGTCACCGACAAGGAATAAGGTCAGCCGGGATGTGGTTTCACTAATCCGACAGTGAACCGCAATCATCGCGAATGTTAGCGGAGATTGAGTGCGTGCTCATTAGTGTGTTATTTTCCGCCGTTACACGCGCTTGTCTACATACAGAGAGCTGCCAGTGTCCGAACCAGGGAACACAATACGGTGGCAATCAACTTGAACCGATACCGGGCTGTCGGGACGCTCACTCCGGGTGGTTTCTGTTGACAGATACTGATGAGCATTGGATGCGGTGACCACCCGGCAGACGAAGTTGCCGTGATTAATCAATTAGAAGAACTACGCAACCTTCCTTTGTCTTATTGGCATAGCCGTGCGCGGGTATCTATGGTTTGGGGGGAGTTACTCTCAAATGAATTACACACAAATGCTTTCATAACGACATCGTATCGGCTGATTATGATTTTTTACTGTTAGCGGTTTGTTAGAATTTATTTGCCATTCACACTTAGTTTTAATTTCAAATCTATCATCATAGGCGTTTTCTCGCCTCTGGACCACACCCATGCGCCGTTATAGAGAACAAAAGCAAAAATCTGCGCAAATGTTATACCAATCTTTAAGTGCCGCCTATTTTGGGAGTATCCACTCTTTTCAATACGTCCTATCGAAAAGAAACCCCAGGATTAGTGTTATACAAAAATGAACATTAAATTCTAAATACTTTTTTTTTATCGCAGACTATTCCATTTCACGAATATTTTCTAACCAATTTGATTGCTTTCTCCGCTTCTAGGCAAACCAGCTGCGATGAGATTAGATATTTCACTCGTTGCAAGCAGATCAGCATCATCGCTATTGCCGAAACACCGTGCGGCCGGGTTCGACCCGGAAACTACTAGTGCTGCTGCGGTGAGTGCCGGAGCCGCAGGATGGAGCAAAATGTGCAGTTCAAGCTAGTGACTAGCCACGGCAAACGCAACTGGCAATATTGGACGAACAAGTATTAATAGTTTGTAATTTGTGGTGTGGTTTTGTCTCGGTATTAGCTAGCTACCAAGTGATTTAGCCCGCGCTACTTCTACGTGATAAGAGATTAAGAGAAGCTGCAAAAACCGTATTTGTTCTTTGATTATTTTTTTGGTAGCTCTAAGCAAATTTGTCTTTTGTAGTTGTAATTGTTGTATTTGGTAGCTGATAGCCACCTATCAGCTCGCCCATAAATCGTTAGCATTTGTGAGGTTGGAGAGCCGTATCTTCACTTTGTTTGTTTTGGGGTGGAAATCTGCTGCCTGCTGATTTCCTCTGTAGTGAAGTATTTGTATTTGGAGCTGGCATTGGAAGATGATATTTACTGGAGCCCATGGTCGTCGTAGAGCTGGAAATGGACAAAGCAACAGCCAGCGTACTGCCCGAAGTACCCGAGCCACTCCGGAGGTGAGTTAAATTTTAGCAGCAAATGATAAGCATAGTAAAGTGATACTAGAAAAAAAATTTTTATCTGTAGACCGACATAGCAAGAGAACTTTAATAAAGACGCGATGGTTCTGTCTCAAAGCTGAAGCGAGATTTTTATGTTTCGACCGGTCTCGGCCAAAAATACGACCCCCTCCCCGCAAAAGGGGGAGAATCATATGAAGACAAATTGTTATTGTATCTTTGAGTATCGCTTACACTCTTAATATTACATTAAACAATTTCTGAGACTTTTTGACTCAATATAAGACATAATCGATATTATTTTGCTTCGTGAAATATACTAAAACCATGCCAAAACCGTTTTTGTAAAATCATCGTTTTGAGCTCAGTGTTCGTCCTATTTAAGATTTGTTTTTTTTTAAGATGTGCAAGAAGATGCTAATATGTGAAATAACTCTTAGAACTTTGACCTTTGGCTTAAAAACCAAATAATGTCGAAAAAACATCGAAAATTTTCGATTTCTCAAAAATTCAAAATGGTGCCACTGTTGCCCGTTAAGGTGAAATGGGTTCAAACCCGGAAAAATTCGTTTTTTGTATCAAAATACATCGAAAAATCATGCATAGAAGCCAAGACAAATAAAAAAGTAAATATTTGTTGCTTTGTATTATATAGCATAACCTTCACAGCGTGTATATTCGGTCGAACTGACGATTTCGAAGTAAATCCGAGTAATCCCCATGAATTTCTTTTCTTTTGGTTGCTGTTATGAATCAGGTCATCATGGCAATCGTGTATCCTTCTTTCGGGTTGACTTGGGTCACCTTAAAGCTCGGCTTACCGGCTGAGCACCTGGAGCCTACCATAAAGTGCTTGGCGTCTCGTTTTCCGGAACAAACCTGGCACTTGGCTGGCTCTGCTTTAGGATCTGTATGTACCTTCACAACGCCTGCCGCAGGAAATCAGAATGTAGTTACCTGAGTCCCCGCTGGACTCTCACGGAGGTGGAATACTTCAGTGTCTTCTGTAGATTTTTAAGCTACAGGGTCACCCCCGAGATGAGTACCCGAACTTGCACATCTCTCCCCAGAGTCTTTCCGAAGCTATAGTAACATCTCACCGATGCGAAATCGTTGGATGCTTCGCATATTTGCTCCCATATCGTTGAGCTGGGTTCTGACTCCCAGCTTCTTCAAGACTTCGGAGTACTTCGACCCATCCGTCTTGAGTATGAGGGCTCCGCGCCATCTTGACCTTCTGCGGTTGTTTGACCGTTACGCCATCTTCTTACGTCGCACCTTCTTGCGTATGCTACCTGCCATGGTAACCCAAGGGTACCCCTAGTCTCCATTCTAGTAGATTTTTCGGCAGACCTTCAATCAGTAGGTTTGCTATTTCACGGGGTTGCACAATCAACCACATCTTTGCCTTCTCGGGCCGCTTTCCCCAGGGACTGCTTCATTCTCGCACCGGTTTGCTCCGTAGAGTAAATCGCTGCGAACGAGGGGGCGTCTGTGCCTGCTAGGATGCAATTTCGACCTCTTTTTTGCCCGCCTTCACTCGATTCATAAGTTCTTCGTCCACTTTCTTGCCTCATTTAAAGTGATTCGAAGCAGGAGGAGACTTTGCTTTAGCTCACTGACGATGTTCCGCCTGTTCGCCGAGAAGTTGATTATCGCGTCGAATTGTTTCGACAACGCAGCTGTCCATACACTTTTCGACGGCCTTGCCTAGTAAGGGACTATTTACCGATATATCCGGTGTGGAGTACTTGATGCCCTTCCACCTCCGAATTTTTGTGTAGACATCGCTGAATGCTCCGACGCGCGAACGGGTTTGGTAGTCCCTCCGCGCCCGTCGTTGTTTTTTTTGTTCGAATTTATTCTGTTTTTACGGGTTGTTCTTTCAACCGCTATTTCCCAATTTTGGTGTCGATTGGAATACCCTCCCCTTTGTAGGACCCTCCTCTTTATTGCAAAGTCACGCAATTTTTGTCAAAAACCTCTTTTTTCTTTTTCTTACAATTCATAGGCGTAAGATGTCCGAAAAACTGATAGATGATTCTTGAAGAAAATAAACCAAGGAATCTAGAAAAAATATAACCGATAAAATCGCCAGATAAATTATTTTTGTATTTGAAAACTAAATTTACATTTTTCGGCAAATGCAGCCATTTTTATTTTAAATTTGATAATTTCATCGTGCCGATGAGGCCCTCTTACAGGCATAGTCGACGTGGCTCCCGAACGTGAGCTTGTCGTCGACCATAACCCCCAAGAGCTTCAACGATCGCTTTGAGGTGATGGTGCAGTCTCCGACTCTGACCACCGCCTGTTGCTCCGATTTACGGTTGTTCACAACCGTGACCTCCGTCTTATGGTGCGCGAGCCCCAGTTTCCTGGAGCGCATCCAGTTTCCTGGAGCGCATCCAGTCCTCGACCTTCCTTATGCAATGCGCAGCCGTCAACTCGACCTCTTCGATCGACTCGCCGTAAACCTCTAGCGTTATGTCGTCTGCAAAGCCGACGATCACAACCCCTACAGAAAACTTTAGTTTCAACCGGACCCAGGATGGAACCTTGCGGAACCCCTGCGGTGATTGGAACGCACTTCTGACCCTTCTCTGTGTTGTAAACCAGTACTCGATTCTGGAAGTAATTTTCCAGAATCTTGTACAGCGACACCGGTACTTGGATGCTCCTGAGCACGAGCGCTATGGAGTCCCAACTGGCGCTATTGAACGCATTCTTCACGTCAAGCGTGACGATTGCGCAATAGTGTATTCCCCTTCTCTTGCGCTGGAGTGCTATCTCCGCCGTCTTGGTGACGGAGGCGATGGCATCCAACGTGGACCTGCCCTTCCGGAAGCCGAACTGGTTGCTTGCCAGACCGTTTACACCCTCTGTGTACCTCACCAGTCTGTTAAGGATAATCCTCTCAAGCACCTTGCCCGCCGTGTCTAGCAGGCAGATAGGCCTATATGCCGATGGGTCTCCTGGTGGTTTCCCAGCATTCGGCAGTAGGACCAATTTCTGCCGCTTCCACCTATCCGGAAAGAGACAGTCATCCAGGCGCCTCTGCATGACCACTCGGAACAGCCCGGGGGCCGTGTTTATCGCCAGCCTGATTGCCAGGTTAGGTATACCATCCGGTCCCGGTGCCTTGCTCACCTTTAGAGAATTGGCGATCACGATGAGTTCCTCATTCGTAACCCTTGCCTCATCCTGAACCTCGACACGACTGTCGTCGCCCACGGATTGGATGCTCGGCAGGTTGGCCGACCCTCCTTGGTCTGTGTCTGAGATACTGGAACGTCGGACGTGAGATTCAACCGCCGGAGGCCAAGGACTTGGCTCGTGGCGCGGAAAGAGTCCCTCGATGATTCGCTCCAGCATCGCTGGTGATCGCTCTGCAGGCGCCAGCGCGCCTTTGGTCTTGGCCATTACGATCCTGTAGGCGTCACCCCACGGGTTCGTATTGGCACTCGCGCATAGCCTATCGAAACAGGCCCTCTTGCTGGCCTTTATCGCACTCTTTAGCGTCGATCTGGCAGAACTGAATGCTGCGCGGCGCACTGTCCTCTGTTCATCTGTTCGCGCACGCTGCATCCTCCGTCTTGCACGGAGGCACGCACTGCGAAGGTCCGCTATCTCATCAGTCCACCAATAGACCGGTGGCTTCCCATTCCTAGGTTGGCGAGTCTTAGGCATGGTGGCGTCGCACGCCCGAGATAGCATAGCAGCTAGTTGGTCGGGCGTCGGGCGAAGCCGACTGCCCCCCTCGCGCTCTCGTTTCATTGCCTCTTCGAATACCTCGGCATCGAAAGGCGATGTCTTCCACCCGCGGGCGAACTGAGTGTTGGCCCTACTCGTCGCTTGCCGCCTCTCGTTGTTGTCTACACTATAGCAGACCGTCTGGGTCGCTATTGGTGTAGCCATCGTCTACCCTCCAGTTCATGATCAGTCCTGGGCTGGAGAACGTCACGTCGATGATCGACTCCGCGCCATTTCTGCTGTATGTACTTTTGGACCCAATGTTGGCCAGATCTAGGTTGAGCTTTGCCAAAGCTTCTAACAAGATCTGGCCTCTCTGGTTCGTGGAGCGACTCCCCCATTCGACAGCCCAAGCGTTGAAGTCGCCTGCCATCACCAACGGTGTTAGGCCCGTTAGCTCCATGGCTAACCGGTCGACCATCTGTGCGAACCTTTCGGTAGACCAACGCGGCGGAGCATAGCAACTGCAGTAGAACACTCCGTTCACCTTGGCAACCGCGAACCCTTCTTCTGAGGTTGAAACAACCTCCTGAACCCCGGCCGCCATGCTGGACCTATCCGCAACCCAGTTACCGTTTCCGGGAGGGATGCGGTAAGGGTCCGATACAATGGCGATGTCCGACAGCGACTCAGTGGCAGCTTCGTATAGCAGCTGCTGAGCTGCGTAGCAGTGGTTCAGGTTCAGTTGCCTCACCCTTACGCCCGTGGTTTCGTAGCCGGCTTGCCGGCTGGGCACCTGGGGCCTCCCATAAAGTGTTTGGCATCCCGTTTCCCGGAGCACACCATACACTTGGGAGGCTCCCCACAGTCCTTCGCTTTATGGCCTGCACCACCACAACGCCTGCATAGTTGGCTCCTGTCGGGCCCCTTGCAGGTCCAGGACTTATGTCCTCCCTCAAAACACCGGAAACAAACGTCCAGTGGCTGGAGTATACCCAGGGGGCATATTGACCAGCCGACCCTCAGCTTGCCTTCCTTAAGTGCTAGGTTCGCGTCCGCCGACGCTAACCGGAAGGTAGCCACCTGGGTTCCCGCTGGACCCTTTCGGAGGCGGATTGACTCAGTGGCCACCTCCACCCCGCACTTCTTCTTGAGGGCTAGCGCAATGTCGCACCCCTCGGTGATTTCGTCCAGGTTTTTAAGCTGGAGAGTCACCTCCGAGGTGAGTGCCCGAACCTGCACCTCCTTGCCGAGGACCTGCTCGGTTACCGCCTTGTAGGAAGCGCCCTTGTTTTTCGCATCCTTTCGGAGCTCAAGGATCATCTCGCTGGTGCGAGATCGGCGAATGCTCCGCACATCCGCCCCCAACTCCTTGAGCTGGGTTTCGCCCCTCATCTTTTTCAATACCTCCGAGTACTTGGACCCGTCGGTTTTGAGGATGAGGGCGTTCCCCCTGCTCTTGGCCTTCTTGGCCCTTGGCGGTCGTTTCTTTGCCGCTTCATCTAGGCGTTTTCCACCTTCCTGGCACCCTTTTCCTGGTCACTTCGTATGAAATGACCCATATGTCAGATAGCCATCTATTTTTCAATCTGACCTGATATTTATTTCTATATGTTTTCGAATAATACATGCACAGACATAGCAAAGCAAAGCCCTGGTGCTACATTTCGATTCGGAACTCGATCTACTGTTTATTATACACAGACTTCGCAGCCAACTGTTAAGTGTACAGGATAATTGAGGGGCTAGCGATTCGATCCTACTGACACTAACAGTCTCTCCCGAGCCGAGACTCGAACCTGCGACGACTGGTTTGTTAGGCCAGCGTCGTACCTCGAAACACTTGACCTTGACAAAAAAAGAAATGTTTTGTAATTGAATATATATTAGGGTGGGGAATCGTTATATGGAAAAAACGAAATTTGATAGCTGAAAGCCAGAACCAAGTTTTTTTGTTCTATTTGGGGCCCCAAACAATCCTGGGGTGACATTGCGCATTTCGTTTCGAGTGGTTTTTGTTCGTTTCGACCACATTTGACATTGGCGATTCCGATTCGAGCTCGAAACGAGTGAATGGCGTATTATTGCAGTTGATCTTTGAGCAAAAATGACATTACGTAATGGTTTGATCGAGCATTTTTTAGCTCGAAAGTGATAAAAAATGGTCGATAAGTTGAAGGCGTTCGTTTGTACCTAAGTTTGTTGACTAAAATATAAATAATTTTACTAAACATCTGTGGAGCGGAAAAACATTAATTTGGTAGGATCCACTAGCGAATAGATTTAAAGTAGGAGCTAACTTTAACGGAACAGGAATTGTACTAGTGCAGTTTGGAGGAAAATGAAATATTGTACTTCAAATAGGTTTGAGTGCTCCCCGCCTTATCTTGAAGTTATCAGAAAATAACTAACTTTGTTTCATTTAATGTAAGCCTAATACTCATGTATTATTGTTTACGTCTTTGTATATTCCTAAAACCATTTTCATCACTAGAAGAATCGTAGTAAAACATTCAAAGATTAATATGTTGTTTTAAGGACAAATCTTATTATAAACGTTAAAAATACCAATCTCTAGGGGCAAGACACTATTGATATATGGCGGAGTATTTCCAATATTAAATATTATAAAGTATTTATCGTTGCATTATTAGGCGCCGGTGTGATATCAATGTGTCGGATAAACGATAAATATCAAGATTTATCAACCGATCGTACCGTATAATATTACCGAAATATTTTTTATGAAAATAAAGTTGTCCAGCCCCTAGACAAATCTGACATTTATTTTCGAGTCAATGTTTGCTCGAAATAAACTGCAATAAAATTGGGGTGTCGAAAATAATACGCAATACCAACTCCACCTCGAAACGAGTTTGATTTCTCTCGATTCGAGTTATTCGAAGCGAAATGCGCAATGTCACCCCTGAATTTATTGGAAGTCGATTGGTTTTGTCTCCGCTTGGCGCATTGCATTTTAAATTCATATGGAGATTTGTATGGAAAAACCAACTTTTTTGCATTTTCCATTCTAAAGATCTCAAAATGGCTCAAACCATAGGTTTCATGACTTCATATGGTAGGTTTTTTGATGCCTAACAACTAGGCCGAAGACACTAAAGAGCTAGGGTATGCCAAAAAAAATGCTAGAGCTGTTCAAAGTTGAGTATGTCGAAATTTATGTTGCAAATCATTTTTTCTGCCAACACTGCCAGTGTACCGGCGTCAGTCCGATTTCCATCAGAAGTTACCTCTGAAACACGTTGTAGATTCTATTTACGCCTAGAATATTGACCTAAATTTGTTTGCTTGGTCCAGCTGAGTGTATAAACTCGTACGACAGGTTACTTCTGATGAGAATCCAACTGACGCCGGTACATTGGTAATGTTGGCAGAAAACAAGATTTTTTGCATTTAAATCGACATACTCAACTTTGAACAGCTATGGCTCTTCTTAGAGACCGGCCTATTACCGGCAAAAGGAGGGGACAGCCATGGGGAATCCTTTGTCACCTGCTTTAGCTGATCTTGTAATGACTACATTATTATTATTTATTGAATAATGATGTGCTTGCGAAGATCGATGTACACATTCCATGTATTAAAAAATACGTCGACGATTTGTTCACCGCTCTCCCAGCTGACAAGATTGAATATGTGAGGAACGCTCTCAACGGGTTCGACTCACATATTCAATTCACATATGAGGTAGAAAATAACAACCGATTACCGTATTTAGATATGGTTCTTATTAGAACCAACGAACAAAAAATCGTGACCGAGTGGTATAAGAAACCTGTCGCTTCCGGGAGAATTCTTAATTTTCTCTCGATGCACCCGCTGGCACAGAAATTGAATACGGCAACCGGTTTTATTGGGAGAGTGTTTCGATTATCGACGAACAAATCGCTCACGGAAAATAAGCAGAGAGTACGCGAGCACTTGCTTACCAACAACTATCCGAGCTCACTGATAAATCGGTTAATCAACAGATTTATCAACCAAAGCACGAATAACGTTTTTTTTTTTTTTTAAACTCTAATATTTATTTAGGCCCAACCGCGAAGCATAACGGGGCCGAATATCTTTTGGAGTAGGGAAAAGCCAGCTTGAGTAGAGCCTGTATCCCGACTGCTCCTCCTCAAACAGGCATAAAAACCCTCTCATCTTTTCTCTTTCAAAAATACAATTTAAAAATACATGTCATTTAAGCCTACGACTAACATTAACATCAAAGTTTTTCTCTTTATAACTAAATACTAATCCTTACTACTATTCGTTGAGGGTGATGGTTCCTTATCTCTTTGAAATCAAAACTTATATCTAAGTTCGGTGGATCATGTCTCTCAAAAAGAAGCGATGATTCATGTTTCTATAAAAAAGATGAACGAAAGAAAGAAGAAAAAAAAAACAGAATTAGTGTGAAACTTTTTAAGATTGTTGTGTCGGGAGAAATTAGGAAAGAAAGCATAGAGATAATCAAATTCGATACTTGATATCTCTTAAAAAGTCGTAAATGGGTATTACAAGCGCGGGGTTGCGGCTAGCAAGCACATCCCGTACTTGCATTGTAAACGTCACTTTCTGTTTCCGGAGAGAATCTATAAGCTTGGCCCTTGCTCTGTGGTACTTAGGGCATACGAAGACTATGTGGTCAATATCTTCGTACCCTCCACATTCGCACAGATTACTATCGACTAAGTTTATTCGATAGAGGTGTGCGTTTGCAACATAGTGATTGGACATTAGGCGCGAAATAACTCGAATGAAATCACGAGTTAAATCTAACCCTTTGAACCAAGCTTTTGTAGACACTTTGGGCGAGATCGAGTGCATCCATCGCCCAAGGTCGTCTTTATCCCACTTTTCCTGCCAGTTTTCCAGAGCCAGTTGTCGGGGCAGATGAAAATACTCGGTATAGGTGATCGGTCTATCAAATATATCTCCTTCTATGGCACCCCTTTTTGCTAATAAATCAGCTTCTTCATTGCCTGGGATTGAGCAATGAGAGGCGACCCACACAAAGCAGATAATGAAAGACCGATCAACCAGCACTTCTAATATCCGTCTAATTTCCGGAAGGAAATAGGACGGGTGCTTGACCGGTTTAATCGATCGGAGAGCTTCGATAGAACTGAGGCTGTCCGAGAAGATGAAGTAATTGTCTGGTGTCTTGAGCTCGATAATTCGCAGCGAATTGTGTATGGCAGCTAATTCAGCTACGTATATGGAGCAGGGCTGTGCCAGTTTGCGAGATATGCGATGATCTGTGTTGAAAACGCCATATCCGGATTGTCCATCCATCACAGATCCGTCCGTGAAAAAGGAATTCTGTTTTGGGAGGTGGCCAAATTTTGCCGAAAATATTGATGGCACAACTGTTGGTTTGAGGTGATCGGGAATTCCATGGATTTCTTGTTTCATCGTCAAATCAAATACAACAGAAGAATTGTTGAGCGATGTTGAAATCTCATGGGATGGAGCAACAACCGAAGGGTTTATCTCCATGGACATGAACCGCTGGTATACTGACATAGAGGGTTTCTGAACAACTTCCAAACATTTCTCATAGTTCGCAATAAGCATTGGATTTGCTATTTCCGATCTAATGAGGAAACGAAAAGCCAACTCAAACAGCCTCTCTTTGAGTGGTAGTATTCCAGCTATGACCTCTAGGGACATGGTATGTGTCGACTGCATGCAGCCTAGAGCGATACGCAAACAACGGTATTGTATCCTCTCGAGTTTCAGCATGTGTGAAGCTGCGACACCTCTGAAGCATATGCTGCCGTATTCTATTACGGGCAGAATCGTGGTTTGATAGAGTCGTATCAAATCCTCTGGATGGGCTCCCCATGATGTTCCTGTTACCATTCGAAGGAAATTGATCCTTGGTTGGCATCTTTGCTTCAGGTAATTGACATGTTTTTCCCATGTGCACTTAGAGTCATACCATACTCCGAGATATTTGAAGCTAGGTGACTGAGTGATGGGTCTTCCGGACAGAACTAGCTCAAAACGAGGTGGTGGTCGCTTTTTTGAAAAGACTACCATCTCCGTTTTTTCAAGCGAGAACTCGATTCCAAGACAACTGGCCCAAACGGTCAGATTGTCGAGCGTGTTTTGCAGGCTGTTCTTCATGTCTGCGGCTAGAGACGCCGTGACTGAAACTACACAGTCGTCAGCTAACTGGCGCATCGTGCAGCCGTCCGTCAAGCATGTGTCGATGTCACTGATGTAGAAGTTGTACAACAGCGGACTCAGACAAGAGTCTTGGGGGAGACCCATGTAGCTTGTTCGTGTTATTGTTGAAGAACCGTGGTTGAAAATTAAATGCTTTTCAGACAGCAGGTTGAACAAAAAATTTGTCAATATAGGGGAGAATCCTCTTTGATGCAGTTTCTCGGAGAGAATTTCGATTGAAACTGAATCAAATGCGCCTGTGATATCCAGGAAAACCGAGGTCATTTGTTGTTTGCTACCAAGAGCCATTTCCGCTTCTGTGGCTAGCAATGCCAGGCAATCGTTAGGGCCCTTGCCCCTACGAAAGCCGAACTGGGTCTCTGATAGTTGGTTAGTTGACTCTGCCCAGTTGTCAAGTCTACGCAGGATCATTTTTTCAAGCAATTTGCGTATGCATGAGAGCATCGCAATCGGCCTATACGAGCGGTGATCTGCGGCAGGTTTATCTGGCTTTTTGATTGCGATAATCTTAACCTGTCTCCAAGCTTCCGGGATCATATTGTTCCTGATAAGCTTATTAAACAGTTTAAGAAATCGTATCTTGGCCGAGTCCGGCAGGTTTTTCATCAAATTAAATTTGATCCTGTCCGGTCCTGGAGCCTTGTTCTTGCAAGACGCGAGGGCAATTGAAAACTCCAACATGGTAAATTCTGGTTCTTCAAAAGCCGTTGTATCGCTGAATTTTTGCTGTGATGGGACAGCGTCTGGGCATACCTTTTTTGCGAAATCATAGATCCAACGTTCAGAGTATTCATTTGCCTCATTACTGTCGGACCTATTGCGCATTTTTCGAGCCGTATTCCAGAGATAGCTCATAGAAGCATCTCTGGGTAACGTGCTTATGAAACTTTGCCAGTATGATCTTTTTTTCAGTTTGTGCAACTTAGACTGTTTTATTTCCAGCTCCCTAAACTGATCATAAAGCTCAATTGAACCACCATCCCTGAATGCTATGTATGATGCTTTTAGAGCTTTTTTCATCTCGGTGCATTCTTTGTCCCACCATTGCTTGTTGGGACGAATTTTCAACTTGTTCTCAGGGGCAGGTCTCTTCTGAGATTGCAACGCGCTATCTAGCACTAATGTTGCAAGGAAGTTGTATTCGTCGGATGGAGAAAGCTCATCCGTTGTTTCGAGACCCTGGGATATTGTGTACGAGAATTTTTCCCAATCAATATTCCGGGTAAGATCATACTCTACTTCGACTGTGGTAGCAGAATGGAGCCTGCTCATAATCGAAATACTGATTGGCAAATGGTCGCTACCGTGGGGATCATGAATAATCTCCCATTTGCAGTATAAAGCCATTAAGGAGGAACACATCGACAAGTCTAATGTGCTCTCTCGTATTGGAGGCCTTGCAATTCTCGTAGCTAACCCAGGTATGTTCAATAAGGTCATATCGAAGTCATCGAGAAATCTTTCAATAAGAACAGCGCGGCTATCATCCCTGGATGCGCCCCACGCCGTACCGTGAGAATTGAAATCTCCCAGGATGAGGCGTGGAGTCGGAAGAAGTTCCGTTATTTGCGACAGCTGCAAACGGTTAATAACCGCTCTAGGTGGAATGTAGACTGATGCGACCGTAAGGCTCTCACCAGCAACTGTTATATGGCAAGCAACAATTTCTATGCCATCAATTGCTGGGAAAGGAATTCGGAAGAATGGGTAGAATTTTTTGATACCAAGGAGCACTCCGCCATAAGAGTTTCCTCGGTCTAAACGGATGATATTGAAGTCTTGAACGGCTAGTGTCGTATCAGTTGACATCCATGTTTCAGATAGCGCGAAAATATCGCATTTGCTATCGTGAAGCAGGAGTTCAAATTTATCTAATTTGGGGATCAAGCTTCTACAGTTCCATTGTATGATCCTTGTTGTCGATTCGTCACTTCGGCTGTCTGAATTAGACATCGAAGGATACGAACGCGAGGAGGGGCCATTTGGTGCTTAGTTGCTTACCCAACATGCAAATTGTTGGAAGCCAAGCCGAAATCATACTCTTGAGGGAATCAGATAGACCAAAAGTGGTAAATATCCATTCAACGATCATTTTGAATGAGATACGTCCATCAGTGGTCGGTATTTCAGATTCCGATGACTGTGTTTTGGCGGAAGCAGATTGTTTTTCTGGTAATTTGGGAAACTCTTTATCGAAATTGTTAGCCTCAGCATTAAGTTTGAATCCTGGAGGTGACGATTTTGCGTTGTTTTGCTTAGAAGGGGTTCCTCTTGGAGTGTCTGTAAGCGTCTTTTTCTGCTCCTTTCTAGGAAGTTTAGGAGAGGACGCGTTGGGCCGTTTTCGCACTGCTCCGCTTGACGGAAGCGGTTGATATGTCTCTTCATCATCATTGGATTCGTCATTTTCCAAGCTGGAGTATGGATTTTCCTGTTGCTGTAAGGCAGTCTTTAGCATCTGTGCAAATGACTGCTTACAGCGTTGCTTGGTCGCTTTTTTCAACGCTTCTGAGCGTGATTTATATGTTGGGCACGCTTCTGTTTTATGTGGTTCACCTCCACATAGACAGCATTTTACGTCCCGTTCGCTACAAGTGTGGTTAATCTCGGAGATTTCACCACACTTGGAGCACTTAGATTTCTTATTGCAGTGGGTTTTCGTGTGCCCTAACTGCAAACAGTTCGTACACGTCATGACTTTCGGAAAAAAAAAGTCTTACGGGTAGTCGAAGCTTGTGGAGCTCGACAAAATCCGGGAGTACTTTTCCCTCAAAAGTGACTCTAAACGAGTCATTTGGGGAATATTTGCCCGTATTATCCTTGGAATACATTCTCCTGCATTCAAGGATCTTTGTTTCAGGAAGGGATGGATTTTTAAAACATCCAACACCTTTCATGACATCTTCTTCAGTGAGGTCAGCCTCGGTAATAACCCCTTCTATTTCAACAACGCGTGCCGGTATATAAACGCGGTACTCGATGTTGAAATTTGGATCCTGGACGACAGCATTTGCTTGTCGAGGATCGGAAAAAGTTGCCTTCAGCTTGTCCGTTTTGACTTTAAAAATCTCAGTCAAGCTGGTGTAATCTTTCTTCAGAGTTTTGCATATCTGCATAACTCTGAGAGGTTTATTTTTGGGTCGGAAAAACACGACCCAACGAAGACCGGGTTGGTTCACCTGGTACTTTTTGACCCGTATTGGCACATCATCAGTGGATGGGACAATCGGGGCAGTTTTACGTGGCCTTTTACGCTTCTTTACTACGTCAAAGAAAGCGTTGTTGTCATTTATGGGAATCTCGGCAAAGTCCATGCCGGACTCTTCAGCCTCTGAGGAGGATGAAAGGTCCGGTGGGGTAGCCAGACCCCCAACCGCCATTCAACGGCTGCGCAATGTATCAAATATAAAAATATGTAATATACTAATGCTAACAAGATAAAAAAAAGTGAAAATATGTATGTATAAAAAGAATAAAAGATGGATCAGTTATGTATATACACAAGTGGGAGAGAGAATAAATAAAAAGTGTCACTTATCTTTGTATGTAGTTGTAATCAGCACTAGCGGTTTCGAGTTGCATCGACTGCAAAACGGCGCCGCCGATTTTTTCCTCTGTCAGCGTACGCGCCAAAAACTAGCACGACACCTTCCAGCACAGTTGCGATGTTGCACCGTCTGAGAAACGGCGTCACCGCCTCCTTTACCTCGCCGGAGCTTCGATCGAATCGCCCTGTTCTTCTAGGAGAAGAAGCAAACCAAAAAACAAGCGCCGCACCTTCCAGCACACGCGCCAAAGCAAGCACTTCACCACTACCACACACTGTTCTTCACCAGCGAGCGCTAGAAAAAACGGTAAATTAATTTAAGCGAACTGCGGAGCGCACAAGAAAATGAACTTTCCTCTTCGGCTGCCGAATAAGCAATGACGAATAACGTTGTTGAGGAAGTAAACTCGGAACCAAAAGTATATCGATCTTTGCACCATGTTGACGGCCTCACATCCGCACTTGCACGCAGCATTAAAAAAAACCACGAAAATATCAGTCTGAGTTTCAAATGCGTCAAAACCAACAAACTACTTTTCACGAAACTCAAAGACTCTACTTCGCATCTTTCAAAAAGAAACGTTATATACCGTATCCCGTGTGCAGACCGCGATAGCTCATACATTGGTATGACTACACAGCAACTAAAGAACCGTCTTGCCGTGCACCGCTCTCTCATGAAACGCTACGAACAGTATAAAGATTCTAGCACTGAGAGGGAGGGAAGGGAAGATGAGTTTAAAAAGACGGCGTTGATGAAGCATGCGATAGAAGAGAATCACAGTTTCAATATAGTCAACACTAGAATTTTAACTTCGGATGACAGGATTCAAGCATTACAGGTGTTAGAAATGTGTTACATCGCATGTGACAGATTCGCAATAAATTATAGAACGGACACGAACAACTTAAGCATCGCTTACTCCGGCACGCTGCGATCTCTCACATGTTGATGCAGACTACTGCAGTCTCTAGCACTCTCTATCTCTGTCTTGCAACATTATTTCTCTCCGTTTTGACGCAACATTTCCCGACGGCTTTAATCGTGTGTGATGTGTGTTGGAAGATACTGTGTAAGTGTAGCTCATCCGTTTGGGTTTTTTTTTTTAAATTTTGAAAAGTCACAAACCAATTAATATTTTGTATATTTTATATCCATAGTGTAGTGCAGTTAATCTAAAGCAATTTTACACCAATGCACCATATTTTGACGAGAACTTGTTTGTTTTGTTTGTAAGTTGTGTATGTAATAACTTAAATCGTGTGACTAATTTATGTAAATTGTAAACTGTTAATCGTAGTTGCCCTGAGGACGAAGAAATATATCCTTGAAACGTCGGCTTTGACATAATAAAACGTGTTTTAAAGAAACCCGTGACCGAAATTGCCATCATTGAACCCATTTTCTTCTTAGCTCTTCAGTGTCTTTTGCAAAGTTGTTAGGCATCTAAAATACTATACTTTAACATAATGTAGTGCATTATTAGAGCATTATTGAGCTCTCTAGAGAGGTGAATGCAAAAATGTAGGTTTTCCCATACGAATTTTCATACAAATTTGAAATGCAATGCGCCAAGCGGAGACAAAACCAATCGACTTCAAGTAGGTTTGGGGTTGTTTGGGACCTCAAAAACCAAAAAAACTTTATTCTGGAAAATCGATCATTTTTCCCCACCCTAATATATATATATAAATTAAAAAATCCTTCCCATAACTTTTTTCCTGCCTACTGACTGAGGCAATTGTCTTCCATCGACTTTGTCTTAACTACCTTACGTGAGGCTTTCATTTGATGAAAAACTGCTCAAAAGGGCTCTTCGTTTTCACTTGAGCGATGACGTTTAAATAAAGACAGTAAATAAAGCGTGAAACCCAAAAGAATGTTCGTACCAATCAAGAGCGAGAAGAGTATGGCAATACATTAAAACCACTCGAATTCAATTGAAAAGGACGTTCGAGTGATACATTTCCAGCATGAATTTTACCCATTGAGCTGAAAATTTTGGGCAATGCTGTGAGGTTTTACGGGACATCGGGTACCACCTCGCCGTTAAAAGCCGTTTAAACACCTTAACGAAATCCAACTCATATCCGTTTCCTACGCAACCATTATTGCGGCCTCACTGGCATCAGCCCTAATAGGCGAGTTAGTGCGTTTGGTTGATGGGAGCGGCATAACCCACTCCGTCAGGTATGGTTTCGGGTTCTTGTGGCTTTTGCGAGAAATCGATAGCCAAGTGTCCAAACCTCACCACCCCTAGAAAATATCCCGCTGTAGGTTCGGGAATGTTTGATTACTATCGGTGGTGAGCCACACCCGTGGTGGCATACAGCTCCCCTTAACAAGAACTCAGTTGGGCATTTAATAGAACTTATGTGTTTTATATCCGGTCACCTCAACTCCTCCAGCTGGTGCTTTTAGTTACGGAAGAGATGGATTGTCGCTTTTTCTTGTATCGTTCTACATTTTGACGGGTTCCTTGTGCACCATCTTCGTCCGTACTGTGTTTTTCTCGTCCAAAATCATCTGACACTCATCGTTGAACCATTCGTTCCGTTGAGTTCTTTCAAAAAACACTATCGTGCGACACGACACGACACGACTGCTGCATCAGTCTTTGGAAAAAGCGTCGTGGAACTCTGCTTTATTTAGGAACGCTGCTTCAAGTGGTTGCGTGTATTTAGTGGTGACACAGGGATGTTTAAATCGTTCTACGCTGTACCGTGTTGAATGTCGATACCGAATGTTGTTTACAGCGGAAAATCTTTGTCGCACTTTTATCATAACGAGGCCGGATCATCTCGTGACTCGGTCTGATGAGGTAGTCTCTAAGTGTACCAATATGGAACACTACGCTGAAAATAGGTACTACGTATTCCTGGTGGTGACGATGGCGATAAGTTTGAGGTCGTTCTCTTTCCTAATAGTTGGTGTGCGCTAAGCTTATAACCAGTCCAAACTCTTTTACGGACCAGCCTGTCGTTACCTCGCGAATGAGAGCTGTAGAGTGGTTGACAAAAGCGAAAAAAAGTGCTACCCCTTAGAGCTGTGCCGTGCCCATATTATTGCCAAGTTGAATCGTGAGCCCGTGAACGCACCTACGATGGAAGAGATCGAAACTTATTATTGGTAAGATTCGACTGTGGGACTATCGTGGCTAAGCTGTCGCCATACGGCTGGCCCACTTTCGTCGCCAACATTCAGGAGATTTCGAAGGCACACTAGTGGAATCACGTTGAAAGGACAGAGAACCCAGCCAATCTCATGTCGTGAGCAGTTATACCGAAGGATAACAGAGTTACAACACTGCTGGTTTCATGGTTCGCACAGGTTGTCGCTTCTTGATCAACATTGGAACACCCGGGGACGTTTGGCGTACGAGCAGCTATTTTGGAGAAGCCAAACAAGAAAGTGCTCGTGGCAACAGACCACGGAAAACCGCATCCACTGTTGGATCGATAGTCGTGTTACTGGAGGAAGTTGCGGATTACGGCATATTGCGTGAGATTCATACGGAATAATCAACGTCGCAGATCGCCTCTCGCAACCCCGTCAAGGATCCTCGTAACCCTGTGAAGGATCTGCAAGAGGCGAAGTATGCATTGGTGCAAAATATTCAACGGGAGTCGTTTGCTGTGGAGATAAAGGCGCTTGTTAATCATCATGCGGTTCCTGCTCGTTCATCGTTGAAGCTACTCAACCAGTTTCTAGACCAACTCGGCATACTTCGAGTTGGTGGCCGGCTCTATCTCGGGGAAGCGTCCGCTGTTCGGCGTCCCATTATTATTCCTGCGTATCACCCTGTTTCACGGCAAGTAGCAGTCGCATACCACAAAATCTCGCTCCATTCTGGTTCTCGAATGACACTAGCTCAAATCCGACAAGAATTTCAGCCCGTAAATGGCATGGCACTGACAAACTATACGTTCCAACATTTCGTTTTCGAACCAAACCTGCCCCTTTATCACAACTTTCTGGCCAATACCCTAAGTCCCGTACAACGCCCTCTCGAATTTTCACTGGTGTGGGTTTTTGCGTTTCGGTCTTTTGAAAGCCCGTTCACCGAAAGATTGCATCTCAAAAGGCATACATCGCCGTTTTCGTGTGCTTCAGCACAAAAGCGGCACACACCTCGAACTGATAGGGGACTTCACCACTGCTGCTTTCCTGTCTATCTTGCGACGCTTTAATTTAATAAAACTCGCTTTTTCGATCCGACCGCGTGTGTACTTAATTCCCAGAGGATTGTAGTGGATGAAATTAATCCCTCAAAAAAGCATCCCAAGGTATACTAGGCGTCGAGTCAAAGGTCTGAACAGGCCTTTCATCCTCAATTTGCAAATCACTTCAGTCGGGTACTTCCTATGAAATTGAGAGAGTTGTATGGAACTGATCCGAACTTCCAATCATTAGTCTGATTTTGTTACCTTGGTCTACACCGATTGTTCAGGTCCTCATTGATATTGTGTGCATCCTGTATTCGTGTTTTTATAGGTTAATTAGACTTCTCCAGAGAATTGTGATTGGCGACATTGGCAAGAGGAACGAGGTTTTGTTGAGACTCCTTCCTTTTAACAAAATGAGTCCCTCTTATAACAAATCTGGCCAGAGGAAAATTTGTAAATGTCTATCAAAGGAATTTGAATTGGTGATGTTGGCAGGAGAGAAAAAGGCTGGGTATAGTAGAGCAGTAAGGTGTCGTACACAACTTAAGTAACGCATGAAGGGGGGTTCAGTCTGCGTTACTTACTGTTACATAGTGGGGAAGGGGGGGGGGCTGGTTAGCTGAGACAGTAACGTAACTGGGTTCGGGTTGTTCAACGTTAAGTAATTTTGAGGAGGGCACCCTCTCTAACGTTACTTATAGTTACATAGGAGTGAGGGGGTCTGAAATCTAGATTTTTAGCATTACGTAATATGTATACGACGCCCAAACCTAAAAGGGAAGGTTAGAAACTTACACTCAATCTCGAGGAAGCATGTCACTTACACTAAATAGTAATACTGTCAATATTATAAAGTGCGGAGAAAGCACCTGGCCAATATCACAATAGGACAAATATTTCTGATTGCAAAGATGAGTCCATACGTCAAATATCTTCATGTTCAATTTACAAAAAAAACTAAACTTTGGAAGCTCACCTGGTATTGAAGTATGAAGCTGATTTGACAAGTCAGTTGTAGTATGTTCGGGTCACGGAGTTGATGACATTTCGTACTTTTTCTCCGATAACTTTCAAAGTTGGTCAACCCCAGTGGTCATGTTATTCAACAACCTGTTCATATCAGCAGTATCCCGAGTCACTTTGTCAATCTGCCTCAATCTCGGCCTGACGGTTGCTCAATTATTTCCGATCGGGCGGAATTAGGAGCAATTGGAGGATTGACGTATTTTTTAATGTAATCTACCTAATTACCACGTTACGGAGCACTTCTCGACTGCAGTGACAGCGAATTTCTGGTCAAAACTTCAGTTTTTGAGCCCTTATAAATGGAAGAAGGTATTTTTTTCAGACATTTTCATGTTCATTGTCTGTGCACAACTGCAAATGCTTTGCTATATCAGAAACTTTTTGGCGAAGTTGATAGCGGAAACAATCTATAATATGCTGAGGACATCTCCTCTGGCAGTGGTCTTGTAGATTTTTAGGCCTGGCCTGGCCTCCATCAGTATGCATCCTTCGTATTTCGTCCAAACCTTGTTGAACTACATTCGAGTGCGCCTTTTGGCCATCAGATTTTGAATCAGCGTCCTGTTAAATTTTTACCGTAGAAAACTACTTAGGTACACTACATATATTCCAAACAATTTTCTGTTGAAGGACCGATGATAGAATTGACAGAAGTTTTGGACTCTCAATGGATCAAACTAACATCAAATAATAAAAATTGATATGATTTGGTTTTGGGTTGATTGAGTTGAGTAAGTATTTAGTTATGAAAAACTAATAAAATTCAACCATTGCAGACTCGAAACCGCAACCAATCGCAACGCCCATACCTCCAGCGCGACCAACAACAGCTCTCCTTCCAGTCAGCGCTGTCCACGTCGTCATCATCGACGGGATCCAGCTACTACTCGGTGTACAACGATCACCATGAGCCGAGTCTGGTGCGAACGTCTTCTTCCTCGGCGATAGTAACGTCCGGGACCATTGGGCCGACCGTCACCGGTCAATCGGCACACATGGTCTCGAACAGTAACATCTCATCCCATCATCCATTACTAAGTTCATCGTCATCCTCGTCGCTTCATCAGCAAGATCTGCAGCAGCAGAAATCACAGAACAGCCCCGACGGAATCCGATATGGAGGCTGTCAGCCGCCACCGCTAGTACAAAAAACTAAGGCTCGGGATATTACGAAACGACGGGGTGCCATAAAACATCAGAGGTAGGTTATTTGTGGTTTGAATTTGTAGTTGGCCTATGGTCTGTCCAGACTCGGACATATGCGCCGCAGGATGTCATACTCCCAAGTCCCACTGTAGAACTCGTTACTTTTCTTGCAGGACTCACGAAATCAACGGTCACAAATTCGTGGCCAAATTTTTCCGTCAGCCGACTTTCTGTGCCTTCTGTAAGGAGTTCTTGTGGGGCTTCGGCAAGCAGGGTTACCAATGCAAAAGTGAGTATTCAACTAAACTAAAATTCCCATAACTTGGCGATGATCCTAAATCACCCCGGCAGTAATTAACGGAAAACCGTTCACGTTACCCATCGGTCGACAGAAACCAAAACGAAGAAGCGAAATAATAAAACAAATCACTTCTACTCGGCTGACCGGTTGAGTGTTCACAGCCACACCACACCCCAAGCATGATGCTGCGAAATAAACGGATAAACGTTGCCGCATTGCCGCAAAGTTTTCTGATTGATGCCCGTCACCGTTTCGCTTTCGGACAATCCTTTCGGTGGGATTGTTTTCATTTTCTGTTTAAAATTATGGCAAGCCATCAACGCGGTCGTGCTCGTGACCCACGCGGTTCCGATTGTCAAATAACTTGTCATAGTTTTTTTCTTATGATGTCATTCGTACTCGTCATATTATGTGTATTGTGTTGTGTTCCATCAGCTGTTGTGGGTGTGAAAAAGGAAAATTTGCGTTATGTGTGATTATCAGTTCAAGAGAAAAATTCATTTCAAGGGGTTACGGTTGTTGTTCCGAACAGGGTTGCCAGCAGCTTTCAAAAAACATACAAACTATTTTGTGTAGCTGGAAATTCTGAGCTATGCAAATTAGATTTTATATTGTAAGGTCTATAAAATATTTACCAATATCTGCATTTATCATATGACCAATGGTTTGAGATTCTCAAGCAAACGAGCAGCGAAGTAATCAAATATTATTGTCACAGTTTACAGCTATTTTAAATATAGAAGGAATTTCTCAATGTGCACTTTGCGTCAATTTCTTCTCACGCGAGCTTACTATGAAAAGCGCGCACACACACACCGCGATAAGATATATCATCTGCAGCAGCGAAATATTCGTTGACCCACGACACCAAGTGCCATATTGCTCCCAGCAGCAGCTAGAGCTGAATGCAAAGCAATGCTCGGGACAGAACAGATAGGTGGAAAATAAAAAGCGAATGGAATGAAAAACAACAATTAGCTAAATGATGATTTAAATTCATTTGTTTGACTGTTTTGTTGATTGTTGGCGACACCGTTCGCAACTGTCTCCCTGCGACACTCTATTTATGTTGCTGCCTGTAATCTGAGCTGTCAAAAAATTGGTATTTAAGACACGCATAAATTTTCGATCACTCCATTACCCTGGGGGGGTTGGAATGTCGCAACGTTTTTCACGTGAAGATTGTTTTGAATATTTATTAATGATATTTATTTTTATTCAAGGTGGGGGTTACCTATTTTATGTGTGTTTTAAAAACAGATTTTGTGAGCGCGTTGTCTATAGATCATTGCAAAACAACCTCATTTTCAGCTCAGGGAGCTTGTCTGAATAGCAAAGTATGAGGCAACTAGAAACCGGAATTAAAGGTGTTGTAGTTTGGACACACTGTCAACCTAAGCTGCCATTTCGTTTCACACAGCATTTCATTTTAGTTTGCTCTTCCTTTTCATTAGACTTTTTTAGGCCTCAATGCACGGAAGAATGGGTTTTCCAGGCATTCTTTTTCGTACATTTTTTTTTGTTAGTATTGTCAGTAGTGGGAACCTGGCTTTTCAATCCACATCTGCAAATTATCAGTAAAACGAATCTAAACTTGCAGGGGACACCTTCATAAAACCCACTGCTGTAAAAGGTTCTCAAATCTGACCGCCAAAACTGCACTGCTGTAAAATGAGCTGTTTTTCCAGATTTTAGTTGACTCGAACTTAATTAATGTTTCGAATCGATTCGTAAATTTGTGGAAAATAGTTACCTACCCTGGAAAGTAGCAAAGCTGACACTAGTCTGAATCTAACTGATCCGTTTTCTTTTGTTTTAGCCTGCCAAACTGCGGTACACAAAAAGTGCCATGAGAAGCTGCTGGGAAGCTGTTCCGAATCTAGCTTTAATTCCGAAAGTACAATTGTAAGTATGACTGATGAAAAAGACTCCATTAACCACTCGTTTCAATAGGAATTTTCATGAGTGCACATGGGATGACTAATTTGGTAACCATCGTGATTTTCAAGCAAGCCATAAATTTATTTGTTTTCCATTCGTTGTTCGTTAGTTAGTTTTGACCTGTTTTGACAAACGACCAACTGCAAGAAAGAAGAAAAGTATGATTACTTAACACTGTCAATAAGTTTGGCTGATTTTGAGTAAAAGGAAAGCATTCTTTTCAAGTACCAGAAATAGAAAATTAGAGTAAAGCAAAGTTGCATATTCAATTTTAGGGTGCTATTTCGCCGCGTGACGATAGCTCGGTACACAAGTACAATTTAGAGAAACGATGCTATTTCGCCGCGTGACGATAGCTCGGTACACAAGTACAATTTAGAGAAACGATGTACGACAAACTTGCAGTCCCTAAGTAGTACTACAAGTTTGCCAAATAGGTCAATGCTCTAACTCTTATGCCTGAAGCGTGAGATCCCATATTCACTGAAATATTCTTCTAATATCCAAGGTGAATATTATAATATTCACCGCGAATATTGGTTGAATATGGGCTCTCACGCTTCAGGCATAAGAGTGAGAGCATTTTTTTCTTCGACAAACTTGTAGTATAACTTAAGGACCGCAAGTTTGTCGCATATTATGTTTCAAAATTGTACTTGTGGAACAAGTTATTGGCACGCGGCCAATTGAATTCAATTGTCTATGGTAGCAATTTTCTGTAATCAACAAGTATAATTCGAGAGAGTTATTTCAAAAGTAAGCAAGCGACAGCAATAAGTACTGAACCAGCGGGATGCAATCACGATTGTGAAATAAATAGTTTCATAAATTCAATATAGTTAATAATCCAACATAACCTTTTCGAAAGTAGGTTTCGTTTCCCATACGCACTCACGAAGTTCCCAATGAAACACAGATAACATTTATCAGAAATTGTCCATATTACAGAACAGACCTAACCCATCGATTCTAAACATTCCTCTACTTGCAGTATTTAAGGGAAAGGTTTAAAATAGACTTACCACATCGTTTTAGAGTGTATACGTTCATGTCGCCAACCTTTTGTGACCACTGCGGCTCACTTCTGTACGGTTTCTTCCGTCAGGGACTGAAATGTGAAGGTAAGTGAGTTAGAACTGATAAAATAACTACATAAACAAATAACACGGAAACCGAAAAAGCGATTCATTTTGCCAACACTGCACTGACTCGATGAAATTCTCAGAGATGGCATTCGCAGCCGTAAACTAGTCCCCTATAGATGGCGCTGCGTGTTTGCCATTTTTTGCGTGAAAGTCGCGCAGGAAAAGCTTTCCTACAATTTTAGCATCCTTCTCCTCCACACACAGCCGTGTGGATCGAGGGTGATCATTATGTTGCGGTAAACAGCTTTCCCTATTCGTTAACGGGGGGAATCGTGACGAGTATAAATATCATCGTAAAACAGAAGAGAAGCTGTGAGCGTGTTTACCGGTAGTTTTGCCGGTACGAGAAAAGTGTATTTATAAACCTGTTGGTGCGTTTGCCTTTCGGAAGACTGGAAAGGGCACTTCAAACAGATTCCGCTGGGAGCTAAATCACAGACACAGTCACAGTGTGGGCTAGGGAAATCAGTCATAAATTACAATAGATGTCACCGCTAACGACCATTCCAATTAATTGGTCAATTCCTTTTCAAATGGGGAAAATGTCTAGAGCTGTTACTTTAAGTTATTATGTAGTGTTACGCGCGGAAAAATATGTTTCCTGGAAATTTGTGCCCAAGTCACACTCTATAAAAATAAAAACAGGGGTTGAAACGATAGAAATAAAACCTGGAGTTGAACGATCGGATGATTTGGTACACCACAAGGGAACAGTCAAGACATTAGCAATTTTTCTCACTGTGTTTGATATATCAACTCAATAACTCAGCGAATACATGAAAATTAGATCATTTCTTTTATAAGTCTTCTTTATTCGAGAAACATTAACTTCAGATAAGCGATAACTTGATTCTCGTAGTATCAATAGTGGGCTTCGCAGCGCTCGTTTTCAGTTGATGTTTCTGCAATTTCGCTTTCTTCGTTTTCATGCCAAATGATATAAAGATACGCGAAAATTTAATCCATCATTTTTTATTTTAATTAAATTTTGCACACGTATTTGAAGCAAACTGAGTGCTTTTTACGAGTTGATACATTTTTTAGACTCAGTAGTTTTCTAAAACGACGTAAGAATTTTGTCGCAGGTTTTGGAACTGTTTTGAGAATGGAGTGTAGGGAACTACTATTGCTTTTCAAAAATATATACAAAGCAAAAAAAATTGTTTGCCTGAATACAGTAATCACCCGATTATATCAGTATCCAATTTTATCTGCCCCCGATTTTATCACATTTTTCACCCGATTTTATCATCATAAAATATTTCATTAAAAAAATGTCAGAGTGAACTGATTTTCTATTACGCTTCAATATTTTAGAACTTTTTCATAATTCTGTGTAGAATAACATCGTTCTGGATGTAGTTTACATCAAAAACTCAACCGATGCACAATGTTATAGACTGTTCCGAAAATTATAAATACATCTTCTTTCTTGAATAAAACAAAAAATACAGGATTTTTCGGGTCATTTTATTCTGAAATATAGATAATAAGTGTTTTCTTTCCAGTTTCAATTCAAGTTGTGATTATTTTTCGTAGGATACGCGAGTTCTCTAACTTTTCTCTTAACACTACTCATAAGCTTTTGCACAGTGTGTTTTCCGACCATTTTTACCACTTTAAGCCAATCTTTTTTAAATTTTTCAACATTGTCCGCTGGTTTGACATATTTCCTCAGCTTTGCCTTGGTAAAAGCCCAAAAAGTTTCAATAGGGCGAATTTCAGGGCAGTTTGGAGGATTCATCTCTTTTGGGACACATGTGACATTATTTGTTTTATACCACCCTAGTGCATCCTTAGAGTAATGGCAGAAAGCAAGATTGGGCCAAAAGATTGGAGGATTGTTATGCTGCTTAACCATGGGTAACAACCTTTTCTGCAAACACTCTTTCACGTAAATTTTACCATTCATTGTGTCATTCGTAAAGAATGGACGAGATATTTTCCCACATTTACAAATGGCCTGCCAACATTACCTTCCCCATTTTTTTGGTCAGAAGTTTGTCATAAAGCTTCCGAGCTTTCGGTTTCACAGATTCAGCTTGTTTTGGATTTCGTTTTGGCTGCTTCTGCTTCCGAAGTGTCTGCAGACCCATTCTTCCCTTGGCACGCATAACGTTACTCGCCGAGGTTCCAAGCTTTCTCGCCACATCTCGTACTGATACTGAAGGATACCGCTTGTAGTATTCCTTAACCTTTTTGTCTATTGTGGGACCAACAGGCCCGGGTTTTCTACCACGTCTTGGGGCATCAGTAAAAGTGCACTGACAGTTTCTAATAAAAAGCGTTGCTTCAATTCGAGAAAGCTGTCAGTGAAATGCGATTATAGCACTGCCAAGTTAGCTCTCGCGCTATAAATTTATAAAATATCTCACAACGTAGGGTACACAGCGGCTAGAAATTAAAATACGGTCTCTTTCCCATCGAGACGCGAAGCGGTTCGGATCTCAAATAAAAGTTGTTCTCAGTGATCGTTAGTTTAATTTAAATCCTGTGTGGTGCTTAACGAGAACAAAGCCGAAAACCCCGATTCTGCTCTGAACAGCACTCTTCACAATACTTCCGCAATGCGGTTTGAACTGCTCCGACACTTATACCTTCTTCTCTGGCTAATTTTCTTATAGAAAGACCACTCACGGTGTCCCATTTGTGCACAATTCTTTGCTCGGGAGAAAGGCCACGCATTTTCAAAATTTCGCACTAAATGTTAGAAAAAATGAGAGCATCTGTTTGTTTTGGATGTAAACAACAGGACGCAGCCAACGTTTGGTTGAATACTGCACATTATTTGAAATGACGGTTGATCGTAAGTGTATTTATAATTATCGGAACGGTCTATACATTTTTCTGTTTTCGTGCGAATACATAATTGAAGAGTGATACAAATGTTGATTATCAACGTATAATATGTTCGGAGAAGTTTCAAAATTTTTGAAAACGTATCTTTTGATGTAGAAAGATGAGTGATTAATCCTCCTAAAAGTGAGATAGAATATTTACTTTTTTATTAGATAAAGTCAGACGCTTAGTGTCTTAAGCAAAGTATTGGGTGATCTCAAAACAAGAAACTTTACAGAAGACATCATATTCCTATCTCTTACATATTGCAAGCAACATAAAGTTTTTATGAAAAGGCATTAAATATCGTAATTTACATATTAAGATTTTTCCGGTTGTAATATGTGAGAGATAGCAGCATGCTTGTGAAATCATCTAATATTTTGCTGATGGTACTGCGCTACAAAAAGAAAATATTTAAAAAAAAACAGTGATGACCGATTTTCCATCCCTTAACAACTTTTCTCTATGCCAAGAGACAAACTAGTCGAAGACTGAAAGTCTCTATAATAAAGGAAAAAAAAACTTTTCTCTATCTTTTGTCATTATTCAGATACATCGATTTAAAAAACAAACAACTGCAACTTTTTCATATGTTTGTACAGATAATTTTTCCAAAAATATTAAAATCACTGATTTTACGTATTTAGTTATTGATTTAACATGTTCAATAAAAAAAAAAAAATTTTAAAAATTTCCCGATTTTATCACTTTTCCTATTTTATCACCTTAAAAATCAGGGGGTGATATAATCAGAGGGAGCTGGTAGCCACAAGGTTACAGAGTCCGCCTTGATAAGTAGATGGTCGTGAGTTCGAATCTTGTTAGAAGCAGGCCATTTTTAATTATCGAAGGACTTAAGCATGGGTTAATTCTCAGGCTCCTCATCACCACCATCACCACTCCCTAGAATCACCTAGAGATAGAGAACATTTATATGCTTCTGAAATAACTTTGCTCTTGCATCGATAGAACCGCGATACACACATACCCTTCACTCCGTTCTCGTAATGAAATAACATTTGTACGTCTCTGGGATTGGGTTTGGGTAGACGAACGCGCGCGTCGTCGCTCTCTCGCAGTCGATAGAATTAGAATCGCGATACTACATACGGTGAAATTTCGAAAAGGATTGCGACAAACGCATTAACACAAAATCTCCTCCATACCCGTGATGCTTGTGGAGTGTGCAGGAGTATATCCGGCTCTCTAGTAGCAACAAGTATCGAACTAACTTTCCTTTCCTTCCTTCCTTTGATCTACGTTCTGGACCGGCAGGCGTCGGTAGTTGGAGATGCACATCGAGGTCATTGGAGATGCACATCGAATAGCTAAAAATCCCAAGCAATAATTGATAAAATTCCATGTGCAATTCCGGTTGATCCTGGTCAGTAACGAATTGGCAACCGGTGGTGTGGTGATCAATCAAGATCAAGCTCAAGCTAAAAATCAGGGGGGTGATATAATCGGGTGATCACAGTATATTTATCAATAAACACTAAATTTTTTATTTACAAAAAAACAGTTAAACTTTTGTTCAAGAAAGCGGAAGTAATAAAAAAATTTAGGTAAACAGTCCAGGATGAAAAAATGAAAATTTTTTTTTTGTAGGTTAAGTTTAGATAAAAATTGATAACTTCGAATTTTTGGTTATGTTTACTGGGTACCACCGTGAAAATGATACACATATTTGAGTGCCTGTTTTCTGCCTACCCTGTCAGTCATCTCTTCTTTTATTTTTTGATTGCCTCAGAGTTCATTTGTAAGTGACAAAAGCAGTGTTCAGTTTTTTAAAGGAAAATTTGGATTCAAGTAGAGAACAAATCATGATATTGTATCTTACTGGAATGAGCCACATAGAGATTGGAGAAAGCTGTCCCATCTAAATTTTAGTAGATTTTTCGTGCACAGCACCATCAAGCGGTTCGAGGAACTGGCATGGTTGTCCTCAAGCAGACAAAATATTTGCCTGTTTTGATTGCACAAGTAAAGTGTATCTCGTTCATGGGGACATGCTGTACATTCACAGTGATTATTCGTCCAATATTTTTGCTTTTACAGAATAAATTTTACAAAAGTGAGACTAATTTTAATTTTTTTTAACTTTTTTTTTAGAGTGTATAGTTTTTTTAAAAAGACAAAATTATTATCTACTACTTTGCCGAAGACGTCACAACGATCAAATAAACCGTTTTGGCTTCAAAAATAATTATAATCTGCCATAATCTAATATCCTTTTTACAGAGCATTTTACATGGTTTCTCAAAAATGAGTCGTGATCAAAAAAAAAAAAAAACAATAGCCTAAAATGGCATTTCTTGCTTATAGGAACATCTATGCAAAGTTTCAGCCAAATAAAAAATTGATCAAAAACGATAACTGAAAAATAGTTAAAGAGGTTGTGTTTGCGACACGACTGTAAGTTAATGTAGAATTATAACAGCTCGTCATATGCCAATGTATTTCTTGCAATAGATTTGAGAACACACTCGATTAGGGTTACTTAATTTGATGGTGTAAAGCGCTAAATTTCAATAAAACTCATTTCAATAATATTAAATAATTTTTCAACCGGAGACAAGGAGACTGCGGGTTGAAGTCCCGTCTGGACGGGGTTTATTTTTCCAAATCTGTATCATATTTTCAGTTCGCTTATTTGTCGCTGCACACATTATCTACCTTTAATGAACTTGAATGTTAACGGGTAAAAGCCGTTTTTGAAAATAGAAATCAGTTCGAAAACAAATAGCCCTTCCGTTGTCGTGTCGCGCTTGCAGGCACGACTCAGACTGTCTCGATAACACGGTCCGTAAGAGTTATCAGCGTCAGCTGACTCTTCTGGGTTTGATGAGACATTCCTTTCAGTCGCAAAAATAACGCCTGCACAGTAGTGTATGTAGTTAGAGGTGAGCAATAGAATAAGTCGGCAGTGGAATGTGATACGTCTACAGATTGTGGAACAGAACCACCGTCCCAGTAGTTTAATTGGTCAAAACCAGGCCCGGTTTTAAAAGGGGCAAATACCCCGGGCCTTTCGACACGAGCCCCCACACCCCCCCCCCCCCTAGTCTTGGGCCAGACGTGAAGACAGTGTGAAGACCTTTTTTTTGCTCGTCACCTTCCAGCGAAGCGTTAAATCATCAAGGCCCTGATCAAAACATCATGCCGGAGACAAGGATATTGTGGGTTCAAGTTCCGTCTGGATGCGGCATATTTTTCCAAATCTGTATCATATTTTCAGTTCGCTTATTTTTCGCTTTCACAGCTGCACACACTGTTTGCTTTCAATGAATCTTTCAACTCTCTCTTTTTTTTAATTATTAGTAACCTTGAGAGAAGCGTTGTTTAATTGGCTTGAAATCATTCGCAAATAATGTTGAAGGTTGTTGGAACACAGTTGTGGGTAAAGCACCTCTTCACCGTAAAAAAGTAGGAAAGTGATATCTGAGATACAACCGCGTAGTTGACGTAGGAATACGGTAGTTATCACTTCAGTAAAATTAGTAGATGGAGCTGTAGTGATTTGTTACAAAGAAAGTTACAAAAATGTTAATTGAATAAATGGATAAAATCATGAGGTATTAGGATCTCATTCATATTAGCGCTTCCCAAATTTTCAAGCCCTTTTTCGATATTCTAATAGGCGAGATTAGCTGCAGTCTTGCATCTGATTTCACACATTCGATAAACGAGATGGTTTTAAAAATAACTCTTTTCATCTCTGTTTGCAACGTTTTGGAGAGTGGCAGTAAAATTCAAACTTATATCTCTGCATTCCGCGGCTTTACCATCTGTGTGGTACCGTTACAGGAATGGAAATGAAGGTGAAACTTCTATTTTCTACCTTTTATACCAGGATTTATAAAATTATTTTAGTAAAGGAGGAGCCTCGTATACTAGGAAATGACATAGAAAATAACTGTCGCAAAATCGTTCACAAGTAGTCTACTTTAGTGTCGGTCGTGATAGTGAAAAAACAGTGAAAGGTTGTTTAGTTTGATTTACACTGAGATAAGGAGTTTTACCTGATATTTGGCTTCGTTTTTAGCATTGAGTCGATATATGCGTTCGGCATGGCTTTGCATTTTCCAATTGTACAAAAAACAGCATCGCGAAATCAAAGTTTTGTTAATTTTGATCGAAGCATATCAAACTTTCCAACCCACTGCTGCGAGAATAACGGAAATCCGTTGAGAACTGACTGAGTTTTACGCATTCGAAAGTGCCAAAGAAAACCACTGCCGAAGCCGTTCGCTTTGCTATATAACTTCAATCTGATTCATCCACTTTTATAAGCTTTCAAAAACACTTGATAGTTTACTTATCTTATTTTCGTAAGCGTAAGCTAAGGGATCAGAAAGAAAGTTTCTGAATAGCTCACGCTTCTTTTCGGAATCTGAATTCTGGTATCGTTGTACATCTGATGCATAGGGTTGAGTAAATTCATTCACTTTAAAAAAATGAAGAAATAAAATGTATGAATAAATGCTGTTAATGATGCTATTTAACAAGATTTTTGCGTTGAATAGTGAACCACCTGAAGCTTCGAAACGTTTTGTGAAACTGAGATCAGTGCCGGATTGATGTATGTTGGGGCCAAATAATTTTGAGAGCCCACTTTTCAGTTTTCAAAATTTCAATTTAGCAACATGTTTAAACTGATCTAACAAATAGAATCAACACTTCTGATCGTAAACACGACTTTGGATTGGATGGATTTTTCCATGATTATTTAATCGTATTTAACGGATTATAACTCAATAGTCGAATAGTCGACAGATTGATAAAACTTACAGTTATTTGTTAATAATGTCACGCTAGGCATAAAGTTCACTCACACTTCAATACGATGTATTATACACAAAACAGAAGAAGCGTGTGAACCGAGCAAAAAAACCACGTTATTTAAAAAAAACGTCGTAAAAAACCGCGTTTTTCGGAAAATCGTCGTGAAAAAGAGCCGTGTAAAAAAGACCTTACTGTAGTTGTGACAATGACAGGATAATTTTTCAATTCATACATCGGATTAAAGTGTTAATGAAATTGATCATTGGAAGCCTTCTCCAGTTGTTCTGAATATTCCCAAAGTGGATAGAACTTTTGGCCTCCTTGATGTTTTTGTTGAGTGTCTGGAAGTGGTAATAAATAGTTGAAGAGGTTGTTTACAAGACACTAACGCAAAGTTAACGTATATCTAATAAAGGATTTTTTCAACAGGTTTAAGAATACACTAAATTTTAGTGATAATTCTCTTTCGACTCTCTTTTTCATTACCTGATTGGAAACCTTGAAGAGGAACGTTAATTTTGAATTGCCATTTACCGATAGTTTTCTTGTTTTTCCACGCTCCGCACACACTGCATGCAAGCAAATAAGATATAACGATCATAACACACGCTTCCGGCACGTTCACAGCTATCAGCAGTGGCAAATAGCTGGAAGCAGATGCGACACGAAAGATCCAGATAAAATTACTAACATGTCCGGACATGTTCAGTAATGCTGTGCAGTGCAGTGCTGCGATCCGCCTGTTGATTAGTCTGCTGTGAAACTACGCTACTGCCCTGGAAGTAAACTGTTTTCTTGCTGTAGAAATCGGTTAAGCGGTGAAGACTAAATTCCTGTATTAGCATGCTTTTATACGTGACTACTGAGAGTAAACTTTAGGCATAGACGCCTAAAACAACAATAACAAATCGGTTGAAAAGTCTTATCTATTGTATACTTAAACGTTCTATTGTATACTCAAACGTTTGCGCTCTGAGTAGTCGAAACATACCTTCAACAAGGCTCTACACTTTTCAATGGTCAGTAGTCAGTATCAAAAACCACAATTTCCCGCACTTTGCTGGACGCATAATTGATTTTCCGCTAATTTTGGCGCTCTCGATGTTTTCGTTTTTTATTTTCATTCTCGCTTATTTTCTGTCGGTCTAGTTCCGCTACTGTTGTTGGACCGGCGCCAACGGCTTTACTTCCTCATGCGATGGAAGGCGTGATCCCAGAGATTTTTCGCATCAGAAAATCTCCCGGTGTCGGCTAGGATCGAATCTAGACCAGTTGGGTTGGTCGTGAGTGGATCACGCCACCCCATAACCATCGACACCTATGTCGGCGTTGGGATTCGAACCCAGGCGTCGAGCGTGGTTGGCGGAGACGTTACCAACCACGCTAGGCCCCCGCCCCCTTTCGTTTTTTTAACTGTACCCCTATAAATGTTGCCATAGTACGTAATTCTACGTCCTAAACAACACGGGCAGCGCTAGAAAAACTTCTAAAAACTCACACTTCCCGGTTATTTCTGATTTTCCGACGGGTCACCTGGATACCACCTTGAACAATACCCCGCCACCGATCACCTTTGAAACCAATTTTTTGGAATTGATTCCATTTGCGGTGTTTCCAGATGTTCGGAGGGTCAAATAGTGACCTGCTGGCCATGTATATGTTCAGTCCAGATATTGGCCCAGACCTAGCAAACCGCTTTCTGAGAAACACCAGAGTGTTATATATTGAATTAGCTCCAGAAGCATAATTCTCACTTTTAGGGAGATTAATCAAATTACACCAACTATCAAAATCAAGGGTTGGATATTCTAAGCCCTCTTTAACCTCTACAAAGAGAATGTGGCAAAGAATCACACCTTCAAGTTTAATCCTACCCAAAATTGTTTCTCACCACGTGAGTTTTTAGAAAGCTTACTATCCGTTTTAAGGGAAATGAATCACTCTACAAATACTGTCAAAATATAAGGATTTTATTCTAACTTACTTCTCCGAAGATGTTATAAAAACCAGGCTCTCAGGCTCTACGCGAAATTGTTTCTCATCACGTGCATCCTGCAACATTTATTGTTAAGTCGTTGGTCTGATACTCAATCAGTTTAAGCTTGTACTAACTTTTATTACAAGCATTGCAGCTCCTTGTGGTCTTTAAAATCTATCATTGGAAAACAAGTTTTGAAAAAAATGATATTCCCATATAAAATCTCATAGAAACTAAAAAATCGGGCACAACACCAGGGTTCTCCCGATAGAATTGAAAATATACACAATTCTTTTAGGATTCAAAAAAACACGAAAAGAGCATTGAAGCGCGAAAATAACACCATCAGTTTTTCAGTCTAATGGACAACTAGTTCATTACGCAACTCCTCTAATTTATTAGTTATATCGCGAGCAGAATGCGAGGGAAAGTTGTCTTGGAGAAAGGGCACTTTTTTCACATATTTACTTTTCATGGCAACCGGTATTTTCGAAAGTAATAACTTTAGAACGAGTTGATTAAATGTTATGAAATTTTGATATAATTCTAGTTAAGGTTGGTAAAGTCGGGCAATCGCAAAGATTTTTGATTTGCAACGTCAACTCTTTGTCAGGCCAAAGCCTTTTCAGCCCATGTAATATGTTCATAAGAAACGTCACAAATACAGAGATTAGGCATGATCTAGAGCAGAGAAACTTGGTTTCTTTGAATCTGTTTTTTTTTCTCACAGGTTGACAACCGAGTGTTACAGATGTTTTTATAGAAAACTTCAAACTACCATACTAAATTATCACAAAGAAATCCCAATGATTATTTTTAGTTTGAGTTTTTTTTTTTCAAATGAATACTCAAGTAACAATTTATGTCTCATGGTACTCTTGGAGACTGTCTTAAAACTTACTTTATACTTGTAATACACTTTAAAACCTTATATGTTATTTGGGATGCTCCATAAAAGAAAGGAAAGGTGATAAATTACTTGCTGAATAAGTGCCAGCAATCTAAATTAAAATAATACTACTGCGTTGTATTTAAAACGCGTATCATTCACGATAATAAGCTAGCATCATACTCAAAGAATTGATTGCAAGAGACCCCCAGTGGCAAAAGCACTTTACAGACGATCCGATTGTCGCACTGTCTACATATGTAATTAGCATACAAATGATGCATGTTCAACCCCTTGGCGGAGGAAAACAAACGAATATCGCGTGACGCTGTTTCGAAACCGGTCGGTTGGTCTGATGGCCACGGGCGGCGTAGCGCAGAGACAGATGCATTCAATCCTACCGAACGCTTGCCGTTCGAGAAATTATTGCGTTTGACGCAGCCCACGCTGAGCTAACGGACGCTCCGGACCACAGAACTGGGTCAGCTGTGAGAGTACGCCACTGGCAGTCAGCTGGGCCTGATGGATGGGTAGGATTTTCCTGGACATCGAACCCGGCTGTGTGTGTGCGTTTTCGCGGTTCATACCAGACGGCAGAGCAGATTAGGCGTTACGTCACGACAGTTTATTTTTGTTTGATGAAAACAAATCCATCTGCCGCGCCGGTTCAAGTAGTTTCTAACGGAGACACGGAGCGAAGGAACAATTCCTCACATCATCGTTATTTTTACGACACTTTTCCACAAGTAGTCGACGTAAGCTCAGTGAATCAGTGACCGAGCTGAAATGAGTCAAAAACAAAGGTAGGTCGATTTTGGCGGTTCCCAGCCTCTCTTGGAACGTCCGTGTCGGCCATGTTATAATTATCACTTTCCAAAATCCATTAAAAATAACAGGGCGGCTTGTCTGTCACGACGAAAATCACCAGCTCAGGTGGAATGTCAAACAATCCCGCTTCGACTGACGGACAGCCATCATTTCACACAGATACACACGCCTTCACGCACCACAAGACTGGGTTCAGAATTTCATCGCTAATTTTAAAACCGCATATTCACGGCAGTAATAAATTAAAACACCTTTCCGTGAACGCGCCAGCATCCTCGCTGTTACCCGCAAGCTACTATCCGAGCGTGTTTTAATAGGTTGAACCTAAGTTAAATTAAAAAACAGACCTATGGTTGAAAGGAATGTACTTCACTTTCTTCTATAGTGGCGGGCTTCCCCGCATCCGAAACGAAATATGCCCACACAGTAATTTCTTGTGCTTTCGATGCACTTCGAGAGGGAGTACTTTGGCCACAGCTCTCGGACCTGCCTCTACGTTCACCTGTCGCCAAATGATGGAGCAGTGTAACACAAGCGAGAGAATTTTCGTGGCAAAATGCGAGTTTTCTCCCCCAATTTTGGCAGCTCGGTCCTGCCAGCCGTTGGTGCCAAGAGCATCCAACCAGTCTGCCAGAATCCGTTGACCGAGTCGGTTCCCAATAGAACAGAGAAGCCGCCGCGACGACTGTCGAGTTCTGAATAGTGAAAGGAAGAAGCCGACCGTGTGACAGGTGCGATCATCGCGTGCGCGGGTTTGTTGCGGGAGCGGTAGGATTCTATTTAGGGATTTTACCCGTTGTGTTTGGTGTGTGTGTGTGTGTGTGTGTGTGTGTGTGTGTGTGTTTTGCGCACACACGTACGTGTGCGCCGCCGCGAGTAAACAGGAGAAAATATTTGAATAATTTTCACTTTCACTCGGGTTGCGGCTCCCGCGACAAAAAGAGACCGCCGCTGTGGTGATCCTCCCATACTAGAGACCGTGTGCTGCGCACATTTACTGACTGACCGCTTGAAGCGCTCAAGTGGTGGCAGCTGATGGGCAGCCAGGACTACGGCGGCAAAATTTTTGACCGTGCGAAACGTTCGGTTGCGGCTGGGGAGTACGAAAGCGGGGCCCATTTTCGCGTTTATTTTGAGTGAAATATGAAGTATTCGCTAGTGGTGCGACGGCGGAGGTATCGCGTTTGTAGCAAAAGTGCCCATAGTTGTTCTTGTTTTACAGTCTCTGGCTGAGTCGGATGAGAGTAGAATGGTCAGGATGATTTATCGAGCCTTCCAGTGGATGTGTTAATCAGTCTGAATCTCAAATTTATCGCTTATGAGATGAAAGCAGAAGCAACAAGCTACATTGCAATAGTGTCGAATCCTGTCAGTTAGTGTTGTGCTCGAAGTTGCTCGAAGAATGTTATAATCAGGTGTAATGCACACCATACAGTGAAAGTTCTGATTGTTATGATTTGTGTCTAATTAAACCGCAGTAATGCCGCTGTATTCTGAGTTGTATCACAACTTTATCGGCAATACGCCAGTCATCCCGGTACCGATCGTACCCTCGATACCGTCCAGTTCGTACTTGCCGCCGAGTTATACAGGCGTTTCGCGAGCCTTTGGAACTCCAATAACGGCCACCAGGACGCCCTCTTTCTCCCGAGGTTACGTTCCAAAGTTAACCCCAATCACAGAAACTCCCCTCACCGCCAGCCGGGTGACGGCTCTTACGCGCATCAATTCCACCAAGTACATCCCAAGCCATGCTTCACCAACCTATCAGAAGGCCAGACGCGTCATCAACACTGCAGACATTGATGTCTCCGCGAGTCGCTACGCCATCCGAGATCATACACCTATCCGCGATCGCTACCCGTCATCGTCCCCGTCCTCGTCGGTATCGTCCGACAATTCACCACTTTCCGCAGCCAACATTAGTGTTCGCGAGCAAGAACTGATTGAACGCAATGAACAACGCAAGGCACGTTCCACTATTAATCGCAACAGGGCCGTGGTGCGTCTTAACACTATCCGAGCTCGCAGTAAGTCACGCGGAAGCCGGGGCAGTACTGAACGTAAATCTCCTCGCCGAACTGAATCCCCCGACAGAACATTTGAAGATGAACCGCAGTCTAGACCCACCTCTTGGCGGGATCAGTTCCGTGGAGAACTGTCTTTACAACCGAAAAAGACGGAGCCTATCAAAAGTCCTGGCGAGCTTCTACTGGAGAAGCACTTGATTCGGGAAGACGAGTGTACCCCTGTTCAAATCGATGAAACGGTCTACAAATCTCCCGTTATGAAACGACGAGCCACTGTACGGCGAAAGAGTGGCGTAAAAATTCCCAGCTTCCATGAAATCTGCTCGGACATAAACTCAGACAAACTGGATGACGATTTGAATGCGGGCGAATTACGCCGACGCGCTTCGCAGATTATAGAAGATGAAATCGCGCAGTTTCAAGAGGAGCTACACAAAGCCAATGGGATCATGAATGATCAGCTGGAGGAGCGGCTTAAAACCGCTCTAGAGCAACAGATCACCGAGGCTAGCGTTGAACCGGGTGAGAAGAAAAAACTGAAGAAAGTTCGTCGTGTCAGAAGCAAGCCCTTGCCGAAAATTGATAGTGATAATAATGTGGTGCACGATCAGCCGGAATCTGGAGGGATTACAACGAAGGCAGTAATAGAATCAATAGAGGAAAGTTCAGTGTTTAAGCTACCCAAGAAAAAGAAAAAGAGCCCACCTGGAGATTCATCACCCGAGAGTGGTGAAAGACCGGTGAAAAAGATGGTGAAAAAAGTGGTTGGTGAAAATAAGTCTGAAACTTCGCCTAAGGAGGTTGAAGCGACGATTGTTGATGAACCAGCAGAATCCAAGCAAGCCGGTAAATCGTTGGTGCTTGGTGAATTGGCTCAACGAAGAAAAGCCCAGGAGCTGGCGAAAAAAATTGAGACACTATCGAAATTGTCCAGTAAAAAACTACCGGCGGAATCGTTAGAGTCTGCGGGACAGGCTGAAAAGGCTAAACCTGAAGCTACTGAAACAACCAAGCTGCTTGAGCTGTCAGTTAATGAAAAGCTGGAGCCATTACAGGCGAAGCAAAGTGCTTCGAAGAAAGATGAGAAATGTGGTTCAAAGCCTACTGAGGTGAACAAAAGCATATCAGAACCGATCAAACAAACCGAAGTTAAGGTCCTACAAAGTAAAGCTAATGAGCCTCCGGGAGACGAAACACCAACAAAGTCTTTAATAAAGGCAGTTGTAAAACCTAAGAAAGTGCAAGAAACAGTTCCGAATCTAAAAGAAAAAAATGCTGTGCTAAACGACGGAAAGACTGATTTAAAAATCGAAACTTTGCTATCTGATTTGACACAGAGCAAAGCTGCAGTAATAAACACAACGAAGGTAACGGCTGAAGTTTTAGTGCCACCAGAAGAAAAAAAACTGTCACAACAAAAGACCAACAAAGAAGTCTCGTGCGAAACAAAAGAGCCGGTTCAGGCTGATGATGCGACCAAAAGAATTCCCTTGAAAGTCAAACCAAAGTCGATTCTGAAAACGATAGCTACGGAAGAGGTGAAGGGCGTTGAACCAAAAGTGAGTGAGGATTCTCAAAAACCTACACTCCTAGTTAAGCCACTGGCTGATGAACCAAAATCCATTACAAAATCTGTGGTGCCTGATATAAAAAGCGAGCCACTAAAATTGTCTATATTAGAGAAAAAGATTGAACTAGCAAAACCAACCGAACAAGTATCAGCTCCTGTGGAATCGAAAACAGTCGATAAAGGCTTGATTGCAGATAATAAATCTATTGCGACGGAATCTGCTGTCATGGAAAAAGTACCGAAAGATCTTCAATCGGAGAAGAATCAGACCAAACTTTCACCGGAATCAAATAAAGTCGACGCAGAATCTTCCCCACAAAAACAGCCGAGCCATGTTGAAGCCACAGCTCCACACCACGAAACCAGCAAACCGGAGTCCCCAAAATCCAAAATTCCCGACCCTCCAAAACCACCCCCGAAACCAATTGAACCGTCCCTCAAACCAAAACCCATACTCAAACCAGCCCTTCGCAAGAAACCCGCTGATCTGAAACTGCCTTCCCAGGACGAGGTAGACTTCTGGGGCAATATTGGGACGCGTGAAACGATTTCGTTTGCTCGCAGAAAGCAGAACATCGAACGCCGCAACCATATGATACTGCTCAAGTTTAGCGAAACCGAGGAGGACAGCGAAAGTGCGCCGATCGCTTCACCCATATCGAAAACAGTTACCACCAAGCAAATGGTATCACCACCGGCAGGGGAAACTCCGGCTGCTCGAATGCCACAATGGCCTAAACCAGCGGTAGAGGAGGATGGTCCATCTACTGCAAAGATGGAGCTGCAAGCGCCGAAGGAAATATTGAACGAAGGAATTCCGAAGAAAGCTTTCGAAGTTTCATTGGTAAAATTGGACCAAGAACCACCTGCAAGTCCGAAACTGAAGCTCAATGCCACTGGTCTCAAGCAGAAGCTGGACTCACCGGTAGCAGTGTCAAAAACTATTGAATCTCAAAAATCAGCAACAGATCCGGGCCCAGTTACCAAGAATGTAGTCGATACAGAGCTTCCGACTAGTCCTAAAGAGAAGAAATTAACAAACCAATTGTTCGAGAAAAATAAGCCTCTAACCATCGAGCCAAAACCCAAAGAACCTGTGAAAAGTATTGAATCTCAAAAAGCAGCAGCAGAAAGCCCAGTTACCAAGAATGTTGTCGGTGCAGAGCTTCCGACTAGTCCGAAGGAGAAAAGAATACCAAACCAATTATTAGAGAAAAATAAGCCTCTAACTATCGAGCCAACGCCCAAAGAACCCGTGAAAACTGTTGAATCTCAAAAACCAGCAGCACATCCGAGTCCTATTAACAAGAATATTTTCGATACAGATCCTCCGACTAGTCCTAAGGAGAAAAAATTACAAAACCAATTATTAGAGAAAAATAAGCCGCTAACTATAGAGCCAACACCCAAAGAACCTGCGAAAACAGCTATCGACAACGGTTTGGCAAAAGTTGCGGGATCCACCGAACAATCACCGAAACCAACTCGGAACATATTTGGCCTCAAGAAAGTGCAAAAATCTGAGGAAGGTTCCAATGAACTCCCTGTTGGTATTAAAAAACTCTCGGCGACACCTACTTCAGATCCAACGGCAGCGGAGCTGTCACTCCTCAAAAATCCCGTGCAGACTGGTTTGCTAAAACCATCGGAAATTGCTGCCAAGCGGCTACTTAACCCACAGTTATCCCCGAAGGAAATGATCAAAGCTGTCGCACCAAATATTGCAGCAGCTGCGGAGAAAAAACTTGCGCAAGCTTCACCACCCGAAACAGTTAAGGATCTAAAACAAGAAAAAACACGCGAAGAAAAGCAGAAAACTCCGAAGCCAAGCACAACCGAACCCCCGACCACCGGCAAGCAGGAAAAGACATCCGAAGGTAAGCAGGAAGCGGTGCAGAAAACTGCACCCGAACCGATAGCGGTCAATGAATCCGCAAAAACGACTCCAACGGCCCCCGCACCCGCGGGTGGCGAGAAGAAGACGAAGGTAGTCAAGAAGGTGATAAGAGTTGTTAAATCAAAACCGAGCGCGCCAGATGCAGCCGCCAAGGCCGAAGCGGATCGGCTTGAAGCCGAACGCCGGAAAGCGCAGGAAAATGTCGAAAAAATGAAAGCCAAAGTAAACCAGATAACATTGAACATGGGCGTTAAACTCGAGGTGGAAATAAAAGAATGCGCAAAGTGCCAACAGGCGACGCTATCGGGCGAGCTTCCTGTAAGCGAACAGCAGCCGAACGGTAAGAAGAAACCCGCTGATAAGGCAGCGCCAAAAGCCGACGGTGGCAAGCTAGCGAAGAATAAATTTGGCGTCACTACAAATTTAAGTAATCTATTGACAGCGGCTGCAGGTGATCGATCAGTTAGTGATCAAGTGTTGTCCAACCAAGTGACCGGTAAAAAAGCACCGGCAAAGGCTCGGTATTCTTCCAGTAGCAGTGAGGAGGACGAACGCACCGCTTCAGAGACATCCTTTTCTGGTGTTGAGGACGACTGGTCATCGGACGAAGAGGAAGAAATGGCCAACGATAAGCCAGAGAAGAAGAAGTTTGATCCGCAAAAACGGGTCAAACTCAACTTCGAGCAGATGCGCAAGTGTTACTCCAAAGAGGAGAAATCTCCGATTGTGTTGGTGGCACGTCCTAGACCCTTGTGGAAGGTGAAACGACACGGACATCGGCACAATCGGAAGGCAGACCTAACCAGCAGCAGCAGTGGCAGTGAAGATGAGTCCGGATCGACCACGGATCAGACCTCGTCGGAAGCCACTTCCACGGTTGATGCTTCCTCGGACGTGAACACCGACAGCAGTGTGAACAGCAGTCGGGGCAATAACAAGAAGAAACAAGTGAAATCCACCAGCAAAACCAGTGATGTGGGCAGTGATATCTATGACAATCCTATGGTGATTCCGTTGCACTCGGAACCGCCCAGCAGCAGCAGCAGTCACAGCAAGTGTCCCGCAAAGGATGAAAATAACAACGAACGTAGTCAATCTCAGCAGGCGCCAAATGAGGATGACGATGAGAACAACAAAAACGTTGGAAATCACGAGATCCGCAGCACCAGTACCAGCAGCCACGACTCTGGCTTCTATGGTGGCGGAACGGCACCGATTAGCCCTAAGAAGGCCATGGGTAAGTTGTTAATGATATTGATCTCGTTTACATTCAAGGCTGCGGGAAAATCGATTCATCGCCTGTCACTCTACGGTTTGTTCACTTTGATCAAGCATCTTTCAAGCAACCTCTGTCTAGCGTTTGTGTTGATCGACGTAATTGCTTGCTGACGTGTTCAATCGCATTCGAGCACACGCTTTCTAGGTATTTATAATCGATTAACAACACACTGAGTCAGTGCGACTTCGATCGATTGATCGGGCTGCAAAAGCATAACAATTCTGTTTCGCAACTGTGGGCGCAGTTATGCAACACCCGTAACAGTCGACAGCAGTGGTTGCATAAACGCTTCCTATTTATCTGTCGATCATCAGGCAGAGGGTTGATTTTTTTCCTCCTCGATTCACTTCCCTCCGGAACTGTTTTGTCTAAGACCGATGTGAACCTCTGACAGACGATTAATTTCTACCGATCGAGGATCAAATGGGTATAAATAGCTTCGCGTTCATTTTGTTCTCTCCTTCAAGCTTGTTTGTTTGTCTCCGCGCTGTGGGAACACGAACGTAAGAGCAAGAGAGAACAGCAGTGCAGTGGGTGCCAGAGAATGAGATTGTCGGTCCACCGAACGTCACTCGACAGTGGAGTCGGATGGTTGTTTATGCCGATGATCGTAGTTAACCGGTAGATTGTGGTTGTTTTTGTTTTTGACGCGAGCTACAGGAGACACTTTTACACGGTTCGCGGTTATTCTGCGCCGTGTCCGCAATCATCGTGCATCGGATAAAGTGGAGGAAGTGAAGCGTGGAATATGTCTGTACATACCGGTGTCGTCGTCGGGTGTATTCCTCCGTGCCGTTGTCTTCTCTCGATCTCGTACGGTTTGTTTGAACGAAACAAGAGAACTCAATCAAATGAAACATCCGCTGAACGGGTCAAATTCCTGGGATTGTTCGATCTGCTGCCAAATGTAGTTCCGGATGCACGCGGTCTGATGTGGTTTGTAAAATTGAAGAAGAAAACTGTTAGTTTACAAAACCGCACGTATTGTTAGCATAATAGTATTCTTTGTTCTTCGTTTTCATGAGCTAATTTGCAAAAAATACGTATTGTTACTTTAAAGAATGTTATAACGAATTAATAAGAAAACTCAACAGCTCACGAATAACAAGAAAGCCGGTAATCGCCAAACAAGAGATTTCCGGTAAATCAGAGGTGTAGTAGAAAATCAAAATGGAAGTCATTTAGGATATGGCAAACTGCCGATTCCCTCAATATAGCGCATGACCGACGTTCAGTCAGTTACTGTGAAGTAAATTTGAATACTATCTTGAAAATTCACTACTGAAAGAATTCACTACTGAAAGAATTCTGAACGTCGAAAACTAGACATGGAAAGAAGAATACCAGACAACACAAAGGCAATTGAGCTGTGTTTAAGTGAAACCCGAATTCTAGAATACAGTAAAGCATTTTCGCGATTTCTCACGCGAATCACCAGTCACAGTTGTACAAAGTTTCTTTCGCACCCCCGCAAATTTGGCGTGTTAGCAATTAGCAGTTGGAAGACCAAATTTTTAGCTTAAACAACTAGCGTTACCACCATTGGTAATTTTAAGTTAACAGGTTAACGATAGACCGTTCCACGAAAAAAAAAAACTTATTTTATTTCTCATAAAATAAACACTGCAACTAGGAGAACTTATTTTGAAAAATAATGCTTAAGTAAAAATGACCCGGATACATTGTGGAGAAGTCATATAAAACCAAGTTAAAATAATAATAAAAAAAACGAGGTCAATCAAAATCAACAGTGATCGTTTCAGATTTCAGTAATTTCAACAGAAGAATAAATCTTGCATGAAACGTTGTTTCGACTGTAGCAAAAAGTAAGGATTATTAATTTTTGATTCAAGGAGTTCAATTATTCTTCGAACTCCTGAGTGAACTAATCGGGCCTTTCAAAAGACGCCTTCTTTTCTTGGCCAAAATAACGTATGAAGTTATAGGTGGGATCGAAATGAAAATGAGACCAAAATATGTCATATGCAAACCTAGTGCAATAGCATAGGCGCGTGTAAGACGTGGAGCTAATCTTACAAACCTTCCACACAATTAACAAGAATCTTCTGGTTTGTAGAGTACATTTTGTTTTCAAACTTATTCTGTGCCAACGACAATTTGTATGTCTCGCTAATTGAGGCCACATTCCAATCTTTTAATGAAAAGAACCGGTTGGAAGAGCCTAATTATACAAATTAGCGGAGCTGGAAATCCGCCCGAAATAACAGCTAATTGCAACCAGTGGCAATTTCGGACAAACAACTAAAATTTAGCACTCTTAAAAATAATAAATAAGCAAGTAAGGTCTGTCCAAAAAATATCAATGTTCTCATAGATGGAATAACTTGCGCCATTTTGGGGGCCTTCCTTACCATGTTTTCTCACTACATTGTGTACTTGCTGTCAACCGACATGAAATTACAAATCAGCTGTAAACAGGATCTGTAGGACAAAAATAGTTAGCAACTTTCGTGGAGCGTCGTCCAGACGTGATGACAGCTTATTACAACTTCTCACTTCTGACATTTTTTTTGCAACGGGATGGCCATGTTTTGAACCAATTACATTCGTGGAAAGGTTCAAAATTTTTACCCGAAATAGGAACAGTAGCCCTAGAGCGACGTTTGCATCAAGAGACGCCTCGGCCAGCTTGAGTGACGGAAGAGAGGAAAAAGTTTTAAGCAAATCCTAACAGAAAATGTTGTTAGATGTAAATGTCAAGTTCAATACCATTGCTTACGCAGCAAATGGTCGCTTTGCCAGAGCACAGTTAGGATGCTTCCCGTGTGACCTCCCATTGAGTTGAAGCGCCATATCCGGGCGTTGATGAGATCCGCGCGGCATTGACACCTAAGCAGGAACTGCACACTGAACTGCAATTAATTCGCTTTCGAAGCTTCAGTGACACGTTTTGCTTGGAATCGCCTCGGAAGTAAACCACCTCCTGTCAATTCAGAACCGACGGACCGATAAAATTAGTGTAGAACAAGCGCAATTTAAAAATAGACGGTTCGTCTTGGCTCCGGCTCCGGCTGGCTGTCTGGCGGTGTATCTTCTACGCGATAAATATTCCCCAGCCGTAGTTGATGTGCTGTCGGTTTTTTTTTTCTTCCCGGAAGGTTTGGGTTTGCCAGCGCCAGCCTTGAAGCGGGTGTTTAAAGCCTGTATCAGACTAACCATTGCAGCGGTCAACCGCTACCGTTCCGTTTTTTTTCGACCAATCAGAACACAGCGGTCGACCGTCGCTTGTTGTTGTTGCAAAAAATAGAATCTTTTCTATTTTTGCCGCCGACCGTTCCCAACGGTTGCCGGCTGCTGTCATTGACATGGCAAAGGCAAACGTGCCTCTTCACACCTACACAAAGTCACATATAGAGACTTATCGAATAAAAATTTGTGCTTCTCTTTTTGGCACACACGACAGCCAGTCAAAATATCGATAGCACCGGCAACGCTGGTTGGCGATGTCAAATTTCGACCAACGCACACTGGCAAAAATGAACCCAAATTCCCCAAACCCAACCCAAATTCTGTAAAATTGGTCAATAAATCGATAGGAGGCAAAGAGATTGCGTGTTCAGGTACCATCTGGATGCGGTTTAATTTTCAAACCTTTGTCATATTTTTCAGTTCGCTTATTTTCCGCTTCCCCAGCTTCCCCAGCTGCATACATTGTATGCTTTAATGAACCAAGATGGCTACACCCTTGAATAGTATCTACTATTCCAATATGGGTATTTCTGGACCCGAAACTATACCCACAGACGCCCAGACGCCATTTTGAAATCCAAGATGGCTAAATGCAACATGCAATTTTTTGCTTATGTTCAATTTTTTGTATGCCTCAAGAGCATTGGGACTAAAACCGTGTTGGTTGCTAATAATGCTGTGCCCCAATTTGACATCGCTTAGTCGAAGAGACTAACGACATTTTTGGGATTGGAATTCCATACCTGATATGGAGTTAAAAGTTAACGTCCGAAGAAGTTATAAGCAAACGCAAGGGCTCACACTGACAAAACAGGTGAGGTGATGTTTCAACTGCGAGCTTGCAGAAGCGGCAGTTATCACTTGAAACAATATCGATGTTTTTTAGGTGGTGAAGGGCAGGGCCCGTGTAGGGTAGGGGGGAGGGGGTGATAATGTCCACGTGGACACTATATTTTTCCAGAGAAATGAAAATCTGCAAAAAAATATTGGCCTTCAAGAAAAAAACTTAAGCTATTCTAATTTAAGAGTTTTTAGCTGTATTTGTGATAAATTTGGCTTCTAAGATATACATAGAGGTTTTTGGGGCAACTAAGCCCAATTTGGAATAAGTTTTGTCTTTAGTCTCTTCCATCTATCAATCCACTTTTCACTAAATTTGGAATCGTTTTCTTTTACCTAAGCTCAATTTGGAATAAGTTTTTTCTTTAGTCTCACCCATCTATCAATCCAATGTTTTCAGATGTTGCAAGCTACATTTACTAGAGTTTCTATGCATTTGAAATTAAACTTGATATAGTTTTTCCTTGAGTTTAGTACTTTTTCTGGTTAATAGTTAATTTGAGATTTTTTAGCTGTTTTTATTGTTTTAGAGGCGTTTCAATTCAATTTCAAATTCATTTTTGTTGAGGCCTCTCCGCCGTTTTTCCGTTTTTAGGCATTTTGGCTTAATTTTGATCATGTAAATTTCTGACTTCTTAAAGTTGGAGATATGGTTTTTTCATACTTTTTAGCCCGCGTTTGGAGCCTATGCGTGCGATAATATGTATGGAAATTTTGGAAATGATAATCGTCTTTTGATGATGATGATGATGATGATGATGATGATGATGATGGTCCCACCTCATACCCCTACATCGGTTTGAGCTGGTCGATTTATCTAAGAAAGATATTATATAGAGTCATACAATGTAACCAGTTGACAAATTAATAACGGACTGGTTATTAATACAGACATAGTAACCCTTCAATAGAATACCAATAATTTGAAAATGAATTAAAAAAAAAAAACATTTTTCAATAACATTGATCCAAGGCTCATCCAGAACGTTTCAAACCCGAAAATTATCTGGACTTGGTTAGGAATTGAACTTAACATTTAGGAGCGTTAACTAATCAGAATTGGTTCTGGATAACGATCCAGAACTACGAGAGAGATCCTATGTTTCTATAATTCTCGATAACGAGCTCTACAGTACACAGGCAAACCCAAGCCTTTTCAGTTTTTTCTCCCAACCCTTTGTACTAAATCGTTAAAACAGATAAATGTAGAAAATGAAAATAACAGCATATATATTATTACAAACCAAAAAGCAACTTATCAACCCGACATGCTTTTTGTTTCAATTTCAGGGATTGAAACCTGATGTATTCAATATCCAGATTGTCTATGTCAGTCTTCGCGCGCGTGGTTCAAACATGTGTAGCCGACTCTTTTTTTTTAACTCTACTATTTAATACTATATAACTATATTCAAACAAAAATCCATCATCATCAGTAAACATAATAACTTAATGTACCCAATAAATAGAAAAAAAAAAATTTAAATTTTACAATCTTCGTCATTAATTTACAAAAAATTCTATATAATCTGTCTACAAAACAGACTTTATGTGTGAAATACAAAGCCTTCTAAACTCCGCCATTGTTGCTGAACGTTTAACCTGTCTTGGCATCGAATTGAAAAAGTTTATTCCTTTGTACAACAGAGAGTTCTGTGATCTTCCGATTAAAAAATGTGGTGTTCTAGCATCAACCGCGTTTCTAGTGTTATACTTATGAAAATCACTTCCTCTATCTATCCGATCACACGAATAGCGAAGCAGCATGTTATTTAAAATTTTATATAGAAACACCATTGTCAAAAAATAAACTCTTTGCTTCACAGAAAGCCATTGCAATGCGTCCAGCATAAAACTCGAGGAAGTGTATCTATTACATCTTAAAATTAATCGCATTATTTTATTTTGTAAGCGCTGCAGTCTCAACATTTGTGTATTATTTGCAAGAAATAGTATAGATGAACAAAAATCTATATGTGGTGAAATGATTGACTTATAAAGACTAATTTTACTACTAACAGTCAATTCATTTTTCAAACGGCACAAGATACCGTATTTTTTCGCCATTTTCTTGATGACATTATCTATGTGAGACTTAAAAGTTAACTTGTCATCAATAATAACTCCAAGATACTTTATTTCATTCACGCGATCAATCGTCTCACCATCAATTACAATGTTTACGTCTGGTCTGGAGTTGGCAGAAGAAATAATCAAGTACTGTGTTTTACTAATATTTAATTTAAGCTGTTTAAATTTTAACCAATTCGCCAGATAATGTAAATCTTGATTCAAAAGTGCTACAATATCGTTTGGATTTTTTGCTGCAATGAACAGAACAGTGCCATCGGCAAATAAATTTATATCGCAAAACCGTAAAACTCGCTTCATGTCATTAATATAAATTATGAACAAAATGGGCCCTAAAACACTTCCTTGCGGTACACCAAGTGTATTAGCCATGGAATCCGATTCAAAATCATTAAAACGAGTCTTCTGAGTTCTAGCACACAAATAGCTTTCAAACCATTTGTATGCTGTCCCTACGATACCAAAGCGCTCCAATGTTTGTAACAATAAGGTCCTAGAAATTGTTTCAAAAGCGCGTTTTAGATCCAAAAATACAGCAAGAATAGTTCCCTTAGCTTCGATTTTTTCTTTCCATTTTGGTAACACCAGATTTAATGCAGACTCACAAGAGTGCCCCTCTCGATAACCTGATTGCTCTGGGATTAGCAAATCATTACTATTTGAATAATCCATCAGCTGGCGTTTTACAACTAGTTCCAAAATTTTCTCTAATGTGTGCAACATATTAATGGGTTGGAACTCTTCGGCTTTATCCGTCCCATTAATCTTGGGGATAGGAACCACAAGCGATTCCTTCCAAACTTCAGGCACGTGCCCCCGTTCGCAACGATTATTATTTTTTTTTTTTTAATAGGGGGGGAATGTTTGTAATGATTTATTTATGTACTAATATCTATTCAGAATGAGTATTGTGTGTTCTACCACAAATGGTGACATTTCAACACTATTATATATATATATATATATATATATATATATATATATATATATATATATATATATATATATATATATATATATATATATATATATATATATATATATATATATATATATATATATATATATATATATATATATATATATATATATATATATATATATAAAATATATATAATAATAATAAAATAGGGGCCATAATTTGTTGTGGTTATATTTCTCTCGGTTTTTCTGAATTACAAAGGCGTTTGTTTCCCCCTTCTCTGTTCATTAGGTGCATTTCTCGACTCTCTTAGGCTGAATTTTGATGGGATTCTTTTCATTTATGTCTTTAATGTTTTGGGCTGATTTTAAAATTATTTTCGTTACTCTTTTGCTGACATTTTTTGTTTATTCACTAAATAAAACCACAAAAATAAACATGTTTCGACTTCTCGTTGAAAAAAAAATCCAAGTGGGCAAAGAGGAAGGGTTGGTAAATGTCCACGCTTGTCCACGAGGAAAGACGAGGGAGTCTAAAATGACGATTTTTGTGTCCACGTGGGTCGTGTATAGACCCTTGGCTATTTCTAACTTTTCCCATGTTTTAAATTCGTGCTTAACGGCGGATTTGGAGGTACCGATAAATGGCTCAGGGCTAATGAATTGCTGATCCTTGTCTTGCGAGGCAGTCAACGTTTTCATTGCCCTGGACACCACAGTGTCCAGGTACCCAGGTCAATGGAACTTGGTTCTGTCGAGATATCTCCCGTGATGCTGCGCTGCACTCCCTTTTGTTGAAGCCTTAGTGCACCAAGCTCTGCCTCTTTCTTCACATGAAAATGTAGAGGCAATAGGCAGAGTATGGCCTCCAAATCTGCCATTAGCGTGGTGCGAATGGCGCTGGTAACGGAGAGACAGGCCAGTCTTTGAACTTTATTAAGCTTTACTTGGGCTGTCACTTCATTTAACTTTGGCTTCCCTCCCGAATGTGGCGTAGGTCGTTCAACTCAAAAAAACAAAAGCACCACTATCTGTCAAATTCAACGTTACCGTACGAACTTCACTTTTATCGCTATAGTTCATAGAGATCTACTCTTCTCCAGTCGTCTTTTACACCCCCTGCTCAGGCGCCTTCGTCGTCAGCACATATCCAATGCGTGCGAGGTCTGCCTCGAAGTCGTTTGCTACCCAGGCTTCTTCCGTGCTCTTGATTTTCGCTCAAATTTCCTTCTCTACCTGCCAAACCCCTTGGAGAACTAGACTTTCTCTCACACAGAGTGAGTAATTATCCACATATAGGCGTAGAGTAATTTAGTCGCAGACTTCCTTTTCACTTTTAATCATCGCGTGTTAGGGGTAAACATTTGTTTGCTCTCTCAGTTTAAGAGGGAGTAGTTTTCGTTAGTTTCTCCTTTACTAAAAGAGAAGTTGTCCAAATATTAAAACATTTAGGTTTACATTGAAGCCACATCCTAACCGTTTTCAAATTTAATATTATAGGAAGATTCACAACTCACCATGCGCGGATGAGCAATTAACAGGAGTTCCACAGGGTTTTTGCTCTGTCAAATTAGGAGCGTTTTTTCGTCAAAGAAACTATTACTCTGCGCTCTCTCTACAGCAAATGGTGTGATGCACATTGAATGTAAGCTCACAGTTGTTAAGAGGGAAGAAAACTGTTTTCTCTTTAAGATGAAGATTAACAAAACAAAGCCTGTTGCTACCGAGTATTGATCGCAAAATTTTACGCTCGATGCCTCTAAGTGCTCGCCGATCGACCTCAATCTACGTTCACGATTCCGTATGACCGTAGAGCGCCACCAGGATCGGCGTCTTAGCAAAGCAAAGCCAAAAGCAAAGCCTTGGTGCTACATTCCGATTCGGAACTCGACCTTCTGTTTCTTATACACAGACTTCGCAGCCAACTGTTTAGTGTACAGGACAATTGCGGGGCTAGCGCTACGATCCTACTGACACTAACAGTAACTCCCGAGCCGAGACTCGAACCCACGACAACTGGCTTGTTAGACCAGCATCGTACCTCGAGACCAACTGGGAGGTCAGGATCGGCGTCTTATAAAACGCAAATTTCGTGCAAACGTTCAACTGACGTTCAATGTGAAACCGTCGCGAGACTCAGCTCAATCAGTTTTGTTGGAAAACATGTTCAAGCGAAATCTGTCACAACTTGTTGCGATTCACTGAGTCGTACGCCCTGTTGAAGTCTATAAACAGATGGTGTATCTGCAAGTTTTGTTCCCCAAACTTGTCGAGGATCTATCTCAAGGTGGGCGTCCGTTGCAGATCGTCCCGCTCGAAAACCGCACGGGTATTTAACAACAAAGGCTTCCTGCAACGGTCGCTGTCTGTGAAACATGGTGCGGGAAACAATTTTATATGCGGATTTGAGCGGGGTCATGCCTCGAAAGTTATGATATGAGTCTTTCAACTAACCCGTAAGTAATTTTTCCTCAGACCATACCTTCAAGATAATCTGTTGAATTTTACTATACAACCGCTTCCTTCCTTACATTGAGAAAATCAGCCGACGAACCGTCTTTCCCAGATGCTTTGTCTGCAAATTTTTTTCACTTTGTCCACGGCCGGCCGTCGATCTACATGTGGTTGAGCAGGCCTCTCAATTGGGGTATCCATACTTTAGAATGTTTCGACGTGCATAATCAGTACTATAGATGACCACACCCCTGGCTGCAGCGAAGGTCACTAGCCTCAAGCCGTTATCGTTGGTGATAGAGTAGAGGTTTTTTCTAATAATAACAGGGCGAAAAGCTTCCCCCCGTCCGACTTATGCGTTTTAACCCCGACGACGATCTTCATGTCGTTTCATGGACACTCTCCATACGTTTTTTCAAGGAGCTCGTAGAGCTTATCCTTTACGTCGTCGGAAGTATGTTTTGTCGGCGCATACATGTTGATAAGGCTGTATTTGAAGAATCTGCCTTTGATCCTCAATACGCATAGACGGTCATTAATGGGCCTCCACCTAATGACTCTTCAATTGGTTCCCAAGTAACACGAAACCGACGCCCGTTCCGCTCTGTCACAGCTATTCACGTTTTCCGGACCTCTCGTACAGAGTGTCCGGGTGTTATTCGTACAACAAAATAGTATTGAAATTTACCTTCATAGACGACTTCAAAATTAATATACATAGTATATTATTTCAATACTAGTTGGCCCGTAGTGGCTAGCCACTTTCAAATGCATTTTGAACTATTAAAAGTTGGTATTTAATCTAAAATGATTTTTTTTTTTTTTGAAATATCGAGTTGAAGTTCAAGATGTAACTATGACACTATCGAAAAATTCAATGCAGATGACCAGCGCTGGTTTAAAACTTAATTAATTATCTAAACTGCGATAAATCCTTCGTTCAGTAGGTCGTGGATTGATTGCTTACTCGAAAACGAATCTGCATCTCGCTTCTTATACGGATCCACTGCACAGCTGTTTTCTTTAATATTTAAAGACATTTTCTCCATTATTTAATAGGTCATTTTCTCAATTGTTTGATGTTACATATGTTGTATTCAAACTAAACTAACATGTATGTCACAAAATATCAAAAAATTGGTCGCAGTGACGAAAATACCCAACACGGAAAAAAAACTTACAAAATAACTAAAAATGAATGTGATTGAAAAAAAAGAAAACAATTTACAAAAACCATTGCTCATGAAAAAATACTGGATTGCTCAAAGAAATATTCACACATGCAAAAGTTTGTCTCTGCGATTTGTTATTAACAATAGCAAAGCCTAGAATAACGAAGTACTGTTCTCTTTTAATCATTGATGGGTAGTTCGAATCCCTCTCTAATACTCCGATATAACTTCACACATGATAAATGACGCGCATGAAACATCTGTCATCTGCGTTCCATCACAGAAACCTTTTATAGTGTTGCGTAACAACATAACAATCCTTATCCCATCACCACCACCTTTGTCTACTTCTTTGTTTTCGTCTTCTTTTACATAAGCAAACAAATATTATTTGATAAAAAATAAAAAAAAATTGGCTTGCTGTAGCGCATTTGCAGGATAGTAGATAAACCTATGTTTAATTTTTAAAACTTTGAAAATTTTATGTCGATATATCAAAATATCTTAAATCAAAACTGTTGATCAGAGAGAATCAGATTTTACATAATGTTCAAAAATAATGGTCAATAGCTTAACCCGATCCCGGCAGAGAGAAATCAGTTTTTACCTCAAAAAATGAACTTCAAACTCTCATTACTCATCAACTATAAACATAATTAACACAAACTGTATTGCAAATTAAAGATCAATCTGTACCTTACTGAATAGTTTCATCGGGAAAATTTTCAAGTATAATTGTTGAACTTGAATCCAAGTTTGATTGTCACTCGTCGGGAATGGGTTTATCTTATACTCTAAGTTTTTTTGAAACAGCTAAAATTTTCACGTATCAGCAAAATAATTATCCCTTTCTCCGTACATCTTGAACGTCGTAGTATACTTAAAGAATTAATTTCTGCTAAAAGAAATCGAAAACCGATCTGAAAATTTTACAAGTCCATGTAAACAAATCTTTCTGAACTGTCAAATCTCGTCTTTCCTTTTTTGTGAAGCCATTGTGCAAAGATCTAATGTTATTTTGGCTGGCCCCTTTTCTTATAGGTGATATAGTGACTACAATGTTATAAGCAATCACTGCGGTTACTAAAACATTGCAAATGGTTTTAATTACAAAAATATGTCGAAATAAACGCTACTTTCCAGAGTATCGCGGTCGAGATTTACGCCTGCTGCCGTCTGCTGTTCAATGCATGTACTTAGACGTAGACACCTCTTAACAAAGCGCCGCTGCACTCTGAACAAGCCAACGGCTGGCAGCAATTTCACACACCATTAGAATACCGAGTCAAATGAGATTTTAAACAGGCGCTATTTTATTGGCTCAGTACGGGGGTCTGGTGAATTAACTCTCACAACAATTCTGCTAAATTCATTGTATATTCGGGGACTGATGAAAGCTTTTGCTCGAAGGTCCCACATAATATGAACAAATTACTTCGATTGAAAAATCTACAGAACAATGTAATGCGCCATACCAATCTGTGAAGGTTGATACAAACATAATGCATTCATCCACAACAAAACACAGTAAAAATAAAAGTATTACCGCGTGAAAACAGACCTGCTTCCTGACGTAAACGGCGTGAAAAAAATGAATGCAATTCCTCACAGACCCGATTCTGTGAGGTCGTTTTAGAAAAGAACGTGTGAACCGAGCAAACAATTACAACGAAGGTGTGAAATTTATTCGACTGCTAACGAAAAGTTTGATTTGAACAGGAAGCAAACATTGCAACAGAATTAATTATTTTTAGACAAAAAAAAAAAAAAAAATAGTGGAACAAACACAGACCACCTACAAATTGATCCATATCAATGGGTGGTTCACGGTTTAATGGACACACCCACACATTCGGTGTGCCGCGTCGCGTTTACGTTAACGCAGTTTTCACCTGTGAAAACTGGCTGACGTAGAGTGTTTTAGGATCGAGTGAGTAAGTGTCTGGTTTTCGTACGTCACGGCACAGCATCTGGGTGAAAGTGAATTTGTACAAAATTAACTGCCCCGTAAAGCTATCTGCGTGACTAGCATGCTACAGACTTGCACAAAAAAGTACGATTTTATTTCGACAATCCGAACAAATGTTCTCGAGACAAAGCTATGTATACAAGTACGTTTGGAAGACAAGAGCAGGCAATTTGATTTGAAAATATGACTGCATTCTTTAAGAGTATTTTGTTATTTTAATTATGAATTCATTGAATTACTTGACAGGCTAGCTTGTAGGTGTTATCTTGTAATGAAAATACGTGTCGCATTTAACGATAAATCATTCCAAATCTCCTACGGCACAAATTTGTATTTCATTATCGGCAGAAAAAATACAATCAAGTCCGCCAAGTTATTCGAAAACTTGATGATTAGAATATTGGCTTTTTTACCTTAGAATGTATACTCTTGGCTTAGTGTAAAAAGCATTCTGGATTATTTTTCGAATAACTTACTTCAATGTTCCTATGGGCTCGACGTTTTGTGCTATTTGTATTTTTTTTTTCAATCGCGACTAAATAATATTTTGAATCACGACTGAATACTAAATAACAACACGATACTTGGCAGGAGTAACTAAAAAGGTTCGGTTAAGCAGAGCAGTAGAGTTAAGGGTCGAGAGAAGGGTGAAAGCATAAAAATTCATTACTTACTACGGTGGAAAAAGTACCCTCTTTTCCGTGCAACAGTCGTTAGAGATGCAGAGACGTAGCCGGCGCCGTTATCGGTCTCAGCGAAGGAAAAAAATCACCTCTAGCGATCAATGAATACATATAAAACAAGCCTAGGATGCGTTGAGATCGTCATCAGTATGCGAAAAACAAAGTATCGGTGCTGGTGCACTTATTTTGCTTTCCTCTTTACGATATATTTCTATTCATTAGTGTACACCACAATACGTGGTTCTCAATGTGCACAATTCGGTATATGAAGTTATTCGTCTCTGTTACAGAGAGCGATCAGAACTTGTTATATCCTTATTCTTTTGACTCATGAATATGATTTTTTGTCAGAGAAAGAAAGAAGATGACAGTGTATGCTCTCCCACTCTCGCTTAAACTCAACCGCTGCCGAAGTAGTTCCTCACCCCACACATTCCCTCTCACCGCACCACACCTCTGCTGCTGTTCAGGTGACATGTTTTTCTCCTGTTGCTATCCTTTCTTCCCGTAACTACCGGCCTATGGAGAGACAAACGCAACGATCGAATTGCTTCTCAGAGCTGATGTAGTCTAGTCATGTGTTTGTTTTCTCCCAGAAACCTGTGCACCCTATCATCATTTCATTATGGGTTGAGAGGATTCGAGTTTAGTCCCGGCCTGTACACTTCGTGAAGTGCACATATGATGAATAAACGACGATTGCAACATATTCGTTTCGTTTCCATCACTGAACGGTCTATACAAAACGGATGCTGCTGAACTGTTGTACATTGATTTTTGTATTTTAACTTTCATAAGAAAAAACATTTGGTTTTTCAGCCATAAACCATATTAACTGATTAATAAGAGACGACATGTTTGATCAACTAAAAACTATGTCAAAGGTATCCAGTGAAGTTAGTCTTTTTACGAACGGATTCACGATCATTTACAGTAAGGCTGGACTAAAAAAATCGGGTTCGATAGCAACGACGTACCTAAATTTCACTTCTCTCTCCTTCGCAACCTGCAACAAAATAAAGTTGCACACTTGCTGCCAGGGATCGTCTAACTACTCAGAGCTGTGCAATAAATCTTCGTGCGTCTCGCAGATTTTTGTGCACGTCTCCAATATCTGGGAGGAGTAAGAGACGAAGGAGAGAGAGATTTTATACTTGAGAGTCAGAGACGCCGTTGGGAGACTGCACAATAATTTCTTAAGAGACGAGTAGGAGCAGTTCGGATTGCACTGTACATTTCGTTTCCAAAGAGACAAGTAAGTGCAGTTCGCATGTCACAGCACTCTTTAAGGGTTATTCCCACTGCTTCCGTTTCGGGACCGGGCCGTGGCTGTTCCGCGTGTCGTCCGGGCTCGTTTGAGATTGATTGCATGCGTTCTTATGGACACATTCACACCGACGCGCCGTGCTCAGACCGGGGCAGCGTTGAGTTGCCGTCGTGCTGCCGCAGTGCGAGAGAAAAACTATCGTTGCCGACGATACTTTGTGTTGGCCGGAGAGTGCACGGAAGGCACTCGGGTGGATGCGTGTATGTTGTAGTGACATATTTCGCGCGGAGTGAGCTGCGGTATGAAAAAAAGAGAAAGACGTTCTTTCACATACACACATCAACATTTCTCAGCCAGAGCGCAGCGCAGGCACGGTTCAAGCACGGCGCAGTGTGAATGCATGAAAAGTCCCGGACGAGCCCGGTCCCGGCCCGGTCCCGGCCCGGTCCCGGCCCGGTCCCGGAAATCAAAAATCAGCAACCGAATTAGAAGCCCATTATGCCCCTATTCCCCCTACGAGTCAGCAGGAAGCCGCAAACGGGCAAAATTTTCACACAGCACAGGCATAATCAGGGTTGCCACTCACATTTTTAAATACATTTAACTACTGCACAAGAAATGTAAAGCTAGCTTAATTTTGTTGGTTTCGTTGGAAGGTCGAGAAAGTCCGTAATCAATGATATCTTCAAAACGTCGAATTATAGAGCATAAGAAGCACCTAGAAAAGGAACAATTTCCTCTCTTAAATATGTAATAAACTAAACTAAATTAAATTTTAAAGTCTACTGCAAAAGATGTTCTTTGACGCCTCTTTATGTTTAGGTGCTATTTAACTTTAAAAGCATTAAGCTGTGCCTTCATTTAGTGTTGTAAGATCAATTTTCTTCAATCTGTTGTTCAACATAAAAGCATACCTTTCAAAACAATAATATGCGTTGTACGGTTCATTTTTCACTTATTGAAAAGGTGTGATCCGCATCCTCATACAACACAGATAATCGTTATGCGTGAAAATGTCGAAAAATAAAATCTGTATAACTACAGATTAATCTGAATATGTGGCATCACTGGCTGTGATCAAAAACTCTCTCAACAAAGAGGCACACAAAGCCCAAGAAATTTTCTGAGGTAGAAACTACCGTGACTGCGGGTAATTCTGCGCAGCATGTTTTCCGCGCACTCATCTTAAAAAACTATTTTTCAACAGTAAATTTTACTAAAACACAGTTGATTTGTGTGCTTTACCATGTGCATAGCATAGTCTGCTATAATAGTACAGAGATTAGGTATGTTTCAGTAAAATTTACTGTAGCAAACAGTTTTATAAGCTGAGTGCGCGGGAAAATGTGCTGCGCAGAATTACCCGCAGTCACGGTACGTCTTTCTGCACTATACTGGGGTAAATTCTGTGAGGTCTCCTGAACGACACGAACGGGATCCGAACTGCTTTTACTCGTCTCTTTGGAAATTGATGTGCAGTCTCCCAACATCGTGCATTCTACTAGTAAAAAAAAAAAGAGTAGCACCCGATCCTTAAGTAAGAGACATCTCCGGAAAGAGACGGAAAAAAGGCTAATCCCACTGCTTCCGTTCCGGGACCGGGCTCGTCCGGGACTTTTCATGCATTCACACTGCGCCGTGCTTGAACCGTGACTGCGCTGCGCTCTGGCTGAGAAATGTTGATGTGTGTATAAGAAAGAACGTCTTTCTCTTTTTTTCATACCGCAGCTCACTCCGCGCGAAATATGTCACTACAACATACACGAATCCACCCGAGTGCCTTCCGTGCACTCTCCGGCCAACACAAAGTATCGTCGGCAACGATAGTTTTTCTCTCGCACTGCGGCAGCACGACGGCAACTCAACGCTGTCCCGGTCTGGGCACGGCGCGTCGGTGTGAATGCGTTCATAAGAACGCATGCAATCAATCTCAAACGAGCCCGGACGACACGCGGAACAGCCACGGCCCGGTCTCGGCCCGGTCCCGGAACGGAAGCAGTGGGAATAGCCCTAAAGTGTGTTGTGACATGCTACCTGCACTTACTTGTCTCTTTGGAAACGAATGTACAGTGCAATCCGAACTGCTCTCACTCGTCTTTTTAGAAATTTATGTGCAGTCTCCCAACGGCGTGTGCTTTGCACGCAAAAAAAATGAGTAGCACCCGATCCCTGCTTGCTGCATTCACACCAACACTAACACTAACTTGAGCCCCAAAATATCAAACCGAAATAATAGAACTACCTTCAACTGTCGTCGGATGTGACAGTCTGCGTTAAAGTTTGACTGATGTAAAGGTGACAATTTGATGCCAATTTACGCTTTCCTTCATCCTGCTTGATCGAAGCAGGCGGATGTTTTTTCTGGCGATTCACCTCATTTCTGCTGTCTCGTGATCAGTATGACGGTTCACCAATTATAATTTGCGACGGATTACGGCGTATGCCAAATTATGCGTCGTTCGGACACAAATTACGGTCGTGTTTCAATTCGATCTACTCAGGGTTGAATTAATCAATGAGCTCCAGTTGCAGAACTTCATATTTTCTAGATCCGATCTCAAACGAAATCATTAATTGCTTCGTTTTGGTACTTTTGCAATCATAACATTTTTTTATAGTAGGTAGGGTATCACCTCTATCATCGTCAGGGGGGTGAATGATGTCCTAGAGCGTTGATTTCTTGTATGATGGTTCTTCATGATGAAGAGCATCTTTCTGCAAAAGATTAGTTATCTTTGAATTCATTAACCCCCCGGATAATTGGACAAACCTGACGATAATAGAGCGGATACCCTACCTACTATAAAAAAATGTTATGATTGCAAAAGTACCAAAACGAAGCAATCAATGATTTGATAAACCTGGCAAGCAGCTTTTGTAGTAGTGCAGCATAACTGAAACGATTAACTGACGAAGAGCCAAATAGTACCCTCGTCGAAACGTTCAGCTTGAGTAAGCTAATTAACGTTGTTATTGTAAACGTCACAGCGGGAGACCTGTCACCGATACGCGAGTTGCTTGCTGCCGCTAGAAACTTATTTTTGGGTTCATAAACATGCCATTATGCTTCACCGCGAAGTGTTTTTTTTTTCGTGTGCTCTCTCAATTTTCTTCCTCCGCCTTAGCTTTCACCAATCAAAGCTAACGAGCAAACTGAATGCAGTAAAAATGTGAAAAATTTTAATATTTTCGAATTTATGGCACAATAGCAACAAGCGCACGAACAATCATGTCGTTGTCACGTCTTTATTTCCCTTCGTGTAAGACAGTACAGACGAGTACAGGTGCTGCCCGCTCACCTGAGCTGCTGCTTGCGAAGATTGAGCGAATCGTGTCGTTTCGTTTGTTTTGAAGTGCATCGAGAGCCGGCCAGTTGTTGTTGAGCGATACAATTATGGCAGAAGGTAATGCGGCAAAACAATGAAAAATGCTGAGCTATATTTCGCAAAACATACACGTACCGGTAATCACGCGAGCAAAGTGGGAGGAGGCAAAGACAACAGTTGACAAAACCAGTCGTTATTCTCGTCCTCCCAGGTTTCCATTTTTAGGACTTATATAGGCAGTGTTGGCTAATGATCGCATTAATTTCCGTGTTAACGAGTATTTTATTAATTACATTAATCAGTCTCAATTCGTCGGGCAACCACGTGTCGGTGTTTCCCCCGGGTTGTCGTTGGGTTTCCTTGCAGACTGTGACGTAAATTGTCACAAGAAGTGCGAAAAACTAGCTGCCAATTTGTGTGGCGTCAATCAGAAGCTGATCGTTGAGGCGCTGTCATCGGTGAGGAGAGGTATGTATATATCGTCGTAAAATTCATTTATTTTTTATTTGTCATGATTTATTATTCCTTTAAAAGTAATCGGAAATGCTGTCCTATTTTCTCTGCCTGAATGGCAACTGTTTCTACTTTTATTTTATGGTGAACATCAAACTAGGTTGCAACAATTTAAGGTGAATCGGGATTGTGGCCTTTTCCTATACAATTTTGAGGTTTGAGTTCTTTTTACTTCTGTATTTTAATCGTAAAAAAATCGGCTTCCACTAAATAAACAGCACTCAAATTGCTACTTCAGGCATGCAACAGCTGTGAAAACAATTGATCAAAGTTTCATGTACGTAGTCTTCATAAATCAAGAAAAATTAGATTGCAAAATTCGAGTTGATCGCCACCACGTCCCGATTCACCTTAAGGATGACAATGGACTCTTCACTTCTGTGCAGTGAGTCGCCGTACAGATCACCGAACACAGTGCAGATTAGCGAAAAAAGTGCTGCTTTAAAGCTCGAATTAGCTACCGTAGAAAGATTATAGCTTTCAAACCATTACTGTGAAATTTGGTACCCCTAGCCATTACCAAAACGCGTCAACTTACGTTAGAGTTCGCATAGGAAATGCTCGCTGGGTTCCTTGTTCCTGGGTCATGTTTACAAGAAAACTCATTGAAGTCTCTGAAAAAATGTTGGTGGCTCGGTGCACCAAAATTCATAGAAATGGCTAAAAACCGAAAATCTTTTATTTTTTTCTAATTTGAGCTTCAGGGCAACACCTGTGTTTACCAGTGTTTTTTAATGATTTTAAGCAAGTTTTCCTATTATACTCGGACACTGTTAGCAAAGTTTTGCACAGATAATTTTTAATACTTCGATAGAACCTTTCTGGAATTTATCAACTGTATTGCGCATAATAACAAAAAGTAAGCTCACACTTCCGTTTTAAGCTTACTCTCCGAGCCTCGTTCTTTTTGCCAATATTATCGTCAATTAGAATTCCAAGAATAAACTGAATTTTCCTTTGGCCAGTTTTATTGTAAGATAGATTTTCTTTTGTGAAGTGGTTTAGTAGAATTCAGTGAGAAAGAAGCTTTGGGTGGGAGCTTGTGAATAAACCCATGCTCAAGTTCTTTGTCATCGAATGACCTGGATTACATTAATGGTTTAAAACCACGATCACCCGCTTGTTAAAATGGACTTTGTAACCTTGCGGCTGCGAAACTGGGGTTTACTTACTAATCCAACAGGCGAAAACCGGAGCGGCTTATGCTGTATTAAGGATTCATTTTAATTTCGCTCGGTCTTGGGCTATCCGTCACTATAATCCCAAGCATTTCATCAGTCGCAGGTCACCTTCGATCTAGTTGAGCCAACGTGCACACGGTGTTCCTCTGTTTTTGGTTGCTGGAGAAAAGCTTTTTAACCGCATTTTCATCCAACATCCTTACGGCATTGTTTGACTCATTGCTGCCTGTTGACTATATTTGATTATATTATTTGGAAATTACCATGGAGTTACCTCCTAGCAACGCGTGAAATTCATGGTTCATATGTCTCCGCCATTCTTTTATCTGGCTTTATTGAGGATAGTTCGTAGCACTTTCCATGTGGATTCTAATAATTTAAGCTTTATTTATTTCTTTATTTCTTTATTTGTAAAAAAATTCATCTGACAAAAATAGTCTTAATGAATGTGCACTTGTCAATTCAACTTAAAAACTACGACGAACTCTCATTGCGAAATTGTGTGATGGTATGTCAAAATCAAAAAGGTCTTCCACTTTGTAGAATGATCGAATACAGCAAGCTAACGGGTCGTTAAATCCGAAATTAGTACGGTGAAAGCTAGGTTGTGGCAGTCCAGTAGAACGAAGAAGACGCTGTGAAGCCCGGAAATTCAATTTGGAAAGGATATTTGGTGAACCGATTTCAGAGTTCAAAACTTTAGCTACGAACACCGCTTGTTGAACTTCTCTGCGCCGTTGCCATGTGTCAAACCCAAGAAGACGACAACGGTCAGGATATGGAGGCAGGTGATTCGGGTCACGCCACGGAAGATTTCTTAACGCAACCCGCACGAATCTTTTCTGCACTCGCTCAAGTCGCAAATTCCAGACTAATTGTTGAGGACACCAAACCAAGCTAGCATGTTCGAGGAGTAATCGAACGAGACACAATACAACGCCTTCATGGGGGTCCCTGAAGTCGCGAGCAATTTTCGAAACGAAACCAAGTTGTCTCGTGGCTTTAGCGATTATATTAGTACGATGCAGACTGAACGTAAGTTTCGAATCCTTTACAACTTCAAGGTCACTAACGTGGTCAACTCTTGTTAGGTTTTGATTATCGATTTGATAGTTGAATAATATTGGATTCACTTTGCGGTGAAAGGTCATTACTTGACATTTACTAATGCTGACCGTCAGCAAGTTTTTGCGGCACCAATGAACAAACTTGTCCAAAAGCACTTGTAGCCGCCAACAGTCGTCGATGGAGCGTATTATCAAATACAGCTTAAGATCGTCTGCGTACACTAGTTTACAACCAACATCTAACAGCAAGGAAACGTCATTGAAGAACAGCGTAAACAGCAACGGCCCTAAGTTGCTACCTTGTGGAACGCCGGAGGTGTTTGAGAACTGTGACGAACAGCAGGAATTAATGTGCACTCGTTGAACTCTGTCACATAAGTATGAACTAAGCCAACCGACAAACCTCTGCGATGCACCAAGCCGTGAGATTTTTTTAATAATATTTTATGGTCAATCCGATCAAACGCTGCTTTCAAATCTGTATAGATTACGTCGGTTTGAGCTTTTTGTTCCATGTGCGATATACAAGTCGAAGTGAAGTCAAGCAAATTCGTACTGGTGCTTATTACGGGAGTCACTTCACGGTGAAATCAGAGTGAAGTGAACAAAATCCTATTACGGGACTCACGTAAGTGAGAAAAACGTCGCAAAGTGACATTTGCCGCGGAATCTGGGTTATTATGAGTGTCATATCAGTGAAGTGAGAACGGAAAAAGCGATTTTTCGCGTGGAATTATTCCACGACCATTTTGAACGGTGAATTGATTCCACGAAGATGCCATAAGTCTTAAAGTTGATTGATTTGTGATCTAATGGTAAATATTGGATTTTTTCTTCAGTAGCGAAACGGATCAGAATTTGGAGGTCACAGTTTGCTTCTATTGTTGGTAGACGCTTTATTTATTGCGTCCGTGGTAATCGCATTTTATAGTGGTATATAGCACAATGAATTGTGAATTTCGTGTGGTAATTGTAGGTGAAAGTGTTTCGAGTGTTATAACATTGTATTGAAAGTGATTTGGAAGTAAAACGATCTGGAAATTCAAAGTTTTATTGCCGTTTTTTTACAATTTGTCGCCTAGCAAATGGCTGCTTTCAAAGCGCAGTGTTGTGTTGGTGACTTTCCTTTGATACGGTAATGTGCAAGCATATTCTTTGCCGACGGCACGATCTGCTGAGAGGCAGAAACTGAGAGAGCGGCAATTGTGACCATAGAAACAAGTTGGCTATACTTGTTTGTGTGCGAGCGGAGGCATGTTTGGTTTGCTGAAAGCTGATTCAATGACAAAGATAAGTGCATACATTTACAGACATGTTTGTTTATTTATTTATAAATGACTCGAAGGTAGTAGTTTTCACCGATAAGAATCAAATTGTTTTTTTTTCTATATTTCGTGTTGTAGACTGTAGACTTGTAGTGTGTGCAGTATAGTATGAATTTTTTAGCGATGAATTTGTGCGTCATTTAATGGCGAATTCATCTTTCATGTGTGCTACCACAGCGTAGCATTTTCGTACTGTTCTGTCATTCATACATGCACCGCTTGAAAAGGTGTACCACACGATTGCGGTTCATCTATTCTGCGATATTTCCCAATGTTAAAAATGTCATGAATTTTCTAACTGAAATATATCTGATGACCATGTTTTAATATCCATTGTCATTCCTTTTCTATTTATGACTTCACTAGCTTTTGAATAATTATTTTTACGCCATAGCAAAGTTTTGTTAAACATGCTAAATTTTTATAGACGCAGATCCGAAACGGTAAAATGAATAATAATTGTTCTGGCATTTTGTAAAGGGTTTAGAAATACTGTAATGTTGTGTCAAGCTCGTTTCTGCGGCTGTGCTACACCGTCCTGGACTACACTTTACAGCTCAAAAACAAACACGCAAGCGACGTTACACTCAGCTGTCATATTTTAAGTACGCTATTTGAGAGCATTTGTTTTTGTTATTAGTGTTTTTAGACTGCACCCTGTCTCTTTCGGGTGTAGTCCAGGATAAAGTGTGTAGTCGGATACAGAAAAAGTATAGTCCGGAAAGTGAAAAAAAGTACAGGACAAAACTGTAGTCCGGGTGTGAATGCGCCGCGGAGACGAGTTCGACATTACTTATGCTTTTACGCATGTCGTTTGACAAAAAGGTCCCCATCGCTCAGCTTAACAATGAGTCAACATAACGCGTAACATTACTCGAACTCGTCACCCAGAGAGTACTGGTGTGGTTTGTGGAATTCGGAATATGGTGCATTGTTGCTAGTCGAAGTCGAAATCTGATGATTCAATTTTTTCGATTTGTCTAGTTTTTGATTCAATTTTATCGATTTGTCTAGTTTTTGAGCAGAGGTTTTTGTATACTATGTCCCAATAATGACTAGTTCGGCATTTTGTCAACAAACTTAAGATATATATTTTGGTCAATCTGCGTATCTGCATTTTTCAAATTATTGGGGCTTTGGATGCATGAAACTTTGCCAATTTTTCTATTTGATAGGCAACACTCGCATCGACAGTTAATAGAGAATCGGCGTGAAATATCGTGCTCCCGAGCGTCTCCGTCGGTAGTCGTGGATTGAGCGGTCGTGCACAATGCTTTGGTAAAACGCGTCTCCGGTCCGGGAGAGTTTTGCTCATATAAATGTTTTCGAAATGTAGTGACCCAACTTTATGATATGTTAGTTCGAATCGTCCACTTAGTGTGGTATACCATTTTGCGTTTCACTAGGATGTACCACACTTACCTGTGCGTGACGGTAACAACACTCTTTAGTTTATTACTGCTTTAAATCGGTCTCAAATAAAAAAATCGCTTTTTAAGAACAGACGAACAGTATACAAGAAACGCCGTTAGTCGACCTGTTAAGCTCAAAGACAGATGTCCGGGTGACCGAATATCTAGAGACTTCGCGTCGATAGCATTCATGAGGTCGTATTTTCTACAGATTGGTTATAAACGTGTTATAATTTTTGATATAAATAGGGTCACTTCACGAAGAAGTGATAGAAGTCGCGAGGCGTTAACGTGGACTCAAGTCTCGTAGCTTTCGTAACATTGTGTAGTCAGCTGAGATCAATCAATGGGAGACACGTTACGGTAGTTGCATAATGACTACATAAACAGATGTTCAAATATTTGAGTCGGTCTTGATTGAGTCATAGGTCCGGTATTCTCGCGTGCGCTTTATTTTTGCAGTGTTACTTCATCTAACATATTGATCGCGTTATGATTTCCGTAGAAGGTATAATGAACTCGTACGCGCGATATTTGTTATTATGAACCCGGTACTCGAACTCAGCGCATCGTTTACCAAAACGAACCTGCTGCAAACCTTACCCTTTTCTCCAACATCCCAGTGATTTCTCGTGGAAGTGCAGAGGTGTTCTCGGCTTCCAATAAAGCGAGTATTACGTCAACATATTCCTATACACACTCCTTCTTTGACCTGCATTCGGATGCGGCCGGCGCTGGTATTGCCTAATATAAAGATTAAGGTCACCAGTTTTTACACATTGAGGATGAATATTAGTCCCAAGCATCATCTGTTGGTTCTCTGTGTAATTACAGCTGATCTGGCAATAACGGAGTAGCAACCGCGGGCGGTCAATCATGCTCATGCTCATGCTCATGCTCAGTAGCGAAACGGATCAGAATTTGTTCCGTGCCTTAAAGCGGTTAAATTATCATTTTTTTGCCCGATAAAAAAAAATGCAAACTACCTAGTTCAGGAAAATTTCGATACCGATAAAAACATTTTTTTATGCCGAATGCCTTAGAAATGCAGTACACATCAAGATCTGGTGTTATCTAGAAAAAAACGGAAAAAACGACTTTCTGGGATTCAGATTTTTGAGATGGGAAACAATCTCATTTCACTTGTCCTATTCTCAATTTCACTTCACTGGCAATCTCACTCCACGGAGGGGATTTTTGTCACCTCCCTTAAGGTGGAATCGGGAATAGGTCTAAAAAAGTGAAGTGAACGTGAGAGTGAAATATATTTCACCGTGAAGTGACTCCCGTAATTAGCACCACTTACTGAGCGGCCAGGCATAAAACCGTGTAAGTCACTAGAGATATAACTCCTTGTACGTAAGAGCATAAACGTACTCACGATTATTTCGAACAGTTTTGATGCAGCAGAAAGACTAGTGATGCCACGGTATTGCCTAACGTTTCGACGATCCCCGCTTTTAAGTATCGGGAACATGTAAGAATGTTTCCAAACTGTGGGAAACTTTCCTTGCTCAAAAGATTTGTTGTAAATATGGCGTAAGGGTTCAGCTAAAGCGTGTAGACAACGACTTATTATAACTGCCGGGATTCCGTCGGGTCCTGCAGAGTACGAATGTTTCAATTTTTTTTACAGCAGTTTTTATCATGTTCGAGAGATGTGGAATAAATCCAGGTCACCCAAGTCGACAGGAACAGACTCAGCAGCAGCCTCAGCGTCGAGATCGGATGCGGTATTATCAGCAAACACAGAGGCGAAAAACTGTGCAAACATTTCACACGTGTCAGGATCATATTTAGATTCTAGATCATCCAGGGATACATTTGTGGGAATTGTAGCACATTTTCGTTTAGACTTAACGAAATTCCAAAATTTTCTGGGATTTCTTCGAAGGTCTGTCTGAACTCGCATGACGTAAGATTTGTACAAGCCAGCATTCAACCGACGATAATCATCACTCGATCGCTTAAAAGAACACTTAGCATCGACTATTTAAGTACGACGATATTTCTGTCGCCATCGATTGCGTACATGTTTTAATTCTCGCAGACGCGAAGTGGCCCATGGTGGAAAAACTGGCGCTTTTACTAATGGTAGATTCGATTCGAGCCACTGAAGTAAAACATCATTAAACAGCGCCACTATTTGATCAACATCTGGTTGTAGAGAGAGAGAGTTTCCCAGTTGATACTTTCCAAATATATATTGAACGCTGCGAAATCAATTTTACGGTAGTTAAGCCTTGTTTCAGTCACTCTAGAGCGCTGTGTTGAGTTACTGGAACTTCGTTCTATTGGCACGGATATGTTTAAAGCTGGGTGATGAGGATCGAGTGGTAATACTAAAGGCGCGACGCACACATCGACCGCACAACATCGATCTTCAGAGCAAAAAACTAAATCGAGCACACGCCCAAGATGGTTTGTTTCTCGGTTAACTTGCCGGAGATTCAAGAACTCAATACCATCGACCAACGCCGCACCAGCAGCAGAAAGTACGTTCGAGCTGGTGTGCTGACCGTTATTGTTCCACACAATGCGTGGCTGGTTGTAATCGCCACAGACCAAAACAATTTCGTCGTCAGAAGTGCTTTTGCCACAGCTCCGCAATCGAGGCAATATGTGCGTCAACCGTACCAATCAACTGACTTTCATCAGGCGAAATGTAAATATCACAGATTAGCAGTTTTGCTCCACGCACAGTCGCTCTAACGCAAATTTGTTCCAGACAGTGGCCGTTCGCGGTTTCGACGATAAAGCTCCTGTGTTCTCGCGCAACGGCAATCAGTACGCCTCCAAAGGATATTTTATCACTGTTGCGAGCACTACGATCGCAGCGAAATACGTCGAATGTCGATCCGAAAAGTTGCAACGAATTAATAAGCTCGTCAAGTCCAGTCTCTGTAAAAATAATAACGTCATAGCAGCATTCACGCGTTGTCAGGAAAACATCGTCGATTTTTGTCCGCAATCCTCTCGTATTCTGATAGTAGAGTGAAATCTCGTCTGCGTCAGTTCGGTCACGCTGCAACATACAGTTATTTAGCAAAGGAGAAACTATATTAGTGGGAGATAAAGAATACTCGCCACTGGTGGAAACCCGTAGGTTTCCACCTTCCACTAAACAGCACGTTTTGTTTGATTCGGTTATGGTCTCTCCGACAATGCAGGCACAGCCGGGCGATCGAAGTTTTTTGGTCGTTCGACAAATTCCCTGAAGAGCAATGCGGCGGGCAATGTTGACGGATCTAGAGCTCGGACTTTCATACCAGGATCCAAACCAACTTTGAATGAAACGAAAGACAAGCTGGCAGCATCTTTGCCTCTAGGTATAAGTCGAACCACATCGACAGGAGCAGTAACGTTCAAACAGCGTGAAATAATTTTCTGCACGTCGCTGTCCGAAAGGAGCGGATTTAGACGTGAAAGATACAGCCAGAATTTGTTAGCCACAGGGACAATGGATGGAACCGAAAGATCACTTAAATCAATATCATTTGTCCCACATTCTGATGGATGAGGTATGATAGCATTATCATCAACTCGTCGGCGCTTTGTAGCTCGTTTAGTCCAAACTGGCGTATTCGGTGTTGGTGCTGGCCAATCGAGTTGGATTTGGCCACTCGATAGTTTTTCAATTTTTTGCCAAGCTCCTCCACAACGTCAGATAGCTGTTGAACTTTGCCAGTTAGATCTGTAATATCATGCAGTTTTGGTGACGCTTGCTGGGTATCTTCAATGTACGACCAAATGCAGCGGCCGTTCATTTCGTCTCTGCAGATTGAGCACAACAGCAAAAGCTTTCCTTGTGCAAAAAATTCCCTCAATCCGCGCGAGTTTATACCACAGCAGGTCTGGTTAATGTGCAGATATGTCTTGCAGAAACCACAACGGAGCGGCTCAATATCGTTGATTTCTTTTTTGCATTCACCGCAGTGTTTTTTTTTTCATTTTGCTGCACACGGGTGACAGATACACAGCGCAAAACTTAACGAAGAGCGTTGGTGATGCTTGATCAGTTGAGACAATGTAGTGTAGATCGAAGCAAACGCTATATTGAAGTTGAACTTTGTTAACTGCAAAGTAAACGACTGAATTGATAGCACTTCACACTGCTCTAATATAAAATTTTTTGGGCAACACGATTCGCGTATTCACGATATAAAATAAACGGTTTTACTATGAAAAATTTCGATAATTAGCTAGCGACAATAAACACAAGGTGTACTGGTCATAACTTAACGAAAAATTCACCAACATGACTAAAAATTACTATCTAACGTATATAATACTGAAATTGCAGCTTACACACCTCGAGCCTGCCACCATCTACGATGCATTAACCCACAGTTCGATTCTTTCAGCTCTCGCTTTCAGGCTGATGCAGGGATTCTAGTACTTACTCACTTCAACAGCCTCGAGCCGTGGTGACTCGTGTCGTATCAAGATTTTTCCTCCTCTCTCCTCGGTCCTGGGCTACTCGTCGCAAAATTCCTAAGCGCCTCGATACTCGTAGATCTGCTTCAACCTGTTCAAGCCACCCAGCACGTTGGATCTCTCTTTTTCTGATGAGGTCAAAGTAGGTCCGATTTCCAGCTTGAATACGTCGTTGGATCCTCTTACTTGTTTTATTGTCGGCGGATGCCAGAGATCCCAAGTATTCATCGCCGCCTATTATCAGCGTCCGTGGAAATGTTGGTTTCTCTCGAACCGCTCCCTTCCAATTACTTGGTTTTTGACGCATTAATTACTAGACCAACTCTCTCAGCTTCCACTTTTAGTCTGGCCGTCCCAAAGTTTCTAGTAATAACGTCGAGGTCATATGCGAAGCATATGAGTAGGCTATTATTGCTGAAAACCGTGCACCTCGTTGAGATGCCCGCTCATCGGATTACACCCTCATGAGCATGTTGTACAATGTGCAGGATACGGACTCGGGTCGTAGCCTTTACGGGAGTGGTTAACCTTCTCGTAAAACTTGCTCGTGTCGTTAGCCCGAAACATTCGCTCCAGCTCTTTGTCCTGGCGTTTCTTTTTCCTCAGATTTGTGGTCAACTAATTCGAACTCCCCGATATTTGGCCACATTCTGTCTTGTGGCGATGCTTAAATAGCTTTTCCAAGCTAGTTTTATCTCTCTATCGCTTGCTGGCATTCTGTTCTTCGTCAAACCAATCATTTTGTCGGCTTTACGTTTCCTAGCTTTGTGCCGCGGTTGCGGCCTCTTTGATGACCAAGCGTAGCTTGCCGCATCCATCGTCGAGAGTCGAAGCAAAGAGATGCTCCGTGGAAGGTAATGCCTCGTCAAGTAAGCGCGCGTAATTCTCGGCAGCCTGCGGGTTGTGCAACAGTCGGTTGTTTGGCCCAGGAGGACGGTTCTGTCGTATGTGAAATCTTTGCCTGGAAAAAGAGTGTTTCTAATCACCAGGCCTAGGGAAGTTGCGAAGTTGACGCAGTGTTGGCCGGTGTCGTTCGTGTCGGTGTGTAGACTGTGAGGCCCTATCACCGGTCTATACATCACTTCCCTTCCAACCTAGGTCTTCATATGCCAGATGACGATCTTGATGTCCCGTGACGAGCAGCTGTCCTATGTTGCCTCAACAAACAACCCCTCTCGTTGATAGCCTTCCAGTTGATCACGCGATCCTGCACTCTGCCCAGCACACAAAACCCGTTCCCAGTTCGTTGATTGCTCCACCGCTCTGGTAGCACTTGGCCTTGCCGCCACGGACTCTCCACATCGTCTCACCTTTGCGACGGATTTTATGAAGAGCCGCGATGCCGAACTTGTGGCACCCAGTCTTCGCCAACAAAATTTAGCGATTTTCAGTTCCAGGTACCGAGCTCCTATTCGTGATCTGTTTTTCGTTGCCTAGGTCCGTGCCGAATGTTCCGAGTTATATTATCTTGATTGTTCGTAGTGTAAACGTTACTTGATAAAGCTGCCAGCTCCGGGTCAGACGCTGTAGTGAGCGCCTCTAACCTGGGAAACAGACGCTCAGAAAGGTTGAGATTGCCTCCGAGGAGGTCAGCCCCCCCTTCACTTTCCCTGTCAGCATACGATCGATGTTTCACCACGGGTTGGTTACCATGATCTCCGCTTGGTAAATCCTCGTTCGCTATATGAGACACTCGCCGCAAATTGCTGCTTCTGTTAGGTAAACAATCTCTTCGCCGGAGGAGAAGAAAGCAAAAGCACAAAAGGAATAGAAGGAACGATTTAGGGTTATTTTTTGCTCAACAACTATTCTTCAGAGAACGCTTCGAAACCAAGCAATTCTTTGGCGATTCGCGAATAGACGTGAAGCTCCATACGATAAAATAGCATGGATGTATCCCTTTTGCTCTGTTCTCATATTTAACAACGATGTGTGCGTTTGTGCTTTATTGCTACACATAACGCTTGATCTTTTGAATATTTGGTCGCACAAAATAGGAAAATATCTTCGTCAAAATAATTGACCTTTAAAAGAAAAATACAGAAAAAAATCTTCGTCTTGAGTTGCGGATGAATTCACGCACTTTTCGTTTTATGCCGCCCATCATCTTCTGCATAGTGAAACTGTCAACTCGATCCGCCATTTTCTTCCACCATCTATGTAATTAGCTGGTTTTTTAATCGTTCTGCCTCTTTTTTCAACTAGCGCTTGATTATCACCCAATATTTTTCAATTGGACAAAAATCTGGGCAATTTAATCTGTTTATAGCTTTTTCGATGATATTAATTCCATTCTTCTTGTACCAATCTATGACTTCCAGACTGTAGTGACAGCTGGCCAAGTCAGGCTAGAACTTCACCGTACCCATCATGTGATTGGATGAACGGCAAAATCCGCTTCTGGAGGAACTGTTCCTTGTACACCTAACCATTCATGGTATTTTCCAGTGTTGAAAACCTAGATTTTTTCTTGCCACAACTGCAGCCGAGAACTTCTTAGCCAAATCGCGCAAGGTGATTCCAGGGTTTGTCCGAACTTCTCCGCAGACTTTCAATTGTAGCTGCTTGTCAATCGTTTCACTTCTGCGGTTGCTGTGATCAGCGCGATCCAGTTTCCCCAGGTAATCCGCAATTTTTGCACCTGACCACGTCGGATTTTCATCGTGAGTGTGCAGAATTATCTCACGTCCTTCACGTTCCATTGTCAAGAACTTTTGATCCACTGACTCGAAATTCACCACCATGTAAACAAACCTTCCTCATCGCTATCATCGGTTCTTTGTAACTGCCACTAGAGGTGCCACAGTAAATAGAAAGCTGCGACCAAATCGGGAATACGAAACAGCTGATATTTGTTTGGTTTTTCACAAAAGAGAGTAGAGGAAAGAAATATTTTTGCTTTTGTCAACACGCATACTTTGACAGTCTATACGAGAATTTACGTGAATGTGAGCAGCCTTTAATATCTTTTTGAGCTTCGTAGTCGCGAAATATGTGGATTTAACTTTAAATCAGTATGTGTGTGAGTGATTTTTCAGTGTGTAAAAACTTCACATATTGCTTTGCTTCGATCGGTTCTCTTTGCGACTATTTAATAGCTTTGAAGTGAAGCTTCGTATCCTAATGCTTCACAAAGAACGATTCAATTCTCCAATCATGATGCGAACGAATCACAACTGGATCGATGCAAATATGAGAAGGAAAGTAAAATACTTACATTCTTATTTTTCATTCATACACACTTTTGCTCTGCTTCGATGTGATTCGGAAATGACAAATGAATTTGAATGCAGTAAGGCGACGATCAGAAGTCCTGCTGCTGGCAGTTTTGTTTCCTCCTAAATTCCAGAAATAATCCAGTGCAGTGCCCCAATTTCTTTGCTATACAAGTATTCGTAAGATTTCCCGATCTCCCGTCTGACTTCATGAAGGTAGTTAGTCATCTGCTTTCGGTACACCAAGATTTTCTCTTGTTCCACTCCTGCTCATTGCATCACCGTTCAGATTCTCATCGAAATACTGCTCTCACCTGTCGATTACTCTGTTTTCGTCCCTAGTCAGTATACCTTTCGCATCTCAATGAACTATATATCGTCCCGCGTTCCTCTAAAACTCTCATTTACTTGTAAAATAGAACATCATTTAAAAGCTCCTCGTGATTACGATCCTCCTGCTGGCACGTTTTTTGTCTCAGAATTCTCCGCTCCTAGTGCCAAATTATTAACCTCTTATAACAATTCGTCGATATGCGAGACGTTGGACATTCATAACATTCATAAAAAAACAGTCAGTGTTGAAAAAGAGGCCGTCGTCAGCCGTACTTGGTGAAGGTGCTCTCATAAGAGCGCTGGACGGCATTAACATCCAGCTTACGCCCACAAATGCATTTTTTTCTGAAATAAGTAAATAATAAAATATGTGACTATTGACAATATCAAGCATTTCATGGGAACAACCTACTATGCAAATTTAGTAGATGTAATTAGCAGCAAAAAAAACAAAACTAAATTTTGGTTCAAGCTGCTTCAGATCTAATGTTTTGTAACACTTCCGCCAAAGATTTTACTAATTTATGAAGTTGTGCTTAGGGAGCATGAATAAATGACGTAGTTTTTTCAGGTTTTTTTTTGAAACCCCACCCCCTCCCCAGTCGTAGTATTTTGAATGCTGCGATTGTGTCATAGGGGGGGTATTATAAAGCTACGTAATAATCTATATCTGACTTTGTGACGAAATGCTACGATGGGAGATTGGGGGTCAAAAAAACCAATCCAGAAACCGTGTTAATAAATTATGCCAGAGGTTAATCTCATACTGCCCGCGGGGGCTTGAACAATACTTATCGAGGGGCTTAAAGCTAGAGAGGTAAAACACAACACGATATTTTTTCACTGCAAAAATCAAACACTTTGTGTTCGAATATACGGCGACGATTTCAATTATTTTGAATTCTGTACTTGCTTGAATCTGCTTCAGTTAATTAAATACACACAGAATGCATAACAGAAAATGTTTGCTCGAAAGTAAAACAAATATTCTATGAATTCCTGACAACAAACACGCGAATAAAATAAAAATAATCGTAAATATTTGCGCATTAGGTCAAGTATCAAAATCAACAGCAGGAGCTTCGGACGTGGTCTGTCTCCGTTTTGCAACGGCTAGCAGCGGAATAAGTTGCGACCAAATATCACGACAAATGATGTCAGCTTTCACATGCAAACGCAACACACATCAAGTGACGGGACGATCGTCTTGAAGGGTGGCATCAGCCAGTGCGAGTTCATCGTGCTTGTTACGATTACGAGGTTACGACCAGTAGACACAGGACTGTATCTTTTGTACAGTGTCAAATCGAATGATACAATCTAATTCCAACCCGTAAATATTTAAGGGTTTGTGTTACATTGAATGGCAAAACAGAAAAAACATTTTTTAGAGTGCACCCTTTTTCAGTGATGCCACGCTGTCTGTATCTAAACAGAAAAAAAAAGCTAGAGAACAATTTGCAACCGAAAAAAACCACTGACAGAAATATCTGCAGTCTGCCCACTCGATTCTCCAGGTGGGTCCACATTCACACACGCTAATTTCGTGGAATTCTTTCTATCCGCCCCAGTAAACTACAAGAAGCTGGTAAAAAATGTCGGCACATTTCACCGCATATATCGTCGCTCTGACACTTCCGTGAAGTTTTATTTTAAGACACTGTCTAGTCTGTCGTCCCAACGGTTTCCTCTTTAGTTCGATCCAGGCAGTGTGTTGCGAATTACACATACCACAAGAAGACGCTTTTAATCTCGCAAGTCAAGGTGGTTTAAACGAGAAAAAAAGTCGTTAAATCTAGATGGTTTCACCTATTGCCGCTTTGGTAGTGTGCGAAAGGGGGTTTAGAGTGTCACTTTTCGCCATAGAAGTAGTTCTACAACAACCCGCTGCTACAGTAAATAATACTGATCATTTGTTTTCTTAGACACGTGTTTCAACCAGTCGTTTCTCGTAAATAGTTTCTACCAACACTATTTTGCATCAACTTGTCGGAGTAATTTATGATAGTCACGTGTTACGGTGTATTTTAAACTCTACCTTCAAATGAACGATGTTTAGTTTCTTTTAATGATAGCTCAGTGTTGTGGAAGGTTATGCTTACCGTTGGTCGTTACCGAACGATGTTCTGCTGTTGTGGCAAGTTGACGATTTCACTGCCCGAAACAAATTTTATTAATTTTAACTTTTCGTTTTGTACATAATAATCACCTAGTTACAGGAGGGAAACTGTCAGAACAGTACTTTATCGTTGTTTTACTCAAATTGTAGCTTCGATTTTCTTTTTCATTTGAGCTGAACGATTTATTTGAATTATTTTCTGTTATGCCTGTGGTCGGCGCTTTCAAACAGTGTTATTTATCTGAACCTAAACTCGTGAATATGTTATTCCTCATCTGTGAACAGCGACAGCATTTCCGATAAAATAAAAAATAGTTTTTTTCTTCACATAAACAAATCATTTGAAAACAATCACCTGAAACCCCAACTATAACCTCACCAACCATTCATAGACAGTCATAGTGCCTATCATCCGCACACAGGAGCACATGATGCCCGAGATTCACCGTCTTCGTCTCCGCCCAGTGCCAATCCGGCCTACCGGATTGAAACCCCGATCCCGCCGGATTATGCCGGCGGTGGAGCACTCCAGCCGGCCGGTAAAGATGACGATTCAGGTAACTATTCTACAGTAGCTGTTGCTATGGTTTCTACCCACTACTTTTAAGTGTCGTTTTTGCATATGATACATTTAGGAAGTCGATCGATCAAAACATGTTTTATCAGTACCGGAATACTGAAATTCAATTAGATTGCATTTTGATTACACGTAACAAACTTATTTACTTAACTTTTGCGGGACAGACCGTCAGCATTTCAGTGCCGAACGGGTTGTAGATGTGTTCCTGAACCTGACATTCTGACATTGTGATCATCAAGTATTGAAAGCAGCTCCTTATGCTATAAAACCGCATGCCAACCGCTTCGAATAAATTTCATCAGTGTCTATGGCTCATGTTCGTGAGGGTCACCGGGTGGATGCTAACAGATACTTGGTATTCAACGTATCCGATTTCAATTCAATCTTTTCTGCCTCACATTTCAGTTTGGTGTACTGTTCAGTAATCGCCAGGAACTTCCTTCCGATGAAGTCCAGGCTGTGAACTGGCTGGATTCATTGAACATCGTATTCCGCATATTAAATGCCGCACGTTTGATAACACCTTCAAGCCTAATATTGAGCTGGTCGCAGAAAAGACTGTCGCCTCGTTGAAGTCCCTTACGCGTTTCAAACGAGCTTGATAGCGCATTCGGAACTTTCATACAGCACTGTACTGCCGGTAACCGCAAGTCAGTCCCATCTGTAATTTTGTCAATTTTGAGTTAGCATCGGATTTTGGCCTAGCTTTGGGTATATTTTCAGATGTAACGATAAAAAATAGTGGTTTGTTCAACAAAAGTGGAAATCAATACCAAGTCGAATTGTCCCATTATGCAAAGTAACCGCAAGTCAGTCCCAGAAGAAAAATAACCGAAAGTCTGTACCGATTTACAAAAAAAAACATGCATAATACAACAGTAAGATGGATGGGGAGTGGAGAAAAGAATTATTGGGATTATTTTTTAGTTTGAATTGGTGATGAATTTATGTGGAGCAATTTTCTGCTAAAACGAATTCAAGTCAATTTTTTTTCTTGGTTCGCTTCTTCGTGGATCTTTCCGGAAAATCTTGAGTATCGAAAAAACTTCCATCAGAATCCCTGTTCCAAGAAATCTTCAAAGGTGAGGCTCGAACCTCAAATGAATTTGGATCATCTTGACATTAGTTGTCGGATAAACCAACTGCAGTCCCGGTTTCAGTTTCTTTATCCGAGTCCTCACCGGATAAGCTTTCATCCGTTCCGTACATCATGAGATTTTCCAACGTCGACATTTTTTAATCGGTTCTCATGAACATACACTTCCTAACAGTGAAGGATTGACTTGACAGTTTTCCACGGCAACGAATAACAACACGTCAACACGCACTATAGTTTCAATATGGCAATGTGACTGACTTGCGGTTACTTTTCTCTTCGGTATAGGTAACGGCAAGTCAGTCACACTCAAGGTTTTTATCATAAAATCAATGATTTCAGTGGTTTTCACAACGTAATTAGTGCAGGCTAGTATGCAAACTATATTTCAGCATGGATATTGTAAAAATAAGTCATCTTAAATAAGTGATAACTGAGCGTGAATAAAATATCTTTCGAAGCTGTTTTCTCGATTAAACATTTTTACAGATGGGACTGACTTGCGGTTACCGGCAGTGTAGTATACCATCAATCGTGAACTTGATCAGTCTTGTCAGTTTCGCAGAGAAACAATTTCGTCCATAATTTCTCATAGCTCTAAACGGTCTATAGAATAGTAGGCCTAGAAATCGATGAATAGGTGGAAATCTGATCCGTTGTCGATCGCTCGTCCACAAAAGTGGCTTAACAACTTTGTCTTGCTAGCGTCAAGCGACGGCGAAGGATGATCCGAGGGAGCACTTTGTAGGCTGTGTTGGCATTCGTGATCGGTCGGTAGTTCTCCTATTCCAGCTTGTCGGCCTTAAGCCTCTTCTTCCACTCCCCTGATCCTTTGCTACAGCATAGATGCAAACCGTGAAACGTTATCCGTGGGTTGCCTTATACATCGTGGTCTAGAGAGTCTTCGATGAGCTCTTTCTCATCCGGCAACACTGCCTCAAAGCTTTGCACGTTCTCAGTGACGACTTCAGGGAGTCTTAGTCGCTCCAGATCGTACCGTGGCTGGCGACAGTAGCGGATATTGATGACAACCGGAAGTCTTTGGCACATTTCGCCCAGTAGTCAGAATTGACGTTTGCGCCAGGAAAGGTTCGGACGTCGATAATGTCCGAGAAGTGCCTCCCGTCTGATCGACTTCGCATTCAAAACTCCCGAAAAGTGCCGACAGGCGTTATCGAGCCGGGAGTAAACGTCTCCAGGTGTGCTCCCGAATATTCAAATGTGAAAAATAGGTGCTATATATGGTCATTCCACTAATCGTTGCAAAGTTTCTCAGGCTAAGGTCGTGACAATTTGTATCTTACAATGACTGAATGGAAAAAATCCTTATTTTGAACCTGTCTTAAAAGCCTGTAATTCAACCAGTTTTAAACGAATATCCTTCGTTCTTGCAGTAATCGATTGAAAAAATCAGTAAAGACTCCATCAAATTGCGAAAAATGATGATTTCATTATGCTAATTACTGTGCTATCGAAACATGTACCTAGAACCTTGCTTCGAACGGAAATTTCTTGAAATCAGAGTTGAAAACAAGGTCATATACCATCTAGTATGGGTATTTTCGTAAGCGGAATGATATCCAGAGACCAGAAATTGATTCCATTCTGAATTTCAAGATGGTGACTTCTGGTTTCTGGAAAACAGCCTAAAATGGCCGAATATAAATATGTCGGGATTCAGAATGATGTCCACACGCAAAAGTTGGATGGTGCGAAACCAGTACAAAATTGTGCGTTTTTAGCGCAATTGTTGATGTAATTCGGAACCAGTACAATGATTGCGTGTTGGGCATAACGCAATTAATGCTCTAGCGTTTCTCCAATGTATTTGGCAGCTCCAAACTACTACACCTAAACAGTTTCAAATGGTATCAAGCAGCATTGCAAAGCGAGCGAGAAGCAAAACCATTTTCCTCCTTTCTGCTTGAGGACGAGACATATGCTACGCTTTTCAAGTCTTTTGCACACACGCTTTCGAGATACTTTTTCTTCTTCATGCATTCCCCTGAATGGCAGCAAGCACGCACCGACAGTATGAGTGAGACTAACAACACTATGGTATCAAGTATGTACAGCACGGGTGTCTCGCTCATTTCGTGAAGCAACGAAATATCGCCTTGCGCGTCGCAATCCGAACCGAAAGAGAAGCGAAAGAGCAACCTGCAAATGGTATGTGATGTGTCTAGTCTAGTCACTAATACACTCGACGTGAGAAATAAAGTGTTGGTGTATGATACATATTCTGATTTCATTCTATGTCAATGTATTCGCAGTACAACTGTTGCGTTATGCGTTTCACACATTTATTGTGCGATTTCTGTGCAACATTTGTGCGAATCGGGAAGACACAATGGTTGTACAAGACTTCAACTTTTGCGTGCAGAAACCGAAAATTCACTCATGACACTGTTTCAAGGCGATGACATCCGTTTTATGAAAAAACAGTATAAAATGTCTAATGTGGGTATTTCCTATATCGAGATGAAGCTCAGAGACCGGAAATCAATTCTAGACACTAATTTGAAGTTCGAGATCTTGACTGCCAACCAAATATTGTCTTATAAGTTTGGTATTTCCGAAATCAGAATAGTGACTATGTAATATGACCAAATACCGTCCAATACAGGTATATTCGAAATCTAGATGATGCACAGAGGCCAGAAATCAGATGCCATTTTGAAATCCAAGATAGTGATTTCCGGTTTCTGGAAAACAGCCAAAAATGACCGAATACCACCTGATATGAACCTAACTCCAGAACAACGATGATATCCAGAGGCTTGAAATCGACCTCAGATGTCATTTTGAATCCTTATTACTGGATTGTACCGCTGCAGACTATCAAATCGATTCTCCCAATCAAGTGTATTCCCTAACCTATTGCAAGAAATATACATTACATAAGACAGACTTTCTCAAACAAAAAGAAAATTTACTTCATTCACTGGTTGTCACAAAGACACCTTCCATTCAGAGCGAACTTCTGCCCTACAGGCGACGCAAAACTTTGCATTTGAGACCTATAAGTTACAGTGTTTCAACAGTTTATTATTAAAAGTTTCAATAGGGGGTTTAAGTTTTAAAAATTGATGCTAATCGATGGCTAACCTTTCAGTAGCACTACGTAGTTGTTCTTAGATGTGTTAGATTTTCCTGTAATTTTTCAAGTTTAATTTTTTTTTTTCAATTTCATTTGTTTTTAAGTCTCTCCAGCTGACAAGTAGTGCACAGAGTGACATTTCTGCAGAATGACCTGTATCATGATTTCTTGACGGCAGGGGTGTCTCATAATTACTTACGTTACGATTGTTAAATATTGAAATCAATCTTTTTAATAGTTTTGCTGTTTAAATTTGAAAAAACAAACTGAAAAATACCTATTTTTTATATATCTCCTATCAAATACCCTGTTACATAAGATGAATTTTAATGTACAGTAAAATTTTTTACGCGATTTTTTCGCGGATTTTTCATTTAACGCGTTTTTCTACGTGATACCGCGTTAATTCTAAAATCTTCACGCGGACTTTCGAATTAACGCGGGTTGGAAACCAAAAAGAGACCTACGGAGCATCCATAAATGACGTAGCTTTTTCTTTGGGTTTTGTTGATTCATCTCAAAATTTATCCAGCTTTCCACGAGCGGTAATGGCGGACAGTGCACGCAGCCCTTTTTGACGTTTTCTGTAGGTCAGGGAATTTTCAATCGCAGTAACGGAGTAAAAAACATAAAATTTTTGCAACGTAGCATAGCAACTTTAATAAACAGTTTTGTTTATTATGATCCGCGCATGCGCACGACGAAATCTAAATAACAAAACGCCCATTGTTTGTTGAAGTTGCTACGCTACGTTACGATGTTGTTATATTTTCTACTCCGTTCCTGTGATTGAAAATTCCCTGAACTACAGCAGAAAACGTCAAAAAGGGCTGCGTGCACTGTCCGCCATTACCGCTCGTGGAAAGCTGGACAGATCTCTATTTTACTTATGTCGGATTCGTTTTTACGGCAGGACTATCCCGTCCCGGACTACGCTTTGCAGCTGAAAAAAAAACGCTTTCCGAGCAGTTGCAATGGTGTGCGTAATACCAGAGGTAACTGTCACTTTTGTTTTGGTCATTATCGCCATTGTCTTTTATCGCATTCGTGCTACTGTACGAAAAGTTTGCCAATTTACTGAAAAATGACAAAATAACAACATAAAATAAAAAAAATTCAACCTGATGTTTGACACGCGTAGAACGATAATCAAAGCAAACCGATTTTGACACATTTTTTTTTTGATTTTGACACATATTTTTTTTGATTTTGACACATATATTTGACACATATGCGTCTTCAAAACTGCACTCTGTTTCTTGCGCGGACTGTCCAGGACAGAAAAAGGGTAGTCCAGGATAGTCCGGAAAATGTAAAAAAAAACAGTGATAGGACAAAGTGTAGTCCGCGGGGTAGCTACACCGCAAAAGCGAAAACGACATTATATATTATCTACACGCTCCTTCAATTTTACCCTAAACTGAGTAACATCTACTCTGTTTTAAATTTCTATGCTAAACGTCAAAAACTGAGTAACACTGATTGTTTGAACTGAGTAATATTTACTCAGATTCTCTCCATAGCCGTATTTACTCATTTTTGCGTAATATGTGCGAATGTCAAAACTTTTCAAGCACTAAAAGCAGTATATATTCTGATGCTAATATTCGACGTTTTATCAGTTATTAAGTTGTAAATTCGTTCGAGCCCGAACCACTAACGGAGTTGAAGATTTTAAAATGTACCTGGCATCTCTCGAGACAGAGCAACCTCACATTGCTTGTATTAGAAGGCCTTTCGAAACAGGTCAAATGTTCGTTGTAGTTACCAGGTAGATTTCCTTTAATGTACCAGATTCAAATTAATGTTTGGAATCAAAATTCCAACAGATTTGCTCATCAAGTACCTTATATAAAAGATTAAACAACAGTTCCCGAGCAATTGCAACTGTATCGCTCCTTTTTTTAAAGAAGCCGCCAAGGCAGAAGATGTTGAAGTTGTTTGAACTATGTTCATTGGACTACTTTTTATCATTTATGAATAAACAATTGATGATTTGCGTTTAATTGGTGGTTTTTCATTTCAATTGATATCTGAAATAATTCCTTGAAAAATATTTGATATACAAAAGTGGGTAACTTTCACTCAGTTTCGTTCATTTGAGATTGATAGCAACAGAGTAAAATTTGCTCAGTTTCTGACAGATAGATATGTTACCCAAAAAAAATACTTTATTTAGAGTACGTCCACTTTTAACTCAGTTTAGAGTTTAATTAAATGAGCGTGTATCCAGCTCTCCACGAGCGGCAATGGCGGACAGTATACGCAGCCCATTTTGATGTTTTCTGTAGGTCAGGGATTTTTCAATCGCAGTAACGGAGTAGAATGATACCTGCAACCAACCAACAACAGTCAACCACTTACTACTCGATTGCTCTAAATATGATAAGGAAAGGAAGAGAATTGGACTACCTAATAACGTTACAAGTATGCTAAGTGACAATAAAAAAATGGAAGAAAAATTTTTAAAATTACAATCAAATATACCATTTGTAAATAAGTCCCAAAATTTTACCAATAAACAGAGGCGAATGCCAAATTAGGCAAAGCCTTTTTAAAAACAAAAAAAAAATGCCATGATACGTTGCACCATTTTTACGTTTTACACTCCGTCAATGCTATTGAAAATTACCAGACCTACACTGCCGTGAAATGACATTGTGACGTAGATCCAAGTAATCGGTTTTTCAGTACGGCCTAAAAACGAATGAATTTGATGACACGTTTGTATTGAAATGGGTGTCAATGTCACATTTTTTTTTATTATTTTATGCATCGTACGAATAAGTAACAACGAAAAGGAAGATACTAAAAGATAGGTCTGCGAATAATGAACAAATTGGCATGAAAAACCCATATTCGAAAAAATGGCACTTACGTCACCTTGTTATCTCACGGTAGTACAGAAAACGTCAGAAGGAGCTACGTGCACTATCCGCCTTTTTTAACAAAACGTTTATTTGACACAGCACAATACATATGGGCCGTTGAGAGCAAAAGTGGTACATGTGCCATTTTGACACTTTTTGAGTTTTTTGCATAAATTGATGCAGAACGCAATAACGTATTAGAATTTCCAAGAAAAACGGGATCTGATAACCTAAACCAAAGTTATAGTCAAAACAAATTTTTGGTAATTAACATAATCACCATTTCGTTGAAAGCAAAAGTGGTACATGTCCAGTCTGTGCATGTTAGATGAATTGTAAGTTGAGGATCTTGGAATATAAAACAATCATATCTTTAGCAAAGTTGGTCAAGTGATTGAATACTTTCAGATGAAGATCTGTCTGCTTTGGAATTTTCTCACTACGTGGCACTAATGTACCCGTGACTATTTTGTAACAGAAAGAATTTTACCTATTTCAGTATCAACTCGTATGCTGGGGCCAATTTAAAAGATAACATTCTGATGTCTTTGATATAGATATATATTTACACACTGGACCCAGGTTTGGTTTTGAGCAGGCCACTGGTAGCCTTCCGAAAGATCCAGTAGGTTAATCTTCTAAAGTGATCCTAGAGCTTCCTAGTATTTTCAAAACTGCTTCTGCGGGATTGACTAGGAACGAAATGATCTTTTGATCGAAAGGTGGTTCAAGGTGGCCACCAAATGGTTTACCGGAAGATCCGGAGCTAGCGTAAAATGTCAATTTTCAAAAGTGTTCCTGAAGCTTCCTGTTTCATTTTTCGAAACCACTTCTAGAAGGAAAATGATCTTTTCACGAAATATGGTCCAAGATGATCTCCACGTTGACCCACCGGAACAACCATAGAAGAGGTTATACAGTCATACCTCGATGTAAAGCAACTTTATTTTTATTTTCGTTACGTTATATCGAGTTACGTTATATCGAAGCACGAAAAAAAATATTTTTTTATTGATGCAAAATTCTTTAAGGTTACTCAAAAGTGCACAAAACTTATTTCCCTTCACTTAAAAGTATATATAAACCTGTCTTATGTCCCTACAAGACAATTTTCGTAGACCAACATAATCAGTTACAAAACGTTGGAAAAATAAATGTCAATTTTACCCCATTTTACGGCACTTATTGGTTTCAAAACTTACTTAAAACATTTGTTCGTAACATTATGCACCCCAAGAATAATTGTTGTACTTTAATTTTGGGAAGTTACGTTATATCGAGGTAAAAGTTACGTTATATCGAGGTTGCCTTATATCGAGGTATGACTGTATTTTGAAAACAGTCCCACTTTTCTCTAAACCACTCCCAGGCGAAAATAAATGATCTTATGACAGAATGTTAGTCAAGTTTACCATCAGATAGCCCTCTGAAAGATCCGGTGTTACCGTCAACAAGATAAATTTTGAAAAAACAGGTCCTAGTCCCGTCTGGTGTATGTTTTTCCAAGGCTGTATCATATTTTCAGTTCGCTCATTTTTCGCTCCTCTAATCTCATACACTGTCTGCTTTTATGAACAGGTATTTTCCGTGTTTTTTTTTTTCGAAACTGTCACATGCAATATTATACCTACCATAATTACAAAGAAAAGCCGAGGTCTGATAACTTATACCAGAGTTATAGCCAAAATAATTTTCAGTTTCCCTTTTCTACGGTATTTCTGGATCCGGAGAGCAACCGGTAGTCTACCGAAAGTTGAACCTGAGTCCATCGTGCAGTTGTTATCGGCCAAACAACAATCCTGAAGATACCAGGGTGTTTTCCTCTGAATTGGCTCCAGTCGATCTAGATTATGTAAAATTTCTTTTGTTACCAAATGCATGTACACTAGCACCACGAAGTGACAGAATTCCCTCACAAACAGATCATCATTCTATAGTACTCAATCACTTGGACAATTCTGCTGAAGACATGAATGTTCTAAGATTAGCGAGCTATAAGGCATCCTTCATGCTCAGGCTGAACGGACATGTACCACTTTTGCTCTCAACGTTTTCTGGTTGTCATTATTTTTCCCTTAAATATTAGTACCATAAGTTAGCTTTAGAGTAATGTATTTGTAATGTTATTTTTTTCTTTCCTGTAATGTATTGTATAACCTCACGGCCCAAATAGCCCTAGTTGTGCTGGTGGCCGACCAAATGTAAATAAAAAAAAATATTTTTCCCATAGAACAAAAGTGGTACCTACATGTTTTTCCATTGAAGTTTGTGTAAGTTTCTCAACCAGAACTGGTTATGTTTTCATGTACCATTTTTTGAAACTTTGATTTAGTGCAGTTATGTTGTAAAAATACTTAATGGCACATGTAGCACTTTTGCACGGCTCAAATAATGTTTAACGGAGCCAACTGAAGATACACTGTCCGTTATTATCGCTCGTGGAAAGCTAAACACCTTCCCTTTAGTGTATATGGGCACAAGCTTAGACACGACCATTACAGATTTTGCTTTTTGCTGAAAGTTAGGAGAGTTTTTCACCTAGCGTCACTTTGGAAAAAACCTGGTCTTGAGTGTCGATTGCAGAACCCCCCCCCCCTACCCCACACGCTATTTACAGGGCCGGATTTAGGTGCTGGAGAGCCCGGGGCAGATATTTTTGTGGGAGAAGCCATAGCCATAGCGGCTAGCCATATTTTGGGAGGCACGTGTCCTTAAGCACCCCCTCCCCAATGCAAACAACACGTTTTCACTGTTTTTGTTATGCTCACGAAGAAAAAAACTGGCAACACTGCTACTGAAGAAGGAAAAAAATTTTATTCCTTTATAACCAGAAAAATCCGCGGGTTATTCTATACGTTAGAAAGTTAACAGAAATTTTAAAATGACTTTGATGACAATTAGGAATTCAATAATATTCTCGTTGAAATATAATATCTCGTGATTGGTTCAAATTTGGGTTTGTATTCGTATTTGAATAATCCATCTGACAATGAAAATCTTAATGAATAGATGAGCTAGTTCACAGTTCTATCACATTTGAATCACAGTTCTATACCTATTCACAAAATATCGGGTTAGTTCGTCAAACTCAAAGTGGTCTTCATTGTTTCCAAACCTGGTACACCTATCAGAATACGATGGAAAACTGTTGAGGTTTCTCCAGGGTAAGTTTCTTAGTGCCAGGCGAATAAACCTTTTATGAACCCGTTCAATCCTAAGTCTCGACGTAATCAGATAGGGATGCCATATAAAAACCGCATATACGAGTGGGGTAATCTTCTCAACAATATGGGTTAGAAAAGTCCTTTGCAACTTTGGATACAAAGCCTAGTTACCATGTTGCTATCGATGTCATTCCTTAACAGTCTAAATCAAAGGTCATTTTTTAATTCGAACAAAATTCCTAAGGACACCAAAATTCACAAGAATGATTGAATAGCTATAATCTTTCATATTTTTTCCGATTTGAGCTTTTGGAGTGGACCTGTGTTGACCAGTGTAGTCAATTTATTTCGATGGCACCAGCCAACAAACAAACTTGGACATGTTTGTAAACGCCAACAATCCTCCTGTGTTTGTACAATAGCATACAACTTCAAGTTGTCGACATACACCAGTTTAAGACAACGATTATCTAGTATTGAAGCAGTGTCATTGAAGAACAGAATAAATAGCAGCGGTACGAGATTACTGCCTTGTGGAACACCAGACTTATTTTAGAAAGGCCGTTATACACAATCATTAATCTTTACTCTAACGTTTACGATCGGTTGGATCGGATTTCAACCAGGTCACCAGTTGAGTAGAAATGCCGAGCCGAGACAATTTGGGTAACAATGTTTGATGGTCGATCTGATCGAATGTTGATGAGTGTTTTTTACGTAAAACTTTCCGAGAAACACGATGAAACTATCAAATTCAAATAAGATTGGCTGCATTTGCCGAAAAATGCAAGTTTTGTTTTAAAATACAAACTCAATTTATCCAGTAACACCTCCGGTCAAAAATGATATTACCACAACCTGATGCTACAAATTTTATTGGGCGAATAACCGCTAAACTAATCAACATTTCCTTCCGTCAACAGAATTATGGGTACAGAACCCTACACGCATAAACTGAAATGATAATTTTAATAAAAATACCTCTAGTTCTATACATAGATCACTGCTGCATCTTAGTTCACCCAAAAAAAAACTGTTTTTATATCTCCCTCATCATCAATTTATCAAACTCGCACCATTGTGCTTCGTATCTCATAAGCCGAGTGAACATGCCAAATCCAAAATCAATGTTTCTGTTGCTGCTGCCCGTCGTAGACGTCGAGCTGTAAGTTTCTGTATAAAAATAAACCCGCTGCTCCTACCTGTGTATGGTTCTTTTATGACCGACACAGAAAGAAAAAAAAAACACCAACGATACACTCCTGCTGCTCCACAGCGAAGGGGAATTTTTGAAGGTGGCAGAGAGGTTGATTGAATTACGACTTTTTTGACGGTATAATGAATGAGCAGTGGTTTCCCGTGGATACCGGGCGCAGTAAATGGATCCGATATGATGGGATGCAGGGACGTGTTTTGCACGCCGCTTCTCGTCTACACTGGCAGTTTAACCCAAACTCGTATGGCGCTCCAGAGACCGTGTAAAGATTGCATTTCAGGCGACACGATATTTTCGTCCTCAATCATTAGTGCTTTGACTGACGGACTGTTAGTTTCCGTCGATAAGTTAGCTGCCAAATTGAGCTGCAAAATACAATTTGGATATTCACCGATCGAATCTAATTAATGATCCTTTTTTGTCACGTGGTGTCACGGTTTTATCGGTTTGAGTTGGCGCGGGATGAAGTCTATTCATTCCATTTTCCTGTTTTCAAACTCACTTGCATATTTAAAATAATAGGGCCATGAAAGCTACCCTGAGGAACCTCAGACAGGAAATTTATTCCAGCAAATTATTTCCCATCACTTTAACAAATCAACTCGATCACAGTTGGCCGCATTCATTTTGACAGCGCTCAAACTCACAACTAGGTAACAGTTCGAGCAATGACCGAGCAAAACGGAGATACCAGTGGAGAGCAGAATTTTACCAACACCACCAGCGAGTACCGTTCGACAACCTCGGAATCGACGATCCTTCCATACTACGAGCTACATGTACCGCCCAGTCTGCTGAAGAAATCCCCCAGCAAGATCGAATTCCGACTGGTTCCCAAAGCGACAAAACCCAAACGAGCTTCAACACTGCACCGGAACATCTACACTCGAGCCCAGTGCAGTGGTTCTTGCGGCTCGTCACGTCCTGCAGTCAAGGAGCACCAGGCGAAACCCAACGTTCGGAGAAGTCTTAAACGAGTGTTCTTTAAATTTAATCAAAAGTGCTGCCCTGCGGCGGAGCCCAATTGCCCTCAGGATGATGAAGTTAGTCCACAGTTCGAAAATATGGAAATCTACTATTTCGACCATGGCAGGCCGGAGTTCTACCGTACCACTGATTGTCCGCCACATTTGGTCACGGAAGCTCTCGCTCAGTCGACGCACCATCATGCCACCAAATTTTGGGCCGAAATTTTCGGCACCATTAACATTGGAGCAACGTTCGTCATTAGTTTCTGGCTGCAGCTGTATCGGTTTCTGCTGTATGGCATTCTGCGAGCAATTTTTGTAGGCTTTCTACAGATCACTGCCGATTATCTACTGAAACCACTACTGGCGGTAATGTTTAACGGCTTGATACAACCGCCGATAGTTTTCGTGCATAATATATTGACTGCCTTGGGTGACATGCTGGAACCCGTAGCGAAGTTATTAGGAAGTTTCATTCAACCCTTTTCAAGATTAATTGGATCGCTGCGTTTCATCGAAAATAAAACCATACATAAAAAAATCATCAAAAAGCGACGATTCGACGTGTAAATTTGCCTTTTCTTTTTGTGTAAAGTTGTACGAATCGATTTTCCTTGCTGCACACTTAATTTAAAAGACGGTTCTACTAATTCTTTTTTTATCTTTTATTTTCGAACAGAAACATCCTACACGTATGCACAATTTCAGAAAACGGGTAAACTGACTGCTCCGGCCACGGTAATACCCCGTTTTAGGAAATACAACGTTGATGATTTCCATTTTTTGACTGTGTTAGGAAAAGGTAGTTTTGGAAAGGTACGTATTAGCGGCACTGACTTGTTCGGGCCGTTTCCACCGCACGGTTGAACTTAGCACCTAATTATTGGTTTTTCCTGTTTCTTGTCTCTGCCAAAAAAAAAAAATGAATCCGTCCATCCGTTTCGGGGGAAAACCGAGTAGGTATTTTTAGCTGAGCTAAGGAATACAGAGTACTATTACGCGGTGAAGTGCCTAAAAAAGGACGTCGTACTGGAGGATGACGATGTCGACTGTACACTGATCGAGCGGAAAGTTTTAGCGCTGGGCACCAAACATCCATTTTTGTGCCACCTGTTTTGTACGTTTCAAACAGATGTAAGTATTCAGGATTAAGATAATGATAAAAAACACTAATCAATATCAGATTGAAGGAGTTCGTCTGGTGCGGAGGTAGTTTATCGATCCGTCCCCGCCCGAGTCCCAAAGCTAGTCAAATTTCACGGAACTCCTATCTACGCTTAGATCAAAGAGAAATTATTTTTAGACTTTCGAACACGTCTTCTTGTCGCCATTCGGCATATCGAGTGTCCGTTTAGTGCATTGTGTTCATTTTAGCTACTAGGAAGAGGAGAAAAAGAGCGACAGATATTTACATACAATGTATATTAATTTAAGAAAACACATGTCCCATGATTAAAAAAATTAATTGGTAATAATGATTTTATGATTTAGAGTGCAGAGTGGGTGGAATCTAAATTACTTGATTTAAAGTATAACGCGCCTCCATCGAGTAAAACAAATGTAGTCGCCTTATTATCAACCTGCTTATTTTTGTTCGCGTATAGTTTATATGAAAAATTCTCAAATTCGTATTACTATTTCCGATGCGGTTTGTCAAACCCAGCCTCAAAGAGTTTACATCGTGTCATACGTAATCTAATTCAAGCTTATTTTGCGTTGTCTTCGTCATTTGGCTAGCGAGCTAATGACGCTAACTTGTACGGTGACGGGACAACGAATGTTACAAATGTTCACACAACCAAACTGCAGTCAGCAGCTGATTTGTTCGGTGATGATCGATTGCTGCACTGCTCGTAATTCGTTGGCAGTGACGTCAAGATGCTGATACTAAGCCGTAATAGCAACAACCGCGCGCTAATCAGCAAAGAATGCGTTGCCTCTCCGACACCGATGCACTACTGCGTACACGGCAAGCAAACACACATCATTTAGCAAACCAAGTCAGTCGATCATGATCGCTGATTGCTCTTCGCCTAAATAGGATGGGTGCTTCAATCATATGATCGGACCGATCCTTAAATACATTTCCCGTTATCTGTGGGATGGACGTGCCGCTCTCGGACTGACTGCTTTCTAGTGACAAATGATTGAAGTGAACGTATTCTCGCTCGTTTGGCATTCCAAGTCGCGCTGGTGGTTATTTTGGGAAAACTTTAACTAATAGCAGCAACACCTTCGCCATATTACCATCGACGACGAACAAAGAATTGGCTTGGGATTGGGACAGTTTTGATCCTCTTCCATACCCAGTGACCGACTTCTATCAATCAGCCAATTGAGGCATGGCACATACTAGTGAAGTGTGGTACGCGTGTGCGACTTACCGCGGTTGATTGAAGCGAAATGTGAACGAGACAGAAAATTGAATTGAGGCCAATCTATCGAGACAGTTTTTTTTCTCATGCGGAGTCGAATGAAAATTAACTAGATGCAGAGCCGTGCGCACGGGAGGGGTTTGTAGGGGTTCTAACATAACCAGGAGAAAAAGTAAAATTTTGGCAGTATTTACTGAAATGGAGGAAAAAAAACTATGGAACGCTCACAGACAGAAATTAAGGAGAATCAGCAGTGCATTGAAGAATGGTAATCATCAAATCAAGTTTCTAAGACGCAACCGCATTATTGACTTAGAACTATGCAGATTGTTAGTCATCAAACTTTTTAGTGATATTTGTAGTGGCCCTGAAAAGGACCATATATGAAATTTAAATTGCGGAGCGGCGAAATATTATTTTAATTCGAATGGTTCTACACATGATGCATTTGTAAATAACACTGGTCGACAAAAGCGAAAGGCAGAAAATCAAAAGGCAGAACCACGAAAGGCAGAATCACTAAAAGCAGAATTACGAAAGGCAGAATATTTCATAAGGCAGAATAACGAATGGCAGAATCACAAAGAGCACGAATGGCAGAATCAAGAAATGGTCTATTTTCTTTTAACAACACACACTCGCGGCCTTTGGCCGACTCTATTGTTCAAGTGTATGCTGTCCTTACTCGCTTCCACTCGTTCGGACTTAACTAAGGGAAAGAAAAAAGAATAATCCTAGAAAACCAGTAGATCAGTTGTTTGTATGCGAGAGGCCGCCGCTTCCGACGGCGGGTCGGCGGCCGGCTCGGACCGCGGCTTTGTGCCGCCTCGGTTCCTTGCCCTCGATTATGCGTCTTCGCCGCATGAATTGTTTTATGTTAATTATAACCAACAAGCCGTTGAGACTAGTGTAAGTTACATCTTACATCGACAAATTTTTCCCCGCAATGCCATGAGAGTCTTAAGGACCTGAGCCAAACCAGTTTGCGTGTTTCGGATCTAAAAACTAGGCTTGATTTGCACCCCCCATCAAAACTGGTCATTGCTTGTGACCAGTTATTATGTCTATTTACCAAATAATATTAAATAAAAAGGCAGACTATCAGCTTTGATACCGTGACCAGGATTCGCACCAATTTGTCATCACGCACTTGGCTATCGTGAGTCAGGTTTTGCTACCAGTGATTCTGCCTTTCGTGCCCTTCGAAATTCTGCCTTTTGAAATATTCTGCCTTGTGTATACGGTCATAGAATTCTGCTTTTCATGATTCTACCTTTCGTGCTTCTGCCTTCTGTGGCGAACCCGAAAAAAATGCTACCCCAAAGCTCGAAATAGCTGCCCTATCAAGATTAATTTTTTAAACATTCTAGTGAATTTTGGTGTCACTAGCAATTACCAAAGCGAGTCAATTTACGTGAGAGTTCGCATAGTAAGTCCTCGCCCGGTTAGTCGCTTAAACGTTATGTTCACGAGAAAACATTTTAGTTCTCTGAAAGAATGTTTTTTAAATTTTAAGTTTACCATTATAAGTTGCGTCGGGAAACTTTGCAACCCCATATCTCTTGAACAAGAAATAACACCAACTCAAAACTTTCAGGAAGTTATGTCAAAAATGTGTGTATTTTTCTCAGTATCAGTGCCCCTGAACTTCATTGTTCAACCTGTTGTTTTAAATTGATACTGTTGTAAAAAAAATTTTCTCGAAAAAAAAAATTTGATAAACTGTAACGTAGAGTACGCCAACTATGAAAATCTCATCAAACTCGATGCAATATTAAAAATTATTTTTAAAAAAAAAAGTCAAATGTCGATATAACTTGAAAACTTACTCAAATTAAATGAAATTGTTCAAACTATAGAATTAAATTATGTTAAATTTCTGCAATTGTTTCATGATGTATAGTTGCAATTATACAAAGCGATTTCAATTCGAAAAGCACACAAATACGGTGAGTCGGAATGAAGTACACCACTTTTGGGGTCAGAATCTGAAAACCACCCTACGATTCACTGGAATTTTTATACATAGGATAAGTTCACTTTTAGGCAATGAGTTTAGCGGTGATTCTTGTTATATAGATTTAAATATGAACATTACAAGAGTAACGTGAAATAAGGCGAAACATACCACTAACAAGGTCAGGATGTAATCGTTATAATTCGATTATCTGGAACTTTCTACATAGAATACACCCAAGCAACAATTGAAACATAACAAAAAATAAATTGTGATCATTTGTTGCCCTAATGAAATTCCGAGGTTTTAAGAAACATTTTTTGTTACTACGATGAAATTGTAAAGATACAAGAAACAACTAAACTTGCATCGCTGCTTCAAAAATTTTCACACCAACAACGTAATTCGCGAGGTTGGATTTGTTGTTGAAACGTGTAAACGGCATTTGAAAACCTAGCCTTCACTGAATAGATCTAGTGGGTGGAGCATATAAGTTTCCAACGTGATGCTTGCGAGATACACAAAACAAACACACAACAATACTTCTAAAAGTTGCTGTCATGTTCTCAAGCTATGTAACAGCAACTTTTGTTCGAGCGTTTGCCTTATATTTGTTTTTGAGATGAGTTTATTTACTGCGTTGTAACTTTTGGATACTTGATATGGAAGTCGTCCAAACAGTGTGGGTCTTTAGAACGAAATAAAATAAATTGCTTTGAATTTTATTAACACGCTGAGAAGCTGATGAATTAAAGAAGCAAAATTAAAAACTGAGAATGAGCATGAGCATGATAAGGAAAGCAAAATTAAAAACTGAGCCATAAAATAGCAAGTGTTTCTACAGCAAATGACGTAAATAATAAAAACGAGAAAATTGGATAGAAATTGATAACTGGAGTTGAATCCTCATCAAATTTCTGGAAATCAAATATAAATCGCTATACAGACAATCTTTTTCCATTCTGACCATTTGCCATTTTACAATCTTATTACAACGTCATGTAGTTGCTATTTCACGCTAGTTGCTGCTACGATACATCCTCGTTGCTGAAATCTGACCATGCAGCATTTACCATGTTGTTATCAAATTCCACGCATAAGTTCATACACATTGCTGTCTCATTTTTGAAACTTGTCATGAAACAACGAAAATGTTGCAATTGGCTCCGCCTCTTGCGCTTTTTTTGTCATTGTATAAGCAACTGAGATGTAACTGCAACTTAGTTTAGCATAAGAATTTGTTGCAGTGATGCACAAAGTTCATGATCGAAACAAATTTTGCTACTTGGGCATCTTTTTTCGAGCACTAAGTTCAGCGACGATTGTAATTATGTAGATTATACTGCCGCATCATGCGATTTAAGGGACTATTTTTTGCATAGTTTGTTCAGCATTTTTTTTTTTTTAATTTGCGGCACTGTTTGACTATTTGCAGGTTAATGAGCATGCAACGCGCTTCATATGAGCCGTTGCGGAACAGAGTGGTCTAGAGACCATTTTTTTGAAAATGAGTTTTTTGCATAAACCGCATCAACTCAAGAAGCTGAAGTTGGGAGATTAAGGAAATTTCGGAAAATCGAATTTTAAAGCTGATTTAATCTGTGTTTAGAATTAATCCGAAACAGAATGGCCGTTTTGTTTCGGAACAGAGTGGTCTATGTACATAAATCGATGTAATACTATCATGTAACAAGTAACATGTAGCATATTACATGTGATAAGAAACATGCCACTTGTTTTGTAGATGTCACACGTGATATGTAACATGTTACACGTAATGTAACACGAAAAATGTAGCATGTAAAATATTATATAATATGTAATATCTTGTGTTACATGTAATGTAACGCGTGACATCTTACATGTGACATGCTATATGTATCATATAACATGTGACACTAGCCATTTCATACGATTTACCGTCATTTTCTTTGTCATTTACCAGGTTTGTGTACATTAGGGTGGGGAATTGTTATATGGAAAAAACGAAACTTAATAGCAGAAGGCCAGAACCAAGTTTTTTTTGTTCTTTTCGGGGCCCCTAACAATCCTAAATTTATCGGAAGTCGATTGGTTTTGTCTTCGCTTGGCGCATTGCATTTCAAATTTATATGGAGATTTGTATGGAAGAACCAACTTTTTTGCATTTTCCATTCTAAAGAGCTCAAAATGGCTCAAACCAAAGGTTTCATGACTTCAAATGGTAGGTTTTTTGATGCCTAACTACTTGGCCGAAGACACTAAATAACTAGGGTGTGCCAAAAAAATGCTAGAGCCGTTCAAAGTTGAGTATGTCGGAATTTATGTTGCAAATTACTTTTTCTGTCAACACTGCAAGTGTACCGGCGTCAGTCAGATTTCCATCAGAAGTAACCTCTGAAACACGTTGTAGATTCTACCTACGACTAGAATATTGACCTAAATTTGTTTGCTTGGTCCAGTTGAGTGTATAAACTCGTTACGACAGGTTACTTCTGATGGGAATCCTACCGACGCCGGTACATTGGTAATGTTGGCAGAAAACAAGATTTTCTGCATTTAAATCGACATACTCAACTTTGAACAGCTATAGCTCTTCTTATGGACATCCTAGCTCTTCAGTGTCTTCGGCAAAGTTGTTAGGCATCTAAAATACTATACTTTAACATAATGTAGTGCATTATTAGAGTATTATTGAGCTCTCTAGAAAGGTAAATTCAAAAAAGTAGATTTTAAAAATTTCCATACAAATTTGAAATGCAATGCGCCAAGCGGAGACAAAACCAATCGAATTCCGGTAAGTTTAGGGTTGTTTGGGGCCCCAAAAGGAACCTAAAAAGCTTGGTTCTGGAAAATCGATAATTTTTCCCCACCCTAGTGTACATAGACCACTCTGTTTCGAAACGATTCGAGGATTCTAGTGAATATATATATGAAGTCAGAGTGGTCTATGTACATTGGTGAGATAAAATCACCGATTTCGCAAAAAAACTCTTAATTTTATGTATCCCAATGTTGAACCACTTCATAACCTTTATATTAGAACATTTTGTTTGAAAGAATCCGTTGAACAGAATTTTATTCAGAGATTTTTCGAAAATTGCTTCTCCTGAACAATTTGCACGATGGCACATAGACCACTCTGGTCCGCATCGGCTCATATGATAGCAGAGAAAATGTTGTACCATTCGAGTTGCGAAGCACATATAAAAGTAATTATTTGTGGACTGATTCTACGCGCTTTTCCTTCGTGGTAGTATTAGGAAGCTGTTACTTTGTTACGAGAAAAACCTCCCTGGTTGTGTTTTCGTTAGGTGTTATAACAGAAGTTACTACAAAAAGTATTCTAATAGTATCAAACCCATATCCCACTTTGATACTGACGTATTACCTTTCTAAAAAAAATAAGATAGCATATGAAACAGTATATTAACAACCATTTCAAGAGATAACAGCTTTCGATAGAGAGGAAAAACCATTCAACAAATAATGCTTAGAAACCGGAACCAACCAACATTATGGAATGGCACAAAATTAGACGTAAAGCATCCAAACACCAATGTATACAAGTAACGATACTATAGGTACAATTCAAGGCATGTATATTCTTATTTCGATAAAACCAATCATTTCAGCGATTTATTATTATTATATTAAATATCTGATTCGTTCCCTTCGACTATCCCCTATATTCAATCTTGTCTTACTACACAGCATACCAACGCAGGATTTATTGGCCCTTTCGGGTTACTGTGCTGCGATGCCAAATCTAAATGTCTCTTCTGGTACATAAAACGAGAAAAACGCAATTTTCTTTGAAAAATTGTCATTTTTCAGGGTCATCCTACTCTTTTCAACATCTCTAGGAAAAATATCTGAATATGGCGTTTTGTAGAGCAACTCAAGAGCTTTGATATCATATATAAGCCAAGTGTGCCAAATGGGGTAAAACGGCCCTCGAAGGTTTTTTTCAAAAAACCGTCAAAACCACTAAAATCACTATAGTTCCTGCTAGACTTGAAAGATTTTACTAAAAATTTGTATTACAGTGATAAAACCTTACCAGAACTACCTACTTCACCAGAAGATACGCAATTTGAGGTAAAACGTTCCTTGAAAATTTTTTCCCTTAAATGTCGTCAAAATCACCAAAACTGCTAGAACTTGGGTTAGACTTGATAGATTTATTGAAAATTTAGATTATCACTCTAGCTAGATACGAACTTAAGGGCAAGCTGACAAAAGTGACAAATAGATTAACATGACGAAAAAAAAATTTTTTCTTGGTCAGGGTGCTATTTTCTCAACAGAAAACAGTCCAAAACCCGAAGTTAGCATTTTATAAAACAACTAAAGAACTTTTATGTGATATCAAATCCAGATGCATCATTTGGAAACTTACTAAAAAGAACTTCTTGTTTTTTTTTTTTTGAATTTATTGTCATCGGTCTCATTCTTCGCTTTTTCCAGAGTGTTGGTCAAAAAATCATGTTACTCTGGTTGCTGTTGTATCAATAAAAAGGAACAATCATTTAAAAAAATTACGACTTCGGACACTAATGCTTTACAATTTATACTCATGATGTTCTTCAACGTTCATCAAAGCACCATCTTTCTTTACGCTAAATTTTGCCTACATAAATATTGCAGGGAATCGTGCAAATAACGATATAGTCTGGTCCACGGATAAGTAGGAACTCGGTTGGAATTATTTATTTTCGCAACCGTCATGTCGATAATATCTTTTACCTTGTTTGAAGCTTTTCTTGAAGTCAAGGAAAACTTTAGTCCTTTTTAGTCAGTTTCAAAAAGATGCATCTGGATATTATGCCAAATAAAAGCTTTGTAGTTGTTTATAAAATGCTAACTTCGGGTTCTGGACCTTTTCTGTAGAGAAAATAGCTCCCCGAAAATCGCCAAGTATTTTTCAAGATAAATATTTTTTTAGTTATGTAAATCTATTAGTCATTTTTGTCATCTTGCCCTTAAGTTCGTATTAACTTAGAATAATTATCTAAATTCTCAGTAAATCTATCACGTCTAACCCGAGTTTGCAGTATTGGTGATTTTGACGGCGTTTTTCGAAAAAAAAAAATCTTCAAGAAACGTTTTATTCCAATCTTCAAGGAACGTTTTAGTCCAAATTGCGATAATCCAAATTTTCAGTAAAATCTATTAAATCTAGAAGGGACTATAGTGATTTTAGTAATTTTGACGGTTTTTTGAAAAAAACCTTCTAGGGCCGTTTTACCCCATTTGGCACACTTGGCTTATACATAACATTAAAGCTCTCGAGTTGCTCTACAAAACGCCATATTCAGATATTTTTTCTAGCGATGTTGAAAAAAATAGAATGACCCTGAAAAATTAAAATTTTTTAAAGAAAAATGCGTTTTTTCGAAATGTTACCTCTTTGCCATATATTGTGACCATGTATTTTGAAGTACTCTTAGTGTAGAATAATACCACAAATTTTTAGAAAAATCCATCAAGTCTAGCAGGAGTTTTTGCACTTTTTAGTTTTTGGACATATCATTTTCAAGGGCCGTTTTACCCCACTTAACCTCAATGAAAAAAATTGAAATTTTTCAAAACTTCCTACCTTGAATAGACAAACAAACGCTGAAAATTTCAGCCCAATCGGAGAACATCAAAACAACGTCCCTCAGAAAGGCGGTTGCGGCTCTCGCGAACTGGCTCTTAAACACTGGAGACTTGGCCCTGCAACCCCCTTCTGCACCCAAAAATGAAAATGAAAATGAAAAATGATTCGTCATGCATTTACAAACTATAAACAAATCCACAAAATCAATCTTTGGAAGTATGTGGAATCAATTAAGAATTCCCATGCTTCTAATGTTTAAAATTTGTTAAATAAAAAGAAAAAAAAAACGAAGTAGTAGCTAGTGTAATATACAACAGACCATCTCACCGAATTTCTTTAACCTCACTTTTCTGACAGTTAGTGGTAATTTTGTTTACGTTATGGGCTCCGTACTTTTTTCTGGTTGAGCAATCGTGTGCTTAACGGAAATCCTGCTCAACTTATAATTGTTCTTAGCATACTGGTACCTCACGAATAATATTTGAAGAATATTTTGGTCACTACATCGTCCGAAGGTAAACAAAATTACTAGTATCTGTCAAACTCAGATGCGTGACGTCAATGTGTTATGGTCTGATGATAAAGTTATAATGTTCTGGAAAGGTTAGCTTTGTGTCCAGGATTACTCCTAAGTTCCTTAAAATCTTACATTTTTGTAAAACTTGATCTCCTAGAGATGATACAATGTTTCGACTAAATGTTATTGCGTTACATTTTTAGGCATGTAGTGTGCAGAATGACTTGCCTTTTCTGGAATTCTTCTGCGTCGCTAGTATTGCTGATTTTATATCGTCTGCGTAAATTGATATATTTATTTTTTTAAGTATGAGGGAAATGTCTTTTACATAAAAAATTAAAAGCAGTGGACACAAATGCGAACCCTGGGACACCAAAGATAACTGAAATTGGTTTGTTTTGAAAGCGTACTATTTGTTCGCGGTTTGTTAGATATGACTGCAGCCAACACAACACAAATTTTAAAGATTGATTTCCATAAAATAAACAAGGAACAAAAAATGTTTGGGGTTTTCCAAAATACTGTTGGATGTGTCGAAAGTGGTAAACAATGCAAAAAAAAAACAGAACGAAAGGTCAAAATTCCGAACAAAAATGGAAATTTGAAAAATGTCAAAAAAGATAAAAATAACAAAATATTATGAAAGACAAGAACGATCAAAATGACTAAGTGATTTAAAAATTTTGAAAATATTTCAACTGTCAAAAATGCCTATATGATCTATCTTTAAGGCTACAAAGTTCTAAAGAATAAAAAGCTTTAAAATCAAGGTCAGATTAGTGCAAATTGGCAAAAACTTTTGATAAAATTTGAAAATGTTATAGGAACTGAGAATGTTAAAAAAATCGAAAAAATAATAAATTTCAGTGAAAATATTGAAAAATAAAACAAAGAGTAAAAAATAAAACAGAAGATTAAAATAAAATTTATTTAAAAAAATGTAAAATATATCATAAATAGACAAAAACGTTAACCAGTTCTGCATCATAAAAAAGTGAATAAAAAAATTGTAAAAATGGCACAAAATGTTAATAATGTCGATAAAACTAAGAGTTTCAACTGTTAGAAATAAATTACGAGAGACGTTATTATGTCATACAAAAAAGTGAACAATGTTATAAACGACAACACTCCCAAAGCTTAAAAGAGTAATACAGGGTGACAAAAAAGTTTGGTCACACAGGAAAATCTCAATATTTTAAAGAATAAGAAGAAAATCTGAATCTGGCTTTCATAGCTTTATTCACTAACTCATAAAGATACTTTACAGACGATATCTCGGAATTACACCACCTTTCCCTGATCGAACCAGCTTCAGACGTCTCGGAAAGTCGTCGCAAGCTGCGCGCACGTGCTTTTTCGGCATCTCGTCCCAGATTTTCGTGATAACTCGCTTGAATTGCTCCATATTTGTTATTTTATAGTCGTTCAGCTTCGACATCATGTATCCCCACACGAAATAATCCAGTGGATTCAGATCCGGAGACGACGGAGGCCTTTCATTCTTCGAAATGAAATCGGTCAAGTTTTCCTCACACCACACCTGAACAACCTTTGCGGTGTGGGATGGGGCGCCATCTTGCTGGAAGCAGTAGTAATTGTCTTCAAACAATAGTTCAGCTTGAGGCAGAACATTTTTATTCAAAACCTTGTCCAGGTAGTACGATGCGTTGATTTTGACCCCTTTATCGATAAAAAATAAGAGGCAGTTTACCTCTTTTGCAAATGGCTCCCCAAACCATCATTGACGTCTTATTTTGGAACCGGGAAACTTTCAGCTTGTCCGCAGGAGCTTGCTGGAGGCTCACACTCCAAACTCGATCATTTTGGCGATTGACTGTTTGCTTCAAAACGTACAGCTTCTCGTCCGAAAAAATAATCTCGTCATCTGCGCGCCAACCGAGCAACTCCCGCGACCGTCGGTACCTCTTGTCCTTTGTAGCTTTGGTAACCCCATGAACCACCTGTTTTTTGTACGGTGTAAGTTTCAAATCCTTGCGCAGAAGCAGGCGGATTGATTCTCGGTTCATTTTAAGGTTCCTGGCCAGCTTCCGTGCAGATTGGGCGGGATTCCGGCGAATCCGGTCTCGTATAATCTTTTTCAGCCTTGGAGTTCTCACAGACCTTGGTCGTCCAGATCGTGTCTTGTCCTCGGTGCCTTCGGTCTCTAGGTACCGATTTATGGTCCGGTACACGAATTTCCGGTTGATTCCGAGCGGTTTTAGGTGTTTGAAAATGTGTCCGGGTTTGTACCCTTTCCTATATTCAGCGATAACAGCTGCTCTTAACTCTGCCATGGCTCACAACTCTATGTAAACAAACTGCACAGAAACGAAACTCTGCCACTTTGGGCAGCAAAGTTAACCCTTTCATTTGACATATAGCTGGCACCAGAGAGATGCAACGTGTAGGCTACAGGCGACCCCAAAAAAGTGTAACCGGACTTTTTTGTCACCGTGTAAATATGATATATGAGAGTGAAAAGTTTTGACAATGTGAAGAAGATTAGACATTTTGAAAACGACAAATAGCTAAAATATCAGAATAAATTGAAAAATATTGAAGATAGAACATCAAAAAAATAGGAAAGATGCAAGTGGACTAAAATTATGATGTCAAATTGTTAGTAAATGTAGAAGGAAATTCCAAACTGTTGTAAATATAATAAATGATAACAAGCACTGTATGCGGTTTCGACTTCATTGAGATATATTTTGATTCATTGATATACAGTTTGTAGGCGACTGGGAAGTTAACAAAGTCTTTATTAGAAAGATAAAATCTGAAAAAAGTAATGAAAAAGTTCACATTTCGAAGGCATCACTAATTTTACCTGACCTTTACATTTTGCCCTAGAAATTCGTTTTTCAGCAAGCTTCTAAAGGGTGTAAGAATAAATGTGAAGTGTCTAAAATTAATTAAAAAATAGTAAGAAGATTGTTTTATATTGGAACATCTAATGCCCAATTCCTTCCAGCTTGTCTCGACCCAACAAGCCTGTCGTCGTTGGTTCGAATCTCGACTCGGGAGAGACTGTTAGTGTCAATAGGATCGTAGCGCTAGCCCCGCAATTGTTATGTACACTTAACAGTTGGCTGAGAAGTCTGTGTATAATAAATAGAAGGTCGAGTTTCGAATCGGAATGTAGCACCAAGACTTTGCTTTGCTAATGCACAATTTCGGATACTTATAACTCGATTAGTTTGCAATGAGTTTGCTTCGTTTTCGCATCAATCAATTGCAAAATTAGTTATACGTCCACCAGAAAGCGGGAATTTTATGACATAAACTATTGTACCATCGGAAACTGTCGACCCATGTTTTGAATACAGTTTTCAACCAATCAGAACTGGAAACAAGTTCAAACACCATCTAATATGGACACTTTTGGAACCAGAAAGATACTCGGAAAACAGCTAAAAATGGCCAAACATCACTCAATATCGAGTTTTCCGGAAAATGAAACCCAGAGACGGAAAATAATAAAACGCCATTTTTAAATCCAAGATGACTTCGGATTCTCAATCCAAATTGACCAAATACAACCCAATATGGGTATTTCCGTCATCGAGTTGAACCATTTTGAAAAACCAAAGCGGTAACTTCCAATTTCTGGAAAAGAGCCAAGAATGGTCATTTCCTAGCCAATATAATGCTCAGAGACCAGAAATCGACCCCAGATGTCTGTTGAAATTGCAAAGTGGCAATTTCCAGTTTCTTGAAAATAACCAAAAAAAGGTCATCATCAAATCATTATAATAGCCAGAGGCCAAAAATCAAATCCAGACGCCTATTTTAAATTCAAGATGGCGACTTTCGGTTTCCGAAAATGACCAAATTTCATTCGATTCGTTTTCCGGTGTCAGGATGATTCCAAGAGACCGAGAATCAAAGAATTATTGAAAAGGGAAAGTTTACTTATTTCTTACGATCATTCTCAAATGCAATAAATGCAAATAATGTAACAAACATTATTATGTAGTTCTAGGTCAACTTTGCGGACGTGGTTTTGCACACAAGTCTTCTGATTTTTTGCTTCATTTGTATCTTGATGGCAGTTATCAACCTGTGTATACTTTTAATGCTTAGAAAATGTTCAAACAGTAAAATATAAGAATGGAAATATAAAAAAAATAAAAGAGATTATTAATTGATGTGAACAGGGAGCTATAAAATATTGAACATTTCAAAACTTGAGTTAGAAAACATATGTTTGTTTGTCACTTAGGTCGACTGGTGAATGAAAGCATCAAAAAAGACTTAACTGACAGAAAGAATCAAATTAGTTTAGTTAATCATAACTGACAGTTGCAATGCAGTTAAAAACCCTTTTAACAAAAAAAACTGACAGCGAAATTATAGTAGGTATTATATAAAACATCACGTAACGTAAGATGATATTAGCTGAGATTGATGTAACACTGGAACATCGAAGATTTTAGATAGGCTGATTGTTGCTCATAAAGGTTCACAAAACTCGTGGAAACAATCAAGTGGCGAAGTATCGATGATAGTTGCCTAATCATAAAATATTTGACCCCTCTTCAAATTAAATCCTACGCACAGCTATGCCTCGGTGGAATGACTTTCGCAGTATCGATGGCAATGACTTGAACTTAGATCTACCGGGCTACGGTAAGATTGTTCCTTCTGTTTTATGACTGACAGATTTATAGCTGCTCGCGGCAAGTTCACGTTTGCTTTCTCGCGACTGAGACAGAACATGAAACAATCAAAACAAACGACAAATTTAGCAAATTTATTTTCGAGAACCAAAGTTCACCAAAAAAAATTCAACGAAATCGTAAATTTTTTTTTAATAAGCTGCGAGTAACCTTGTTTCAAAGTTTGGTTATAGTACATACTTAGGTATATAAAACTGATTTCCGTAGAATGTTAGAGAAATTTCTAATCTTTCCACAATCGTTTCCAGAGCCATTTATTTTTTGTCATGGAGTACCTGAACGGAGGTGATTTGATGTTCCACATCCAGCAAAGTGGTCGGTTCACGGAAGCACGGGCACGCTTCTACGCCGCGGAAATTGTGTCCGGACTGAAGTTCCTGCACCGAAAGGGTATTGTTTATCGGTAAGAGCAAGTTTGAGGTTGCCTTGTGCAAGGTAATTAAAGTTTTATTCACATGCACAGTGATCTGAAGCTGGACAATGTGCTGCTGGACTACGATGGACACGTGCGAATAGCGGACTTTGGTATGTGTAAACTAGAGATTTACTTGGACCGGCTGGCGGATAGTTTTTGTGGTACACCGGATTATATGGCGCCTGAAATCATTAAAGTAAGTATCACCGGATTGCGGGGTTTTAAATGATCGCTCAGCCTATTTTTTCAACAGGGTCAGAAGTACAATCAAGCCGTCGACTGGTGGTCGTTCGGTGTGCTGGTATACGAAATGTTGGTAGGACAGTCACCCTTCAGTGGTTGTGACGAGGACGAACTGTTCTGGTCCATTTGCAATGAAATTCCATGGTTTCCGCACTTTCTGTCCAAGGAGGCACTCAAACTGTTGAAGTCGGTAAGTTCTGCGCAATTGTCGCTTGTCTCGATCACTACACAGAACAACTAATTCGATTATTGCAGCTACTTGAAAAGGACGCCACGATCCGGTTGGGGTGCCTTAACACAATGGACGAGGATAGCGACATTAAGTATCATCAATTTTTCGAGAGCATTGACTGGCAGAAGCTGGAAAGAAGAGGACTGGAACCACCGTTCAAACCGCAAGTGGTAAGCGTGTTCATGGCATCAGATTACCTTCGATTGGGTGAAAATTATGTTGAATTCGCTTTTGTCCTCTTTGGCATTTTTGAAAACACCAACAACAGCTGAGCAAACGCTGTCAAATGTCATACAAACAAATTAAAGCTGCGCAAAATCGAATACAACGAGTACGATGATTTGCAGAAAAGGGTATAAAGGGTAGACGAAACTATTCAAAGCATGCTAGCCAATTACTAATGCATTCGAGCAAACTGTAAGGCGGCAATATCCGTGGTGTAGCAATTTTACCAATATTTTTTAATGAATGCTCCTTCTTCCCTAGAATTCATCTCTTGACAACTTTTCTTTATTTCTTGTCATTATCAGATAAATCGACTCAGAAAAAAAATTCGGCCTTCTTCAAATGTTAGTAGTGATAAACTTTCAAAAAAAAATAACCCTACACCGCTACAAAATTTCTTTGAATTCTAAAAGGGTGCTGCCAGTCTTTCAGTCAAGTTGGCGCAAAATCCACACGAACGTCATTCTCATACATTTCGCTTGAAGCCGTTTTTCTCTGGCTCTTTGGCTCGATTATACGTCAAAAGGCTGTCACTGCTTTCGAAACAGCCAAATAAGCTCCGTTTATGCGAGATAAGCTGTTGCTGCAAGCAATGTGTAAAAATGCAACAAGCGAAGAACGTTTGTTTTGTTTTGTAAGTGTTATGAGTTTTGTGCACAACATAAATGGTCACGTTTAGACATGTTTCAACACGTTTTGGATAACCTTAAATTTAATATAATGAGAAGCACATAACAAATTCGTGTTACCACCTATCCGGCACAATGATGAAGCTTAAGGCCAGGTTTTCAACACTAGCGCCATCATGGTCGGTGGCAGCTTCAGGAAACAGTCGCCTTGACATGGGTCTGGCAAAATCCTTCCATTTCCAGAATCATCTTCCACATCAGTCTGATGTGTTGAAGTATTTGTTCCCTCGACAGTTGGAACCATGTTTTCACAATTGTACAACGATGTGTGAAATGATATTCACAATAGCATCGTCGTGCATCACCTCAAACTCTTCGTCCTCTTCGTGCACGATATTATCCTAATCCATCAATTTTTGGAAAATCAAAAATAACAACCGTACGTCATCATCATCATCATTAAATTTTGGTTCTGTGTCTAGCATTTTCCACGACTTGGCAATGGAATCAGTAGGTACCTACCTCGTCGCGAACATCGGCTACCCAAAACATAGTAACCTTGAGGTTGGTTTCACTTAACCATATCATCGAATTCTTCTCGGTGTCAATAAGCTCACCCAAAAGCTTTTACTACAATTAAAACTTGACCATCACAATTACGTAAATTGAAGCAACAAGAGAGTAGAGACTTCACCATCAACAGTTTCAAGCTCATCGGCACTGCAATGCTCGGAAGCAGCATCTTTTCACCTTAGGACCTCGGAAATAAACTCCTTAAAAAAACCAATCCTTGAGAAACTGCCGGGTGATTCTGGCATTTTCTGACGATGCGTAGTATACGGGCAGTTTATAGATATTCTTCAATGCGCTTGATCGTCTTGGCATTCCAATCAGGACAAGCTCTCGCTGATTCGAAGTAGGCCTGACAGTCATAATTGCTGGTCAAGCCCATCTCTACCGTAGCTTGGTGCTATAAGAAAGGATATTGATGATGCGGTACTCACTTAATATGAGGCCACTGATTCAGCAACTCTCGCGTAAGTACTACGGAATTGAAGGAAATCAGGGGATTGGATAGGATTCGCATCAAGCAAGTGATTTTTGAGTCCATTTAGCGTTACCCAAGTCGCACCACAAGGAGGCGAACAATGTTTGCTTCTATAGCAAATGTCAGGAAAATTCTGCTCTTCGTTTCCTTCATTAATACTCTCTCCATAGAACTGTCCCAAACAACGCATATAAATGTTAGTACAACGATCTTGCTATCTCTTGTATTAAGCTACCTCATGTGGTGAGTGTAGTGACGCCAATCACCGGTTCGGTTGTGTGTGCGGCACGACCACCATTTTTCATATTGCATCATTCGTAAGAGAGAACTTGTTGTGTACACATCTTCTTCAATGAATTACCTTTCGCCTTATTTTATTGTGTTAAAATTAAGTTTGGCAAATCCCTGCACTTGAACCATAGTCCAATAAGTTATGGGCTCAGATATAATTTCAAGTGCGTATGTTTTGTTGTTTTTTTTAACGAGGTGGTGAATTTTTCACCGGATTTGTCAGGGATCCAAATGGAGAGCTGACCACCTAGGAGCAGACTCAAACTGAGTTCCGGTTCTCACATTTTCCTATCTCACTCATCCACGAATCATACGATCACAATAGACTGCCAACTGAAACATTGATACAATTGATTGGTGTATTCTAGACAATGTTGTCATGCGACAATAGCTGAGTGAGAAGGTGCGACGCAATCAATGGCGCGTTAACCATATCGCAGACTTGAGCGTTTATTTACCAAGATGGGCGGCTCAAAAAAGCGTCTGATCTTCATGTTAGGGGCGGCTGATCAAAGTCCTGGTGCCAGCGTAAACAGTGCTGTCTTCTTTCCGACTTTCTGAGGTTCCCCAAGTTACACATTGTAGCGTTGCAGGAGGTATGCTGGAAGGGAGTATCGGTACATACGTACAGAAATGGTTACACCATCTACCAGAGCTGCGGCAACACACACAAGCTGGGCACAGTTTTCATTGTGATGGGTGAAATGCAGAAGCGCGTGGCCAATCGACAACAGAATGTGCTTCAACGTGAGCATAATTAACGTGCACAGCCCTCATTTAGGAAATAACGATGACAATAAGGACGCCTTTTAAGCTGGAGCTTGCATACGATAGCTGCCCAAAACACTACATCAAAATCGTTATTGGAGATCTCAACGCTCAAGTTGACCAGAAACTGAAATTCAGACCGGTTATTGGAAAGTTCAGCGCACACCGGTTCACGAACGGAAACGGCCTTCAACTCATTGACATCACCGCCTCCAAGAACATGGCCATACGTAGTACCTACTACCAGCATACCCCTACACCTGGAGATCATCACAACAGACTGAAACACAACTCGATCACGTTTTAATTGACGGAAGGCACTTCTTGGATATTATCGACGTGGTTCAAACGTCAATTCTGACTACTATCTCCTGATGGTCAAAATGCGCCAGACTTTCGATGGGCAGCCTTCAAAAGCGCCATTAACATCCATTGCTTTTGGGATCCTCGAGAGGTATCGACGTAACGGCTGGCTCGACGAGGAGTGTCAAACGATTCTTGACGAGAAGAATGCAGCGCGGGTATTGATGCTGAAACAATGGACCCGTCGTGACGTGAGTCGATACAAACAGAAACGAAGACAGCAGATCCATCTTTTCCGGGACAAAAAGTGCCGCCTGGAAGAGCTGTAGTGTGAGGAAATGTAGCAGCTGTATCGTTCTCAAGAAACATATAGATTCTACCGGAAACTGAAATGTGTCGGGATAAAGATGAAAAAATCTTGACGGATGATCGTGAGGTGATCGACAAGTGAAAGCAGCACTACATTGAACATCTTATTGGCGCAAACTCAGAGGACCAAGACTGTAGAAGGAACGACTTCGTCAGCACAGCGGCTGGGGAGACATACCTCCCCCCACGATAAATGAAGTTAAGGATGCTATCAAGCAGCTCAAATCAGCTGAAAGAGATGGCATCGCAGTGGAGCTTATAAATCTGGGCCCGGATAAGTTGGCTTCCTGTCTGCATCAGCAGATAGGCAGGATCTGGGATACAGAACAGCTCCCGGAGGAGTGGAAGGAGGAAGTAATATGCTCAATATACAAGGGCGACAAGTTGGAATGTGAGAACTACCAAGCGATCGCGATTCTCAACGTAGCCTACAAAGTTCCCTCCCAGATCATCTTTCGCCGTCTCTCGCTAGCACGAAGGTTTGTGGGTTTGTGTTATCAAGCGGGTTTTGTGGATGAGCGATCGACAACAGACCAAATCTTCACGCTTCGGCATATCCTCCAAAAGTGTCATCCCCAAGTTTTCTTCGATTTTTAGGCCGCTTACAACATTGTCGACCATGTTGAGCTATGGAAAGTTTTGTACGAAAATGGTTTCCCTGAGAAACTAACATGACTGATTAAGGCCACGATGGCTGGTGCCGAAGGGTGAAGATTTCGGGTGCGGTATCAAACCCGTTTTAAATACGCAAGGGACTTCAACAAAACGACGGTCATTCCTGCCTCATGTTCAAAATTGCGCTTGAAGGTGTTATGAAAAGTGCGGCCTTTAACATGCGAGGCACGATCTTCAATTAATCCAGCCAGTTCATCTGCTTTGCTAACGACGTGGATCTTGTCGGAAAGACGTTCCAGGCGGTTGCTGAACAGTACACCAAGCTAAAACGTGAAGCAAAAAAGGTTAGATTGAATGTGAATACGTCGAAGAGCAAGTATCTGCTAACAGGGAGAACCGAGCGTGATGAGCATAGGCAGTAGCGGAGATGATTTCGAAGTGGTTGACGAAGTTGTGTATTTTTTATTTCATTTTATTTCACTTCGTCTCCAGTTCAAGCTGTAAAGACTGACCTTAACTAGTTATTATACCTTATACTAATTTTAAAACGTTGTCTAGTTATATTAAAATCAAAAGCATCGCTATTACTTAATAGATTAAAGCATTTCTCCAGTGGATGGTTTTGTCCGAATACTGTTTGATGTCTAGTTGCCCAGAACAGTGAGCGTGGTCGTGATCGATGCGCTGGCACGTAGATGTTTATCCGCTGTAGTAGGTCAGCGCAATCAATACGATTGCTCAGTATGTCGAAAGCGAACATGCGTTGCAAATATGTGCGTCTCTGGTGCAAGGGTTCCAGTTCAATTAATCGGCATCGCTGATCATACGGCGGTAATCTACGAGGCTCAACTCAAGGTAATCGTCGTAGTGCGAAGCGAAGCAAACACCGTTGTATCCTCTCTAGGCGATTGATTGGGACTTCACGATGGGGTGCCCAGATTTGAACAGCGTATTCAAGAACGCTACGCACAATCGAGCAACAGAGTGTTTTAAGAGCATATACGTCACTGAAGTCGCGAGCATTTCGACAGATGAAACCTAGCAGGGCGAAAGCTTTACACGTTGTCGCTGTGATATGCTCGTTGAAACAGAGCACACTGTTCAAGGTAACTCCTAAGTCCTGTATCGAAGAAACACGTTCTAGGTTGAAACCATTCACTCTGTACTCGTAGTGCTGCTGCGTCCGCGTCCTGGTGAAACTAATTATTTTACACTTCGTTGCGTTCATCTCCATGCCATTCAAGTTACACCAGAATACTATATTGTCGATGTCTTGCTGTGAAGCGGCACGATCGACCAATGAGCTGATGACTCGGTAAACCTTTGAATCGTCGGCGTACATGAGGTGATGAGAAATAAGGCGGTGGCTCAAATCGTTCACGAACGAAATAAAGATTAAAGGGCCGAGGTGGCTACCTTGTGGTACACCAGAAGGTGTTGGAAACCGAGCTGACTCTGCGGAATTAAATTTCACTGTGGTCGATCTGTCCTGTAAGTAGGAGCGGAACCACAAGATGGGCCAGTTAGGAAAACCTAACTCTTCTAGCTTTCTTAATGTTAGTTCGTGAGGCACCTTATCAAAAGCTTTGGCAAAATCTACGTAGACGCTGTCCACTTGACAGTGTTGTGGTGTGACCATGAGGTTTGTGGTAGTAGAGCGATTTTTAACAAAACCATGTTGATATTGCGGTATAATAGGTTTAGCGGTTGCGTACATTCTATCTTGAATCAACAGTTCGAGTGTTTTTGCAAGACAACAGAGAATCGATATTGGTCGGTAGTACTTAACGTCGTGTGCGTTGCCGGTTTTGTGGATGGGCGTGACAGCAGACAATTTCCATGCGCTAGGGAAAGTACCTTCTAGTAAAGACAGGTTGAAAATGCGGCATATCGGTAACGCGAGTACCTCCGCGCATCGCTGAATGAAAGCAGGAGATAGATTGTCCGGACCAGAACCCTTTGACGGGCCTACAGATTTCAGCGCGGTGGTAACCCCGGCAGTAGTGAATGTCGGACGTGGCAGGTGTACATCATTTGACGGCAAGGAGTTCAACAACTCGGGGGAAACAGGTGTAAGGATGGGGTTGTACACTGATTTGAAAAAGGTAGCAAAAAGTTCGACTGAAGCATCAGTGTCGTTGGTGCTTGTGACCTCGTAAGTCATCACTGTCGGGATCGACTGTGTGCCTTCCTGTTTTTTGAAATGGTGCCAAACAGAGGATGGGTCCGCCTTTTTTTTTCTTAAAATAAATCTTTATGTAGCTTCTCTATAAATGTACATACATATAATTGGTACAGTTCTTTGTTGTATCTTCGCAACTTTTTCATTGTTTCTTTGTTTTTACAATTGATTTTTTGTACATATTTAACTTTAGCTTCGCTTTCGATTCGAAAAATATAATTTTGATAAGCAAAATGTGTTTTTTGGATCATTGGTAACGTCAGACAACAACTGCAGCTGAGAAATCCGCAGACGTATTGTGGCTGGATGTCTATGGACTATGAACTCCATAAGACGTTAAGGTCTGGCAAACTTCGCCCCCGTACCAAGTGCATCATGTACAAGAAGCTCATAAGACCGGTAGTCCTCTACGGGCACGAGACATGTACAATGCTCCAGGAGGACTTGTAAGCACTAGCCGTTTTCAAACGACTTGTGCTCAGGACCATCTTCGGTGAAGTATGTGAGGATTGCGTATGGAGGCGAAGAACGAGCGGGACATTTTGTAGAATGCCGGACAACATTCCCGCAAAAATAGTATCGTATAATCGCTCACGGACATCCCCAATTATACGGAGAGAGTTTTGATATGAAAACGGCCTATTTGTACGACGACTTGAAAGTTTCATGCCACCTGGATATGCGGTATAGTTGAAGAAAAACATGGTATGTTGTCTGCGGAAAAGGACGGACTCGAACAGTCCGTCCGATGCTGGAGTCAACGACTATATTCAAAATATGGGCTTCAAGCAAAGCGATACTGACCCGTGCCTATGAATCTGTTTATAAGGTATTGTAACAGTTCTCAGAAAACACCAATTTGAGAGAGCTCAGTTACTTCCTGGAGCTTGAGATCGGCAACAAAGATAGCGAGAACAGTATTTCGTGTTGCGGACAAGTTCGGACTACGTGATGCAAACTGGCGAAGACACCAATGCACAGTGATCCATTATGGCAAAAAGTGGAACTTAATTCCATAGCGCCTTTTACCTTCATCCTAGCATAATAAAGTATTCAGAACAATTGTTTGTATGAATGACCCGCATAATCGCAAATTGACAAAAAGTACGAATTGTTTACTATACTAAAAATAAAAAAATAACTTTTTTATGTTAAGAGATAGAAGAATAGTTTGTTCAGCAAAGATATAGAAGATTCAAAAATATGAAACTTTGTTGAACAAATAAAAATCCTATCTTCTTTCGGTACAAAGTTATAAAGTATATTATATGGTACTTACTTAAAAGTTAGTTTTTTGTACTTAACTTTTGTTAGTTGCATTTTACACGAAAGTATTGTTCGGAGGAATTGTTAGGGCAAACAAAACACACATTTTTGCCAAAGGTTATATATCTCCAGGACTTTTGCTTACAAAGTTACATCATATTTTAGCTTATTTTTTCGATAACTTCAAGAACGTATAGGTTAAAAAGGGGCAAGAAGAATCATGATAGCAATACTTTTTCTTGAAGTTGAGCTAAAGTACTATAAACTCCTTTTGGTTCCATTTGTCCCAATCCACCCATATTAGAGTACGGCGAGCATGTGTTACAGTAGGTTTATCCAATATACTAACTTTTTTGTGTGAAGATAGAGGAATGGTTAATTCAGCAAAGTTGAATCTTTGCTGAATCAACAAAATTTCTATCTTCATTGGGTACAAAGTTACAAAGTATTTTTTGTAATAGTTACTTAAAAGGTAATTTTTTGCACTTAACTTTTGTTAACTACATTTTACAAGAAAACGTTGTTTTAAAGAAGCATTTGGGCATACTAAACACACGTTTTTGTTGAAGACCACACATCTCCAGGACTTTTTCTTACAAAGTTATAGCATGTTTTAGCTTATTTTTTCGATAACTTTAAGAACGTATAAAGTAAAAAGGGGCAAGTAGAATCATAATGTTCATACTTTTTCTCGAAGTTTAGCTCGAGTGCTCAAAACTATTATAAGTTCCATCTGTCCCAAACCACCTTATCTTTATTCTATACGTTGTTAAAGTTATCGAAAAAATATGCTGAAATGTGCTAAAACTTTGTAAGAAAAGTCCTGGAGATGTGTGGTCTCCAACAAAAACGTGTGTTTTGTATGTCCAAATGCTTCTTTAGAACAATGTTTTCTTGTAAAATGCAGCTAACAAAAATTAAGTGCAAAAAATTAACTTTTAAGTAACTTTTACAGAAAATACTCTGTAACTCTGGAGTCGTCTTCCACTATGCCGGAGTATTTTTTTTAGTATTACAATTATTGATTCTTAATATCCCATTTTAATTTTTGATGATAAAAAAGCTTCATTTGCGATTACAATTCAGCAAAAAACTGTGAATGAATAACACCACTCAACCCATTTCTTCTCCGCATTTCAGCGACATCCTCTGGACACGCAGTATTTCGACAAGCAGTTCACACGCGAGCGGGCACGCCTAACGCCCATCGACCGCAACATTCTGGCCTCCATGAACCAGGCCCAGTTCGAGGGTTTCACCTACACCAATCCGAACAATACGCTAACGTGAATATTGCTATGATTGCTCTTATTATTTACTATTACAATTAAAATTACGATCATTATTTTAATAACGATTCTCGCTCACTTCCACTACAGATCAGTAGACAGATCACCAACACATTTACATACTGTTCGAAATTATCTTTAATCGTTTGTCATCCCCATAGATACGAACCATTAACTGCTAGTTACTTTGATTAAAAGTCACACACACACGCATATGCATATGGTAGATTTACTTAAATAGTGATAATGCCGATGAAAAAAAAATAAAACAAATCCAATAAGGCAAAGCTAAGAAAAATGTTACATTTGTGTATAATAATGCTGTAGTTCCCAACAAAAACTCTTTCGTTTTTTCGATTGAGTTTTTCTTTACTTTTTTTCCAAAATATGTACATTGTTAATTGTTTTGTAACGAACGCCGCCTTTGTTTTGTGCCCGCGCAGTCTCGTATGCCCCGCGAAGGAGCTCTCCGCCTAACTCACGCATACATGTGTGTCGAACGCAACATAAGAAAGCGCAGTGTAATACATAGTTTCAACACAGAATAAAACGCACACACACGCGCACACTCACATTTGAACATTGGACAGTCGTATTTGTTTCCGCTCGCCGAATCCTTTTTCATTGTACGTTTTAGTGCCAAAATTTGTTCCAACTAACACCAGGTTTGGTAGTGATGAATGCAGTAGTTTTTTTTGTTTTTTACTTCTGATTTGCCGACAATGTAACCGATAATAATATTTTCTTTTTTTCTTCTTCATTCTTTATCTCTTTCATGCCCTGTACACGTGTGCGTAAATACACTTTCGAAACCCACACCACACTCCCCCACGCTTTCGTGTTATGTTGCTCTATTTACGAAATACAAAACATAAACGAACGCCGTTTTGGGGACACTGTAAAAATTGATGTTGTTGTTTTTATTTACCGAACCACACACATACACACCCACACGAACGAACAAACTACGAATAATAACATACATACTTTTCGCCAAAAAAAAAAAAAAAACATCCGCAATGCAGGAAATTGCGGGAAAAACAACGTAAGAAAGAGAAGAAAATGTATTTTTGTCCTCAATGTGGTGATATTAAAGTAACGTATAATATATTTTAAACGAGTATACGGAAATCAAAACACTATTAGATATTTTTTGAGCTTAGATTGTTTGCTGTTCAGTCTGCAGCGCTAAAGAAAGGAACTTATTAAGTACAGAGTGGCAATGTATAATTTAGCTGTGAACAAAATATATAAAAAGAAAGGAAAAGCGTTTTTTGATGGATTTTTTTGCGAGGCAAATTTAATAAAAATTGGACGTTGACTTTTGTAAAACCACATTTTTGACAGCTGTATGAACCAATGTTGTGACTGACTAGACCTGGTGGTGTTGTCCCTTCCGCAGCACGTTAATTATTACATAGCTGTTATTTCCGTTCTAACAAATTTACATTTTTAAACCTTCTATACTACTATCTATCACTACAGCAACACCCGATTCCATTCGAAACCTCACCATACCGCAAATATAACGACCACACACTAATCAAGCTATGCTTTTGACAATTTTTGACTCACCCAAAAAAAAACACAACACAACAGGACAGCGGAAGTCACCTACCACCCAATACGCTGTCGCATAGAACGTAACCCGAGAAGGTTCTACTTGTAGACTCCAAAAGCTACTACTACTATTATTATTACTACTACTACTACTACTACAACTCGTACTACTAGGCCCGCTTGTGTTGTTATTTTTTCCTCAATCCGCGCTCCAAGCTCGCTGAATATCGGAAATAGGTTAGGTCAAATCAATTTTTATTTGCTACATTTTGTAGGGATGTAATTGTTGGCAACAATTGGACTTTTTGTATGTTCATAGCTGTATACATTTCGCTTGCGTGAAATAAACTGAGAAAAGAAACGTTGATAGCAGAAAACCAATAAAACTCCTCTAGGTTTTACCTTGTAAAACATTTTTCAAGTACTAGAATTGTGCAACCAGTGAATGTATTATATTCGAGAGAAGGAAAGGAACGAAAAAAAAAAATACAAATAAAAAGATGAAAAAGAGACTTTTTTGACAGAAGCCATATCCGAAAGTCCAGATCCTTAGGTGATCTCAACCCGTACGCAAAAAATCAAAACCTTGAACTGCTCTTCTTCTAGCTCCTGCAATTTGAAATGCACACAAGCTCGATTGATTCGACAGGATTAGGGTTTAAAATCTTCATTTTTGTCTTTCGGTGACACGGATACAGACGGTGAAAGGTGGAGAGCGGACTGCCGAAAATGGTTTTTAACTTAGCAACCGTCTTCTCGAAGGTGAGTTCCAACGAATGCTTCGGAATTATGAATGACGTGTTGAACTTCCGCATAGTGAAGTCTGGAATGCCCAAAAATTAGTCGACTTCAAATTGGTGTATTTCCTTTAAAAATGCATTCAAAAAACCTAAAATGTTGCATTTGCAAGTTAAGTGTATATACAATGGTTGCTATGATGAATTTTCACTGTTTGCTATTCAGTTTTCAAAATGTCATCTAAGCAAGAGAAGCAGCGTGTCAAAATTTTGCTCTCGCAGTGAGAAAATCTGACATTCTCACTCGCCAAGTTGACAAAATTGCTTGAGGTAGCCAAAGCGTTTTGGGTGTCCGGGGAGCGTTTGTCGAACGCCAGGAAGCCTAGAAGCGGTGGTAGTCGTAATCTGGACCTAGCAGCGAAGGCGAAGAAGGTGGTGGCGAAACATAAGCGGAATCCTAACCTCTTCATCAAGCAGCTTCCGGGAAAGTAGTGTTATATCTCATCAGGAAAAGTGAAGGTGACCAAAATTTTCAAAACCATCAAACTATCACAGTTCCCGAAAAAATACCTGATCTGGCAGGCCATATGCACGTGTGATCTGAAAAGCGGCATTTTCATCACTACGGGAACTATCAATCGAGAGATCTATGTTGGGGGCCTGGAAAAGCGCCTGCTACCATTTCTGAAGCAACATAATAGACATGTGCTATTGTGGCCAGACTTGGCGAGCTGCCACTACGGGAAAAAGGCAATCGAGTACTACGATGCGCACAACGTGGCTGTGGTACACAAAGACCACAACCCTCTCAATAGCCCAAAACTCCGCCCTATCCAAGGTTGTTAATACGATAGATTATCGTCGATAATCGTCATCGCCGTTACCGATAACGTATGATATCGTTATTGACGATGACGATACCATCTTCAAACATTAACGATATCGGCGATAACGATAGTCACTAGACGTTATCAGCTCACTAACGCCTTATGCCAGTTTTGTCTGCTGTGATAGCGAATGGTGTACGACTTGATCAAAAAGCAGGCACGGGGTGAGGAAACGTTTTTTCACTTCGGAGGATTGGAGACGAAACATCACTAGGCAACAGGAAGAAACTTTTCGCATTTGTTTGTGTTTTACTTCACATCAGGAAAATAAATTTTTCAGTTTTGATTGTTTTAGCTTATGAGGCGCTTTTGAAAGCACAAATTCGAATAGTAAGGTATGTAGCATTGCACAATGGTCCAGAAACCCAGAAATTTGGGTCTAGAACTCTATAGCAACATTTCAAAGAAAAACTTTCTTCTACAAAGTTGTTACATATGATGAAGCGCTTATTGAAAAATTATCAAAAATTAGGGTGACCAACATTTTCGATGCAATCAAGTATCTAACTATTTTATCTTTGTAGATAGAAAAAAAATTAAAAAACAAGACGAAAATTTCAATAATTTTATACAGTATGCATATAAAAGCACCAAAATTTATTTTTTGGTGTTTTTTCTTTTAACTAGAAATAATTACGTTTAATTTAATCCAAAAAGATCGAAAATCGATCAACTGGCTCGAAAGTAATGATTTTTTTTAAATAAAATACATCGAATATGGCCGTTTTTTTATGGTCACCCTATTTCGCAGATAGTCCCCCTAACAACCCAACGAAACAATACCGGTTTGATTATTTTCAACATAGATCCATCCCTGCGATTTTGAGCACAATTGAAGCACTTTGCGTGACCAACTTCGAGCTCAACTATACTGCCGCGCATAACATGTCAGTCCCACCTGCATTTTCAGCAAGCCGAGAAAAACGCGTTTTTATATGATTTCATACATTGCTTCTTACGAGATGGGACAATGTGTTTGGATGTTTTCCAGCATTTTTTCAGAACAAAGTTGTTGAGCTCATCCATTGTTACGAAACTATGCATTGTTAGCTACCATTTACGCGTAATAACTCAATTTTACTGAAAATGCAAATGGGACAGACTTGCTAGGCGCGGCAGTATAGATATGTCAAAATTGGAACCTTTTCAGACAGTCAAGTGTTTCCAGACTAGTCTTGGTTGCAACACTCAAGGAACTTCCCCGCCTCAGCAAAGTTATGCTACTTTGGTTACCCGGTCAATCGAAAGAAAATCGGGAATCGAAGAGAATGAACATGCCGACAGCCTAGCAAGACAAGGAGCTGCTCAGCAACTCATTTGACCAGAACCGTTTCTGGATACCTCCACATCCACCATCAAAGGCGAACTATGTACATGGGAAAAGCTAGAATTTGCAGGGTTCCAGACAAGCTAAGCAGTTTATCTACCCCAACCTTGCGGTTACCAAAACGCTACTCAGTTTAACTCGTACTAGACTCCTCACTGGACATTGTCCTGACAGTGTCCCAACGAAGCCGCTTTTGTAACGCTGAACCTGAGAGCTCAGCGCATCTGCTTCGCTTTTGCGTCACTGATTTCATCAACCATGTAGCTTCGAATTGAAGCACAGGCTTACAACCAACTAACTCAACTCCATCAGTAAGTTCGAGCATCTTGTAATCTAAGGCCATCCACAAAAGACAAAAATTGCTGTCGCAGTGACACTTTTGCCCAATGCCCTTCAGGCATAGGAAGAAATGAGCTAAAAAATTAATGCCAAGTATTTCTTCTGTCATAATGTCAACATTCGAGTGCAAGAAGCGTGAAGTACGAATTCCATGATTAATTTTACGTTTTGTAATAAGTGATTGATGATTAGTTTGGATTTATCGGTATCATGCTTTCACGGCACGTAATACCTGTTGCATCGAGTCGAACTAAGATAAGATAGTCATCTGAAATACCATGAGAGTCTTATGATAAGACAGACAACCCACATTATTGAGTTTTCTTCGTTTTCTTAGCAACCTCTCCGCAACATGCATTATGAGGACGAAGTTCAAATAGAGCAAGAATATCATCGGTCCTACGAAATAAGAGTTAAGATTGATTCCTTGGAACTCGAAGGTTAGATAAAACTCTTATCTTAAAACATGCTAAACTCAGCCGTTCAGGACATGTCATCCAGAATGAATCTCAAACAAGAAAAATGAAAAACATAATATTATGCGAAACATGACAAACTCGTATACGCGAGTTTCCTTCAAAATTTATCCTTTGCTGCTCGCAGAGCCTGCATCGTATCCAGCGGTGTAGCTCTTCCCACAAACTGTTGCACGGATGGCTCGTGCACTCGCATAAAAACATTAGTTTTCTTTTCCTGACCGATCGTCGAAGGCACCATAGCGCGACGTCCATCCAGATCGGCCGCCTTGGCAACCGCTAGCAGTTCTGCAATGTCAACATTATTCGGTTCGACGGTGTTTCCAAAACGCAAATTATTCAAAGCGTATTCGTGTCCACAGTAAACCTTGGTATCATCAGGCAACGCGGAAAGCTTCCCAATCAAAGCATCATACATTTGCTGGGGAGTGCCTTCGAAAAACCGACCGCAACCAGCAAGAAACAACGTGTCACCCGTAAAGACCACCTTATCCTCCGGTGTTTCAATGTAATAGCAAACATGGGATGTAGTGTGGCAAGGTGTAGAAATGCAGCGCACCTTAAGATTCCCAATTTCTAGCGTATCATCCTGACCGACCGGGTGGGTAAGATTCGGTATACGGCCCTCCTGGTCGTTACCACCGTAAATGGACAATTTGCCCAGTGCCGGGTTCTCTTGGTAGTGCTTGAATAAATCGGCATTCCCACCGGCATGATCCCAGTGGTGGTGAGTGGTTAACACTTTGTTCAAAGTTACTCCCGACTCTTTGGCCACCTGCAACACTCGGTTCGGTTCGACCGGATCCACGACGGCCGCATTCTTAGTTTCGTTGCATACGACCAAGTACATGAAGTTGTCCTTCAGTGCCGGTATTTTCTTCACCGTCAGTCGAGTCATGTTTGATGTTTGAACGAGGGTCGAACGCTGCCGGAGGCTCCAACTAGTTACTGCGTAACAGAGAAGTTAAATGGTATAATGATGTGAGAAGTAGCATACTTCATTTGGTACTGACACTCAGGTACTTACCTGTGAAGTATGCTGCTGTTAGACCCTGTGAAATACGGTTCGGAAGCAGATTAAGCAGTGAAGACATTGAAAACAACAGAGAAAAATAATCGTAAAACAAATGAAAATCTTCAAACACTACCACATTCACTCGTAAGATAGTGCAATCATCTGCGACTTACTGATAAATGTAATTGAGGTTTCGCTATCAAATCTGCGAGAAGGCAAACGAAACGATGATAATCGCACTTTTGACTCTGCACTTGTATTTGACACGACCGGAGCGATGTTGATAAACAGCACAAAACTAACAGCATGCCCCGGCTTCGAGACTGAATTCATCACGATTAGCAGTATAGTATATAAGGCAAACAGTGTTGCCACAAACTTGAAAGGAACTCACTAGAGAGCCGCTGGTGCAGAGAGTAGCGATGTGTCTCAGCTTTTAGCCTTTCTCCTAGAAAGGTATGGCAATTACTGTGAAAATCGAAGTTGTAAAAATATTTTGTCAACTCTGATGTTTATACGCTCTGAATTTGCCGATATCTCAGTTTTTTTCAATAGTTTTTTTTTTAACACGACACAATTTAAGTTTTGATAAGATAAGCATGGCTGAATCCAATGAAATAACGTAACATAGATTAAGGAATAGGTCATTTTGAAAATAATTATTTCCAAAAAAGGTATGAATTACTCGAGATTTATTACCGTCTAAGAAGTTTTAGAAAGGCTTTTAAAATGCAACAAAAGTTATCAAAATTGCACCTTAAACCGCTTAAAACTTAACTATCTCAAGCTACAGTCTCACAGATACAGAAGATTCTGATTTATGTTGTAAGGGTTTCATAACGACAATTTATACGGTATTGATTTGGACGATTCAAAATATTCGTTGTTTGTTAAAACAAAACTTTCTCTATGATAAAATATAAACCTTTGTGGCTCTTTAAAATTTATTTACCGCAGAGCTCTCGTAAAACCGTACAAAATGTTTGAACGATTTAATAACAGTAGAAAGATGTTCAATGTGTCGTCCTGGAGTTACTGATTTTCCCGAAGAGTATTGCGAAGCATGAACATTCACTTCACGAAGCTTGGAAACTAGCTCTGCGAGAAATGTCAATCAGCAAATGAACACATGAGGGTCAGAGGGTAACCAAGCATATGAAAAATATAGAGATGAGTGACGATGATCAACTATGATCCGACTCACGTTCCTTGGAATTCTGACTGGGTTATAATGAGGAATCTGACGATTGCGATGAGTGAACGCATTGGAAGGATCAAAAATAAGCTTCCGTTTCGTCCCGCAGTGAATATGAAAAGGACAGGCATAACGTAATAGGGTTGGCAGCATCCGTAGATCTTCAGAAGGTGGAATTGAATCAAGTATCTATGCAGTACTGGAAATTTTTTTATTTGTTACAGGTGATTCAGTATCCACGTATTTTTTCCAAGGGGATCATAGCGACGAACTTAACGTTTGCACCACTGCTAGTTTTCAAAAACGGGCCAACTCATGCAGTTCTGTGATACTGGAAAGAAAGCTGGCGATATTTTGGGTACCTTTACTAAACATATTTTGATTAACGACTTACACGAGACGATTTTATACTGGTTAAACAATTGTGCAGGACAACATAAAAACTGGGACCTTTTATTTCACATGCAATTACTTGAAAACTCAGACATAAATTCTGTTCGGACGATAACATCCAAATACTTAAAAGCTGGACACACCTTTATGTCGGCAGATTCCTTTCGTGCAGCGGTGGAGAAAAGCATGAAGAATGCTCCCCAAGCTAATAAGTTTATGTACTTTTCTAAGGCCAAATTCTATCGTCATCTTTACAAAAATCGATTAGGGCCGAGAGAATGTCAATTCCATGCCAAGTTTTTTCAAATTGATTTGATCAAAGTGCAAAATGCATGTGAATCGCCAAGTTTTGTTTGACGGTGAAACTTCTCGTTGATCTGAAACACAAAATCCAACATATGAAGACATTGCGAGTTTTGTTACCATACAAAATACATACACTAAGGTCGCTTTATACGCGATTTCTTTTACACGGGTTTCTTTTTACGCGGCTTTTTTTTACGCGGATTCCGGAATTTACGCGTTTTTTTGCACGGATTCCGGAATTTATGCGTTTTTTTTACGCGGATTCCGGAATTTACGCGGTTTTTATTACGCGGATTCCGGAATTTACGCGGTATTTTTTTGTGCGCGGATTTCGGTTTTCCTTCACTCGGAAAGCAGAATTAACGCTGTTTTTTTTACGCGGATTCCGGAATTTCGCGGTTTTTTTTACGCGGATTCCGGAATACGACTTTAGTGTACTTACGTTTACTCGACAATCCTGGAAACTAGCGTACAGTTTCAAAGTGTTCTGAGAGTATTAATTAATCCACAGAACCCTGACCGCTCTGGTGCCCATTCGACAAAGGATAGCGGATGAACTGCATGCAAGTCATGTTGATTTGGAAGGTCATAAGAAGAAGGTTCCGACTCCCCCTCTTGAATTACTAAACACTTCCGTGTAGCCGGTGTATCGGAATCTGCCCGACTGTAAGCAGTACACCGAGGTATAACTATTGCTCAAACAATGAATGGCAGGTGGATGAACGAGATAGTGGAGGTCCAAAAAGATTTGGATATGGCGATAAGGATGTTGCAAGGTGTTAGCATAAAAGCGCAAGCAATGGTCACACGGGGATCTATGAGAGCTGAACTGTTTACCGCGATGGAATCCGATGTTCGCCCAGAGGAATCCGACATCAGCCAAAATCTGCGGCACAAATTACTGATCGTGTTGATGTAGATCACCCATGAGCTGGTTTAGTTCGGTTGTTCTGATTAGTGTCATTTGGCATTATGAATACTTTCAAAACCGTTTTTATCGTTATGCCTTATAAAAAAAGAACATTCGTTTTTTATCGATTCAAATAAAAAGGCAATTCATTGCAGTGTGTTAACATTAAACTCCATTTTGCTTATGTCTTGATTTAGCCCTGTAGCATGGATGAAAAATAAATTAATTGATTCTTATTAGTTTCTTATCTAGTCCAAAAATCATTTCAATAGGGTTAAAAACGGACAATACCCCGGTAAGAATATCCGAATAATTTCTATTGAGCATAAGTAGCGGATTATGTTGGCGTCACAATGAATTCTGGGGCCGTCGAGGATCCAGACCGAGTGAAACCCGGTAAAAAAAACAGCGTTAATTCTGCATTCCGAGTGAAGGAAAACCGAAATCCGCGCACAAAAAAATACCGCGTAAATTCCGGAATCCGCGTAAAAAAAACCGCGTAAATTCCGGAATCCGCGCAAAAAACCGCGTAAATTCCGGAATCCGTGCAAAAAAACGCGTAAATTCCGGAATCCGCGTAAAAAAAAACCCGCGTAAAAAGAAACCCGTGTAAAAAAAATCGCGTATAAAGCGACCTTAGTGTATGTATTTTGTATGGTAACAAAACTCGCAATGTCTTCATATGTTGGATTTTGTGTTTCAGATCAACGAGAAGTTTCATCGTCAAACACATTTGTACCTGTGTGTTATGCAAAGCAAACCGTCAGCAACACTCGAAGAATTTAATTCTTGTGAACGTGCTTTCTGTCGTAAAGCTTTCCAGTATTCCGTTTACTCTCAAAAAAAAAAGTAGGGACACACGTGGTTTACGACAGAATTCACCGCGAAAGATGATCTTCTGTCCAAACACCCCATAACCCCTCGTCAAGGAAAACTTGATTGTAGAGGTTCCATAAAATAAAAAAATAATTTCCGCATGAATCGCATTATCTCCCGATCCTGAACTTGAATGACCCGCCGCTCTATTGACATCCAAAGGGGGTCCAGCATCGTGGAGTATGGTATAAATTGATACTGTGGTAATAGTCGTATGGAACCGAAACTGAAACTTGTGCTTCGCTTCATATTGAAACAGAACGGGTTCTGTCGTATACAAATCTATCAGCCACTGGCGCATGTCCGCACAGACTTTTTTTACGTTACTTTTCGCAGCTTTTAGGTTCAGATTTCACTTTTTACGTATTTTTCGCAGTTGTTCAAATCTGTTAATCCATTCGCAAATTGTGGAAACTACTTTTCATAGATTTGAGCTGAATCCTTCCTAGAAATTCCCAAGAAGTAGTGATCACAAAGCAGCTAGCTGGCATCCCGCCATGTTTCGAGGACTAACATCTCAGCGTGTGTGTAAACGAGATAGCATATCACCGCCACTTTTCATACGCATAACATAGCATCTGTCAATGGGGCCCGCAAATTGCGGATCCGCAGTGATGTTAGCTCCTAACGGAGCAAAGCAAATAAGATAGAGATGCCAGCTAGCTGTCACAAAGAGAATACACGGTATTTTTATGACGTTTTTTAAGTATTTATTGAACCTTTTTAGAGGTTTAAGTGAAGCGTGTCTAAGGGCGGCACTGGGCACTAGAGTGTTAATATCCAATTCCATTCCTACTAAGACGCTCAATATAAAATTTATTTGACCTGTTCAATTGTTTCATCAGAAAAAATGTTTGTATAAGTAGAAGTGCATGTGCTAATTTAATTCAACATATAAAAAAGTTTTTATAAGAAAGGCCAGATCACACTACTAGATGGATTAATCCGCATTTTTCTGTTAGATTTTAAAACAAAAGTTGGTATTTTTATTTAAACTTTTAAACGTAACTTATAAACCCGAAAAATATTAATCTAGTTATGAATTTGATTTGATTTTATTTTTAGATGTTTGCCAGCAATCCATTAAAGAAACCGAAATGAGTTACTGTGTGCCTCCCTGTTTTGCTGTGAAGAGAAAGAGAGCCCAGCAAGATCCTCACAGCATGCGTTTTGTGCGAGTGAATCGGAGCGCGCGAGCATAAAGTTTGTGGCTGGGTTTGTTGGTGCCAGACACGCGGGACAACAGAACAGACGGGGGTACAGATTTCAACTTTCTGCTGCTTTCAGAGACCGGTTCGAAGCGATTGGAAACAGTCCAGCTTCTTCAGTTATTTCTTTGTTTCGCACGAGTTAAGTGTACTTAAGCGAAGTAGCTGCCAGCTTGCCGGAAAACTTCCCCTATTTGGTAGACGGTGTTGTGTGTTTCGACTTTCGAAAAAAAACCTATTAGGGCTTACCGAAGCGACGGAACCGGAAGTAGTATATGCGTGTGAAAAGTTTCGTTTGCCGGAAGAAAAGTGCTAGCGTTTACACAACAGAACGCGAAACGTGGATTAACGGAGCTCTGCGCGTGAAATAGTGAAACATCAAGAGAAGGAAAAGCCTGAGAGTTCCTTGCCCGCACAGCGGAATAGCCGGTCCCACAGGCACACAGGAAACAAGTAATCGAAGAAAAAAAAAATCAACGAAATGTCCGAAGCAGTTGAAGTCGAGCAAATCATCGAAAGCAAGCCAAGAAAGGTAATACTAGGTAGTTCTCTTAGAGGGGGCAGCATGCGGTCCAGATGGCTATGGTTGGGTTGGATTTAATTTTTGGGAACGCCTAATTTCAAACATTCGGCATTTGGTGATTTAGCAACATCCAGCGCCGTAAAACTCCATTATCAGCTAGGAAAACAATTTAATTGCGACAGCTTAACGACTGTGTTGAAAATGTTTTAATCAAAATTGAATGGATTTTAATTGCAAAACAACACCATTTTTCTATTTTTGAGTTGCAATCTAAAACATTGGCTTATCATAATTCTGACGACCAACAACTCTCTTACAGAGGTTGCTTGTGTTATGTATATATTAGAGTTTGAAGGAAAAAGAATACAGACAAAAAACTGGCACTTTTAGTCAGAACTATCTGTGCATGTATGGATGTATGTGCTAACAGTCCAGACATGTAAAACATGCGGGAAGAGGATTTATGCGAGTTCCACATACAAGTTACTAAGTAAATACACTATGCTGCCATATGCACATGACGACAGAGTATTGCTGCCGCAGCTCGACGACCGTCAACGAGGGCGAGACAGATCGATAAAGCCTGCTGGTGGTTACTCCCGGTTTACCCATGATGCTTTTTCACCTAATGACGACTATTACACACGACGAACGACGACGATGGTGCGGGTGGGTGGCGCGGTTTGCTTCTGAACGTGGTGAAGTGCCATCGAATACATACAGAGCCTAGAGCAGCCCTGCCACACGAATAGATGAAAACCCCCGGCCGGAAGGTCATGTACCCCTCCGCGGGCGAATATTCAGCCGGTAGAAAGAAGAACCGAAAGCCATGTTGGCTGCTCCACCGCAACACAGCTCGAGACAGAGAAAGAGGAGAAAAATAATAAAAGTTGAATTCTGTACCTCATCTTGCACCCATGACCCCACGCCTTTTCTCGCTCACTGTCTGCTCTTCCGCGTTTTGCCTTCTCCGGCAAACCTGAGCTCCGTCCGTTTTACGAGATCCGCGGTGCAGTTCTTCAGCTCGGTTCTGTGTAGGCTGCAGGCAAAGACGAGTTATTCAGGTAGCAAACGGGTGCTGAGGGGGAATTGGAGAAGCGAGTGTGATGCGCTGTTCGTCGTAACGTTGTTGTGCGATTAAAGCTATTTCGGATTCAGAACTTTTTTCGGGCTTCTCAGTTGTTGGTGAAGGTTGGAGCGCACAGTGGGGCCGAGTCTATAGAAATGCTGATCAAGAAAAAAATGTCTAAATTAAAGAAACTCCGTAATAGTTATGCGATTTTGAAGCTGTTGAGCTCAATTCTAGTATGGTTTTGGCATGAAAACGCATGTTTTTGGTTTCGTTATCCTGATTTGAAAACAGATGAATTTAGCCGAAAAATATGAAAAACGTGTGCAAATATGTTCGAAAATCCGCCTCAAACTGTTCCAAGTTGGAGATCTTGTAATCAGCAAGCTTCGACATCATGTAGGACCAGATAAAGTTCATTAAGTTCAGATTTGGTGAGTTGAGCGGTCATTCATTTTATCCATAAAATCGATCAAATCGTCCTACACCAGTCTTAAAGTTCGCAGTATGCGCTGGAGCACCGTCTTGCTGGAACACATAGTGATCATCTCTAAAGAGATTTTGAAGACTCAGAAGAACAATTCTCTCCAAAACTTCCGTTTTATAATAAACAGCATTGACTTTGACGCCTTTGTCGATGAAAACCGATTAAAACTGGCTCTATACCGTCACTAAGGCTGCACTCTGGAATCGAGGAACTACTTTGAAACTTCGGAATATTGTTTCTTGCTAGTGGTCGCAGTCGATCATTTTGTGCATTGTGTGACTGTTCCAGAATAATTTGTTTATCAGTGAAAATGAACGCGTGCCGTGAAAGTATCATTTTGCTCTATCAATCCTCTTTTTCTGAGAAGACTCGGAAACTTCTTGTAAGCTTTACATCTAAGGTCAGTTGCTAAAATATTGTGGACAGATCCAATTGATATATTCAGATTAGTGGCAGGTTTTCAAACTGAACGTTTTCTTTTTACGCCAGATACATCTCCTCACAACTTGAACGATTTACGGTGGCCGGTTCTCCGAAGAGGATGTCTTCTTGTATGAAATCTCGCTTAATCCCACACGATTTCAGACGTATGCTGGCCAAAACCCGCTTTACCGCGGCAAGAACGGCGAGACTCTAAAATTGCTTCATCGCGCACTAAAAACAAAACACAACTGACAGACAACCAAAGACAGGTGTATTTTTGAGTGCATAACAAATGCTTTAAAACTGGTTTTCGAATATGTTGAAAACGGCGTTTTGGTTTGTACAAATCAACTGTCGAATACACACGGTCCAGAGTACAAATATAGCAGCATGAATGTAATCAATCCACTGCAACTAACCTGTACACCTCACGATTTGAATCAATCAAGTAAACTATGCTATTTTGACCACTAACACTAGCAGAATCGATGAAAAAACTACTTCACGTAGTTGATAACACTTCAATTTATATAAATATCAGTCTTTCATCAATCTAAATTAAACGCTTCTGCAGAATTGTGCTACAACACTACAAAACATTTCACCACTTCTTACATTTGCAACGCGTACTATTGTCATGGTAACCAAACACCGTAGAATGGGGTGAAAGTGATTACCTATGGATTCGGAACAACAAGTATTGATGGGAAGATCCTGATTTCACAGCAGGATATAATGTTTACATGTCCTCAAACACAACTTTCACGAGAATCACGTACCTATCAAAATTAACTCTTGAATCCCCGGGATAATTTAACATTTTCTCGTAAACTACATTAAAACTCAATGAAAGTTGATCGAACATGTTTCAAAATGCCAGAAATTTATTCAAAGTGAATTCAATTACGTTAAATTTAGAGAGCTTAGTAAAGTTTGATGGGGAGCTCCGTAGCCGAAAGGTTACAGAGTCCGCCTTGGTAAGCGGGTGGTCGTGGAATCTTAGTAGAATCAGGCCATTTGGTTGCCAAAGGACTTTAGCATGGGTTTATTCTCAGGCTTCCCACCAAGTACCTTTCCTTCAATCTGAATTCTACAGTACCTTTGTTGACACTCCTTCTAACGAAAATAAGTCCCTGTTATAATAAAACTGGTGTGAGTAACGTATGAAAGCTCTCTCCAGGGAATTATAATAAGGCGATATTGGTAGGAGAGACAGAGGCTCGGTATAGTAGAGTAGTAAACTTGAAACGGAAAGGCAAAACTTAAACACAAGCACGGATATGAATGATAAGCGTATCACTTACTTCAATAGTGTTATTGCCAATAATAGGAAGTGCGGAGTACAAAAAACACCTGGGCAATATCACAATAGATCTAATCTCTGGTCGCAGTGATGAGTTCAAAGGAAAAAAAAAGTTTGATGAAAGCTCAAACATAAATTTTCAACAATGATCCTACCATACCATCAATTTACTACTAAAAAATACAAAAACTTGAGCTGTGGATCTTTTTTGACATAGGGCTGCGTTTCGCTCGAGTCTTACTTACAATTATCTGGAGTTTGTAAATTGCCCTTTAGCGTAAATCCTACGAACCAGTATTCGACAGGGTTAAATTTGGACAGTGAGAGGGCCAGTCCAGCAAAACAATTTTCAGATGCTAGATCCACTTGCTGGAAGGAGTTCCATTGTCAATTCATATTGATTTTAGCAAGGGCCGATTGTCTTTCGCTAAGAGAAAATGTAGGATTTGGGGTCATTATCTTTTTAGTCCGTTCTATGTTAAGACTTTTGACCAACCCGCCCGTTCTATGTAAAGACTTTTGACCAACACTTGACGAATTGTATTTCGGGAAACGTTCGAGTCCACAGTTTCCTTGATTTTCGCCAACGATTTTGAGGAACTGAAAACTGTTCTCACTAATTTCCTTTCATCACGACTGGAAATCTTTGATTTACTTGGAGTCCTTTTTGTTTTACCGTATCCTTTGGGATTCGCTAAGAAATTCAGTACCACTAGATGAGTGCGATCAATCCGACGAGCGATCTTCCTTATTCCTACTTCCTCTAGATGAATTGCTTCAATTTGTCCTTTTTCTCGGTCTATCAGTACTTTTTCCTTCGCTTATTTAGCCTCGAAAAAAGAATAAAAAAACGTCACCAATACTAACACTCTGAAATATGAATCGAAAACAGGGCTGTTGTTTGTAGCACGTGACTAGTAAAACAGCACATGGTCTTATAGAAACTGGACAGAGTTCATGGGGCCTACTACAGAAGACGAGGCGAGCGGTAAGTTACTCGCCTGACCAATTTTGGTATTACATATGGCGAGTCGGCTGGATTTTGGACGAGTAGCTCGTCTAGCAAACTGCATGACTCGTTCGTGACTCAGCTGTCGCCAGCCAAATTTCACATGTGTTCCCCTATACAACATTTTGTTTGTCTGGTCAATGACTGGAGTCGAGGCGAGTTGCACTTATTTCTGTGTTATTTTTCACCGGATAAAGCCGTCATCATCATCCGTGCCAACGGAAAATATAATCTCTGAGAAAAAAACATGTTGCAGTAATACACCTAAACAAAATCACAGAATTTAATTGTGTTGCACAGGATTTCGATGATCTAATTAGAATTTTCGGTAGAAACTGCGAACCCTAATGTTATTCCGGTTAATTATAGCAATCTTTTGTTGCTATCTTACGATGCGGTGCTCTCAGGTTTTTCCGATTGCTTACATCATAATCACCAGTACTGCCGCTCATGGCAAGTCCGTTCCAATTGCATTTTTGTCAATTTTGAGTTTATTTATGGAATCAATTCCTTTTTATATCTACTTTCGATAAAACAAATATTTTTGAATACTTCGTTCTGAGGAGTTATGAAAAAAATAGCAAGTCGGTTTGTCCCATAACAAAAGTGATCGCAAGTCGGTCCCACTGCAAAAATCTTCGCAATTTAACCCCACAGCTAATAACGATTATGAAAAATGTGATATTTACCACAACTTATGGTCTTCAGGATTAGAATTGGATGTACCATGGATATTCGATAGGAGGTTTGATTGAATTTTACGCGGTCTACATCGTGTGGTTCTAGCTGATAGTACAATGTTATCTTCAAGACAAAGTTTCCACCAGTAGCTTCTTCCAGCTGTTGTTAGTTGACAGTGAACGCTTTAGGTGTGTCACTGTATTGTTAGTTGAAGCATTCTTTAGTAAATACTACTTTTCGTATTTTATCCGTATTTTATGTAAAGACGTGGGCAAGAATTGTTCAATTGTTGTCGCGAATTTCGTTATGAAGAATTTGCCAGTCTATTAAATACTTCGGTTCGCTACTTAGCTGTTTTTAAAGAAGCAAACACTTTCCTAAGCTATAGGTGTTCTTTCATATTTGCTTTCTCTGCTACGTGGAAGCTGTCCGCCGTCACGAACGTGTGACCGCTCTCAGGAAAATTTAGAACAAGTTCCTACACCTAAACTGATTTCGAATTTATCAGTAGTATCAAATGTAAAAACAAAATCTAATTTTATTTTGAGCGGCGCAGTTGGTACATTGTGCTATGCTTCTCACAAAAAAAAAAACTTATTTAATGAAGCACGAGAGAAGGTCATTTATGAATTGACCTGCGATGGATTCATTCCAAACGCAAGCTATAGCACCGCCGTCGATTTGCAGTAGTTTGTTTTTCATCACCGGTCGTAGCTGGCTATGGGACTGACTTGCTATCATTCTGGCTACGTACCGTAAAAGTAATCGCATGTGAGTCGCAGCTTATGATTTTCAACAAATTTTGATTTATGTGAAGAAAAAAAAAACAAATTTTGATAAAGTTTCGGTGTTTATACAAGTTTTATGATGCAAAAGTGTTAGATTGTCATTGCAGTACTAAATTCTGTTGATGGTCTTGATTGAAAATGCATTCAAGTGCAAAATTTCACCCAAAGCGTTACGATTTTGAATTGCTGTTTTCTCGTCAGCACCAAAACGCAAATGGGACGGACTTGCTATGAGCGGCAGAGTAGATGTCTAAAAAGGGCTGCGTCCGCTGTGCGTCATAATTGTTCGTGGGAAGCTGAATATAACAGTTAGAACACAACAAACAAGGCAATATAACGGCTACTAGATCAAAAAATTCATTAGAAGAATGCGTAGACAAACATTCCGAAATCATAGCATTACGGTTGTTTCGCCGTAAATCACAAACATTCTCCGGCTAAACAACCAATCCAGAGTTACTTCAAATTACTTCCCAATTCGATACAGCGCGAAAAAAATAATGTAAATGAGTTTCATCTGGAAAACAAGAAGTCCAATTCCCAAGCCCAGACAATCCGGAGCGAATAAGTTTTGCACAATTTCCATACACTCTTAAGCTTCAATCAAGCAGAAACACGGTTGTTTTGGTTTGCTTTCAAGCCTTGCAAATCGCACATGCTTCGCATGTCCAAGCAGAAGAGGCTGCAACTGAGCGGCTAATAATAAAAAAAAATGCATAACAAAATCCGGAGAAATTCCGACAATAACTGTTGCATTCAACCGGTCACTAGCTTCGAGACCGCTACCGCGCCGCCGCTGTCATACCCGGAGAAGAAAGTTGGAACAAAACCTGATGCGTGTAAAATGAGCTCGCGCTCCATCCCTGTCCACACAGACTCGACTAATCCGCCCAGAAGAAATTGATGAATTTTGCAGTCGGCGTGCGCGCCGTCTCATCATTATTATGGCCGCCAGCGGCTGCTAGTATTGTACCGTAAATACCAGCGCCATTATATGGCGCTGTGCGCCGCAGCTTTAGAGTACCAAGAGCATGCGGAGAAGCAAAAAAGGTGAATAAAAGAAACTACTAAATTCACTCATCACAAATCTCACCTTACGGCTCTTGGAGAATGGCTCTAAATGAGGACGGGTAGAGCAACACTCAATAAAAAGTCAAACTGGACTTCATGGCACGGTCGGTTCGGTTGATTCACTTGCTTAATTGATTATGATGTCCATCCGACGTTCAACGGTTGGACACATCGACAACTATTGATCATACTCCTCAAAAGGGGCATCCAATTGTAAATAGCCTTTGGCCACCAAAGCTTTCACTTTTGTGTCTAGGCGTTTTGTTTTTGTTTTTATTGCCGTGCAAATTTTGCATTTTTTCCAATTATAATACCTAACAGTACCGTAATCATTTTAAATATGATTTGAATTTAGGAACTTAATAAAAACTAAAATAAAATAGAATGGATTTAGAACCCATTTTATTTAGGTTTTAGGCAAGGTGAAAACGCACTCCAAACAAAATTAGTGAACTGGAACATCTTTGCTCATTTAAGGCCCACTCAGGGGATGCTTGGTACCCGTAAGCGGACGCCAAAGCTCATTATCAGCGTCATCGAAGTGTTTGGGAAAGGCAAACTGGTGAACTGGTTGCATGAAAGCAATGGCAGAGTGAAAAAAACTGGCCTCACACCAATCAAATGTACATATCAAATTAAAAAGATAATGCGGCGGTGCGCATACTATGAATCAGAGGAAAAAATGAACACAAGATTTCATAAAACGGTTGCAACGCTTGCGTGAATTCATCTCTTTTCTCTTCCCCTCTCATCCGCCTCCGTTAGCAGTGATAAGCGATAAGCGCTAAAATTTCTGCATAACTGACATGTGATAATTTGGCGGCTGGAGGCGTCGGTTTCCTATCTCGCGTGTTATTACGCAATAAAAATATGAATCAATTCGCTTATGGTTAGACGCATAACGCACCGAGATATCAGTCTTTATTATTCTGTACATCCCACCACCGCATTTCCGAAAACCGGTCCAGCCAAAACCCGCTGCCTACGCTCTACACTAGCGCTAGGGGTGAGGTCACAGAGCTTGTAGATTGCTCCATGCCGAAATTGGATCACTGCACTGCAGACGGCGCGCGGTCGGTGACAATCAGATCAAGAGCAGAAAAGCTAGTTCGAAAGGCGTTACCCTGCGGTGAAGGTAGAGCATCGGTGGTGACCCAAGCAGCCGTAACCGCCACAGCATCTCGAGTTCACCTGGCAGGAACCGGTTCCGTATGATGAGGCCAAATAATTGCCATCACACCAGCAACTATGGGCACGAATGGCATGGCATGTGTGAGGATAAAACCAGTGTTGCAATGCACACGAAAATAAGGCAGCGAACCGAGAAGAACGGAGGATAAAAAAACAAATCATATATCGGAACGTTACGTGACTGTCCAACCACACCGGTTCAAACTGGAGTTCATTCGGGCGGGGTATAAGTTCTGATATTTGGGGGTTCCACTTGGAAGAGGTCATCTGGTTGGGTTTTAACGGTACTTATAGTTCATGGAGAGGTACTTTATATCATTACATTATACCCACGTCATTTCCTAACCACAATGTTAAAGGGTTATGCCCCAAAGTCCCGTTCGTATACGTACATTCCGATCTAACAACTCTCCTAGACAAATGTACTGTAGATTATTAATCGGGAATAGTTTGTAAATGTCATATTTGACAGATCTTGGCGCGCATTGAGTTAACCTCATTTATTCATTGTATGTACTTACACACCAATTTCTTGATATTTTACTCATTCGAATTTAAATGAGTGTTTGTATGTGCATTTTGATGTTTGGAAAACTTTTAATCATCTACCATAAAAGCTCATATTAAATTCTAGAATTTCATAGATACATTAAGAAAATCAAAGTCTTGGTGCTACATACCGGTTTGGCACTTGACCTTCTGTTTATAACACACACAGGCTTCGCAGCTTACTATTTATGTACAGGACAATTACGGGGCTAGCGCTACGAAGATACGATTATTATATGTCATAGAGATTCCTAAGTATAAGGGTAGGAATTGACTGACACTTTTTACACATGAAGAAAATTACTGTAGACCCGTATTGCAGTTAATGCTTATGGTTCCCATGCTCTAGCTAGAACATGTTCAATAAGTTAAAAAAAAAAGAAATACTGTGCCAAACACTACTATAGCTATCTAAATCGCTTTAAATGGTCCTATCCTGAGGGTCTTATCGACGGTTGGAAAACGTATACAATCGAGGTACATATCAGGCGAAATCTATTATGAACTGTTTTAACCGACCGGAACGTAGAGTGCTGCTACAGACGTCAAGTGATGCGTTCGAGTCGGGAATAACGTCTGCAGTTCGAGGTGATTTTGCTCCACGACAATGCCAGGCCCCGTGTTGCAAAAGCCGTGCGAATTTGTTCCGAAGCGTAGTAACGGGAAATTTCGTCCCAGGTTCACGGAGCACGGCTTGTCAGAGCAACACGTTTAAATTTAATTTACTCTTAATCAAACAATCTTATTTGTACGGGTAGATTAAGCTTGTATTCATTGAAAAACGTGAAATTGTGGCTTGTTTACATATGGCACATGGGCCCTTTTCATTGCGGCTACATTCGCGGCAATTTGGCAGTCAGCCCATACATTTTCTGCCAAATTAACGTCAACTCAACGCAATCGTATTTATTGTGCTTGGGCCTTAAGCCATTAAATATCTTGAAGCATTTTGTTAATATTCGCTTGCTAAACATCAGTTTTAAGTGCAGGTTTTGCATCAGGTATGCAACTAATTGACACGTACAAAACAGGTTTTTTTTAAGTCTTTCTACATTTAAAAATGTATGAATGTATGAATAAAAAAAAAAATAATGCCCCGAATTCGTTCTAATACAGAAAAAATAAAAGACCGCTGATTTCTGGAAAACTCGTCCTATTACTCCAAGACTAAAAAAGTCAAGACATAGGGATTACTGAGTTTTGTATGAAAAGCGCAACTCGAAGCTAGGACAACGATTAAATTGTTGCACCCTGTAAACAATGGTTTGTTCTGCAAACTAGAAAATACTCTTCAAGACCAAAGATTTGATAACGCTACTTCAAAGTGCAACATAAACACATGTAGTTAACACGATAGTAAAAAAAATCCAAGAATACATAATGTAAATAAAAATCGTAGACATTTTCAAGTGCCACTTGCCCTCATGTTCAACAACCTCAAATTAGGCCTATAATTGGACCACAAGCTTAAACAAGAGCTAAACAACGTCTCACTACATGCCTGGCAATAGATAAACCTGTTTGCTCAATTGGCAAGAACAAAACCACACCGAAAAGAAATCGCCTCAGAAAGTCATGTGAGTCACAGTCAGGCGATTATAGCATACGAGGGCCGCTGCTCTAATGTCATGCCTTTTCGCGAACGTTACCCGCCAAGACAGAACGAATGAATCAGAATTAAAACCACCAAATAATAGATGAACTTCGCAGAGCAGCTACTCACTTTTCTGTGCGGTACAGATAAAAATGTGTGTTTTAAAAGCGAAAGCATGACGTCACTCGAAATGGCAATGCGTGGCTATTTCCGAAAAAAAAAATAGCTCACGATAAGACGTTTCCGCCACGGTCTGATTTCAATTCCAGCTCCGATTTAAATCGGAGCAAAATAAGGTAATATATTCCAAGTGGCTGTTGAAATGTTGTTTTGTCATCGTGTTAATATATCTGCTAAATTAATAGCTTGTACGTGTCTAAAAGAGTTTAGATAGTATTTCAAATGTACTATCTGTGTTGCCTTATCAGCTGAATCAACACACTGCAGCAGACGATATCCGCTATCAGCAGATTGCATTCTGCCATATATCCCACCTTGAAGAGGGCTAGAAGGTGCAGTTTCTGAGCGCCCATTTCCTTCGGTTTTACTCATTTTATTAGATTATTGCCAGTTATCAGTAATCATTAAACGTCAATAGCCACGGCCTGTCATGTCTGCTGTCGCAATCGCAGTGCATCGAAACGTTTCCGAGAAATCTTACTGCAGAGGTTGATAATGCGCTATGTGCAAAATGGTGCCCCATTTCGTTGCCATTTGTTTGATTTGAAACTTGAAAAAGTGAGATTTGAAATGTAAAAGTTGAGGTCTAAAACTGAAAACGACAACACGGGACTTTTTTGCACAGAAAATTCAAAAGGTTGAAGAAACGGTTCGGCGCTATAGGTACTAAAAAATTTCAAATGGATAACTAATATGTACTGCCGACAGAAGCACGAAACCTCACTTTTGATTCTGACTAACTAAGTCCCTTGTTCTTGTTAATACGATTTCACCACAGCTGTTTTCTAGGTTGAAAATGCCTAAGACCTGTTATGTCTGTTATCCATTATGATTGAAATCTTCAGCAATATGTTCACACTTAAATTGGACACACGAGGACAACGCGATATATGGATATGATATAAATTCCAATTATGGTTTTGACGTAGAACTATATCTCTAAGAAAGTTTCACAACAGTGAAAAATGAAAATCTAAAATACCTATCCGAGTGATAGTTTTCAACGGATTTCCTTCGTGACTGTAGCAAGCGATTAGAAAATTATGTATGCCACCGCCCATATGCAGAAAATTGTAGTTTGATTATGCGAATTATTGTGATATTAAAAATTGTTGAGCCTTGTCAAAACACAGATTACGATCAGTCAGAACTGAGCTGCTTTCTTTAGCACGCTCGACAGAATATTATACCTAATTGACGGGGGATACACTCCTTGGGCTTTATTAGAGATTTTTGCCCTACCTTTTTGTTTTTGGCCAATAACACACAATTATTGAGGTTACAGCGTTTGCAGAATAGAATAATGCGTTTGATTTTAAATTGTGATAGATTAACTTCCTCTACCTTTATGTTGGACGCATTGCAATGGTTTTCCGTGAAGCAACGAATTGTTTATTTGTCTATGGTGTTCATTTTTAAGATAATTAATGGTTTGCTACCTCAATATTTGTGTGATCGAATTGAAAGAGGAAGAGATTTTCATATATATAACACTAGAAACGCGGATGAAATAAGAACACCTTTCTTTCTAACAAGAGCTTCACAAAATTCATTGTTTTATAAAGGTATATTTTTTTTCAATTCGATGCCAAGACATGTTAAACGTGCACCAACGCTTGCGGAGTTCAAGAGATGTATTCCACACGTGAAGTTTCTGTTGTACAGAACGAAAATTAAAACTTTTATAAAATGACGAGAGTTTATCAACGGATTTATTTTGGATGAACTTTTTATTTTTGGAACTCTATTTATTTATTGTTTTATTAAAGAATGTAATTGACGAAGTTTTTACGAACGGATCTGATTGTGTTGTAAAATTTTATTCATATTTTATATTAGATCTTTTTTAATATGTAATGTAATAACAAAAACTACTGTGTTCGTCACGGTGGTGATGATGGATTTTTTCCTTTATGTTGTTGTAGCTTTAAAAAATAATAGAAAGTGACTACATAAGTTTGAGCCTCGCGCGCGGAATTCAGATATAAATGGATTCTTTAACAATGCTTAGAGAAAAATCATGAAGTAGTTGTGGTCAGTCTGGCTGAAGGTCATGAAAACCCTGTGCTAGTTTTGTGTAGCTCTTAGCTCTTCACATTTTTACCGATGTGAATCAAGTAAACAGTTTTTGAAGAAGTTTATATCTGGAGGTAAATCAGTTCGTTTTTTTTTTTTTTTTTGTATAACTGATTTAATTGTGACTACATTAATTATCTATAGATAAATCGTCCAGCTCAAACCTTTGTAGGGGTATGTGGTGGGACCATCATCATCATCATCATCATCAGAGTCTGCTTATGATCAAACTAATTATTTTACTAGGGGTTGGTTTTGTATGTCAAATGTCGTCACTGGTACCGGAAGGTACATGTCATTTGGATTTAATATTCACGGGTGCAAGTGTTACATTTTTATTTGTATCCTTATGTTTGTCGAAACCGCGACCGGGGTAAACAAAGAGAGATTACAAGCAAATTGTGAAATTATCGGTCCCGGATAGCAGTAGATTTCTGTATGAGAGAGCGAAGTTCATCTTCATTTCTTTGCCGGTTGAGGGTTTCAATATTCCTCCGGTAAAGCTTTGCCTTGGTTCGGCAACAATACAAGTATTTTGGATTCTAGCAATCAAAATCTCTGCTGTTTGTCGAATTTCCGGTGTGAAAACAACCTTCGACTGTATTGCCAGCGTGCCTTATTTCCACTGTTGGGGTAGCACAGAGGTGCGATCACCTCATATACGATTTTCAATAAACTGTTCTTTTTAGGACAACCGATAAATTGATTGAAGATTGAACATTTTTCTTCACTTTAAAATTTGTTTGACATTTCTACGTCAATCTTGCAGCCCTGGCTTTACAAACAGCCCTTCTGTTATTTATTATTATTTCGTTCAAGAAAGAGTAAAATAGTTCCACTACATCTTGTAATGTTAGTTTTTACATGGATGTTTGATTTTATTTGAACAAAAACATTAAAATCATTGACAAAGTGTTTGTTTATGTTTTATTTTGGCGTTTCTCGTGGTGAAGTAGCACAGGCTGGATAAAAAAGATCGATGCTCCCTCAATTTCAAGAAAAGCTGCCAGGGAAATTTCCGTGGCATGGATGGATTCTTGGATTTTAATCACTAACATGTGCAGCGTGTCAGGGGTTGATGACATTTGCTCAATGGATTGGTTATCATATAGACTGCTTTTACATGCTGATCAATTAGTTTTCCCATAATTTTCAAGAATATGGTGTTAAGCTTATTGGCCTGAAGGTTTTCGTGAGTGTCCTATCGCGTATACCGGCTGTTGGTATGAACTTGACTATAGTTTGTCTCCAACTAGAAGGTATGTAGTTTAGTATTAGGCTCACCTTACACATCTCCGTAATTGCTGGAATAGAGAGATGATTGCTCTTCTGGAGCAAAACTGGCTGTTTTCCATTCACAGGGTTATTACAGTCGGCGCGGATTTTGCGGAAAGCCTTGCAATCTTGCTTTCAGCAACCTAGAATTTAATATTGAAGGATTTCGCACCAGTTCGACTGAGTAGTTGGCTGCACCCTCTCAGAAATCAACGAAACTTTGTGGGCGCAAGGCAATTAAGCAATTTTGCATACTTCCTTCATTTTTTCAAAACATTATCGGGACTAGCATTTGAGAAGGACTAAACAAAATTACTTGAAAGGACTTTTGAAAAAAATACTTTAGAAATAAAAAATGATTTATAACACGGTTTTCGAACCGTCGAACCGAAGCGGCTCTGATTTTTACCAAATTAGGTTCTTAGATAGACAATTACACTGTCTATAACTCTTTGGAACATTTCAAAAAGAGCGCTCTTAAGGAGAAAAAGCTTATCTAAAAAAGCTTATTTATTCGTTTAAGATTTTGCTTTAGATGGATTTTCTTTAAATTTTATTAAATTAATCAATTTTGCAAATGGAGATTATATACCACAGATATGACAAGGTGCCAATCACTTAATATGTAGTGTTCTCGGTCCAGGTCACAATCAAAAATATTCAACAATCTCACGCCTAAGTCAGCCCTTTTCGAATACAGATTTTACAAAATTTTAAATAGTTGTTTTATCCATTATTGGCATTTACTTCTACCTTGTTTTTAATTTTTTTTTTAATTCTATGTAATATCATGTTGCTACCAATTTGGCTGAGTTCGTGCGAGTAGAGATTAGAAAGAAAAAAAATGAGTGAAATCCTTATTCACTCTCTCTTAAAGAACAATTACAATTTTTACTTTAAAAAAATATTATCAAAATAGACAAAAACAATGCAAACTTGAGCTGATAAAAAATCTGGATAAAGCTGGAAAAATATACAAAAACTGGATGATTTTGTGATTCAACTGTTTAACTGGATAACTCGAAAAAGAAAACTGGAAGAATCTAGTTTAAATTGGAACATTGGCATCTCTACTAACATTTTTTTAGAATTTTGTATGGAGTGGTACGTCTGTTTGTCTGTGGCACCACTATCTTTCTAAAAGTGAGGTTGAAAGAGTCGGTATGATGGTCTATTCGCCGCGACTATTTCGCAACCCACGCAAACTTAGCATTTGCATTAAACTGTCGTTTGAAGCTTGGTTTACAAAAGTTAATACGTACATAAAACTCTCTTTCCATGTTTCATCAGATAAATATAGACATGAATTTGAACTCAGTGATTTTTATGTACATATTTTTCATCGAATCAAAACATTTTACAAGTAAGCTTCATTTTTATAATCTTTCAAGCTAAGGTTTACTTCTACTTTTCCGAGCTTGGTGTCATACTTCAACTCGTAATAGTAATAATATCTTTTCATTATCTAACAAACTTAGCTCGGCCCGTTGTCCTTTTGAACTGTTAATTTTTGTTAAACTTTCTATGATTCCGGTAATTTATAGAATTAAAGAGTTAGACTTTGCGTATGTATTTTTTAAATCTCATCATTCAATTCTCTCTTCAAAACATCAATTTTTTACCTTACTGGTACGTTATTCGTTATAACCATACTTCTCTAAACAGAGGAAAAGAGAGAAAAAATCAGCAATACGAACATTTTGCATTTAGAAACATGATTTTTCAAACAATTTTTTTCATCATTATTCCTAAACATTGGCGCAGTAAGGGTTTTGACCTACAATGAACTTTAGTTTATAAAGTTCTTGTTCAAAAGCATTTTTTTTTATTTAATTAAAGTCGTTTTATTCGCGTAGTTATTCGCGTCGTATGTTTAAAATTCAAATGTCCTGCATTTTAGACTCAACACCAATAAGCTATACATTAGCGTGGGACAAAAAATTAAAGTCAGCTTCAAGGTCCAGTTTCCATACGATTTTTATGGAAAATTCACTTTTCACTTTGTCCAGTTTGCTCTCATAAATATATCGATACATGATATTTGAAGGAAAATCGCTACGATGCTTGTAGAAACCTTTTTAATAGTTTTTTTTCGGTTCGGATTTAATTCTCACGGCGCGGATTTGCGAGCCCCTGTGATCTCGCGGATTTTGTGGATTCAAAATCAAGATTTCTGTAACAACCCTGCATTTACTCCCGGATACTTATATAGTGCCTATTACCCATTCAAGCTTCGGTTCACTGAATATGGAACAGACAAGGGCTTGGGATTCAGTCTAAGTTTGAGCTCCTAAAAAGTGATGTTCCATCATAACTTAAAAACTTTATCAAGGCACTTCGTTAAATGAAAACCTTCGAAAATAATAAAGAAAAAACAGGGTAGAGTGAGAACAGGTAAAACTCAAAGAGTCGTTGAAAAAAGGAATAAAATAGGGATTGACCATAAAATAAAAAAATCACAGGAAGGTTGTATGCAAAGCCACGACCGCAAGGTTGAAGTAGAATACTTTTGAAAAAAAGATAACCCGGCTGCTTGCGTGTCAGTCATTTTTTCTAGTAAATAAACGTTGACCGTTCATTGGCAGTATTGTAATTTCATTTTGTTTGATATTTCGAATAAAGTGTATTGAATGTGTGTATTGAGTGTGTATTTTGAATAAAGTGTGGTAAAATGTGCAGCTCTTTTTACGGCGAAGTAGAGCTATACATTTCAACACATTTCGTCTTGCCGAATCGCATCGCGCCATCATTTGCGTTCTGCATCACTGTAACCAAACTCTAAGCGACGCAAATACATAATAATAGGCAGAGTATGCATGTAGATGAAGATAATTAACTTTGGATTATAGCGAAAATATTAACTCTTCAAATATTCATTTGCGTTCTTCAAATTTCAGTTGTTCAGTTTAATATCTGATGAAATATCTGTTTAATATCTGATGAAGGCTCTTATTTAGGCCAAATAATGCATTATTCAATTTACTAGGTCCATAACTCTGTCGACCGTGCTTGGGAAAGCAATCGTATAACAACCAATCAGAGGTCGAATTTTGTGTTTTAACGAGGCTTAAGAATTCTCAATAGTACAATAGTTCGAATAAAAAAATTGCAATTTCCTGCATTTGGTAGGAATCTTAGAAGATTTTCTAATCGATTGCTGCAAAAACGAAGGAAATCCATCGAATACTAACCGATTTCTTAGCATTTGAAATTGGACATATTTTTCACTTTTTTCGGTTTTAGATTTTCATTTCACATCCCTATGTAGCCGAACTTCCTGAGAGAAGTATTCTACTTCAAAAATGCAATCAGAACTTTTCGTTCTCTTTTATGCAGATATGACATTTAGATGAGGACTTATGGTATATTAGGTGCGGAACCTTTTAGGCACAGTTCAGACCTTTTGTTTCAGTGAACTGTTGTACCTTTTGAATATCTTTGTTTATGCAACGAAAATGATGAGAATTAAAAGTTAGAATTATTTTGCCTTTTATTACATCCCTTAGGAGAGTTCAAAAGTTATGCTTATATTGCGACAATATATAAATTTCATCATTTTCGCAGTATTATATCCAAGGTAAATTAGACATGAGAGCATACGGAATAAATAAATGGTTCGATTTCTCCTACCTCTAGTAGAAGGCCCTTCTCCAGCGTCCCAACCAGAGGTTGGACACGTGTTACCTCTGGCTGCTTTTACATTGACCTCCGTACTGGTACTTGGTTTCTTCGATGCACTTCCCCCATGCTGGTCCTTCGCGCGTTTCCGAGCATCACGCTTGTATTTGGCGTTCATATATTTAGACATAGCACTGAATACACTTCCGATGGATTTCTCAATAAATGCAATAAATGCACTCGTAGTCTCTTACCCGAGAATAATAAAACACTTCCAAGAAATGTTGCACTAGTAAAAAGACAATTTCCACGTGTTGAAACGTGCTGGAGCACGAAATCTATGTCTGTGATAGGGAACCTTCACGTTCACGAGGCATGACTGGAGAAACGCGCCTAATAATGCGGTAAAATTTTTAATGTCTTTTTGTGCAAATTATTGTACTCAGACAAAAACCTGTTTTGAATTGGATGAATTTTTAGTGAATAAACGTTAACCGTTTGTTATTCAAAGTTGGTCATGCTGATCGCAGCCTTTGCGCTGCCCCTACAGTGGGGGGATTACTAAATAAAGTGAAAATTGGACAACTACAACAGAATTTGATTGCATCCCGCACAGAATGTCTGCTTGTGTTGATGCCAGAAAATTATTAACCTTCAATTATTTTTTTATTTGCCTTGAAAAAAGCATTTTGCGGTTCAAAATCGGTTGCTAATTACAACATTTGAGCTGCCCTAACATTGGGGGAATTAAGATACACGGACAACATGCACTGTGGAAGCTATTTCACATTCAGTAAATTAGACGGGTGCGACAAATTTGAATTGCTAGGATGCAACACAGAATACTTGCTTGCGTTGACAACAATTATTAACTTTCAATGACTCGTTTATTTGCTTTCAAAAAGGCATTTTGATTTCCAAATTTGGATTTCCTGATGGCTATCTTCATGCTGCCCCAACACGGGGGGAATAATGGCTGTCTGGCGACACACGCTGAGAAAAACCGCGCTGCTCCTGAGACGTGGTGACCAACCACAGGGCTAGTGCTGCTGCTAAGGAAGGACGACTGCTGTTGTCGCTGTACACACGCTGAGAAAAACCGCGCTGCTCCTGAGACGTGGTGACCAACCACAGGGCTAGTGCTGCTGCTAAGGAAGGACGACTGCTGTTGTCGCTGTCTAGAACTATTATGAGCGGCACCGGCTAAAACAGGCTCTTATATAGGCCAAATAGCATGTTTTCAATTGCAAGGTATATGATCCTGTCGACCGTGCTTGGGAAGCAAACATATAACGACCAATCAGAGGTAGAATTTTTCGTTTTGACAAGGCTTGACTATTTTTAATAGTTCAAAAGTGTGAATAATAAAATTACAATTATCTTATTTTAGGAAGAATCTCAGAAGATTTTCCAATCTATTGCTGCAAGAACGAAGGAAATCCATCGAATACTAACCGATTTATTGGCATTTGAAATTGGACATATTTTTCACTTTTTTCGGTTTTAGATTTTCATTTCACATCCCTATGTAGCCGAACTTCCTGAGAGAAGTATTCTTCTTCAAAAACATCAGTATGTTAACATACTGATATTATAAGTAAAAATACTAGGGTCATGAATTGTCAGCAACTATTCGAAAAGGTTAAAATTTATTAGAGCGTCAACTGTCAGAATTGAAATTAAATTCAGAGTGAAAATGCTCAAAGTATGACCACAGACAGACGTACGAGCAAGAACAACATTGATCAAAATTTCCGTGTAAATTTTCAAAGTAAATTGCGTTATAAATCACTTGTACACTAGCGCCGCCTGGTAACTTATCGCTACAATACATTTTTTTTCGCTGGTGCATGAGGCTGGCGGTACTGGTAGCGCTATCTGGTTATGGATTGCTACTACAAAAAACTTTACACAAGTTTGGAACTCAGCTTGGACGTCTGTCTGCGGTATGACACTCGCAATTGGAAGCTCGAAAAAATTAATTAGTATGCTGACAGAAAGTTTGGTGGAGGAAAGATTTATTGGAGGAAGAAAATTTATCTGGGGTAGAAATGTCGAAAATATTTAATAAAAAAACAAAAATAAAGAACAGCAATTGTTGCTCAAATTCCTAAAACTCGAACATAAAATTTTTTAACAATGTCAGTTGGTTAACTAAGATTACAGTAAATTTTAAACTGAGGTACCTTCCTGCTGCTTGTCTTTTTCTGTATGAACTGCAGATGATTCTGATCCAGCTTTCCACGAGCGGTAATGGCGGACGGTGCACGCAGCCCATTTTAAAGAAGATAAACCGAGCTTGAACATTTAATTGTAAAAAGTTGCAAGCTCAGTTCTATAATCGAAGAGCCCATTTCTATTTTTGTTATTTTTATGGTTTTCTTCGTCAAAGATAAATACGTGTGAATGATGTCATTTCTGCAGATGTGTAAGATGCGAGTATGCATGCATGAGAATCAATCATCAAACGAAGAGATATATTGTCGCTTCTATATCTACCCCAAAATATGTTTGGGCTTGTAATTACCCGCTTTAATTAATGATTTATTATGTAGTCTTTCTACGCCTGCATATGGAAACAGAAATTTGAGATTTTAAAATTAAATTAACATGTTATAATAGCCAGCTGTTAGTATAACTGAGGTGGAAACTTTTTTCAATTAAATTGAGAAGCTCGATTTTACGTGTTTTAATTAAATTAATAGTAAATTATCATAACGATTTTGAAAACTAATAACTCAAGGAAAATGACAGTTCAAACCGTAACAACTACTCACACTGTCAAAACCGATAAATTGGTTGCGTTCTGTCTCCACCAGTAATCAGAAACCGGCAATCAAAGTAAACAGTGAAAATCCCGCGCACGGCTATGAACCGTACTATCAGTAATATAAGATCAAATTTCTGCTTCTCAATTGCCCAGGGAAACCATAATGCTTTCGAAACACTGAATTAGGCAGACAATGTAGCCATACCAAACATATTATACACTCGATCCAACCCCGTTGGCACAGTTAATTGGACCATTAACGCCCCGTTGAAAATCACCTGTCGGAATAATTGTTAGTGCCGTGTCAGTATGCCTAAAATCTGCGCTAACCCTCTTAGTAGTAGCAGCCTACCTTCAACGGTTTCGGTTGGCTCGCGATTGCGGTCAACTTTCTTTCGCGAATTAGATGTGCCGTACGCTCTCTTCCCGATCGTTAAAGGTTAGCTGACTGACCAAGAAAAAGGTGTGATTTAATCGTTGAACTTGACTGGCCACCGGCCAGCCAGGCTACTGGGCCAAATCAGTGCAGTGTATAGAAGCACAAAATTTCGAACGTACTTCGCTCTGCTGGACTCCCGGCTGGCCGGCTGCTGTCTTGGGGTCATTACACATAACTGTTCGAAACCGAAGCCGAGCAGATCCGGGGATCAAAATACGATCGCAGGAACAGTTAAAACTTAAGCAAACCACGGGGCTTCGAAGAAGCATGAGCACACATTTTCTACGAGTTCGCGTTGTTGTGTTAAGTAGGTAATTAAACATTTGCCTTTCCATCGCGCGTAGAGTTAAGGAAAAGTACCCGCAGCAAACACAGCACCGGGGGAAGACCCGGAGACCAAAACAAGTGGAAGCAAGAAAGATAACAGCATCTTCGAACGCGACGAAACGTTTCGTTGGGTTTAAAATGCACGCCAACACAAGCGAACTGCACGACGTGCAGTGACGTCACCTAGAGCTGACGGGAATGAAAGTTCGTTTCTCGGTCTCTCGGCCCTTTTCCCCGTTTGTGGAGTCATTTCCAAGTGCCAAGCATGGCACCGCATGAGCAGTAAGAAAACCAGACCCAAAACACGCAATTGATTCATTACCACCACACCGAACCAACCAGATTTCAGAGGCTGACACGACACACGCTAGGAGCACAGTTTTCAATGCACATTTCGGGTTTGAGGTTGGCCACCGCAAGAATGCATTATGTATTTTTTTACGATGCACTTCAATTTCGTTTTTTTTTTTGGGAGAGCGCTTTCTTTAAATTGGTTTCAAAAGTTAATAAACTGTGTTATTGCCGGGCAGTCATGATGATAAATGGTCCGCATATATGAATTCATGATTTACGTTTATACGCTCGAAACCGAACATTTGCCCTTCATTTGGGAGCGTCGGTTTCGTACTGAATTAAAACTTTCATAATAGAAATCTAATGACGCTTAGGATTGCCACCTGATAGGGACATCTAACCCGGAGATTTTCAAAGTAACGGGAGGGGAGGGGGTATATGGTGCATTGACATGCTTGTTGTGATTTGTTTCCACCACATGATCTACACTATTTATTTACTTCCTTTATTTTGGCAATTCCTAACAGCCGATCGAATTCGGTGATTTTGGTGACAATGTCAGAAAAATATTTCAATGAAATTGGACTGCTTGGAACTATTCACGGATTTCTGATTTTTATATAACAGCTAAAAAAGTGTAATTTTCTGAAAAAAAACGTTATATGTTATAAAAATGTTATATCATTGTCCTACAATTTTTAAATGAATGATAAGAATCGTTCTAAATCGCTACAATGACAGTTGGTATATGGGTGAACTGTCATTGTAGCGATTTCGAGAACTTTTATTTCGTGATTTAAAAATCGAATGACAACGATAGAAAATTTTTGAAAATCACGTTTTGCTTAGATGCGTAGTTTTGCTTAGAAATGCAGCTCTTTCAGATGATATTCAAAACTGATATAGCTATACAACCCAATTAGTAAATGATGAAGATTCGCCTTAAATTCGACAGCGTTAAAATCTCCTTTGGAGAAATTACTTCGCTAATTTTCTGAGTTTTCCGGCAATGCGTAGAACTTGAAAATAAATTGTTCAATTTATGACTTATGTCGTTTCCAGAGCGAGTTGAAAATAATTGCGCTGGCTCAGAGAAATTTCGCTTTCACCCAGAGACCCGGAAATTCTCTCCCAGACCCGGAGAAAATTTGCGTTCACCCGGAGACCCAGAGATCACCTCCCAAACCCGGAGACTTCGGGTGAAGCCCGGAGAGGTGGCAACCCTAATGACGCTAGTGTTTAAACCTAGAAAAAATTAGGTTTTATTTTTATTAATCGTTGATGGGCTATTTAGCGACCCTATTTTATAGTTAACGATATGGCAATTTCGCTAAACTTTTGGAATAAACGTTAAGGTACAACATTTACGCGATGCTCTGTGTTTTTAAACATTTTTCTAAATTTGTATTTTATGTGATAATAGAGTTCGGTGCTCCAACTAGCAGGTATCATGGAATGATTTCTCTACTAAATAAGGTAACTGGCTCGCACATTTTTTGCGTAAGTTATTTTTTCCGAACTCGCAGAGAAGTGTTCGATATTTTTAATCGTCATGGGGGACGGGGGTGGGTTTAGGTTACCAGAAAGCCACATTTTCAACCGGGTAAACAGAGAATAATCACATGATGAAAACAAGAAATTCACTTTTGATAATAACACAAGTAACGTTTTTGATTCATAACGCCATCTCTGTGTCAGGTCAGACTCTTCAGCCCATGTAGTATAAGCCTCAAAGGGCATATTTCTAAAACCAGGTGCTATGTAGCAAAGCCTATCTTTATTCAGATAAGTTGTGAAAATCAGTACGCTAATCAGCTAATTTTTAAATAACCGAATTGGGGATTTCGATCATTTTCACGCTGGTTATTAAACCTCTAATTAAATCTATGAAATTGGTAAAATAGCATTAGGTTCCAGATTGCGAATTTTTCTGCGATATTATCAATGTTTACATCTTGGGACTTGGGTTCTTTTCGTATCATTTGTCAAATACATGGTACGAATCAGCGCAACAACGTATCACTCAGTGGACATATCTCCCAGGTAACGTTAATTGAACTTACACCAGGTAAAATCAGCACACTTTCCGGTTGAGTTTCTGCTCCACCATAAATCATGCTCTCGAAAGAGAATTGCACCTCATCAATATTTAAACTGGTTTTCTTCGGTGGTGGCAAGCGTGGAAGAAGTCGACGTTTTTGTTTCATCTTTAATTGCCACCCTGGCCTACTTTGTCATTCGCGATGTACTCGACGCTCCACACGTTTGTGTGCGCAACTGGAGGAAAACCCGTAGCTGTGGCGCAGCGATAGTTATCCATCCCACAATTCAAATAGTTTGAGTAATGATGATTAAGGCGACTTTTTCTTCAATTTAAGTTACTTTGTCTTAAGCGCGTCATCCGGCGGTCTCAAGGTCTCGCCCGAAATGGCCGTCCCGAGCTCTCCGTTGCACGAATCGCACGAAACTGAGAAGGTTTATTGGTGCGGGATAATTTATTCCGGGCCCGACTTCGCTTAATCCGGCAATTTATCTTTGCTTCGTTTTTTTTTGACAATTGCGATTTCTCCGTGGCACCATATGGCGCGTCGTGATCCAGATTTGTATTCGGCACTGCAACTAGAGCGGAATATTTGGTTCGATCAGTTGGCAGCGGAGAAAGGACGGTCACAGAGCCCAACGGGCGCAAGAGATCGTCGCGCTACTTTGAAGAGTTCAAAACCGAAAGTGTGTTCTATTTTGACTCTGAAGTCGAATCTGCGTTATAAATTTTTTGGTCGCATTATCATTGCCTAAAAAACTTTACTTTATATCCTAAAGTTAGAGGATGCCATTAAAGTTAGACGTACTCCTACATCAAATTCGTGATAGTGGTAACACTTGAGGGTGGCGCCAGATAGACAAACAATGGATATGACTGTAGAAAACCTATGACCAAAAAAACAGTCCGTCGCCTGCAATAAGACAGGAAGTAATTTGCTGCATATATGCACAATTCCTCAGCCTTTCACACCGGTTGATCATGAAAACGAGCGCTCGCGCGATGAATGTTCTAACGGCCCTGAACCGGACGTCTCCGCAAGTTTATGGCTGTGCAGGCTTAGTCACTCTCACTCTCAGTCGGCTGCCCATCGAACGAAGGGATAATGGTATGCATATACACATATGTAAATTCATTAGTAGTCCCGACGCACGGTGTACGAATGCAACATGGTGTAGAAAGAACAACATATTTGCATACTGCTCCATGGCTGAAGAAGACTTTCCGCTAGTGCACAAAGGGGAAACGGAGGTAACATTCATTAAGAATTTTTGTTTGTTGTCGATAGACAACATCCAAGTAGATTGTTTTAGGAATGAAGTTGAAACATAATTTAATTTAAGGAACAATATTGATTTTGACCATCCGCATCCCACAGTGTATGAGCATGGTGCAGTAAATTCCTGCTATATTAAGCATACTGAATAAAGACTCTACAACCCGTAGCTCGAAATTTGTTCTAAATGATTGTGCGATGATGCGACGGCTTTGACGAGTGATGCTGTTTATTTTTGTAATACTTAAACTGGCTGGCGGGGCCACATTGATTCATACTCGCCATTCTTTGTTCCAGTTCTTCTCCCAATGCTGCCGCGTGCATTCCAGCGATTCAGTTTTGTTTTTCATCGCCAAACAGCCATTTAATAGGGTGATGTATCGGGAGTGGACCAGTCAAAAAATATATCATGAATTGACTAATGACTAACATGGCTTGACTAACATGACGACTTCAGACGAGAAGATAGTTTTGACAGCTTTTTGCGCCACACTCAATTTTTCAATTTGAAGCCAACACCTTGCACTAAAAAATTCAGAGCATTTGTCGCCTAGCTTTCTCCAGAATATCTAACACTGGCATAGGTTCAGGTTGAAGATGCTTCTACCCAAAATTTCATGCTCTCCGCCAAACCTTTCTGCTCCGGGTTGTAAAATACTGTTATCTCGTGGAGAATTCCATGGGCTTTGAGGAAATCTTCAAGCTGCACACTGACGAACTCCTTGCCGTTATCGGTTCGAAAGCACTTCAATGTCCTCCCTGTTTCTCTCTCCAAGTGCACCTTGAACTTCTGGAATACAACGAAAGCCTCTTTATTGGTCCTCAGAAAGTAGGCGAACAGCATCCCGCTGGCATCGTCAATGAAGGTGGCAAATACTTGCTGCCACCAACTGACGTTTGCTCCATCAGTCCGCACATATCGGAATGGACCAGTTCCAGAATGTCGGTTCTCGTACGTCTGGACTTGAACGGTGAACTTTGATGTTTGCCTTCTATGCAGGGAACACATGGTGACATTGTGCCTGCCAGGATGTGAATTCCCATCACCATACTGTGACTACCCTTGACGCTTTCCACATTAAAATGGCCTAACCGTCTATGCTACATCAATTCAGCTTGTAGAGACCGTCCCGTGGCAAAGACATCCCGACATCTTTCACCACTTGAGACGGCTGGCTTTTTAACGTGACCTGGTTATCCTTCTTGCAGATACGACTTTCAGTTAATAGGTTTACTGCGAGATCTGGAACACACAAGACGTTGGAGATGGCTGATGTAGAGCACTCATTTTCACATCAGCAACCACTTCTATGTTGCCCACGGCTACAACCGCCAACTCGGATGAACACTGACACTTGCTCTGCATTGACCAAATTGCTCTCTTGCCTGTACATATAATCTCCTGCTCCAAAATCAAAGATTTACTCTTCTGGTTATTGTACGGCCGTTTCATCGTCATGAATGCCGACCTCCTTTTTTCGAGTCCCTTTTCGTCTTTTCGGCTTTCGGATTTCTGGTGCCGTTGTTGGCATTCCGAAGCATGCTGTCCAAGCTTCTCACACTTGGAACACACGATTTCAGATTTGTCCTTCTTCGTAGGCTTCGTGTGGTTTGGTTGTGTTGCTAATGCACCGCTTGAACGACCGGAACCTTCAGCATCTATTGCCACGTCCTGTAGAATTTTCGATTTTACCCAATCGACGGTCCATTTGATGCCGGATTGGTTCGTATTTTTTAGGAAAACCATCATGAGGACCATCGACAGCCACTCATCGTCCATCGAAAATGTGATATCCTGCAGCTTCTGACTGGTCGCAAGGATTTCGTCTTCGTATTCTTCAACAGACAAACAATCCTCCAACTCCATCAGCATCAGCTTCATTACCACCCGCATTTCGAACGCCCACGCAGCGTTGTTATCACGAACTCGAAGTTTCTCCTAGGGTTGATGGGACACGCTGCTGAAGAGAATCCTCTGCTCACTCATTCTTGCTTACTGATTCACGCCGGACTTCCAATAGAGCCTTGTCTAGGTGTTCCTAAGTCGTTCTCTCTACTTAAGGTCCCTCGAAACTCCTGTTGCTCCATGTTTTTCCGCGCCGGTTTTTGATCTTCTTCTAGGCACGGGCAAACCACACGTCTCCGGGTTTATTCAGAGGCATGTTTGATAATCAAGACATAAGAAAGTAAACGCTACGCTAACAGGTACCAAACGCTCAACGCTGTTAAAAGCACATTTTCCCGGTGTACTCGTTGCCGGCGCATATTGACGAGCTCAGTTTGTGCTTAATTGCGACAATCCCATACTCCAATACTAAACATGGATGAGACTTCGAGACTGCCTGTTTGCAGCGGTGAGCTCAATTACAACACGCGCCTTGTCGTCCTGACTAATGATCCACGCTTAATTGGGTCCAGGTATATAAAGGGTGTCCACGATGAAATTGCCACACCATGAAATTGCTCTAACTTATCAACCGTTAGGTAGAATTTATTGAAAATTTGGGTGAATTTAGTTCATAGTGCATTATTTACATCCTGCAAGTTTTAAAGTCCTGTGATCAAACTCGCGGAACAAGGATCTCTCGCATCGTGCCATCGCTAAAACGTTGGGAATCGCGAATTCCACGGTGTCGCGAGTGATTTAGCGGTTCGAGGAACGATTGACCACCGATCGGAAGCCCAGAAGTGAAGGAAAAAGTATTCCGTACAACACCAAAAATTGTGCACTTGGCTCAGGTACACTTAAAATTGTATCGTGCCGTGTCAAATAAACCATATTTAAATTAACACCAAAAATCGCAACCGCGTAGTTGGGGCCTTCAACCGAAACCCGAACGCCTCCGTTCGGGATGTGGCTAAGAAGCTGCACTTAAGCCGAAGTTTGCACAAAAGGCCCCTAATAAGGGACGTTGCGATACCATTAAACATCGATACCTGCATCGAGAGCAAGTACTGATATTCCGATAGTATTGAGGCTAACGTATCGATACCTAAATGTATCGTTGTGCGATACCAGTTTATTTAAAATATAAGTCATAATTTTTTTTTTTTATTATTTATTCCTCAAGATAAAACATTTAATTCAATTAAACCATTTATATAAACCATTTTACGAGACATTTCTGAACTCAATCTATGAATGAAATTTTGACAGAAAGCTCGGAACCGCTGACATAACGCACGTAAAAGCAACATCATCAACAGCCGATGAGATGGCAAGCATGCATAAAGCAAAAGCAAAGCTTTGGTGCTACATTCCGACTCGGAACTCGACCTTCTGTTTATTATACACAGACTTCGCAGCCAACTGTTAAGTGTACAGGACAGTTGCGAGGCTACGATCCTACTAACACTAACAGTCTCTCCCGAGCCGAGACTCGAACCTACGATAACTGGCTTGTTAGGCCAGCATCGTACCTCGAGACCAGCTGGGAGGGTGCATACCATGCTTAAAAATGGCACAGGAAACAGCAAGTTTTCTGCTTCATTCGTTCTTCTTTACAGGGTTGTTTTGAGTCTTTTCGATACTGAGATGTGTGTATCGATATTGATGAAGTATCGCTGGTAAAACATCGATACCAAATATCCTAGTATCGGAAGCAGAAGGATCGATTCCGTATTAGTATCGGTGGTATCGCAACGTCCCTACCCCTAATCGCGACGAGAAGCAGAACATGTTCGCCAAAACCCGTGCCAGGAAGTTGTACCTCAACATGCTGACGAAAGTTGAATGCTGCATCATGGACGACGAAACATATGTTAAGGCCGACTTCAAACAGATCCAGAAGGCAACCTGTTTTTCACGGCCAAGGATAATATCAGCGTTCCGGAGCATGTCCGCACTTAGAAGATGTCCAAATTTGCGAAGAAATTCCTGGTTTGGCAAGCCATCTGCACGTGCGGGAAGTGGAGTGCACCTTTCGTGACCCAGGACACGATGAACGGACAGGTGTACATGAAAGAGTGCCTCCAGAAGCGGCTGCTTCCTCTCCTGAAGGCCCACAACGTCCCAACGAACTTCTAGCCGGATTTGGCCTCATGCCACTACTCCAAGGACGTGCTGAAGTGGTATGCGGACAAGAAGGTCAATTTCGTGCCGAAAATGTTTAACCCACCCAACACTCCGGAGCTCCGCCCCATCGAAAAGTACTGGGCGATTATGAAGTAGCACCTTCTTAAACAACCTAAGGTAGTGAAGACAGTTGAGGAACTGAAGAAAGTATGGGTTTACATGCAAAAAACGGTTGGTTCACAGGTTGTGCACAATCTTATGTCCGGGGTTGAGGCCAGATGCGGGCATTTGCGTATGGACTGTAAATAAAATACTAGTAAAATGGTAGAAAAAAGTTTAATAGTTACTTTTCAATCCCTGAAAATTTGATGGCAATCGGATGAAAACTCGAATTTTGCGAATCAATTTTGTGTGTGGTAATTTCATCGTGAACACCCTTTAGATGAAAGTTCTTCCAATGCTATTCTGCTCGCTGTATAAAATCGATCATCGAAATAGTCTTTGTGATTAGCATTACTTGAACGCGGCAACTTCATCGGCACTGTGTTAACATAACGCTATATCAGCCCGTTTTCCTTGAAGTGTGGAAGTCAACTCATCCAAAGTTTTAGCAGGGTGGTCACTCAAAATCGATATTTGATTTCCCGGTTTTTTCCCGGTTCTCCCGACGAAATTTAATAAAATTTCCCGGTGTTTTATTTTTTAAAATATGAGAAAAACATCAATTTTCACAGGTTTATTTATGTCCTTGCCAAATAGTGATATGAAACAATAAAAAATATTTCTTCTTCTTCGCTTTCAGCTGTTTACGACTTTAGCAAGTACCTTCATAGAGACCTCTTGCACAATTGTCGCCCTTTTCATCTCCAAGTCGTTGACAATCTTCGCCAGCTCGTGCTTTCCTGAATCCTTCTGTCTTTACTTTCTGTCAACCTGCTTTTGAACTAGCAATACTTCTGTATTAGAGTGTCAATGAATTAAACCATCCAACTTCGTTTTGCGTTAGGGCTTAGAAGTTTTTTCTTCTCGAAAAAAGTCCTCATGCATAATTTAATCTCTGACTACGAGAGTAACCAATGAAAAATTGCACATGAAATTGTCATAATTATTTTTTCATGGCAAACGTCTCAGAAATGCACGAAACGTCGAGGACTGTTATCTCGAAATACAACGTAATTACATTTCACCGCGAGCTGAATCCAATCATATTTGATTACACAGCACTCAATCATACATTGCAACAGGTGGCTCATATCCGTGACCTTAAATGAAATGATCTCATAGGCTGGCCATCAGCTGGGATTTATTTTTAATACAGCTAATGAGTTCCTCTTGGATCCTCTTACTGTCTTCGATCGACGAAACGACGTATATATATATATATATATATATATATATATATATATATATATATATATATATATATATATATATATATATATATATATATATATATATATATATATATATATATATATATATATATATATATATATATATATATATATATATATATATATATATATATATATATATATATATATATATATATATATATATATATATATATATATATATATATATATATCTAATATGCCATTCGTTGAGACCATACCTGTGTCAGATGACTTTCCAAATAAATAATAAACAAACTGATTTCAATTACTGAATATTTACGATGGTTGGTTATAATTTCGGCTGAGCAGTCTTGAATAAGTAGAACGATCTGGTTTTTTACTGTCCGACGTTTCGTCACTGATCAGTGACATCTTCAGGGGAAACTGTTGGTGTTTATTAGCGATTAGTGTCTGTTTTAATTCTTAAATTTGTTAACAATTGGTAAGAGTTTAGCTAGTTGTCTGTGGTTGAGTTGTCTGTGACTTACATAATTCTTGTTCGTTCCTTGTCTGAATGCTTTTTAGAGCTTATCGTCAACATTAATTGGGGCGATTCGGGGTACATTCTACAATATTGGTGTTAATAAAAGTCCGTGGTGCAATTTTTCTCTCTCATAAATATTTTAAACAAACTTTAAACAAACAAATCTCTTTGCTGTGGACCTATTGCGATGGCGGATGGTAACGTTATGGGGAGTGGTTGGGATTCGGGGGGGTAGGACATCTGTGTTACTTGTGGTGAGATTCGAAAGACAGGGACAGAGAAGGAACTAATTGGCTGGTGCATTGGTATTCGTTATGAGACTCGACAGAACAGCTGCGTAAACTGTGTTGAGTCCATCGAGATCGACTCGCTTGTTGACAGTATTGGGCGTGTTGTGTATATGACACATTTCTAAGAATGGGGAATATGGGTGCGGTTGCTATGGTCGTAAACGATTGCACTCAAGCGATCGCAGTGATTCTTTCAAATGTTGGTTGCTCGCAGGCGTAATTCGGCTACTCCACATCGTGCTTTCACCGTGATATACCGCGATGATTCTTAGTGATTTCAAATATCACATGCTAAGGCACCATGGTACGATTTCCGTAAGCGTTGATGATACCTACTTGCTCCGGTAAGCAAACAGTTGAACGCAATATAACGTTCATTCGGATTCATAATTTTGTATCACTGGCGACAATATCTCAAAGATTCTCGCGATAATGTTGAATGCAAGTGAACTTGGATACAATAAATACTACCGTGTTTGAATCATTCAGTCTCCTTCTATGGTATTCGGAACTCTTAGAAGCGAAAAACAATCAGCAGCGTTTCTATGGAAAACTTGTACGCGAGTGGAAACAATTGAACGATACCTGATGAATCAAAGAACACATTTGCATGAAATGTTGCTAGTGAGTGAAAATTTCCATGCTTGAATATAACTTTATAGGATTGAAGCTGATTTTTTGCTGGAACTTTTTAATAATTTTGTTTAACATATCTTCTTATGTTTACCAATGAATGAAACTTTGTAAGGACTTCCATATTATTTGGAAAGTAAGATCCATATTATAGATTTGATTTAATCAAAGTTAAATAAGACAAAACCATTCATTATGATAACGTAGCTATTATTGGATTTGGTTTTTGAGGATGTAGAGTTAATTCTGACTTTGACGCATTACGAGAAATTCTTGGTGTTTCTTCAACAAGCACGATATGCTTGTGCCTTGTCAAATACATGTTGCACAAAAAAATACTAAAGGCATAATATCGCCAAATATAAACGATATTCTTTCGAGTGTTGTTGAATGTATTTCAAAAATTGATTTCCAGGGGAGGCTGAAAATAAAAATACGAACAGCCGCTGAGCAAACACATTGATTCTGTCTGCAGACACTGTATATTTTGTAACAAAAAATCCCCTAATTACAGTGTTCAGTCACCATTTCATACTTCTCTAGGGCTGTATACCTTGTAGTATTTTGTAAGATTTGAACCACTGTGACCATTATTTTCATCTTTTGTTAGAATTACATTATTAATTTGAATCTAGCGGTGTTTTGACCAATTGGTAAATTGGTTTTGTTATGGCATTTTTGGTAACGGGTTGCTTTAAAGCACGTTTTTTTTCTGTCTAGTCCTAGCCAAAAATTAACGTGTTTTTAAGCACCCGTAACTAAAATGGCCATCACAAAATCTTCATTAACTCGCGCCAAATTTAGGATCTTTGTTGTTTTCGTCAACGGTTTTTAAAAAGTAATTTATATTTTTTTGAATTAATAAATGTATAATTCCTTTCATTTCCAATTTTTCTTACCTTCCCCTCAACGAGTTTATTTTTGACTTCTTTTGGATTTTAAAGAAGTTTTTCAATATAATCTTTTGTTTGCTTTCTTTCTAGACACTTTAAAGTTTTTTGACATTAAATTGGGATAAATTTCTGATAGTAGCTTTCGGCCTTTCCATGAAGCTAATTTTTTCCTATTTCCTCGTTCGAAAACTTGTTGAACTGAAATTGAAAGATTTTTCATCTACTCTCTGTTGAAAATGGTTTGCTAATGGTTGGTTTGCTTCTTATAGCGTTTTTATTTTTTAGGGGTTTTTAACTGCGTTGCAATCTTTCAACCCATCGAGCGTTTTCAGGCATTTTGAATTAAATTTTGTGTATATTTATTTTTTGTAAATCTTTTCTAACTTGTAGGGAAGTTTTTATTTTCCCAGCTTCTACTGAAGCTTTCAGTCATATTGACCTCACTGTTGAATCCTTTTTGTTTTTAGTATCTTATTTCATTTCTTCAAGCAGTTAACAATTTTATTTCAAAGCATATTTTGTGACTATTTTCTACGGTTTCCTCAAGAAGTAATTATAATTTCAAGAAGTAATTGGATTTCCTCTTTTTTAAACAAAAATTTCCAGCAACATTTGAAATTATTTTTGGTTTTAGCCTCTTCCAATTTCGGAACCATTTGCAAAATTTGGAATCATTTTCTGCTTTTCCTTTTTCTGATCTTTTGATGCATTTCTTAGCCCTTTCAAGGGCTGAATTTTGATGGGATTCTTTTCATTTGCGGCTCTCTTTTTCAAGGTAGTTTTGGGCCGAATTTAAAACTATTATTGTTATTTATTCGCCGACATTTTTCATATTTAATCACTAATTGAACCACAGAAACAATTTTTATTTGTAATAAATGTTTACGTGGACGGATTGGGGGACGTGGGGGATTTGGCAATGTTCGCGGTTGTCAATGAGGGAGGACGGGGGTACAAAATGACGATTTTTCTCTCCATGTGGAATGTGGACGGCCTCTATCTAATGGCCTTTTTTTTTCAACGGTAAAGATGTTGCCAGCGACGCTAGGTCGACGCCTCAGGGCTTTTCTTTATTATTGTAATGATATTTTTTAGCATCACTAAAGTAACAATTGCTTTCAATATTCATTTAATTATGAAACTACATGTTATTCATGAAATCTTTTGTTTCACCAGACACAACGGGAGGTTGTAGGGGTAGTAGAGAAAAAAAATGCAAGTAAAGCGTAGTGCTCGAAACGGTACAATTTGATAAATCCACCTCTAATGCCATAAATTTTTATTTTCGTACGTTAAAACGATAAAAAGTTTTGATAGACATGCATTTTTCATGACATGTAATATTAATATCAAAGCTGGTCTACTCACGATGCATCACCCTATTTTCGCGGGGAAAAGAAGAAAACTAGAAAGCTACTAATTTTAGCAAGATTGTGACCCACAGACTTTCCAAGCATGCCATCGTGTGTAAAGAAGAGCAACCGTCAGCAAAACGTTAACACACTACTATCTAAATGCATAAAATAGGTATGACACAATCGTAACACTGGATCGCAAATGGTGACCGACATCCGACACTTCGCTGTCTCGGAACGATGATTGATTTACAGAGCAATATCAGAATGCATAAAACTGTTTTTTTTTCTGTTTGTATTAACAGCTGTACGAGGAAAGATGGTAAATGGATAATGGCAACACAAAGCAGTAGCGTTAGTCGATGTTATTCATACTGCTGGTTCGCGATCCTACATTTATTATGAACGTGATTTATGGATTATCGCGCGTGTCTGCAGGTGCAATCTATTTACAAGTTACGCGATGATGGATAAGTGCCAGTCGTTGACGAAAGTACCCTGCAGCAGGAAGTTTGATTGCTGAGGTGCTATCGCTTAGACACGTGACGAAATTGACAAATCGGGTGTCTTCATGAAGCATTGTGATGCGCGACAACGGTAGATATTGATTACTTCCGACGGCAGTTTCCTGCTTCGGGCTGTGATTTGAATTATAGTACTGCCAATTTGCCTAAATATCGCAGTTAACACCCAGAAATCGCTTCTCTCTGGCGATAACTATTATTAGCAATAATCAGTGCTGTTTCCGAGAGGAGGAAGCGATGACAAATTACATGACTGGTATGGTCACAAGCGCTCGAAGGCACGGTTACCGAGAGTACCCCGCCCGGTTTTGGGAACCGGTTCAAAGCGGAGGTGCATGATCCTTTTTCGCGCCTTAAGTCACAACCATTGACACTTATACCATTGACACTTGGGTAGCCGAGGTTTCGGTAGAGTCGCTGCGACCCTTGCTGGCACAGTCACCGCTGGCGGTACTTCCATCTAGGGACAACGGCATTCAGTTTTCCGTATAAGGGAATACAAGCGTAACCGTGCGGTAGCACCACGAGGCAGCCAGCAGCACGGTCCAGTTTTGCGATCCTCGCGAGGGTACACGCGGCCTGTCGAGAAAATTACTGCACAACAAGGACAGGCAGAGGAGTGTGACAGTTTGTATTGGTGCGAATTACTGCCTTTTTTATTGCGTGCTGAGATCACTGCTTTACATCGGTTACTGCTGAAAATGAATGAGTTTTGCAAAGTGGTAGACATCATTTCTCTAATTCGTGATTAGCGATTTCGCTAATTTTCTATTTGATCAACGAAGCTGTGAACGTTCGAACTATAAACATGCTAAGCGACAAGAATTGCTCAGAAATATTTGTTTCGTTAAAAGACTGTTGAAGTGAAATCTGTTGTCTATTGTATCATACTTCGCGAGATAGATACCAGATATGAAAAAAAATAGCTTCAGCAAACACCAATATCTGATTTAACTTCAAAGCCAATTTTTAGTTTAATAACAAAATTTAAGGCAAGATTCCATCACCTCTTACTTCCGTTTTGAAGGCGCAGGTTGTTGTCTCTTTAAACCAATTGCACGAAGCCGAGGTGTTTTTTGTGTATGAAACCTATTAGATACTCTCGACAATAATATTTTGTAAAGCTCAATAGCTGTAGGCAGATCATTACATCTGATAAGTTTCTATTTGTCGGCTTATGAATTACAATACTATACAAAGATTACCATGAATGTATTTAATCTCGCCGAACAGCTCTGCCAGCATTTCGCTAAAAAATTAGCGTAGCTCATTCGGTAGATCGTATCGGTTGGTGGCCATGTCTTATTAAACTGTCATACTGACAACCTTGTGACGCGGTAACAATCCGCTCAACCGCAATGCCAATATAGGCACCATCATGATCAATGGACTGGAAAGGGACGGTTGCGATCACCTAATTAGGAACTGGTTCGGTAAACAAACGAAAGTACCGACGGACGGACGGTTTCACTTTCGCGCGTAATCGCCATCACGGAAGAATTTTCCCTCGAACTCGTATACGCTCGCTCGTTTGGCGGCCTTTGTGCTAATCCCGCAGGCGCAGCCGAGGTTCGAATCGCATGCCACGAGGGCACACTTGAATGATTCTCTGGTTCCACACTGGTCTCTTATGCACATTGTGCAATGAAAAACTGCACTTCGGCGCTTTAACGCACGCTTTGCGAAATGGTATTTTATGCGCAGGGCGCTCAAACTATTACTTTCCTTGGATGCCAGTCAGGCATACTGAACGCTATACTCACAATAACGACAGTCGTAGTAAATGCTCCTTTCTTACTAACCTATTTAGTGTGCGAAGGCAACGCTATCCAACAGACAAGTAACAGCATGTAAACATGAAATAAATGCTACAAATGTGAGTTACGATGGCGAGTGCTACTACAATGTAACATAAAACAAGTGGTTATACATCAATATGTTATTAGAAAAAAATGCAGCTTACAACAACCAGTAACGTAAATATTTCTTCATTATTTTCTTCATTCAGATGGCGCTACCCACCTCCCTGGACAAGGACGCCATTCGGGAAGCGTACGAGGATGTCCGATCCAACCTAACCGACAACGAGTGGGCGGTGTTCAAATTCGACGGTCTGAAAATCATCTGCTTCGAGAAAGGCATCGGTTTCGACGAATTCTGCGCCCAGTTCCACGACGATGAGCGAGCTTTCGGCTACATACGGATACAAATGGGCGATGAAATGTCCAAGCGAAGCAAGTTTATGTTCCTTACCTGGATTGGGCCGGAAGTGGGCGTGATGCAGCGGGCCAAGATGTCAACAGACAAGTCGATTATAAAAGATGTGATCAATGTAAGTATATCACTTTCATAAGAATTTAGAACCATGAAAATAATGTTATTTTTTTTGTTGTACAACAGAATTTCGCCGTTGAGCTTCAGGTAGAGTCGAGCAACGATTTGAACCTGGAGATGTTTAAGGAACACCTGAACAAGGCCGGTGGTGCAAACTATGGAACCGGTGTGCGCGAACTGTAGACCATAAATGCTAAGCTCATCAAGCATTCAGGCGCCACAGGATACACTAGGATCGCATCTATATATATAAGCATACCAACGTTAAGGTCTTCCCCGCTGCTAACCTTTCCCCCGTTGCAATACACAGTAATATTCAACTTAAATGCCAGAATGTGCGTATCGTATACAATCAACTTCAACTGAAATCCTGAAGGCCTCTATTTGTGTGTATTATTTCCGTAAACTAATTCTCTATTTATCGAAATTGTGATTTTGGAAAAACTCTACAGTTTTTTGACCCTTTGTATAAGCATCCACTAAATCATAACTATTTAATGAATACATAAGAAAACACAATGATAACCTACTGCGTAAACATCAAACGAATATTGGATGCAATCTGCAATATTATCATATAAATTGAAGTAGTTAAGTTTATGCAAGAAAAAAAAGGAAACCCTAAGTAATGTGACGAAACAAATTGACGATATAGTTAACATTCAACGGACGGCGCGAATGAAAGCAGCGCATCAACGCGAAGTTAGTACCGAAATCAGATTTCTTTTTTGAGCTATTTTTTATCAATTGTATAAAATAAAAAAGGAAACCTATTCTGTAGAAGACACGTGTAAAATGCCTTAGTTTTGGCAGAACAAATATACCCCAAGAACTTTCAAGCTGAGCTGTATTTTATTGGAACAAAATATCCGAAAACCCATGCTGAAGAGATTTTTCTTACTTTTTTCCGTTTCCAAGCAATTTGAAAGCTGCGTTCATTCCTAAAAACTTAAGTTGAATAAAGCAAATCCTTACGCTTTCGAATAATTAATTGACAAAGAATTTTCGTTACCAATAAGTTCTATCTTTCGACTAGGTACTTGAATGTTAATAAAATTTTAATCAAACCAATTTGAATTTTCGTCTGCAAGTTAGACGTTTTCCTACCCCAAAAAATTCACAATTCGAGGATCATATTTTCTTTCGAATAAACAACTTAATGATTCAGAAGCATAAGGTTTTCTTGTTGCTTACCAAAATAACAGTGTACCACCAGTATCACCGTCAACCCTCGACAATGACCTGATCGCGGGCGATTTGAAACGCTGCAATAAGAGCTGCCGTTTGGGGCTTTTCCGTGCAACCAGCTGCCAATCGCTCCTCTATAGCTGCCATTTTTATCAATAATTGCGACATAACCCGAGGTGGAAGCTCCATCCGATGGACGTACAAATGTATCTCAGTGAGAACATCTTCCAATGCAAGACCTTTGTTCGTTTTCAGCTCCTGGATTTCTAAAAATCACCATGTTCAATTCGAAGCAGAACATTATAACAAATTACCTCTTACTTTCGAATGTTTCCTTGAAACTCTCCACGTTGAGCAGCCAGTTTACGATATTTGTTATATCACTTTTAAGCGGATGACCAACGCAGGTATAAACGTTATCTTCAGTCACATCTTTGTAAGCCATCCAGGTACTCTGCAGAACATTCAGAACCTTTCTCATATCACCCTTGGCTAACGTCATAAGAGCCTTCTTCCCATCTTCGGAAACTTTAATCCTAGAATGTCACATATTTGAAAAAAGAAATTTGAAAAAAGAAATTTGATAAACATATTGCCACTCACCCTTCCGCTTCCACGACATGCTCCAGCCGAGGCAAAATTTGCTCAGCAGCCAAGGGCGCAAATCGGAACCGTGTACAGCGTGACTGCAGTGCAGGAATGATTTTACTCAAATAGTTGCAAATAATGCAGAACCGAACATTGTCCGTGTACTTTTCGATTATCCGCCGGAGCGCATTCTGTGCATCGTTAGTCATGGCATCAGCTTCGTCCAAAATAATCAACTTATAGCCACCGCTGAAAATCGTTCGCGTCGAGGCAAAATTCAATATCTGACCGCGCACTATGCCGATACCACGATCGTCGGAGGCGTTCAGTTCCAGTACCATTTGATTGAAGGATTGGGGTTTGTACAGCTGCCTGGCACACGCCAATATAGTACTGGTTTTACCGGTTCCTGGTGGTCCATAGAACAGCAAGTGAGGCAACTGGTCCTCTTGGATGAATTTGTTGACTGTAGAAAAAATCAAGGATAAGAAATCACGCAAAATTTATGGTTTCGAGCGCATACGTACTTGTGGATATGATTTCTTCGTGGGAAATGAGATCACTAAGTGTAGCTGGGCGGTATTTTTCCACCCAGGGGAGATTTGACCTTCCATCTTTTAGCATTTTGACGAAAAAGGAACTTAACAAAATTGGATATGCAGAGCTCACACGATTTTTTTCAAAATTGATGTAAACATAAATTTGCGCCAACGACAGCGTAGTGACGTACACGTTCGAAAAAAATGACTCATAGATTGAGTATCGTTTACTCAGTTACTCGCAGAAGACAAATCTCGTCTAACATGTGAAAAGAGCCCATGTGCCATATGTAAGCAATACCCGATTCCTTTACCTACCAAAATGAAAGATTTAAAATATTGAGGTAGGTACACCCCTTTTGCATCACGCCATGTTTCAAGGGCAAACATCTCAACATATGTGTTAACGAGATAGCATATCACCGTTTCTTTTTATACATTTTTATCTTAGTGCTGACAGCGGCACAAATTACAGTCGCCGTTCGATAACTGCAAGTCTTTTAACTGCAACGCTTTTTAACTGCAAGACCGATAACTGCAACAACTTTGCAGTTATCGGACCGCAATCCGTCAAATCCGAAGTCAAAGTCATATTTGACATTGAAGTGACAAATCTCGCGGGGGGATTCTAAATGCATTCGAAAATGAAAATTGTTGAATATCTAGAAACATTTCAAAAGGACTTCTTCATTTCGATTTTGTTTACTTGTTGTCTCTTCACACTTAAAATTTTTTGCCGGGTCTCGGTAACTTATTGCCGAGAACGGCACCACTGAGTGCTCGGTTAAAAAAATAATGACAGCTGTCACATTGTTTCGTAAATCTCGTTTTACCCAACTGAAATTTCGGCACAAAATATCCGAAATCTCGGTAGTAATATTTTGTGCCGAGATTTCAGTTAGGTTAAACCGAGATTTACGATAAAATATGACAGCTGTCATTATTTTTTTAACCGAGCACTCAGTGGTGCCGTTCTCGGCAATAAGTTACCGAAACCCGGCAAAAAATTTTAGGTGTGTTCATTCTAGATGGGAGATTATAGATCTCCACTATTAGTCAATGAAACAAAATCAGTATATTATGTGGTTCACTTTCCGTAATTATTATAAGAGAGAAAAAATATTCCTTGTGCATTGTTTGGCTAGCTTTCAATACTCAGTGAGGCAGTGCATAGTAGATCACAAACAATATTTTTTGATCTAGCGTTAAATAGACCATTTTAGGAACTGACAGTTGTCACGGATCTTGCTGACATTGATGTTGCTTTTACTTGCGTTATGTCAGCGGTTCCGAGCTTTCTGTCAAAATTTCATTCATGAATTGAGTTCAGAAACATCTCGTAAAATGATCTTCTGTAGTGATGAACTTCATCTTCGCCTACATATTGGTTATGTAAAGTAGTTACTAAAACGCAATAAATTATGATGCGGAAATATGACTATCAAATTGATTAATCAAAAAGCTTGCCTATTTTATTTTTTTTATATTTTTTGCCATTATTCCATTAAAAAAATACATTTCGACATCATTGAAAACAAAAATGGTAGTGACGGACCCCCGTCTAAATTTTGGCATGTGTCAAGTGTTGCAGTTATCGAACGGCATTCGATAAATGCAATGTAAACATGTTGCAGTTAGCGAACGACGAATGTAATTTGAGCCCAGGACATGAGCTCATTGTCATTCACTGTTACTCGGTATAGGGATCCTAAAGGCTAGGGTATATAGGATTTTGGAAGGTAAATTCCAGGGGTCTGACGTTTGATGAGTATCCCGTATCCAAAATCTAAATGCAATATGGCGTCATTTGTTTAGTAAACAACTTGAAAACTATGATTTTTCTCGACCACAAAACAGTTCTTACATGAAGATATATTACCGTGGTACCGCTATAAAATTTGGTAACGTGACTCTTATGACACATTCTACCGTGACGTTACAACGTTTTGACTATTCTGTTGGCATCATTTTAATTCTAACTTGTATTTTTTCATGAAACCCTTTGATATTATTACAGATTCGGAAAGTAGACAAAATTTCCTATAAGAATGATGTATAAGATATTCGTTTACTTTGTTTATATTACCTTGGGGAGTAAAAATGTAGCGTGACGTTACAACGCGCGAGAAATCGAGGTGCCGGGACTTTTCTTACAAAAGTCAAAAACTCTGCTCTGTTTGGAATTTTATAACAATTTCTTCTTCCACGATTTGATAACAAATAATAATCGAACATTTTGCCATGTTTAGAGTGCCTATAACTGGTAACATCTATATTTGAGAAGCTTTTATATTTCGTAACGTAACAACGCTCATTTTTCAGCAAGGGGTATTCTCACTCCGTTGTAACGTCACGAAAATATGAATCAGTCGATATACATTATTTATCACATATTTCTTAGACATTTTCATATGAAATAGTTCAATATCTGATTTTATATATTTCTACTTCTACTTTATGCACTTGGTTTGTGGGGTTATCCATAAACTACGTAACAAATTTACTTTGTCGTTTAATGTTTGAAAATGAAGAACAAGACTTAAACTTCAGTGAAGGAATGTGAGTTATGATCAAATCAATTCTTTTCGTAAGTGACATATGTATCATAAATATTCTCAAAAGTGTCTTATATGTGTAAAACATATTAAATTCATTTTTATTATAGTTTTTTCACAATGTCTGAGTACGTTAGCAGTTTATTCAGCATTTATATTAAAAACAAGTTTACAAGAAACCTTTCAAAAATTATAATAATAACACAAAAATGCCACTTGTTAGCTTTTTTTGCTCCCGTAATATTTCCTTGATTTTTTTAAAACTCACACTACTTATTCAAGAAAATTCGAGTGCATTTTTGCCGCTGAACATTTTTCATCTAGACTTGCCTCAAAAATAAATAGCTGGCTTATTCCACGATATGGTGTTGGTCATTCAAAAATGTTCTTCTCATCGTTAAATATGGTGATGTCACGTCCCATAATTGCGATAACCATCACATTCGGAAGATTGGCTTGAGTGATGCGGACGAAGTATTCATTTGATTAATACGGTTACCTTGCGTCAATAGTTTTTCTCTTAGGGAACATTTGCATGTGACGTAACGCGGAAGTTGACAGTTTTCAATCCTTCCTCACGCAATGCATTGTAATAAAATATAATAGAATAATATTAGAATTTTTTAGAATGTAACGTTACTCATGGATGACCCACAGTTCAATAATTGAAAACATTAATCCATTTTACAAAATTTTTGCTCTGTTGTATGACAGATGTAACGTGAGCTAATTTAGACGCATCAAGTATGTTTTTAAACATAGACGAATATTATAAAAGGGGAGAATAAAATCGTGACGTTACAACGCGAACTAAACCCGGTTGTAACTCAAGTTGTATTCAACCTAGCTGCGATCTTTTAGTATCAAATTAAAGGTATTTTTGAGTATAAAGAGAAAACAAAATATTACTTTGATTAAATGTAAGGAGTTCCCATGAAGTAAAATACTGTACTTTTTTCGTGACGTTGTAACGCTAAATTACCCCTGTTTTCATATTGGCCTAAGATCAACATATTTGAAATTTCACTTCAAAACCCTTTAGGCATCGAATAAAGCACTTATTTCACAGTCATATAACATAAAAAAAGTTTTATAAATACATACTCCTGATCATTTGTAACCATTTAAAAAATATGTAATCAAAAACGCTTGTTAATTGTTAATTTTACTCGAACTTTGCAATTAGTTTTCTACAGTTTCTTAAACACTATAAATTTGACATTTACGTTTTTGGAAGGTTCAAGTACTAAAGAATCTAGGAAAAATATTAACATTGCTAAAATATGCATTTCAAAAATTGGTTTGTTGGTGCAGCTTCGCAGAGCATGTGGTTATATCGGATAGCCCTGGTAAATTCATACTAGTTGTCTTCGCATATATTTCCACTTGAGAATACCGGCACATATTTTCACATATTTTCTAATGTCTTCCCTTTGTCTTCGCAAACAAGGATGTCTTCACCGCTCTGGTTAACTGTCTTCGTATTGAAACATGTCTTCCAATCTGGCATCGCTGCTAAATACTGATAAGGCAAGCCACGGGTGACGTTTCACTGTTTTTACGTTTGTTGTTGTTACTGTTTTTCAAGGTGCAAAACCAAAACACGACCAAATCCAAAATCTTTTAATGTCGGCAATAATATCAAAAGTGATTTTTTATTGTTGTATTGAGGATTCGCACCCGCAATACCAGAGCTACCGATCGGATAGCATTTGTTTTTCACGCTTCTGGATCCGGATTGCATCCAAGTTGAGACCGATCGAACAAACGTAAAGCCGTAAGACTGAAATCAGCTGATCGCAACTGTCTCGATGGTTGCGTTATATCCTATTCGTATTATTCACTGGGGTGGGAATTATACGTCTTGCCTGCTGCAGATGAATCAAGTACATTACGATATAAAAGCGGTGTGAAATAATAGGTACAGATAAAACATAGAATAAAAAGAGTTGCTCAGAATATTGCAGAATCCATTAGAATTTTTCCAAAAATATTCTAACTGTGCCTCTCGGTTAATGCTTAACATGTGAAAACATGTTCTCGCGTTTTTTTATGGTGATAGAAACATAAGACAGTGGTTTTATAAGGAAGGCATGGACTTTTTCCGGGCTTCGTGATTAGGGCGAATCTTACAATGACTACAAAACTCAAAAAAGACAAACAAAGTTTTCGATCAAAAATTCAAATCCTAAATAACAGTGGAACAATATATTTGTCATCCAAATACTCTAATGAAGGCGAAATTGTTCTAGCTTTGTACATGGTAAACCTAAAACTTGAATTTCAGTCGCTTTACCTTGTATATTCGAGAATTTATAGTTTCGCCCTTTACTATGCAACCTTTTCGATCTGTTCGAAAGTATCGCCCTTTACTATGCGCCTTATTTTGATTTGCTCGACAGTATCGCCCTTTACTATGCGCCCTATTTTCATTTGCTCGACAGTATCGCCCTTTACCATATGCCGTGTTTACGTTATTGTATTGGAATACGCCCTTTGCTTTTAATGTTTATTTTCTTGACAACTTTCATAAAGACGAAGTCAAGTTTCGCCTTTTACCAACGTAAACAAAAAATGCGTATTCCTCATTCTATTTCGTTTTGATATAAAGTAGATTTCGCCCTCAACAAACATCGTACTTTTCAATAGTTAGAAAAGAGATACATTATTTTTTCGATGTTTAAAGGTAGATAGTAGCTCACTTCATACGTTTTCGATAAAATCTCTATTTGTTTACAGTTTGTTAGTTTCGCTTTTATCGCGAAGTACTCCGGATTTGCTTGTGTCTTGTGCCAATGAAAATTCGTAGTCAACCACACGGTGGCTTCCATGTGGCTTTTACGCACTACAACCATAAATCACGAATTAAAACTGCTCAAAAGCATTACAATGACAGTTCACCTTGTTCACCTGTCATTCAAGCGATTTTTAATCGTATTTGGAAATCGAAGGACAATGATATAAAGTTTCAAAAAATCACGTTTCGTTTAGAAAATTACACTATTTTAGCTGATATATAAAAATCAGAAAGCCGTGGATAGCTAAACAACCCAATTGACATTCGATGTCGAAATTTCAATTCGCCGAAGCACGGAAGGCCATTTTTTGTGGAAACTATGTTATATTGCATACTGTTTAAGCAACATCAAATAATGGGTTATAACTAGTTTTTTCGTAGAACATTCTGATTGCAAAACGCGGCTCTGCTGCATAGTCGAGGGCAAAGAATCATTTTTATTGGTGCTGTCTAAGATTGTCATTTTCAGTTGTCAGTTAGAGCGAAAAATTCTAATTTTTCCTTGGGGCCAGACACTATTGATATATTTACAATTTTCAATATTATAAAGTATTTATGGTTGCATTTTCAGGCACCCGTCTACCTGTATCTCAACTCCTTGACAGCACATTATTGTCGGAGTCTGACGGAGTGATACGAATGTTACAGATAAACGATAAATCAAAATAAATCCACCAATATCGAATAATATTACCGAAATATTTCTCTAGAAAATAAAGTTGTCTAGCCCCTAGAATTCTTCTCTGAAATCACAATATATCAGCCAATATCGTGTAATATAGAACATTTTACAAGACGTTTTTGAACTGAATTCATGAATGAAATTGTGACGGAACCGCTGACATAACGCACGCAAAAGCATAATCAACATCAGCAGGATCCGTGACACCTGTCAGTTCGTCAGGGGGGATTTACCGCTGTCAAATTTCATATATGTGTGCGTTATCGCAGATCAACTCTGGTCCATGAAGTTTGTTGGTCCATGACGTTTGATAAATTACCAATGTGACGATAAAACATCATCAATTTCCGTCAGAAACTTGTTGCTGTCCCAAAATTTCACTACGGAACGCTTTATTATTAAAAGTTTTCCGCGATTTCTCGAGTTTTGTTATAAGAGAACGTTCCATTCTACTTCAATCAAAACGACAAAAACCAAAACATACAGACGCCTTGTTGCCAAATGTGTTGGTCACGGTTTCATGATATTTGACAGATAGATTCCCCCAGAGCCGGATTTAAGGGGGGGCCCAGGGGGCCCGGGCCCCGGGCCCTCACATTTTTGGGGCCCCCACAAAACGAGAAAAAGTTCTTTTCTCAATCAAAAATGAGATTCAATCAAAAGTTCAATTTACAGTAAGAAAATTTGAACAGACCATTTCAATCTGAAACTTTCCTTCGGTGTTATTTTTTCGCGAGCGCCAATATCACAACCACATCCATAAGATTTCACCTTCGATTCTCTTGGAATGACACACATTAACACACCATTTGATTCAAACCAGCGCGCATGGGAAATCAAGCAGGAAAGAAGATAATCCACAAGTTTTTTTATACATTGCTGTTGATTCCGAAAATAAGTTTACCTGTCCGAATCAGGGATACTAGATTTGCGTTGCAAAATGCAGATTTTCAGAGTCCGTGTGCAGATTTTATTGACCTGCAGAAGTGTGTAGGGGTAAACAGGGTAAGACCGCCCTGCGGGGTAAGACCGCCCACTGTAGTTTTACTACCAAGTTATAAAATAATTGAAAAATTTCTTCAACGTGTCTATCACAGTATAATTACATAACATTTTGCACATTTTTCTGTTTTGATAGTGCGCGAACGGTCGCAGAAATAATCAAAAACAACCTTTCAGCTGGCAACCAGTCAATGCGCTATTGTTTTGCGGTAACGGGACTTAAGGTTTTTCTGTTTAAAAATCTATTGTTTTGTTCGTGAATATACGTTTAATCGTTTGCCTGAATCTATCTTCTTTCGGAAATATCAAAGGCCGTGAGAAATCTTGTAATTTTGACTACTTTTTCGGTCAAATATGAAAATGTTCCACTGGGGGTAAAGTCGCCCACTATACAAGGGGTAAAACCGCCACCTATACAACTGCTTGTTGTTTTACTTCAAGACCCGAATGCCTCGACACCACAAAGGAAATATTTACAGGATCAGTAAAACAACTTCAAGCCACATAAGACATTGATGTTAATCAACCATTTTCGATTTGGTTGAAGCTTTTCTAGTAATATATTTTAACAAGACTTATTTTTGAAAAAAGTAAACCTGTGTGAAAATGGTGTTAATGAACCAAAATAATTTTAGAGACATGACGGTTTGTTTGATTGGTATGACGTCTCCGGCAGAATTGAAAATAGTAGTTTTTTACTTCCGAAAAAAATACACACTCTAAAAAAATTTAAAGAAAAGATATAAAAATAGAATTAAAAATATATTTTTTTTTCAAATTTATTTGAAAAAATAAGTTTTTGCCTGTAAAATCTACAAAAGGTAAGCTAAAATTTTATGGTTGTTGGATCATGGAGTAATAGAAATATTAATAGCTAAATTTTTGTGAAGAATTTTTTTTTTGACGGTTTGTTTGGTGTATAGAGTCGTTGATAATTTTGTTCTTCAAAAAAAAACATAGAAAATTGAAAATATAAATAAACGAAAGAATAATTATTAGTATTTTTCTATACATAATAAGTCTTCAAAAGAATTATACAGACAGGTTTGATGAGTTTTAAATTTTAGCTTAAAGATAGGTATATTATGAATTCAATATCTTGAAAACCCCCAATTCTGAAAAATCTATTTATTTTGAAAACCAAAAAAGTTACCGAAACATTGATCTGAACTTGAATAATCAGAAAACAAAATAAGTTGAAACTTAGAAATTTTTTTTTCAGATTTTTCACAGTGTATATTTTATTTAAAAAGAAAAAAAAAATACCATCCACAACTTTGTCAGAGACACTATACCGATAAAATCAACCGTTTCGGCCCTAAAAATATTGTTTATCCTCAAAAAATGGTGGGCGATCTTACCCCGCTGGTGGGCGGGCTTACCCCGCATGAAAAAGATCTGCACATTTTCAATGAATTTTTAAAAATTGAAAAAAAAAAAACTGGAAAATAAACAAAAATATTTCAGTTCTTATTTTTTAAATGCGGGTATTGAATAGAAGAACCTCTTAGCGAAGAAAAATGAAATTGCAGCCGCAACTTTTTTTTCTATAAACAGAATTGCTCAAGGGGGCGGTCTTACCCCGCTTACCCCTAGTTTTTTCCTAGGTTTTTCAGATATCAAGAAAAAAATTCCGGATTTCGAGCAGTTGCATACATTTATTTATTTGAGCCTAATGATCTCGAACGCAACTGGAGAAAGATCTTTATCGAAGATGAAACTGATTGAAAATAGGTTGCGTACGACTATGAAGAGTGAAAGGCTGTCAAACTTAGCATTGTTAAGTTGAGAGTACAATATTCTGAAGGAGCTGAATGTTGATTATTCAATCAATAAGTTCTCTGCAAAAAAAAAAAAAACTCATAAGAAAAAATTCTAGCAAATTTTTGGTAACTTTTCAATGAGAAATAAGTGTTTTTAACTCGTACGATAGAAAAACGGGTTTGTTTTATTCTGGGGCCCCCACTGTAAACTGGGCCCCGGGCCCCCACAATCGTAAATCCGGCTCTGGATTCCCCCTGCAGTTCGTAAAATGGTCTATTGTCGAAATATTTTTCATGAAATAAAGGTGTCTAGCCCCTAGACAAAACAAAGGTTTGGATCACCGCTAAAAATGCTCTTGTCGGACTCATTTCGAAAAGGCCAAAAACTATCGATATAATCGATATTCATGGCAACAACGTCAACAACATGTTCGCCTTCTCTTTCGGTTGATAAAATAACATAATCCTGTTTAGTCTTGTATGTAAATCGTGTTGAAATGTCTACTAGTGTTTTATTTTCAATTTAGTGCAAACATCATGGACGATTCAGTACCCCGGGGAATCTTGAATGCCACAAGCTACTCGTTGGGTGATAACTCAAATGCAGTCGATGACGGAGCATTCGATGAGAGTGAAATCTGTGACGACGAGGTCCTGCAGCAGCTACTGGATAAACCGTTTTCGCAGCTTGTTGATGGTATGCAACTTCGGCGGAATGATCGCTATGCAGGGTTTGATAATAACGCCGGTAGCAGTTGGATTTATCCCACAAACTATCCGGTGCGAAAGTATCAGTTCTCTATCAGTCAAGTGTCCTTGTTTCAAAATACTTTGGTGGTACTGCCAACCGGACTTGGAAAGACGTTCATTGCGGCCGTTGTAATGTACAACTTCTATCGGTGGTATCCCACAGGGAAAGTAATTTTCATGGCCCCAACGAGGCCCCTGGTGGCGCAGCAAATTGAAGCTTGTTACAAAATTATGGGAATCCCAAAAGAGGATACAATAGAAATGACCGGAAAGCAGCAGAAAAAAAATCGGAGCAGCTTGTGGAGAGAGAAACGAGTGTTTTTTGCCACTCCGCAGGTTAGCTTCAGTATGCTTTTTTTATGATTGTTTCTATGAAAATACTCTCTTACTTTGTAGGTCGTTCAAGCGGATATCAACAATCCAGAAATAGAGTTTCCTATAAAAAATATAAAACTTATTGTAATTGATGAAGCTCACAAGGCAAAGGGACACTATGCGTTTGTTGAGGTTGTCAAAGGAGTGGCGGACAGTAATAAAAGTTTTCGTGTGCTAGCTCTTTCTGCTACACCCGGTCGTACGTTACAAGATGTAGCCGAAATTGTGCGGAATCTTTTGATTTCCCACATTGAAGTTCGATGGGAAAACTCGATAGACGTCTCTCCGTATACCTTTCGAAAGAACATAAATACGGTTGTAATTCCTCTCGGGCCGAAGTTAACGAAAATACGCGACGAATATATACGTTTGGTTGATCCGTACGTACGGCGGTTGCTGGACGCGAACGTGCTTTACGGTCATGCCGGGTCTCTGAATAGTGGATGGCTGATGCATCAGCGCAAACGTTTCCAGGCGGATTGTCTCATCAATAGGCCAGCCAATTATAGCGCGATCAATTCCGATTTTTCTGCCTGTATGAGCCTGTATCACGGCATGGAACTGCTGATCCGTCATGGGGTTCGTGCGTTTCTGAATTATTTCGATCATGACGATAGCAACAAGGAGAAATACTTCGTCTTGCTGGATCCACATCTTAGGGTGTTTTTGAGTGAATTGCGGGAAGAGTACGACTCGAATCCACTGGTCGTTGGTAATAGTAACGTGTGTGCAATGCCTAACGGAGTGGTGCCCGCCATCGCAGCCGGCAAGAATTTCGACTATGGTCACCCGAAGTTCGACATTTTGAGGCGACGTTTAAATGATCATTTTCAGGTAATTGATACAAACTATCGTGAGAGTAAGGTTTGAGTAATCTTTTATTTTACTAAGTAGAATCATCCTGAGTCTAAAGTGATTGTGTTCTCTGAATTTCGCGATTCGGTGGCAATGATTCATCAACTATTGTTACAAAGTCGTCCTATTGTAAGACCTAAGTGTATAGTTGGTAAGGATTTGTAAATGGCTAATACGTAAAAAACATTTTGAATACAATTTACATTTACACAGGTCAAGGTGGAACAGGCTCAAGTGCACCTCTGCGAGCTGTGACACAAAAAGAGCAAATCGCAGCCATGAAGGATTTTCGTACTGGTAAATTCAACACCCTAATCGCAACCTGCGTAGTCGAGGAAGGACTCGATGTCGGCGAGGTGGATTTGATTGTGTGCTTCGACATATCCAAGAACCATACTCGCTTTGTGCAACGTATCGGAAGAACGGGTCGAAAGCGTGTCGGACGAGCGCTGATTTTGGTTACGGAAGGTAAGGAGCACGAAACACTGAAAGAAGTTCTAGCTACGAAAGATAAAACCAATCAGCAGTTGGCGAAAAGTAAGGACATTTTGAACGCACTTTATCGACAGTCTCCCCGAATGATACCACCGGAGTTTGATCCAAAATGTGTCGAGACATTTATTAAGATTCCGGATGAATCGGCCGATGTGGCTGACCAATCGAAAAAGCGAAAGCGGCGTACGGAACAGGAGAATGATGCGTCGGAAGTAGAAGCAAAAACCCCTAAAAGAACACGGTCGAAACGAAAAACGGATGAAGCAGTACGCGGTACTCAAGACGTGAGAAATTATTTTCGTAAAATCGATACAGATTTGGATGCGAGCGAGAAGCTTGTTTTCTGTACTCCTCCAAAGGATACTTCAACGGACTCGGGAAACAATACGAACACAAGTTTCAAAGTACCGGTTGATGCTTCGATTCGTTTGGGTAAATCTGAAGAAGAGGAAGCGATTGAAAACATATTGAAACCATTACTACGCCACAAAGCCAGATTGGGCCGGGAAAGGTACCTTAACGATCGTAAGCTATTGAAATTATTTCCGCAAAAAGAAGCCTGTAGCTCGGTTTTATGTCCTAATCCACTGAAGAAATTGTTCTACGAAGCCAACATAGACAAGGTAAGGACGATGGTGGAGAAAAGCAACAATTTGGGGTCGATTCTTGATGATATTGATGATGTGGTCATTCTGAATGACGAGGGAGATTGCTTGAACTCAGAGCTGCGAACCGTAGAAAGCATTTTTGGAGGTAGTGATGCTCTGAAAGATCGACTTGACTATATGCATGATTATCAAGTCGTCACCCAGCGAATGAGAACCCAAAGAGAGACCGAATCAAAGATTTCTGGAGAAATCGGCAGCACTCAAATATCGACATTCAATGAGCTTTTCGAGAAATTTTCAACCTATGGTATTCATACGAAATGTTCACCGAAAAAAGATAACAATCTTCCAGATAAATCAGCTTCCCCTGCTGAGTTAAGTACGTCGAATCTGTTCGACTCACAGTTCTACCTTCCGTCCGTAATCGAACAGAATGACTCCAGCTATGTCCCTCCGGAGCCACCACCGGTAAAGCACAAAACTCCGATACGTCGCGTAAAATCTAAATCGCGATTAGACGAGTTAATTAAAAGTGAAAAACGGACACCCGCGAACATCGCCAACAGTCCTTTGCTGCGAGCCTTCAATCGTTCTATCCAGAAGGCTAAAAACTCTGATTTTGCATCACCAATTTCCAGCCGTCAGCAGTCGAAAGACTTATCCTTCCAAATGGTTCTAGAATATTTTGAATTGCGTTCGCTGGAGCAGGTATTCGAAGAATCGCAAGTTGAGGCACAACCGCCTAGATTCGGAGATCGCTTGGAACAGGTTGAGAACAACGACGAACTCGAAACGGGACACATAGCTGAACTCAGCAAAAGCCTCTTTGATTGCAATGAGCTGGACTTAGAAGCACAAGAGGCTGCCTTCTTGGCAAATGATTTCAGCCGTGAAGAGCCTGCTAAACTTGAAGCAACTTTACCGAAAGAGGATTTGGATACCTCACCAAGACCGCTAACACCGCAAGACATTCCAATAGATGATTTTCTAAGAGCTTTTTCGGATGATGAATCGCCAGTGAAACCAACTTGTTCAGCAAAAAGTCAAACCCAAAGCAGGAAAGCACTTAATCTAGACATCGAACAGTTTCTAGAAGACCTGAATGAAAATGCAATGGACAATCCGACAAATGGTAAGGCAAGTAGCGAGGAAATCATTCCCAACTCACAGGATGCAGGCGTGATTGAATCAGCAGCGTCAATGGTGTGTGATAAAAATTTAGACATCGGAAACCTCGAAGATCTTTTCGCCGATAGCGAGGATGACTTGTTTGTTGGTGACAGCGTGCACTCAAACCAAAACGAATGCAACGGTGATGAATCCGACAAAACGGTTGATTACGATATGAATGAGATTCGACCCCGGCAGGAGAAAACCCCTGAGACAATAAGTCGACAGAAAAAAGTTTCTGACGAGGTGCACTCTACGACTCCCGTATCCAGCAAAAACAATTCACTCTCAAAATGCGAAGAACGATCACCATCGATGTTGAGAAAAAAAATTAACTTCTCTCGACTGCGACTAACGAAGCCTGAAGAGGGTAGTAAATTAGAGGTGAATTCTGCTCCGGTTGTACGAGAAAATTCCACGCTGCGTACGACTCAACCGAACTTCTTTGCATCTTGCCAACCTGCCCAGGTCGGTGGTGTAAGACAGGAACTTGTCAGTCGATTCAGCTTTCAACGAAAACTTGTCTCACCCAACTGTAGCATTCCTGCCGATTCATCCGCAATCTTTCCGAGGGCAAAACGGAAAGCCATCGTCAGCAGTGACTCCGACGAAAATGAAGTCTTTCAAACGGCTAGATCGGTAGGTGTTTAATAAAAAAAAAAGTTTTTCTATTTCATTATTTCCTTTAAAATTTCTAGAGAGTCCAATCATCGTCGGAGATGGAAAAGTCGAACCGATTTCCAGCTCATCGAAAAAAGCAAAGACGAAGGAACAATGGAAATCCGTATCTGCTGAGCCAGGCGGAAGTATCCGACGAGGAGGACGATAGCCACGAGGAAGACGACGAGGAAGAAGACGATTCCATCATTAATAATGATCCAGTGGAAAACGACGCAGTCGATATGAGAGCCAAATATTTGCAGTCCGTCAGGTGAGTGTAAACTATTGAATCGATTGGTTGTGGAATAACTGAAACTTTTTGATTCCCTTAGGAGTCCCCTGAGTCGTGGTGCATTCAAGATTCCAGTGGCTCCATCGCGACAAATGAACCTGTCCGATATCTACTCCCAGCTGCCGAATGAACACGAACAGGATCAGTCCAGGTTTCATGAAGATTCTTTCGTTGTGCACGAAAGTGATGAGCACGAGGTGGAATCCGAACTGGATGAACTAGAACGAGCCGAAGCTATTCTGCGGGAACGACGGCGGGCGAAGCGGAGAGGGAAATCGTCATCGCTTCCGGTGGGAAAGCGAAGAAGAAAAATTATACAAAGCGATCAGAGTTCTGATGAAGGGCACGAGATAAAGGCCTTCCGTCGGCAGATGCTGTCTGGTTCGGATGAGTCGCATTGAACTGCCGGTGCCATATGAGAACAATCTGTGTTATATTTATTTAGAGAATAGATTATGGTCATCATTCTATTTTATCGGAACTAGGAACTTGTTGAAATATAAAAACTTGTTGAAAACGCTTTCGATCTGAAAGAACGTTAGATGGGCTAGTGAAGTCCTTCACCCTAAATACTCATTTAATCTTTAAGAAACCCATTTTTGGACAAATTTTAAAACATTAGATGTTGATTTTACTCATGGAAGGTAATTCGACTCTTTGGGTGTCGTTTTAAAGGTGAAAGCGCGCAGCTCCGATTTAAACCCGGCATATCCAGGATTATTTTTCCGAAGACAACTTCATCATGTGGCTGGACATGTTCCACTTCTCAAGAAGGAAATAAACTTCTGGTTTATCTTTAATTCTGGTTTCGTCCTCTCACACGATTTTGAGGCAGCCAGGGGAACAGATGTTCCTTCCACGAGCTTGAGCTCCAGGTGCCGCATTAACAGTCCCCCCACCGAAGGAATTGTTTTGGCTTCATCCGAGTATTAAGTCTGAGGCAGTGACATGTCTAGCCAAAGACTGTCTGCATTGCTCGGATCCACTCAAGGTGGTTCCTGTGGTAAAATGGAATGTTAAACTTCATGAATTTTAATCGGGATGGATGTGAAATATCGAGACGTTGCCCTAGACTTGGCCCAATGGTGAAGTGTTCAGAGAGTTCGACGATACAAACACCAGGCACCGATCGAATCTTGCACATCGAAGGCTAAGCCTCGTATCCAGGTCACGCCTTCACCCCAATCATCGCATTTTTGTCGCATACTCCGGAAGCAGACTCATTACCAGTGAACATCTCGTAAACTCAACACCAACTAACGAGGGAGGATTAGCCCTTTTCACAAACACGTCATCGCATTTTCCGGGACGCACTACGAATGGACCATAATCCATCCAACGCAGTCGTGCCCTGCAGCCTGCGTCAACACATCCGTCCCGGCCTTACGGGAAGGTGTCATTTCAGGTAAGTACCATTATTCCAGTATCCTTCGAGTCCTGATTTGCCTTTCTATACCAGCATCAACCACGGCCCATTAGACGATATTCACAAAACATCGTCAAGTCCAACTTGGACAGCCGCAAACTTATTTGTAGTTGAGCCTCTCTGTACACCAGTTTACAGTTTCCGGGACGCACGAACCAATGCATTGTGGAAGATCTTAACCCACTTATCGCAGTCGCGCCTTGCTGTCAGCGTCAACACAGCCCGTCCCTGTTGTTGATATCGGGGAGGGAGTCTTCCACCGTGCCTCGCCAGAACGTCAGAGGCCTACGTACAAAAAGCATACGTACCAAAAGCGTACATACGACCTTCGATTAGGTCTCTCCAGTTGCGACTACGATGCTCTGGTTTTGACTGAAACATGGCTTTGGCCGGATATCCCAGACTACGAGCTCTCCAAGGACTAACAAATCTTCCGATGTGACCGCAATGAGACTTCAAGTCATCTATGATCTATCCAGAGAAGATATCATATCACCACAGTACCCTTATTTTGTTTCATGATTGTGACATACTTGAGCAGGTTGTTGTCCAGATTCAGCCTACGTCTAGTCCATAGGTGTACAAGATGCATACTTCAGCTGTATGGAACAACGTTGAGATGTCTACGAACGATGACATCGTCTTGACACTGGGCGATTACAATTCACCCGACTTCTATTGGAACTTCGACGAGGATATCAAAGGATATCTGATTCGAATGCATCAACCGAGCAACAGGAAACTCTCGTGGAAGAAATGCTTGCAAACGGCTTGAGTCAGGTCAATTCATATGTGTTGCAGGGACCACCCCAGCTGCGACAAGCGTTACCCAAAACGCAATTACCATCCGTTAGAGTGATAGACGTCTGGATGGGCTATGTCATCGTAAGCGTAATAATAATGACACTCTGACATCCGCATTGCACAAGTACACATGTCCTATTTGCAGTGGCGTCGGGTCCACCTATGCAACATGTGCACTGCACAGGTACCCTATTCCCTGATATTCGAGCATATGCAATCATCGAAATATTACAACCTACTAAAACAAGTAAGCATACTAGCGAAACCCTTCAATTCAAAGCATTAAACACTTTGGTTTGTTTTTTTTTTTTCATTTGAGGAAAAAGAACTTGAATAAATGTTTGGTGCACATGTGACGAAAACAGCCACGCGACGCCTCTGCCTATTTGTTATATCCATAGGCGCAACTACGGGGGGGCTACAGCCCCCCTAGCAAGTTTTAAGCCCCCCCTAGAATTTCCCAGAGAATAATTGTAGTCAATATAAATACATTCCATACTTCTTATCAGAGCATCGAAATCAACACAAATTGAGATGTCATCATTCATTGGCTGAGAACTAGTACTGTACCCAAGATTGATTCTCAAACCTCGCTCTCTTACTTACCTTACCAATAAGACGAGAGCCGTGGTGGCTCGTGCTGTATCAAGGAGTTGTTGCCATGCTGCTCGGTTTTGGGCTGTGTTTCGCCAGTTCCCCAGACGTCTCATCACCCGCAAGTCTCTTTCGATCTGGTCGAGCCATCGTGCACGCTGCGCCCCGTAGTCCTGAACAGGGTTGCTGAAGAGAAGTGATTTCACAGGATCATCGTCCAACATCCCTACGACGCGACCGGCCCACCGCAACCTATTGACTTTCGCCAGGTGTGCAACGGGGTTCTCTACAAGCAGCGCGTGCTGTTCATGGTTCATGCACTGTCGCCATTATGTATATGTAACGAGCTTCTAATCGTCGTCCTTATTTCGTCACTAGATCATTGCGGGTAATTTCGGTTCGTTTTCAATTCTATGCTGCTTTACTGCGGCTGCGATACCTAGTCTCGCGACGGAGCCGCCGTCTTGGGTGTAGAGGTGAGACACCGCATTTCATAGTTCACCGTCCGTTCCGGATCAGTCGCTGTTTGAACCGCCCTTATCCTGGAAAACAGACGCTCAGACAAGTTGCTCTCCAAGGAGAACAAATACCGCTTCCCTGTCAGCGACCAAGTTCACACCGGTTCACCAATCTTCTCTTGGTTGCTCGTATTTCAGTCGGTTCCACGTGGAGTTAGGAATATGGCATTATGCCTTGGACCACACTGGGATCCTTTTTATGCCGACTAGCACTGGTGTACTGCCGGTACGCACTGCCCAGCCGTTTACCAAATCTAGTTCTCCTCAATATCGAATCAGTGTCAGCTGAAAGAGGTGGTCAAGATATTCAATACATCTTCGGAGATTTATTCCCGATTGAAGTGATTTTGTCTTCTGTTACGACACTATGTTATGCGTTTTTGAATAGGCGCATTGTAACTCTTTTTTCTATTTTTTAAATGAAATGTTTGAAAACTAGCCCCCCCTAGAAATTTTCCTTAGTTGCGCCCATGGTTATATCTCGTTACACTTCGTTAATTTTTTAATATAGATATATTTTCTCTTGTTGTGTGTAATCGCGAGTTGAATATCGCAACATTTTGGCGACGAGTAAAAAAAAGTCAGTTTGCGGGTTTTTTGCACGTAAAAAAGTGATTTTTCGTCGACGAGAGACTGAGCATCAAGTTGGAGGTTAGCTGCGATGACGACGCCAGAGTTGTTCCAGGAGTCCCTGCTTCAGATCTTGACGCAGCAGCAGCAGCTGATCGCTCATCTATCCCAGGAGATGTCAGCAACCCAAAAATTCCTAAAGGAGTTCTCCCGCGATGACGTAGCATTAAATGCACTAGCTGGCAACATCACCGAATTTCGATACGCTCCGGACGACGACGGGCGCACTTTTGATTCATGGTATTCACGTTACGAGGAGCTATTCGATAAAGACGCCAGTAAGCTAGACGATTCCACCAAAGTTCGACTCCTTAAGAGGAAACTCGACCCAGCGGCGCACGAGCGGTACACAAGTTTCAATGTCCCAAAACTGTCCAAGGAGTTTGGCTCCACCGAAACTACCGCGAAGCTAAAATCGCTTTTCGGATCCACCGTCTCGATCTTTCATCAGCGGTATCAGTGCTTGCAGACCGTCAAAGATGATACATCGAGTCATACTCCTGCAAGGTAAACCGTGCTTGTGTGGATTTCAAACTTGCCGACCTATCCGAGGAATAATTTAAGTGCCTAGTTTTTGTTTGTGCCCTCAAGTCCTCGAAGGACTCCGATATTCGGATGCGGCTGATCACGAAGCTGAACGAATCGTCAGAGATAACGTTGGCGAAGATCGTGGAGGACTGCAGAGCCCTGACGAACCTCAAAAACGACACCATGCTGGTAGAAAAACCTTCAGCAACAGTGCGAGCTGTGAAGCACAACACCAACAAACCTGTCAAGCCGTCACGTCATTCGTCGGCTGCTGCGGGTAATGGAACCATGGCAGATCAGCCACGTTCTTTGTGCTGGTCGTGTGGAGGAATGCACTATTCGAAGGACTGCCAGTTTCTGGGTCATCAATGCCGAGAGTGCGGAAAGAAAGTGCATAAAGAGCACTACTGTGCCTGCTTTGCTGCAAAATCATCATCCGGCAATGCGAAAAAGACTGCACGGAGCCAGAAGTCAACCAAGGTGGTCTCCGTAAACACAGTTAGCCGTGGGAGGAAACTTGCGGATAAACCATGTTCCGGTCCGACTACAAGTTGATTCGGCGTCGGACATCCTCATTATCACCGCCGAAATGTGGAAGAAGATTGAAGAACCAGAAACATCTCCGCCTTCTTGCCAAGCGGTGACAGCATCCGGAGAACCGCTAAACATCGCATCCGAGTTCTGGTGTGACGTATCAATCAATGGTGTCTCCAAACGAGGTTTGTGTCGTGTCATGGTTCCGGAAATTTCTCTATCAGTTCTAGGTGCCGACTGGATGGACAACTTCGGCCTATGGGACGTTCCAATCAACTCGTTCTGCCACCAAATCAGTAGCCAGTCCCAACCAGGCGTAGGGGCGATTTAATCAAAGTTCCCTGACGTGTTCACCAGCAGTATGGGACTGTGCTGAAAAACCAAGGTCAATCTACCTCTACAAGGAAATCCTAGGCCGATATTCCGGCCGAAACGTCCCGTGTCCGAGTGGGCGGCGCCAATAGTGGTCGTTCGGAAGCCAAACGGACGGATTAGCATCTGTGCGGATTTCTCTACTGGTTTGAACGACGTCCTCGAGCCGAAGCAGGATGCGCTGGGCAGGATGCAGAGTCGTGTGATCAAGTAGCAGGCGAGCAGGGAGAAGAATAGCAGGGCCGGTTCTACAACTACACTATTCTCAATGTGCACAACCTCACGAAGGAAGCCCCGATGTAGAGAAAGAAGCGTTCCACGCACAGCTGGAGAATCACTACGATAGCTGCTCACGTAGAGACATCAAGATCGCCATTTGGAACATAAACGCTCAGATCGGTAGGGCAGACATATACAAGCCGGTGATCGGCCCGCACAGGCTGCACAGTGTGTCGAAAAAGCGTCATTTTCGCAGCTTCCCGAGGACTGGCAGTCTGAAGAACCTTCTTTCCTCGAAAGGTCATCCACAAATCCACCTGGACATCATCTGTTTGACGTACAGAAAACCAAATCGACCATGTTCTTATCGACGGCCGACTCATCTCTGATAATACAAACGTTTACGCCAATCGCGGTGCGGAAATTGGCTCGGACCACTACCTACTTGCGGTATCTTTGCGCTCAAAACTGTCGACCGTATTCCACGGGCGTCATCGCCGAACGCCGCTCAACATCAAGCATCTCCGGGACCCCCAGACTGCGGAGAAATACGCGCAACAGCTTAAAGCGGTGTACTACACACGGCAGAGGGGCTTGGCGCCTCGCCTCTCGAAGACGGCTGGTGCAGCATTTGCACAGTTATCGGGGGAGCAGGAACTGACCTAGGAGCACCAGCAACATATAGCTAAGTACCTTTGTGAGATCGGAAAGCTGAAGAACAACAAAGCCGCAGGCAAAGCCGGGCTACCGAGCGAGCTCATTAAACATGGGACAGATGCGCTGGCTAGAGCGCTGCAATGGGCCATTTCCACAGGATTCGAGAGGAGACGAGTGGATTCGAATGAAAGGTGCAGCGGACTATCTACGGTGGAGTACAGACGAACGACGGATAATGGTGACGGCGCATAACCATGAGCTGCACGCACTGCTTGAAGAGAACCCCATTGCGCACCTGGCAAAAGTAAATAGGATGCGGTTGGCCAGTCACGTAGTAGAGGGGCGCAGTGTGGACGATGGTTCGACCAGATCGAAGGAGACTTGCGGGTGATGGGACACCTGGTCGGAGAACTGGCGAAACACAGCCCAAAACCAAGCAACATGGCGACAACTTCTTGATACAGCACGAGCCACCAAGGCTCTCGTCTGATTGGTAAGGTAAGCAAGCTATTTCCGCTTCTTCGCCACCGATTGACAGATTGTTACTACAACATATTTTCGATTTTCTTTCATGTCTACTTCAAGAAACGTCCAAAACCATGGAACATGGCAGATGTACAGGTTATCTGTTAATAGTTTTTAATATATATATTTTCGATCATTCCACGGTACATATTCTTTGATTTCGCTTTCGGATTCTTTTCCTACTATTTATGGGATTTTTTTTTTCGCTTGTCGGAATTTACTACTACCTTCTTTCTGTTCCGTTTTTGCGCGCGATGCGGGAAAGGGGAATAAATTAAAACACATTCAACTGTTTGCGTTCCGTTCGAATATTCGCGTCCCTAACCTACCCTCTTCTTCTTCTCTTTCTAATAGTTCGTTCATATTCGCAGGTCACTTCAATGTATGCAGATTTCCTTCCAGCTACATCTATTACTACTCAATTCGGAATCAGGGAATAGTTTTAGTTCGCCCTATTTGGTTCATGGTTCAATTGTTTAGCGGGAATATCTGTTTGCTATATCGGCTGCTAGTACCTGTATATCAACAGCGTTCTGCTGTAGTATGGCTTGTAGATTAGCTACTTTGTGTCCAGTTATCTGCTGAGATTAGTTTGTGTGATTGTTTGCATAAGCTGTGTGTGTGAGAGACTGTATGTAAATGAGCGTTATTGCTTACGAATCACTTGGTTACAGTAGTGACTCCGACTTGGTTGCCTAGGGGGAAGAGATTTTAATAAACACCATTAACTGTAACTGTGAGCGGAATGGGAGGTACTCTCAAAGCTATCGGATCGTTAAAGGGGCTAACACACGCACACAGAAAGGGATGTGGTTTTCGTATTCGCATGTGTGTCGCAGAAAACAATCGCTTGTTTCTAACACGTCAACTGCAATAAAAACAACGTACTGCTCGGTCAATTCAATGAAGGGGTCCGAGAATCGTTCCAATTGACCTCGATGTTCGGCCATTTAGTCTGCAAACAGGTCAGCATTGGATCCGAAGGGTTACACATCCGCACATCACTTTCCAGCAGAATGGCGTGGCCTTTGTTGAAGCGCACCCGGTTTTCGCAGTTGGAGTTTGGTATACCATTATAATGCAAAAGATCAAACGTATCAGGTACAGATTTTTTCTCCGTTGGAAAGAACTCGTACATGAACTCGTTTAGCAGAATAATGCCAAGATTTTCTGGGTCTAGCTTCTTACGCATCAAATCCACGCTGAAACAAGCAAACCACAGTGGATTCTTCCTTTGAATAATATCAAGCAAAAAATTAACTTACTATTCTGGTTCACTGACCAGATCCAGAGCGCACAGCACATCCTGCAGTAGCGGACTTGGTATGAAATTGCTCCCTTCCGTGTCAAACTGCCGGAAGACTCGCCGGGCAATTTCACTCGGAGTTTCCGGCGATACCAATCTCTTCTCGTTGCTGAAAAGCACCGTAAGGTGTGTTTCCGAACCCATTACCCAGACCGGATTTTTGGGGTTCTTGTAGAAGAACCCAACGGTACAGTATTGCATCTGTTCCATGAGTGTGATGAACCCAATATCCGACTGTTGTGTGATGCCTTTTAACTCTACGATAAACATCCCATAAAGTTTCGATTAACTCGATAAATTACAAACCAATCACTTACTCAATCCGCCAACATCTTGCTCATTATCCCAGACGTACGGAACAGCACGTCCCGTTAACATTAGATTAATCAAGGCTTGGCTTCCGTAACCATAGGTCCCATGTATAAGAGGCTCCGAAGTATCCGAAACTTCACTCAAGACGTTATCCAAACCCTAAAAGTGGATTATTTCAATATTAGCTAAAATTGTCACCAATTAATCGTCGCTTGTTACCTTAGTCAGCAAAACTGTGTACAGGAGCAGCAGTACGCCACATTCTTCGGCCAGTACCTGAAAGTGACTAGCGTAATACTTCTCCACGTCATCGATTTGCTCCAGCTCGGTAACAGTTAATCTCTCGTGAAACGTTTCTGGAGTCCACGGTTCCGGTGCACCCGTAACGCCGCCGCCAGCCGCACCCAACTCCGGCGATGCCGCAGCCGTATTTTGATTCTTCAAATCGGACGCAGCCACCGCTGCCGCAGCTGCTGCCATGGCTTCCGCTTCGACTTCGACTTCCTCACTGCCGTCGTTCGGTGGGAGATTCTCGAGTGCATCCATCATTTCCGCATCGCCGTCCATCTCCTCTACCGGGCTGCTAGTGGCGCCAGCCGCCGCACCCCCAAATTGGTCTTGTCTGGGTCGGAGGCTAACGACGCGATATTTGGTGAACTTACACTTCGTCAATATCTGACAAATGGCTTGGATTAGCAACGCTTTACACTTGTCGGTTGTTAGCTGGAAGGAAATTAAATTTGATGTTAGTTTTTAATTTGAATGAACAACAATAATTCGAAGAGTGCCTAATGGTCTGTGAAACAAAGGCAACAAAGTTGAAACTATTGAGGATGCAGTGACGTGAATGTTGTATCCCTTAAAATATTCTTCTCTCTTAGTCTGACTGTTGGCTAAAATAGTGACTCTGTCGCATAGTTTTGATGGGTTATGACTCCAGAGGCTTTTGTGCAAGTTATTGAAGCTGTATGTGTCGACGTAAAGACCACAAGCAAGTTGAGGATGATCCTATCATTTGGATTGAAATTCCTCTAGTATTGCCACCGATGGGCAACCTCGTAACGGTACTAGTAATCTTCAAGTTTTTTTTCTCGGCCAAAGTACTATCATCATCATTAGCAAAATCCACCTCAGTCATCTCATTTACTTTTCCGAGATTTTTCGCCGTAGTTTCATAACTTCCGGTTCCAGATGCAACTTTACTGTGATCTTCATATGAGTTGATAATAAATCAAAATATCAGTGTCTTCTAATCCATCTGCAGCTAGACCGAAAACGAAGAATATTTTTAGAAGATTTCAGCTAGTTGCTGAAAAACATAAATTATATACTCATGAAAATAGTCGCTTTGCATTACACAATTTGACTACATTTCTCTTTCCAACGCCATATGATTAGTTTGGACATTTGTAATCATTGCATATTTTAGATAAAACAATAATAGTTCAAAGCCGCAGCACATATACATACACTACTAACATACTCGAAGCTTGAATGATCATATCATTCATCGGTCAATTAAAACGCTTTCGCGAGTAATAACCTTAGCGTTTTGAATATAATTCCACCAAAAGCAAAAAATCGCTGTTGTCATTTGTTCTTTTTTAACCAAAAAGTATTTATCACAACTCGAGCAAATTATTTATTGATTAATTTTTATTGATGTAAGCACCAATAAAACATCTGACCTAAGACGAAACTCGATTCATTGTTTGAGAATAACTAACTAACCATACCCACTGGCTATGTTCCTTCATCAGACTGATCTAAACTGCATATGGCACTACACGTAAGAGAGACTAGAGCAATAAAATTTCCAGCACCAAAACATTGCATTCTTCCATACTTACATCACTGAAACTGTGCCCGGGGGTTTCCATCAGAAGAATCTTCAGCAGGTACGCCTGCACCGGTGCGATTACACAACACGGTCCGCCGTCACGCTGCACCAGTGCCGACGGTTCGCACGTGCTGAACTCGAAGCCCTGGGACCATCTGCGGAACACTTCCTGCCGGATAGAGGAGCCCCACAGCAGCTGGCAAATTTCACGCAAATCTTGTACGCCCTGCTGCTGCTGCTGCCCAGACGTTCCGGCCGTTTCGCCCGAGTGTGCCGCTGCCGCTGGCTGCTGCTCTCCTCCGGATTGGCCCTGCAACGAGTGCTCACCCATCGTGGCGATTCCTTCGTGTATGGCCCTTGGAATCCAATCCCGTAAAAAGCCAAAGGTCAGAGCAGCGCAGAGGCAGAGGATGAAAAATCCCACACACAAAATTGCCAACACTTTTACGGTAAATCAATTGATATTTTCAGTGGAGAAAGTTAGCTACTGTACTGTACAGTGTCTACACTGCAGATGTCCGCCAAAAAACTATACGAACAACTCGGAATCCAGTCCGATTTGCAAAAAAAGCTGATGGTTGCCTACCAACTTCGATAGAGAAAAAATTCGATTTTTCTTGCCAGATTTCTTGTCACACCACGGCACACACTTCTTACTTTGCACTCCGCACTTCGTCGTTCACTTAAATCAAGCGATTGCTGCAGAAACCAGTTAGCAATGTATACATAAAACGCGATTTTCCAAATAAAAAAATAATTCTCAGGCATTGGCAATTTGACGCGATAATAATGACAGCTGCATGCAGGCTGCGGCTGCAGCCAACCGATAATCAAGGTATATGTGTGTGAGAAGGTGAGGTTTCCGAATCCAGCGCGTACGATGTATGACGTCAGAATGTTTACTGCTGATAATAGAGCAAAAGCTCATTATTTATGAACCACCAGAAGTATTTGAAAAAACAGCCTGTAACTAATCGACATTTCAATCGCTGCAAAATTTTGAATCTTCGGTGACACGTTGTAATTTTGATTTCATAGCCAACTTAGTAATATTAACTATTATTGTGACTAGACACATTATTCCAAATTAAGACATATTATTCCAAATTAAGATATTATTCACAAGGTTGATATTTGTTGACACTCTTGAGTGAAACTGAAAAAAAGCATCCATAAACGTAATTTTTTTTTACAATCCTTTCAGAGTTCTCCCTTCCCGCTTTTTGCGTGGAAGTGTACTGTCAATCACCTCATTATATTTCATGCGTCGGAAACAAGACAGCAAAATCAGTTTATTTCTTTTTACTATGCCTATGGAAAATTTCACTTTCTTAATCTTCTTCCTCATTCAAAGCTGTCACAGTGTCAGCTTCTGTTGTTGGCCCGTACAAGCCACAGGAGCATTTTGAAAAACAAGCTCAAGGTCTAGTTTGAATTTTTGGCACCAACAACTTTTGTCAATTGCAATGCGCTTGAAATTATGACAACTTTGGTTCTACTTTTTCGATTCAGATAATAGTTGAATTTTTATGAAAGCACTCCTGGAAGTATCTATTTTTAATGCAAGCTAAAAAACTTTTGTTAAATCCTTGTTTTTACTAAATCAAGTATGAACACCGTTTTATGAACCTCTTATTGTAAGTATTTCTAAAAAGTAATTGTTTTCATTTGTTTTACCCTCGGTTTCACCACAAAAGATCAAAGTGGTCCAAATCTTACTAAACACGAGCAATGAATAAAGCGATATGACTATTTACATAGGGGTCATTCCATACGAAGTGTACATGCCACTTGGGCACGACCATCACAGATTTTGCTTGAAGTTGGGGAAATTATTCATCTACTGTCTCTTTGGAAAAATCCCAATTTTGGTGTCGATTAAAATACCATCCGCTCTGTAGGATCCCCCTCTTTAATGCAAAGTCACGCAATGTTTGTCAAAAATCTCTTTTTACTTTTGCTCACAATTCATAGATAGATGATGATGATAGATGATTTTTGAAGAAAATTCGGGTTATTCGCGTTGAAAGAGATTTTGAAGGCTGTTCGCACCTACGTGAACACTCATATGTAATTGTCAAAATGTGCGTGATGACAAAAGCAAAAATATTTCCTTCCTTCTTTTTTGCATGCAAAAACCAAACAAATATCAGCAACACCGTCAACGCGAATAAACCAAGGAATCTAGAAAAAATATAAGTTTCGACCGGAAGCCATTTTTATTTTAAATTTGATAATTTCATCGTGTTCCTTGGAATTTCACATAAGAAACAACTATCATCCCGAGGTAATATGAGCCAATCTTGAGATATAACATTTTTACAAAAAGTTGTAAACTTCGTAATTTTTTTTTTACAATTTATAGACGTAAGACACCCGAAAAATAATGATAGGTAAATTTTGAAGAAAATAAACTAAGGAATCCAGAAAAAATATTATTTTTGACCGGAAGTGAAGATAGATTATTTTTGTATTTTAAAACCAAATTTGCATTTTTCGGCAAATGCAGCTAATTTTATTTTAAATTTGATGGTTTCATCGTATTTCTTGGAAAATTTTACATAAGAAGCACTTAACACCTCGTGGTAATATGAGCCAATCTCGAGATATAACATTTTTGCGAAAAATTAATTACGAAGTTCAAAACTATTTTCGTAAAAATGCTATACCTCGAGATTGGCTCATATTACCACGAGGTGATAAGTGTTTCTTACGTAAAATTTTCCAAGTAATATGGAAGAAAGTTCGTAATAAATTACTCACCCTGTTGACAATTCTGCTTACGTCAGTTTGAAGTCTTCATACAATTTATCAAAAGAAAAATATATCTGGCAACATTTGTGTTGCCAATTTTTCAGAAATCGCAAATCTGACGTAAGCAGAAAGGTTCGCATATTACGAACACGCATTATAGAGACCGCCATGATGGTGCGTAAAAAGCTGGATTAAAAATTGCCAAATTCCGCGTTATGTAATATTTGAATGGTTCCTTTTGACAATTCGTGACTTTGCTATAAAGATGGGGGTCCTACAGAGCGGGGGGTATTCCCATCGACACCAAAATTGGGATTTTTCCAAAACGACAGTAGATGAATAATTCCCCCAACTTTGAGCAAAATCTGTGATGGTCGTGTCCAAGTTTATACTTTTTCGTGGTCACTTCGTATGGAATGACCCATATTATTAACTTAGCGATTGGCGATCCGCTAATGTTGGCTTAGCGTTTAGCGATCATCTAGCTAAATTTTATGGTTAGCGACTTAGCGATTAGCGTCGCTAAATTTTCTGTTAGCGATGCCCACCACCATAAGTATTGTTAGGTACAGATGAAAAGTATCGCGTTGCTTAAAAAATATTCAACGCAAACATTTTTTGTATTCATTGTGGTTTTACAAAATATTTTGGTTTATTTTCACGTAAAATAAATAATTTCATAACGTTTCAATTATCAAACTTGCGCTTTCTGACTTCACGGCTTGGACCAGGTTTTATTTTAAATTCAAACGTCATCACGGATTTTTGTGGAAGAATGATGCGGTTTCTTCGGGAAAATATTCATTATGATAAATTTCCTACACGCAATGAAGTTAAACATATTTTCTGAAACGTAATATTTCTGTTCTGTTTACGTAAATAGTAGGAGGGTGGTATCCAAGACACGACCGCACAGTTGACGTAGGACTACAATAATTTTATATTTTTATTTTGAAGCAATGTTTGATTTGAACTCGTTTTACTTTTGTAGTTTGCTTGATTTGTTTTAGCCAATTCAAGCTCAATATCTTCCAAAAGGAAGGTATTTTGGTTCGGGTGGTAATATCAAGTACCTAGGTCGTCAGCACAAATTCATCAAGCGACACCTCAAACGACTTGGAACTAAAACTAGTTAATTGGTGGCCATTTCTACTGTTAAGGTCGTCTTTGATCATTTAAAAAGTCAAAAAAGTCATGAAAAAAAACCGTTCATCATTGGCATGGTTTGATTTTGGCAACAGAAAAAAATCTGACGTGTTGCCAAGATCGAATGGGGTCTGTACTTTGATTATTTCTTTGGAGCACTCCATCTTAGAAGAAAAAATATTCTCTTTAATATTCGCAATGGTCCATAAACAAAATTTAGGGGGAAATTTGGGTGTAGAGCTCTATAGCAATGTTTTAGAGAAAAACTTTTTTTTACAAAGTTACTTAAAATTATTGGAGCTTTTATCATATGTAACAACTTTGTAGAAGAGAGTTTTTCTCTAAAATATTGCTATAGTGCTCTAGACCCAAATTTCCCCCTAAATTTGGTATCTGGACCATTGATGAATACCTTTCATTCTAATACAGCGAATTTTCTTTAATACGCGAAAAGGCAACCTTCTATAAAATGTTTAATTGAGTACGGTTTAGTAGAAATTAAACTTCCTTCTATATCTATTTGTCTTGTTGAAGTTGGCTCACTCACCGATCACAAAGCGGCAAAGATGTCACATAATTTTTTTTCCTGCAGTTACAAGCTCGTGGAAAATATATCGATAACGAATTACAGTTTTAATAGAAAATGTATTTTCACAGAAAATTTGAAATTGACACAGAATTTCAAGAACATGTTAACATTCAATTCAATTTAGATGAAAAAAAAAATAACATTCAATTCAGGTCAATTCAAACTTTTTATTAGTATACAGAATCAATCAGAAAAAAATTGATCAGTTTCAAGATACCAAAGAACAACGAAAATACAATATTTGAAAGTTATATGTCTGTTATCTTCGAAAATGAACTGGGCTAGAGTGATGCACAACATTAGCCTCAGCAATTAATGTTTGCATAGCGTTGTTCAATTACAAGTAAGGTTATGGAAAGTAATATTTTCTAGCAAATGCTAATTCAAAAAAATTTTCAATTGAAAAATACAAATACAAATGTCAGAACTCAAATATCAAGTTGAAATGAATTTGGTTTTCCTCTATACCGCCACCGCGGGATGCAACTAGTATTGTCATATTGGACTAAATTCATTTAGCTAGTAAAATATAATCATTAGTACAGCTCGTTTAACTACCTATTCAAAGATCTGTACGGAGCATTTTGGTTTTCTATTGTCTTTTAAATACCCTATATTCAGTTATTTAAATAAATCTGGAAAAAGCAGAGTATAGAGTTGAAAAATAAACAACGTATTTTGTTGTCCATGGCCGCGCAGCGTATTTTGCGGCACCCGAAAAATCATATTGAATTCTGATATTTGCTGCTATACGAAACAAGAAGAAGAAGAAGAAGAAGACAATTCAAACGGCAATTCGATTGCGTCCCACGCCACACTGTGCGTCAACAGCGGCAATGTAGTTTTCACTTGGCTTGACTGCACAAAAATGAACATCGAGTTTTTCTGCACTGATAGACGACGAGTAACCAGCGCTCTGTTCAAACATTGCTCGGTGCAGTTCTGTTACCTGTGCCATCATGTTTTCCTTCAAGACATCAGTTTTATCAACATTAACAAATTTATTAACAGCAGAACGTGAAACTCTCTGATAGTGGAGGTGGTTACGAACTTTCCGAAAAAGCTTTACCTTCAAGACATCAAAATAGTCTAGGCTCATGGAAGCTAACATTAGTTGACCTATTGGGACGGGGCAGCTTCTGTCAATTTTTTTTTGCTACTGCTATACAGGATATCACAGCAGGCAGTTGGTGTCTTTTCATGAAGTGGTACATTGTGGGTGAAAATTCGACCTTGAAACTTTTATTCAATTTCCACTGTTTAACAATGAAGTGATAATGAAAATCGAAGAATCACAAAATTGTCCATCATTTTATAAATCCAACGACATATTGATTATTGTGATCCATCATGTGGTTACATCAGTATAACCGTTTGAAATCTTTCATTCCGACGTTACATCTTGATTTTAGTTTTCGCGGAATGTATCTCGATCGAGGGGTAAGACAGTGAGTAAATTTGAGGTTTTCCGAGTTTTTCTGAGGAAACCTGAAAAATAAAGAGCAAATCTGAGTAACTCTCGTGTCTCTGAATATCCATCCTTAAACTTTTTTCCCACCGCAAATATACACATGAATGTTGCTCGGTCCCACCGTTCATATATATTTTTTGCTTTCAAGGTAATCCAAGATGTGAATCATCTGAGAATTTCGGAGTAATATTGAGTAAATTAGAGTAACTCCCAAGTAAAAGAGCAACTCAGATAAAAGTGAGAAAATTTGAGTTTTTTCTGAGAAAACGTGAAAAATAAAGAGCAAATCTGAGTAACTCTCGTGTCTCTGAAAATCCATCCTTAAATCTTTCCCCCACCGCGAATATAAATATGAATGTTACTCGGTCTCACCGCTCATTTATTTTTCTTGTTCTCAAGGTATCGAAGATGTGAATCAGCTGGAAATTTCGGAGTAATATTGAGTAAATTAGAGTTACTCCCAAGCATAAGAGTAACTCAGATAAAAGCTGTCTCGCCCCTCGATCTCGATATAGTGCGGTTAGACGTAGTCCTACGTCAAAAGTAAGGCCTTGTTCAATGAAACAAACTTGCTGACGACATTGGGTAAAAAAAAACAATTTTTTACAGTCAAATCTAAAACTATCACAATTTTTCGAGTTTAGATCAATGTGCACTGTGAGATTTTCAAACAAATCATTCCACCAATTGTAAGTCACGGTGCTCCCACAGACCGTTATTATAAAAAAATGCACCAAAGAATCTGAGCACACCATTCGATCCGTTATGACGTCCAGAATCTCTGGTCAAAATTTCAAAATCATCGCACGGTACATTTTTGAGTGATGCCCTTTTGAAGGTCGTTAAGTACAATAAAGTGATATAAAAACGACGAAATACTTATTGTAAAGCACGTTTTTCAACCCCCATTTTATAAAATAACTTCCAAAACAGTTTCTACCCATTCCAAGGGTTATATTTCAAGAAATTAACAATAGGTGAAAAGATTTATTTGAAAATCCCACAGTGCACAGTGGTCTAAACTCGAAAAATCGTGATCGTTCTAGATTTAACTGTGAAAAATTGATTTTATGTACTCAATGTCTTCAGCAAAATTGTTTCATAAAAAAGGCCTTACTTTGGTTTTTTTGGTTTTTCGATCAATCCACCTAACAGTTAGATGAAAAAAATATTTTTTCTAGTTTTCAATATACCAGATTGCCACCTTCAGCAAAGTTGTGGAAAATTTAAAAAAAAGCGGAATACTGCTATGTCCTATCTGTACGTTGGACACGACGTAATAGAGTTTTTTGTGGAACACCCCGCCTTGAAAGCAGTTTTTTGTCTATAATTTTGTCTGTACTGGTCAAAACAATGCAAAATGTTCTAAGATTTTATTCACCCAACTAAGATTCCCTCAAGACTTTATAAAATTTATTGTTTTGACAATCATAGAAAAAGTTATAAACAAAAAACTGATTTTAAAGAGAGTTGTTCTTAAAAAACTCTATTTTGTAGTGTTCAACGTAGAGATAGGATTCATTTCATCAATCGTACGTAGTAGGATGTTTTCATAACGTAAGTTTTTTGGCTTCGTCGTTTCATTCGAGTTGATGTTTCTCTATTGCACAAAAATTCAAAAGCCCGCCAATTCCTGGAAACGGAAATTTTACCTAAATGTAAATGAAAATTTTACATAAAGAACTCTAGATTAAGTGGAGTTTTCATATTTATACATGAAAAGTTGGGAAAACATATTTTGTAGCGAAAATATTATGCCAGATTTTGTCACCTCTGAACATGCGGTCTTCAAGTTTCTCTCCAGTTACGCATGCTGATTCAACAGACCACTGCAGTGGTCGTATGTTGGAATTCTAGCTCTAAGGTTCCTAAAGCGAAAGAATTTGGCACCTAGCCAATACATTTTCATCATCAGTAGCGTGAGCACATGGCAAAAGTCCACGTGCATTGTCAGCAGGAAGAAATCTCCGCCTGCGACCATGCGCACTAGCCACGGCTGTAGCCCACAAAGAATCCGTCATCTGGCCCCGTCAAAACAATACACTCAGGCAAGGTGTGTATCAATGAGCCCGATTTTTTTCCGCAATGGAACCATGCCGGAATGTGCTCAATGACCCGCACCAGTGTCGTCTGTGCTTACGTGTTTGCGACGACAATTTTCTGGAGAGTATTTTTTCCGAAAAAGAGTACAACATAGCGCATCAAATTTTCGAATGCACGTCAATGAGGGTGAGTTTGAAGTGTAGATTGTGAAAATATTGTCCTAACAAAAGTACCTTATTCCGATTAGGTCTCCAAACAGGATAATCTAACCAAGGTTTGCAAAAACTGTGCCACTCTTTTATTCATAACAACTGAGTTCAGAAATGCTTGCTTCAAGACTAATCGTTTATTACTTGAAGATTTTGTCATATTAGAGATGGGAGAATGGGTTGAGCCTGCTAACCAAATCACGTTGCAAAGTTGCTCCGAGTTAATTACAAAACACAAGCAGCAAGTAGACTATCTCTATGACAGTATTGTTCCAGAATCGGAATCATACCTGACGGGTTCATTCGAGATTGAGCGAGAACTGTTCAACTCGGTCAGCAATGTGGAGAAGAACTGTGATTTACTGCCAATTGGCAGAGAAGATGAACCTTATCCAGATGATTTTGATCCGGAGGAACCGGATCCGGAAATCATCCGGGAGATTACAAAGTTTCTAGAGTCACGAACGGAAGGGGACAATGAATATTGTCAGGTTTGCTGCTTGGATGTAGCCCAGGATTACGACAAAATGTTACCTGGAGTCGAGAATTGCTTTAAGAGTTTGAACCTGAGCCAGGATTTGCGAATATGTGAAATGTGTCAATTGTGCTTGGAATTACTGAGTATATGGCAAGATACGTCAAGAATTGCTAGAAGTAGAACGATACAGCCGTCTTCAGTTTCTAGCAAAATAGGCAATATTAAAGAAACTCAGCGACATCTGTTAAAGCAACTGGGGAAATTGAAAGAACAGTTGTCCAAGGCAGAGAAGAGTAAACCTAAGGAAGCCAAAAAGGTAAAAGGCTGTAAGCGAAGAAAAGTCGCGTGTCACATTTGCGGGAAGCTGTACGATAGCTGGAAGCTTAAGGCTCATCTGAATGATCACGAAAGTAGGGCAAAATTTATTCAAGTTTTTTTTTGTAATATAGGGTCGTTTGTTTCAGACCGCAAACCTTATGCATGTGACAAAGAAGGTTGCCACAGTGCGTTCAGCGGAGTGGATTTACTGAACCGACATAAAAAGCTGTGGCATTCGGATTACTTCTACAAGAGCTGTACAATTTGCGGACGAAAATGTAAAACACAGGGCATTTACAAGACTCACATCTCCTACCATGAAGCTCCGAAATTGCCATGTGAAATTTGTGGAAAATTAATGAGAAACAAGTAGTGATGCTTCCGACGAACGTGTGAACGGACGATGATTAAATATCATTTATCTTTCAGGAGAAGTATGTGGAAACATCTGAAGTCACACGAAAATCCCGAAGATCGAAAACATGTTTGCGACATTTGTAACAAACGGTTTGCCGTTGCGTATACACTTCGCGTCCATAAGCGCATCCACACTAAGGAGAAACCTTTCGCTTGTGAACGTTGCGAGAAACGGTTTCAGTACAATTGTTTGCTGAAAAACCATATGGAAAAACATCACCAGAAGTAAAATAAAGAAATGCGGACTTACTAGTCGACTTATTAGCTGAAGGATGGATAAAAATATTCAACATTTAAGTTTCTCGAATACTATTTCTTTCAGTTCCCGCCATCAAATGGTCTTTTACGAGATGGGAAATGGTGCTTGATGTCAATATGGCACGTTTATACCTATTCTGTAATTATTATTTGCCTTAGTAATCAGGGTGGCCACTCATTTTACATTTTCGAGTTCCCGCATTTTTCCCGACTTTTTCTCGCATGATTGCAAGAAATTCCCGATTGTAAGAAACGGTAACTAGGTTATGTTCTATCGACGGCTGAACGTCAATTTTAATAGCTCATATCATTTCTACCGAATTTGCTCGGGACATTCTATACAAACAGTTGATTAGTCACATGAAATGCAACCTTTGCCTTCCCATGGTAGTCAGGTTAAATACAATTTTTGCGGTTTTCTCAAATTTGCAAATCTTCCATTAAGCAGTCAATAATCGTGTTAGCTATTTTGTTTATTATATTCATTATGTTTGTCTATCTGTCTCCTAAAAATATGATTTAAGCACCCTTTTTTTCAACGCATAACAACCTATGAGGGGAACAACAACAAACCAAACAGCACTTTTCGTACAAACTTTTTTTTTCGTTGTTCAAATCATCGGGAAAAGTCGTGGGAAGTTAAGGGTGAACAAGAAACTACTTTACCTAAGAGTAATGAATATTTTGATTGAATTGATTATTTAGGGAACAAAACTTGTGACATGGATTTGCGTTTTTTTTCCCAAATTAAAGATATTTTTTTACATTAAGGAAAAATACTGCGATTTAACTGTATTTCGTTCATCACGCATTACATAGATTCTGAAAACTTCAGAAGTGCATTCACAACTTTTTCAGTATTTTGATTTGCTAGTTCATCAAAGTTGCATCTCGCTGGTTATCTGCCAACATCTTCAACTTGTTTGCATCCTGCGCTCAAAATGGCCAAGCTGATAAAAAAATGATAGTAGGGGCCCACATTTCAAAATAAGTGATTTCGAAACTTAAAAAATAGCCTGGAAATCAGAAAAATGATCTTAAATTATTATTTTCAAATTAAAAGGCTGCACAAACTGTCTTGCAGAAACCGTTGAAAAGGGAACAAATTTATTATTAACTTCTTTTAAACTTTTCAAGAAAAAAAAATGTTTCCTGAAATTTTCCCAAATCCTTATTAGGATTTTTTCTGAAGAATTTTTAGTTTCTCAACTTTTTGAAATGTTTAATTTAAAATATTTTTAATACTCAACTACTGCCAACAACTTTGCCGAAAACATCGCATCAATCAAACAAATCTTTCTGGTTTCGAAAAAAAAACTTTCAGAAATTTTAACTTTTTCCGTGTTCAAATAATCAACGTTGTAACATTTGGCAACTTAGAACTCAAAGCTTTTTGAGATATTCAATATTTTTTTTCAATAGAACTACTATCTAAAGCTTTGCCGGAAACATCACACCAATCAAGCTAATAATTTTGGCTTTTAAAACATTTAAAGTATTTTTGTTTATTGGCCACTGATTCAGCAGCGATGCACAGGGCGATTGCAGGGCTAACGCTACGATCCCGCAGACACTAACAGACTCTCTCGAGCCGAGACACGAACCTGCGACGACGAAAAGCATGTAAAAAGTCGTAGGAAGAAACAAATAAAATAAATAAAATGTTTTCTTGAAAAATCTCGAAAACGATAATATTGTTTTCTAAGGGTATTTACATCAAAAATAGTTTTTTTTACAATCAAATTGCATAATTTACAGAAAAAATACGAGTTTGAAATATGTACAAAAATTATTTTTTCAAAAAATTTCCAAATAATGTTTGCTTTATTTTGTGGCAAGTTTCAAATGTTTTTTCAATTAACTGCTCCGCATAGCAAGTTCGTCCCAAACCTGAATTTTCACCAGCATTGAGTTTCTAAGCGGGAAAGGTAGCTAGTTTCGCTAGAGTTCGCCAAATATTTCGTCTAAAAGACTAGCTGAAATAAAAATCTATTTGAAGAACTGGAGAATCAGAACTGTGTGCCACTTATTTTATCCTCAATTCGTTCATTCAAACAACTACTAATAATTGGCAATGTAAGTAAGACTGTACAGTGAAACCTATTTTGCATTGCTCTTAGAAATTGAAACAGTTTCTATTGTACATATGAGAATTTATGATTAATTCTCTCACTAAAAACGTTTTCTCGACAAACTGGCAACTTTCATTCCCAGACTGCTTAAAGTAGTCAGCTGGTCAGCGGGTCAAAATAAGTAAGTTTAGTGACTTTTTGGTCAAAAAAAATCACAGGAAGGTTGTATGCAAAGCCACGACCGCAAGGTTGAAGTAGAATACTTTTACAAGAAAGACAAACCAGCTGCTTGCGTGTCAGTCATTTTTTCTAGTGAATAAACGTTGACCGTTCATTGGCAGTATTGTAATTTCTTTTTGTTTGATATTTTGAATGAAGTTCATTGAATATTCTTAAATTTTGTGCAAATGAGAAGCTGAAGTGCTGCCGAATTGTAATATGCACATTTAATACAACATCATTAAACGGGAACGGAACAAAGGCTACGGTTATGCAGAACGCGAATGACGGCGCGATGCGATTCGCCTTACCGTGGTGAAATGCACAGCTGTTTTTAAGGCGAAGTAGAGCTATACATTTCAACACATTTCGTCTTGCCGAATCGCATCGCGCTGTTATTTGCGTTCTTCATAACCGTAGCCAAACACTAAGCGACGCAAACACGTAATAATAGTCAGAGTATGCATGTAGATGAAGATAATTAACTTTGGATTATAGCGCAAAACGAGAAAATATTAACTCTTCGAATATTCATTTGTGTTCTTCAAATTTCAGTTGTTTAATTTAATATCCGATGAAATGTCTGTTTTTTATCTGATGAAGCTCTTATATAGGCCAAATGATGCATTCCCAATTTACTAGGTTCATAACTCTGCCGACCGTGCTTGGGAAAGCAATCGTATAACGACCAATCAGAGGTCGAATTTTGTGTTTTGACAAGGCTTAAGAATTTTCAATAGTACAATAGTTCGAATAATAAAATTGCAATTTCATGCATTTGGTAGGAATCTTAGAAGATTTTCTAATCGATTGCTGCAGAAAAACGTGAGAAATCCATCGAAAACTAACCGATTTATTAGCATTCAAAATGGACATATTTCTCACTTTTTTCAGTTTTAGATTTTCATTTCACATCCCTATGTAGCCGAACTTCCTGAGAGAAGTATTCTACTTCAAAAGCATTTTGCGGTTCAAAATCGTTTGCTAATTACAACCTTTGAGCTGCCCTAACATTGGGGAAATTAAGATACACGGACAACATGCACTGTGGAAGCTATTTCACATTCAGTAAATTAGACGGGTGCGACAGATTTAAATTGCTAGAATGCAACACAGAATGCTTGTTTGCGTTGACAAAAATTATTAACTTTCAATGACTTGTTTATTTGCCTTGAAAAAGGCATTTTGATTTCCGGAATTAAATTTTCTGATGGCAATCTTCATGCTGCCCCAACACGGGGGGAATAATGGCTGTCTGGCGACACACGCTGAGAAAAACCACGCTGCTCCTGAGACGTGGTGACTAACCACAGGGCTAGTGCTGCTGCTAAGGAAGGGCGACTGCTGTTGTCGCTGTCTAGAACTATTATGAGCGGCTGAAACAGGCTCTTATATAGACCAAAAAGCATGTTTTCAATTGCAAGGTATATGATCCTGTCGACCGTGCTTGGGAAGCAAGCATATTACGACCAATCAGAGGTCGAATTTTTCGTTTTGGAAAGGTTTGACTATTTTCAATAGTACAATAGTTTGAATAATAAAATTACAAGTATCTTATTTTGGGAAGAATCTTAGAAGATTTTCCAATCTATTGCTGCAAGAACGAAGGAAATCCATCGAAGACTAACCGATTTATTAGCATTTGAAATTGGACATATTTTTCACTTTTTTCGGTTTTAGATTTTCATTTCACATTCCTATGTAGCCGAACTTCCTGAGAGAAGTATTCTACTTCAAAAATTGACTGCTAAATAAAAATGTGACTTTTAAGGGACCAACTTGAAGTCCTGCACTTCCAACTTCTCCATCATTTGTATTTGCATCATGCACAATACTTCGAAAAAATCTTGGTAACAAAATCCCGATCAAATAAAAAAATTCCCGACTTTTTCCCGCATTTTTCCCGATGTAATTTAATTCCCGACTTTTTCCCGCATTTCCCGTTTTCTCGATTGAGTGGCCACCCTGAAGAATGCACCCATGGTTGCTCTCATACACTTATCGTCAACTTGCACTCCACAATGTATCTACTAGATTCCTCATAATGCCTTTCAGCCAGATTCCTACGGATGCCGCAGCGCTGGAAGCTACGTACTCTGCTTCACTTGATGACAAAGCTACAATTTGTCGTTTTCTACTTACCCAACTGACAGTACAACCGTTGACTTCGGTCGGTCCATGACTGTCCACCTCAAATCCCGCGGGCGTCTCGTAGCAACCGGGTTCGAGGTGAGAGCTAGTTTTGCAGAGTAGTTGTCCGTCGTTCTCGCAGTGTGCCCTGCCCAACGTGTCCGTCCAGATTTGGCCATTTTATGGATGCTGGGTTCACTGTAGAGTTGCGCGAGCTCATGGTTCATTCTCCATCTCCACACTCTGTTCTCCTGTACACCGCCAAAGATGGTTCTTAGCAGCAATCGTCATTCGAAAACTCCGAGCGCTCGCAGGTCCTGTTCGAGAATTGTTCACGTCTGATGTCCTTAGAGAATGACCGGTCTAATAAGCGTTTTGTACAAGGTGCACTATGTGCGGGGACTTAGACGTTTCAAACGTTTATTTTTTGTGGAGCTCATAGTAAGCACGACTCCCGCTGATAATTTGCCTCCTAATCTCAAGGCTGGTATCGTCGTTCTCAGTTAACATTGAGCCAGAAACACGAACTCGTCGACTACCTTGAACTCATCACCATCGATTATCACAACACTACCTAGGAGTGCTATGTCGCGCTCAGCACCGCTAGTATGTATTTCGTTTTAGACGTTCTGTCGTCAATGTCCAAGCATTAATTGACCGGATTTAAGGAAAATTTGGTCCCACGTGTCTATTTCCGCTTGTCTCACACACAACACCTTGTATCGCAATATTGAACAGCAGGCATCATCAACTTGTCGAAGTCATCTGCGTGATCTAAATGGATCGAATAGACCACCCGAAATCCTCACACATATGGGATGTGCAGTGACAGTCTCCATCGTGGTCTTTATCAGTCTGGTAAGCTTCCCGGGGAAGCCGTTCACGGCGAGTATTTTCCATAGCTCTTCACAATTAATCGTTTCATAAGTGGCTTTGATGTCGACGAAGAGATGATGCGTAGGAACTCTGTCTTCGCGGCATTTCTGCAGGATCTGCCGCAGAGCAAAGACCTGACCCGTTGTGGACCTACCCTCGATGTAGCCGGCCTGGTAACTTCCCACAAACCGGTTGGTTAGAGGTGACAGTCGCTGGAAAATCATTTGAGATATCACTTTGATCGCTTGGTAGTTTTCATAATCCAGCTTGTCGCCCTTCTTGCAGATGGGGCAAATAACCCTATACTTGCACTCCTCCGGTAGGCATGCCGCACCTTTGGCTCGCGGAACAAAGCCTTTGCATTATGCGTTGAATTTCTGATAGAACTTTCTTGTTTCATGAGAGCAGTAGCTGATGTAGTTTTTCGCACTCTTCCTCTTCTTGGCGGCACTTTTTTCAGAAAAATTGGGTTTGTTGTTTCCGTTTCACACGGCGTAATAACACCTCCTCCATACAAAATAGTCATTACGCCGTGTGTATAACTGGGCCTTTAAGCAATGTATAAGGCAATTCACGAGACAGTTGCGATCAGCTGATTTCAGTCTGTTTTCAACTTATGACAGCTTTATGTATGTTCGATTGATCGCAACTTGGATTCAATCTGGATCCAGAAGCTTAGAAAAAAAAAACAAAAGTTATCCGATCGGTAGCTCTAGTATCGCGAGTGCCAATCCTTACTTACTTTACTTTACTTTACCGGTCTAGGGCCGAAGGAATTAGAAATGTCCAGCTTCTTCTGTTTTGGGCAGCCGTTCTCCAGTCTCCTCGTACACCAGCAGATCGTGAATCTTCTTCCACCGCAAACATCCACCGCGTGCGAGGCCTACCACGGAGTCGATGGCCTCTTCCTGGTTCTCTACTGAAGATAGTGTTGGCGGCTCTCTCGTCAGGCATTCTGGCTATATGTCCAGCTCACTGAAACCTGCCCTTCATTATATCACCATGTTTGTATACCTGGTACAACTCGTGGTTCATGCGTCTGCGCCACACTCCATCTTCTAGTTTACCGCCAAGTATCGATTGCAGAACTTTACGCTCAAAAACCCCGAGTACTCGTCGATCAGCTTCCTTCAACGTTTATGCTTCATGTCCGTAAGTATCAGTGTCCTATACAGCGCTAGTTTTGTGCGAGTTTGCAAACTACGGGACCTTAGCTGGTTACGTAATCCGTAGAAGGCTCTGTTCGCAGCTGCTACTCGTCGTTTCACTTCACGGCTCATATCGTTGTCACAAGCGTACCAAGGTAAACAAATTCCTCAACCACTTCAAATAGTTCCCAATCTATCTCCACCTCAGCACCAACACCACAGGGACTCCCACGCTCTGCGTGCCAATCCTAAATACTACAATAAAAAATCACTTTTGAGGTGATCACTAGCTCCAGGACTCTTTCCGCCGCTACTTCCAGATGCTGCCACCCATGAACGCCACACCTTTTTCAGCAATATCCGGATATCCGATTGATCAGACACATGCCAATATTTAGAGGGGGATCCGTCACTACCATTTTGTTTTCAATGATGTCGATATGTATATTTTTAATGGAATAGTGGCAAAAAATAGCAGAAAACTAAAATAGGCAAGCTTTTCGATTAATCAATTTGATATTCATATTTCCGCATCATAATTTATTGCGTTTTAGAAACTACTTTACACAACCAATATGTAGGCGAAGACTCGGGTGAAGAATAAAGTTCATCACTACTATTGACCATTTTACGAAACGTTGCTGAAACTCAATTCTTGAATGAAATTTTAACAAAAAGCTCGGAACCACTGACATAACGCAAGTAAAAGAAACATCAAATTCAGCAGGATCCGTGACACCTGTCAGTTCGTAAAATGATCTATTTAACCCTAGGTCACAAAATATTGTTTGTGATCTACTATGCACTGCCTCGTTTAGTAGTGAAAGCTAGCCAAACAATGCACAAGGGATATTTTTTTTCTCTTATAATAATTACGGAAAGTGAACCACATAACATAGTGATTTTGCTTTATTGATTATTAGTGGAGATCTAAAATCTCCCATCTAGAATGAAGAGACAACAAGTAAACGAAATCGAGAAAAAAATCTAGAGAAATTAAAGAGTCCTTTTGAAATTTTCTAGAGATTCAACAATTTTCATTTGTTATCGGTCTTGCAGTTAAAAAGCGTTGCAGTAAAAAGTTTTGCAGTTATTGAACGGCGACTGTATTTTAATCCGGATAATCCCAGCACTACTTAGGGTCCGTTCAATAATTACGTAAGCATATTTTTCCACTTTTTCAATCCCCCCTCCCCCCTTGTAAGACATCGTTAGATTTTTTGATACCCCCCCCTCCCCTCTCCCCTAGTAAGATCTTACTATATATACTAAATATATAGATTTTTATTTTAACTCTCCCAGCTGGTCTCGAGGTACGATGCTGGCCTAACAAGCTAGTCGTCATAGGTTCGAGTCTCGGCTCGGGAGAGACTGTTAGTGTCAGTAGGATCGTAGCGCTAGCCTCGCAATTGTCCTGTACACGTAACAGTTGGCTGTGAAGTCTGTGTACAATAAACAGAAGGTCGAGTTCCGATACGGAATGTAGCACCAAGGCTTTGCTTTATAGATTTTTATTATAGTTTCATCATCCTGAAGCAAGCACAATACTTCGTTTCTTCTTCTGTCTCTAATTCGAGTTAATCGTCCTTCCGTATTTTTCTTTTCATGAATTTTACCGTCCACAGTTTCATGAACATGGTTTTTTGAATAGCTCCATCAATAGTGTTTTTCTTACGTAAGATAATCAATTTACCCCCCTCCCTCCCCTGTAAGATAGCGTAGGAAAATTGCACACTCCCCCTCCTCCCTATCTGCTTGAGTAATTATTGAACGGCCCCTTTTGCTGCAGCGTTGATCTTGCTTCAGATGTACCGAACAACCGACCCGACGTCGGACGCGACGGCCTTCTATAAGCAAACAGTCGAGTTGACAAGTTACTTTGCCACTAGGCGTTAGTGTTAGTGAATTTCTTTATTCTTCTGCGTCAGGGCGAATGTGCCAAGAAATAAAGAAACGACATCGCGATTTACGACGCAAATAACAAAGAGACGCAGATAATGGTTTACGCACTAAGCACGTGCGGTGGTGGGTTGAAGCTGACAAATTTTACAGTGCGCTTCGGGCAGCACGCCAGGTCAATACTGGATCAAAATCGAGCAAATAAAGAAAAGTTTTTACAGCAGTTAGGTTGCTTCAAGGTCGAAACGAGGTGAGCTGGTGCTGTGAAGGAATTCGCCATTAAAGTAAGCAGAAACTTAGAACAAGTCCCCAAGTTTTCTACCTTACGAATTTAGGCCTTTCATACTTAGGAGACTAATTTTATTTTTCAGATTACGACAATGTTTTCATAGTTAGTTTCATTTTCAAAACAAACAGTATAGTCATTTGAGAGGTGCTCCTTCATTCAAATTGTCGAAAAAGGGAGTTTTTCCAAAAAAAAATAAACTGGCTGTGATTGAATTTGATTAATTTTTAAGTTTAAATAATCCTTTTTATTGATTCAAAGCGATGCTACAGCTTTTGTAGCATCCAGATATGATCGCCAGCCATTTTTCGAGCGATATTTCGCAGTAGTCCTCAAGTGTGTCTATGTCGCGAACCAACCAATTACATTGGTCAATGCAACTTCGTGAAGACAGAGTAAACTGTTTCGCCTATCCTTTTATAATCAAAACCCGCTCTTTATTGGCTAACCATTCCTGATAGTGCATCTTCTTCCGGTGCGAGTGCATATTTGCATTTGAATTAAACGTTTTCGGACAGTGCGGACAGGTGTAAAGCATTGCTCCACTGTGCGACGCTAGATGCTCCTTTAAATTCAAAGCTCGCCGGAAAGCTTTCCCACAAACGGTGCAGAGAAATTTCGGCTCCGAATGAGCAAACCGCATGTGGCTACGATGGGCAAACACGTTGGGCGATTCCTTTCCGCACAGATCGCACCGCGTGATCGGGGAACTGTGCCGTTGGATGTGTTTATTTAGATAGTTTTTCTTCATCCACCGGGAGCAGTGTGGACACTGGCTACGCTCGACCGGTTCTTTTGTCGGGTTGTGTTCTTGAAGATGTTTTACGAAAAGAGAACGTTGATTAAAACCTTTGGCACATGTGTCGCATACGAATTCGAAGTATAGAGCATGGGCATTCCGTACGTGTGATTTTAACAGTGAATGATTTCCGAAGCTGAAATTTCAGGAAATTGAATAAATAATTTTATAATCATGCCACAGAACTCACCATTTTTCACATTGATCACATTGGAATTCCTTGTTTTCTATGGCAGTGTGATAGTTTTTGTGGAGAATCAGGTCCCCTTCGGCGGCAAAAGCCTTTGGGCATTTTTCGCACTTAAAACTACGTTGCTCCTCGGGAGTGTGTATTTTTAGCTTATGCCGTCGAAGGCTTTCGCTATCCAGACAGTTCCTTTTGCAGATGTCGCACTGGTAATGTTCCGGGTTCACGTGCAGCAGAACATGTTCATAGAGCCGGGTCCGCTGGTTGTATTTCTTATCACAGCAGAACACGTACGCACGGCGTTGATGTGAGGCAAGCGAATGTGATTGCAGCTCCGTAAACGTGGCAAAATGAGCGAAACAGGAATCACATATTGCGTTAATATATTTGGAAATCAGTTGGTCATCTTCAGCGATTCTCTCGGTTAGTTTAGCTTTTCTAGGTCTATCGCTTTTTGCTTTGATTTTTCTCTTTTTGTACGGCTTCTTTTGCTTCTCTATATTAGCTTCCTTAACTTTGATAGCTTCTTGATCTTCGATGAGCGTATTGATGATCTCTGAAATTTCTGCTCTCTGGCCATCATTGACAAAAAGGGTTTCACTTTTGTCGTTTTCTAGTTTCACTGGAGTAAAAATGAACTGATTGACGCGCTGATGAATTAATTCTATTTCGTGATAGAATTGATGAAAATCTTCTATTTTTGTCCAACATTGAGAACACACAAGAGCATTCGAATGGTTTCCAATCTGAAACAAATATTAGACGGGAGTTACGAATAGATACAGAACGGTCCATATGTTTGAGCGGTTTTAGCTGGTTCACAAGCGCTACATCCAATAGAGTTACCTCGAACCAAAAGTGCTTCGATATTATTGCTCCTCGACTTTGTAGTTCGCTGAATAATAAATCTGGGTCGCACTCCTGCAACTTAGGATCTTTGTATTCCGTTGCTACTGCAAGCAATTCGGTGGTGCTTTGAAGACAAATGCAGCAAGCTCCGGTTTGTTCACTTTCAATATCCATCCGCTGGTTTTCAGAAAATTAATTAAACAAAAGCGAACACTGTGTAGTTTATTCTCCTTTTCGGTTTTTGGCTTTTATTTACGTTACACATTTTCGTTGCTGACTTTTTATGATATAGATCCTACACCGAAAATAATATTGTTTTGAGCATGTAAAGATAGGGAAGATAGGTAATGTGCGTATGAAATGCATACAAAATCAAATTGTAATAATAATTTTTGCCCGAGTTTTCTTACCAATGCGCAGACTGTCTCAAATTTTGAGAAAAATCTGCAAACTTTTTAAAGTAGTTTACCGTGAAAATAAAATAAAAATTTATGTGTTTAGGGCAGATTTCAACCAAACTGAGTCAAATTTAACTCTGGTTTGAGTAGAATTCAACGAGTGTGATTGGAACACCTCAACGAATGACTTTTGGAAAGATTTCAGCGAATGTCGAGTCCAGGAATTCCGCAACAAATTACTTGAGTGAATCGACAGTACAATTTAGTGTTACAAATCCGTAATAGAAACAAACATAGATCGAAATAGGTTAATGCAGATTACAGTGATAGTATTTAAAGACCAAAATTAATCGAGATGGAAAACGCATATGCTCCGATCAGCGAAGCCTGCGTGAAGGCGCTGAGTGATAAAACCTACGAGAAACGTAAAATTGCCGCTTCGGAAATTGAGAAGTTTGTGCTGAAGTTGTTTTTATCTGTTCTAAAATTTATTATTAATTCTCTCCCGTAGAATGGTGGCTGATTTTAATATAAAGAAAAATTTCGGTCAAATCCGCCGGATTATAGACGTACTGAGCAAAGATTTTGTTACTTCGACCGATTCTAACAAAAAGAAGGTACATGAATTTTACAAACATAAAATTGGGCTTTGCTTGACTGAAATCCATTATAGGGCGGATTGATTGCCCTGGCTGCCACAAGCATTGCACTGGGCAAGGACACCGAACAGTTCATCGACGAAATCGTGAATCCGATTCTCAATTGTCTGATGGATAGCGACACACGGGTGCGGTACTTCGCGAGTGAGTCACTCTACAATGTAGTGAAGGTATCGAGAGGTTCGATTATCCCGATGTTTCCGAGTTTATTCACCTCACTGAGCCGTCTTGTGACCGACCCGGATCAGAGCGTCAAGAACGGCAGTGAGCTGCTGGATCGGCTACTGAAGGATATCGTTATTGAGTCGTCCAGTTTTTTCGATTTAGATGCGTTCATCCCTTTGGTCCGGGAGCGCATACTAGCGAAGAATTCCTTCGCCAGACAGTTTATAATTTCCTGGATTTCCGTTTTGAATTCTGTGCCGGAAATAAACATGGTAGTCTACCTGCCCGAGATTTTACTGGGACTATTTCAGATGCTCGAGGACAACATGCTGGAAATACAGCGAATGTGCGAAACTTTGCTGGCACAGTTTTTAAAGACAATTCAAGCTGATCCAACGGCGGCGGATATTTCGCAAATGATGAACGTGTTGATCGTCCAGGCACAGTCCAGCAACGCGCTGATTCAGTTTACCGCCATTACTTGGATAAGAGAATTTGTTCAATTAGCCGGCGGTGATATTATTGGTTTTTCTTCCGGGATATTTACGGCCATTTTACCATGCTTAGCTTTCGAGAGCGATTCCAAGAAACATATAAAAGATTGTGCAACCGCAGTAAATGTGCACCTGTTAGAATTGATGTGCAGCGCTGGGAATGATGAGCAAAACAATCTGAAAAATCTTGACTTAGATTCGGTGATGGAAGTTCTCCGGCAGTATTTGATTCACAGTTCGGTGCCAACAAAGATTGCCGTATTGAAGTGGGTTCATCATCTCTTTACGGAAGTCCAAGATGAAATGTCCAGTCATGCCAACAATCTTTTTCCGGTATTGCTCCGGGACTGCCTGTCGGATAGTTCGGATGAGGTGGTCCTGCAGGCAATTGTCGTGCTGGCCGAAATTGTTAATTCGGCTACAGCGAAAGGAAGCAACTTTGACCAGCTGCAGTACAAGCATTTCCTCATGGAACTGCTAACTCTGTTCAGTGAGAATAAGCTGTTTTTAGAGAACCGGGGGACTCTCATCATACGGCAGCTCTGCCGGCTACTGAACGCCGAGCAAATTTACCGAACTTTTGCGGAAATTTTGCAAGAAGAAAACACAAACTTGCGCTTTGCGTCCACCATGGTGCGGACGTTGAACTTGATTTTGCTGACGACCTCCGATCTGTTTGATTTGCGCAATACGCTTAGAGACATCAAAACGGAACGGTCTGCTTCGTTGTTCGAGTGCTTGTATCGCTGCTGGTCCCATTGTGCCGTTTCGACCGTGTCGTTGTGCCTTCTGGCCCAGTGCTATCAGCATGTTTCGGAAATCGTTGTTCTGTTGTAAGTACCTGCAAGTCCGGCTAGTTCTAAACTAGACTTATCGATGTTTTCTGTTTAGTGCTTACATGGAAATTACGGTCGATTTTCTGGTGGAAATTGATAAGTTAGTTCAGCTAATAGAATCTCCAATTTTTGCATGTAAGTAATGTGAATATTTTGAGTTATAATATGAATATTAAAAAAAAAAATATTAAAAAATTCTCCTCAGCTCTCCGACTCGCATTAGTGTCCCACGCAAACGATAACGTAGACGCGCAACATTTATCCCGTGCTTTGTATGGCATTCTGATGTTAATCCCACAGACCGAAGCCTTCAACCTATTACGGAATCGGCTTCAGTGTGTCCCAAATTACTGGGGACAACCAGCGCGGATGTAAGCTGAGCAATTTTCATACATTCTCCAAGCTTTGTATATCTTTTCACTTAACGATTGTAGAGACTCTAAATCATCAAACGAAGCTCAGAGCCCAGTAAACTTCGAGAGGCTGTTCGCACACTTCAAGCGAATTCAGGACTTGCACCGATTGCAACGATTGGAGCAGCGGAAAAAGAATCAATTCTAAAGCTAAGGTATGTCTCAATTTACCTAATTGTAACAATAAAACATTTAAATGCATTCCAAAACAAGCAACTTGTTTTATTTCCGATTTCACAATGTAAAGAAGTCGCGTCATCCCCTTTAGATAGGATAGTTCAGCAACACGTCTTGTCTGGCCAGCTCGAGCAACATAGGATCGTCGAAGAACTTGTTGATCGAGACGTCCTCCGATAATCCCTTTCGTCGTCTTGTTTTAATCATAAACTCACGTGCTAAATGTGTGGCGGGTTGCGGTTCCAGCGGTCGAATTATAATACTCTTATCCAGCGGATCTCCCGGTACGATCTGCCAGTGATGAAACACGGAAAGGCAGAACGCTTGCCCTTGGGTATGAGTTCGAAGATCCGTTTCAAACCCAAACGAATCGATAGCCGGAATAAATGCCTTAATGGTGTACAAAGGTGAGCCCGGAACGGGAGCATCTTGAGTTACATGGCCTCGACGTCTTGCCAGTACAGTATACACCGAGGAAACACAATCCGCAGGGGCTTGCACTTCCACAAATAGATACGGCTCCATCAAACGCGGTGTCGCCATGAGAAAGGCGGAATAAGCAACCCGTCGAGCGGTCGGAATAATTTGTCCACCTCCGCGGTGTAAAGGTTCCTGCGCAATAACAGCGTCCAGGATTTTAAATTTTACATTACGAATGGGCTCCTCACACAGGGGACCTTCCCGAGTTCCCCATTGAAAGCCCTGTACAATGGAGTCTTTCACCGCACCAAGCAAAGTTTTGTCCACCTCAAACGGAAGCGTATCGTCCACTAGGATGTTCGGTCCGGTATTGTCTGGACCGAAGGCCCAAATAGAACGGGCAGCTAGCAAATCCCAGTCGTAGTTGATTTGGAAGAATTCACCCAACTTTTTCTTGTTCCAACCGATGGAAACCGTTTCGTTTTCAATGTCCTCGGCCAAACCTTTTTCTAACGGTTCGGCTATCATGGTAATTTTATTTTTCTTATTGGGCGTTTCAGCGAAACATTTCAGTGAACTGGTTTCAACGACGCTCTCACAGAACGCCACCACTGGATCGGCCACTTTGATGTCAATTTCCGAGTACATTTTTCGCAGATCGTGCATGACGCAATCAAGATAGAGTTCTCCCGTACCCAAAATGACGTGTTCCCCAGATTCCTCTACCCGTGTCGAAAGTAATGGGTAGGATTTATTCACCTTTCGTAATCCATCCAGCATTTTCGGCAACTCAGATGGATTTACCGGTTCAACAGCAATTTTGATAATACTTTGAGTGTTAAACTTCAACGGTCTAAAGATGAAAACGTCTTCATTCATCTGCACCTCCGTTATGGTAGACGTTTTGACAATGCACTGGTCGATGCCCTCGATAAGCACCCAGTTCCCAGCCGGAACTCGGTTCAGCTCGACTTTATAGCGTGCTTCATAGATCCACAGTCGGCCAACTTGAAGCGTTCGGGAGTCCTCCTCGTCAACTAGTGAATAATTTTCTCCCAAAACTCGCACCTCCTGACCAGCATGCAAAGTTCCGCTCATAACCCTAGCCAGAACCTGGAAAAACGTGCAATCTTCTGTCGGGTACATTTTCGAACTGTGAACCATCAGCTGTGCATTTTGGTCACAATTCAACATATCCTGATAGATGCCACTTTCCTTTACCCCCGTATAAATGTGATCAATTTTGGTTTGTGCATTGTCCAGTGGCGATTGAACGTGTTCCACGCACATGTCGACAAACCCGCTGAAATCTCCGATGAAACGGCTGCAGATCAAACGTAGCAACGGTCGAATGTTGCACTTCATCTCTTCCTTCGTGATACGGATGTTCAACTCGGCCAGTGTATCTGTCAGCGTTGTGTCAACATCACCAACGACCTGGGCGAATAGTTTGTATAGTGGCTCCAAAATAAATTCAACAAAGCTCCGCTGAGCCGAACTGTGCGGAGGCTTTTTTGTAAACTTGCGCCTAAAAAGTAAAACCAAAAATAATTGCTTCTCTAAAATCAAATCATTTTTCGCTACTTACGACTTGTTGTGGAAATACATATCACCCCAAAGGCGACGGGCGAAATCTGCCGGATTGACTCCATCATACGTATCGGCGTACAGTGACGCAAACGACTTCAGCGTGAAACAAAAACCATACAGCGAGCTGGCAAAGCACACATTTCCGAGAATCGGCGAAACCTGCTTGATGCTCGAATCCCCGTACAGGGTGAGTAGACCATTTATTTCCTCCACAATATGTTTCAGCTTAAAGTAGGCATCCTGGGGCGGTAGCTTCAGCTCCAGCATCAACCGGTCGATTTTGTTTATGCATACCGTTACGGCTAGTTTTTCCTGAATGGCGTGTTTCAGCAAACGCTCGGTATTCAACGAAACGCCCTCGGCTGCATCCACGAAGAGGACAACACCATCGCACAGCCGCATTGCGGCCGTTACCTCATCGGAAAAGTTCACATGACCGGGTGTGTCAAATACGTTAATCAGAAAACTTTTACTCTTAACATCCGGAAGTACCAGCGTAATCGGAGTCGCCTTGATGCTAACACCTCGTTCCTGCTCAGTGAATAGAGTATCCGTATAACGCAAATTACGCTCCTCCATATCTTGGAACTGGGGATGAGTCTGACGTACTAAGCAGTCCACAAAAGTTGTCTTTCCATGATGAAGGTGGCCAACCAGCGCCACATTCCTTATCAAAGTTGGTGTGTCCATCAAATCAGCCAAAAACTCCATGTTGTACGTAGTGTCCGGTAGTTCCTGTTCCTTTATCTGGAACTTCACCTTCTTCACCGGTTCAATTATGGGTTTATCCAGAGGTTGAGCATCTTCCTCCTGCACAATAGTTTCGACTTCCTCTCCGTACACTTCTAAAGCTGACGGATAGTAGCGTTTGTCTTCGTGTAAAACCACAGCTCGAGAACTGACCGGATCTTCACTGTGTTCCGCTTCCTCTTCCAAACCGTCCTCCAACTCTAAATCGTCCTGCTGGTCAGCCTGTCCGTAAAGACTCTGGTCATCGTCTTCATCACTTTCCAGATCCGGTCCGATGTAATTGCCGAATTCGTCGTATAAATCAGAATCCATGCCGCTGTTTACGAATGCTGCTAGAAGAGAAACATGTTTGTAAACGTTTACTTTCCGATTTACACATTGTCTTAGAACAAAACAATATATTTACCCTTTCGTACAGATAAAGGAGCACCGGATTGAAAGTGATTTCAACAAGAATATAAAATTAGCTGTTAAGGTGAACTATTAAAACAATACACCGGGGTTATAGAGTGAAAACTTCTGTTTAGAACGAAATCGCACGGCTTCTGTCTAGCAATGGGCGAGTTCGATGCAGAATCGATCTTCTTAAGTCAATTAATCAATCGATCTTTTTTGAACAATTTTCTACTGGTTCGATTCTTTGGCAGGCGAGATTGACAATAAACAATAGTTTAAAAGTCGATTAATTAAGTTATGTTGATTGATTGTTTGAACTGGGTTTGAATTAATCCTCAGATTTTGATTATTCGATTCAGGCGGTAACAGGCGTTCGAAAAAATCTGTTAACTGCTGTGACCAAACATGGAAGGTGCGAAGCAACGTGTTCTTCAAGCTACACAGAGAAAAATAAAATGTTAGGTCTGACCTAAGACAAGAGCTGGCTTATTTTCCTTTTCGCAACGGCCGTTTCACATCGTTATTGCCAAAATAATTATTTTCAACAACTTTTGCAAAAAAAAAAAAAATAAAATAAAAAATAAAGAATTTGAAACGAAATTTGATGTTAGAGAAAAATTATAATACGTTCAATTCACGGAAAAACTCCTGCCGCACAAACCGGAAGCTTTAAAATATGCCTTTCATACTCTAGCATCATCATTCATGAAGAATAATCGTGGCTAAATTTGTGGTCAGCAGAGAACACAATGCGCAGTGGACACGTCCTACTCGGGATCACGGAAAAAGCAAATAAACAGACTATCGTGGTAGAGGAATCAATTATGTAATTCCCATCAAAATTTTTACTTTCCAACAACACTGCGTTATGGTGAAAAGTAACCTCAATGTATTTTATACGTGACGGTTGAGATTTTAGATTCAGCACAGAGAACAAAGAGTGTTTAAAAAATTGCAACCTTCATTTTTAATCGTAACAACATTCTGGTCGGAATTGGTTGCATGTAACGGTTTGATTAGAAGTAGGCGCGGGGTGAAGTAGCACTTTTTTGCTTTAAAGGATTGGAAACGAAGTGATAGCGGCAGGAAGAATTTCTTCCTAGTTTTTATTTATATATTTTTGCTCATCTGGAAAATGAATGTCTCAATTTGTCGGTGTTCGACGAGGTATTTTTTTAAGGACGAATATTGATAGTACACGCTCGTTCAATTTTACTTTTTAATTGAAGTTTCTTAGTTTCGTATTTTTATTTTAAATGCCAAAAAATGAGCAATACTCATTAGCAAGGGGGGTCCCATTTCGAGGGCCCCCACAAATGAAGAAAAAATATACTTTTCTCAAGCAAAAACGAATTTCAAAAGTCTTTGATTCCCAACAATAAAACTCGCATTCTAAGCAGTTTCAGAGTCTGAAATATGTTTTCTTGGAACTATATTTGTACAATTTGATTTTGAATATGAAGTTGCGAATACGATATACTGAAGGAACTAAGTGTTGATTATATAATTGATAAGCTTTCAAAAAATAAAGCTCATAAAAAGATGTTCTTAAAAATTTCTGACAAATAATGGCAAAGTTTTCAAAGATAAATAAAGGTTTTAAAATAGGGGCAAGTCATTATTGATATACACTGAAAAAAATCACACGCTCATACCAAATGCTCTTTACACATGAATTCCTGGGAGGGAGAAACGGATACGAAGCTGTGTAAGTGTCAAAATGAACCAGAATGAGCTGTCATCGATTGTCAATTTGAACCAGGGAAAAAGCATTTTTTTGCGATGAGTATTGTTATAACTGATACCTTTCAGTCGCTCGAAATAATATTCATCGCTAACAGTTTTTGCATTAATTGTCGTTTCACAAAATATTTTGGTTTGTTTTTACGTAAAATAATAAATTTCATAAGCTTTAAGTAATAATCATGCTAGCTTACTTCGATTATTAAACTTGCGCTTCTCTGTATTTAAGGCTTTGGTTACAATTTCGAACACACTTCACTACGGTCGAACTCAAAACTCTGAAAAAACTTTTATACAATGGCAAATAGACTCGAAAAATTAGTCTGTAAAATTTGCACATTATTCGCGTTGAAAAAGATTTTGAAGGCTGTTCGCACTTATGTGAGCTCTATGTAAATGTCAAAATGTGCGTGATGACAAAAGCAAAAATATTACCTTCCTTCTTTTTCGCACGCAAAAACCAAACAAATATCAGCAACACCGTCAACGCGAATTTCTGATGTTGCTAAAAACTTCGCTCGAGTCATGCATGCGTTACAGCAAGAAGATAGTTACACACTATCAGAAAAAGACGCATGTGCGTGTTCTCTGTTTTGAGTGTAGTATTCGTTTCTCCCTCCCAGATGAATACCAATAAACCAACTCAATCGTTCTAACAGGTCGGTTAACATATCGGTTTTTAATGGAATTCACGGTATTTTGTCGTGTTTTGGCATTTGACGCGTTCTATCATTGAAATCTGAGCGTAAAATGATTGATTTTGGTATGCATGACATGGCAAATCGAAGTGTAATGCCTTGTTCAGACTACGCCGGATATCACCTGATATCTACAGATGATATCGGATATCACCTCGAGCGTTCACATTGGAGTATTGATTTGATATTTGCTTTGGTGATTGAAAAGAGAAGAAAACAAAAGCAGGTCAAAGCTAAAACAAGACAACAAGAGCAATGGGATAAGGATAGAGATGTCAGTGAGTTGGCTCGCACCAACGCGAACTCTCATATGCAATTGTCAACATGTGCGGGATGAAAATAGCAAAAATATTTCCTTCCTTTTTCCTCGCATGCAACGCGAAGTGCGAAATTTATAGGGTTGCGTCAAATGTCTGTTGGCCGTGTTGCCAACTGCTTGAAATGTGATTATTATTGGTTTTCGAACATGATATCCGCGATAGCATGTAGCCGAGGTGATATCCGTTGACAGCTCGATTGTATGGGATATCAGGTAATATGGATGGTGATATGGCCTCGATAGCACGCATCGCCTGATATCAGATGATATGCGTTGTAGTGTGAACTCTCCCTGCAAGAGAGGGAGGATCATGTGATGCCAAATTGTTATTGTATCTTTGAGTATCGCTTACACTCTTGAAATTACATTAAACATATTTCAAATAGGATAATTTAACGTCGAGATAAACCGAATTCAATATTGTAGAGGAATTAGGGCAGAATCTACATATTGCTGACAGTTTACGTATATCAGACACCTGCCAATCGATTTCTGAGACTTTTTTACTCAATATAAGATATAATTTGACTACTACGTTTAGATATTAGCGCATTACCATTAATGCTCAGAAATATTCGATATTATTTTGCTCTGTGAAATATACTAAAACCATGCCAAAACCGGTTTCGTAGAATCACCGTTTTGAGCTCAGTTTTTGTCCGATTTGAGATCTGTTTTTTTTAAAGATGGGTAAGAAGATGCTAATATGTCGACAAACTCATGGAATTTTGATATTTAGTCTTAAAACAAAATGACGTCTGAAAAACCTCAAAAATTTTCGGTTTCTCAAAAATTCAAAATGGCGCTGTTGTTGCCCCTTGAGTTGAAATATGTTCAAACTCGGGGATATTTGGTTTTGCATCAAAATACACAAAAAATTATATATAGAAACCAAGGCAGAAGAAAAAGTCAATTTTTGTTGCACTGTGTAATCAGTAAGTTTCTTCTTTCAGGGCATTTTAATTCAATTTCAAATTCAAATACTTGGTTTATGACGCCACCTTCATAGAATTTATAGTTGTTGGACAAAGATTTTCTTCAGTAATTGCTTCGTCAATTATTGTATACTCAAAAAAATCTGATTACCGAAAAATTCAATTTTATGTGGCAGCTAACATATCATCAAAGATTCATTCGTTTTTGAAAAGGTCGATTGAAAATTGTTTTAGTAATTTCTTCGGGATTTTCATATTTTATTCCATTTTTCTGGTTTCGGCTTTATTTTATAAAAGTAAAGATGGTTAATTTTTGTTCTCACACTCAGCACCACGTATTGGTTTTATCTTTGAGGGAAATTTCTAGCCTTTTCAAGTAATACCGATCATCCTCATTGGTTACCATGAAACTTCACAAAAAAGTTCCGTTATTTTATCATTTCAATTCGAATGTGTTTGCAATGTTTTTTTTTTAATTTTCAACCTTGCCCGAAGCTTTTGATTTGGACACCTGCTTTTTTAAAGTTTTCTACCCGAAGGTTGAGGTCGCTCTATCGGACAGATTTTGTTCAGGAGATTAAGCATAAGCTGCCTTGCAGAGACCACCACCGGTGGCATGATTTGGTCTTCGCGTGTGTACGCTTTGTTGCGGTTAAACAGCAGGATTGATAGTTAAACTACGTATAGTAATACCAGGTACCTGTTTTGGATTGTTAATGGTCTGCCAAACGGCACTGTTGATGATTGCTAACCGTTCAGGTTTGATTGAATGCCGGTATTTATACCCGAACGCTGTGAACTTGTCGAATTGTCATTAATATAATTATTTCGTAATGCTGGCAGATATCTGAAATTGGACCATTGCATTGGGTGTACGATGGTAGATGCTATGAATGTATGACATTCTGCGCAAAGTGGTGCAGGAATGTGAACTGTTCGATTGTAAAGCGCTACTTTTTTATAAGACTGGACGCCTGTGTCCTTGAAAACCAGAGCGAAAGGAAGCAAAAACTACGGAAAACTGGTTTACGGATACAATCAGCCTTAGGGAGTAAAAACAGACTCAACTTGAGCTAGTTCAGGCGAACAGCATTTGGCCAAGCTGGATCGCGTCATTTCTCGGTGGGCCGGTTGGAGACTCGTAACCTTAAGTATTTTCTATCCCTCACACGCACTCAAAAGCAGCAGCTTAAAAGTGAACGACCTTTTGGGCAAGTGGAACGGTTTTGATGGTGACAAGGTAAACGATTTAGACTCCGTTTTATCGCTGCCAACAAGCCCACGATCACTCACAATTGATGATATCCTTTTAAGAAACCGTAAAATTTTATTATCCACGTCTGTTGATGGAACTTTCATCAGACGCCAAAGAACATTTCGGTCTGTCTATCATCATGGGAGTGTTTTTGATGGAATTGCCATTTAAAAGGCAATATTCTGATTAGAATAATTTATTACTCTTCCTAATCACATTGGCTTTGGCTTCGCACACTTGAGACTGAACTGACAATACTGACTGACAACTGACAATTGGAATACAAGAAATTGATTTAACTATATATTATGGTTTTTTTTTTTTTGTTTAAATCTGTTTTTAAATTCATGATTAATGTCATTTCTATAGGTTGCGTTTGAATATAATAGACCAACCCAATTTTTTTTTTGGTATTCATACATTTCTTTAAGGTGACAGTAAGATTAGTGGATAAAGTAAAAAAAATGTTATCTCGGATCGTTTCAACCAATGATGTACTGATTCATTTTGTTTACTACGTGTCTTTTTAGCATTGTAATATACAAAGAAATTTGAACTGTTCATTAAATTCAACCAAAGCTTCAGCCAAAGCTTTAAAATTTCGCGAACTGAAAGAAAAATCCATTTTTGACAACGAGGAAACCATCAATAGAGTTTTCTGAAAGCATATTCACGCACCTTATTTCGGATTGTTTGCCTCATAATTTATCCTTGTTTAACTCTAGTGGGTTGTAAACAAATCGAACAATAAAACCCTTTTTGTGTTGCTCCGTGCTGGGAATCAAATATTTATGTTGAAAGGCACGTAATCCATAAAACAATCGCTTTATTTGGCATTCAATGCAGAAATTTTGTCAACATTTTGTTTGCCTTATTTTCAAATCGACTTACACTGTAAAGTTCACCGATATGAGCACGAAATTTATCGCCGATGAAAGAATGAGCCAAATGGTTCATTTTGGAAAGCAGTTCTATACCGGTTAATCTTTACTGTGTACCAATTTGGCTCGTGGTTGACCTTTACCATTATTTTCAATGTCTTTCGAATGTTTTAATCGTATCACTTTCTTACATAAGTCTATATAAGTAATTCGATGCTGTTTTCTGTTATCAATCGTCTGGCGAGTGGAAGACCGTAAAACTGGCAACCCACATCCAAAAACTAAAAAACTGGATACCGATGGGAGAAATTTCAGCTAGTATATCTATTCATTTGTAAGAACAAAGTTTTTCATAAGCGCTCTGTATCAGTAATTTGGTGATGAAAAATAAAAAATACGTTTTTTCGGTTTTCCAAGAACACTGAAGTAAAATTACTGATTTTTGCAACTTGCAAGATAGTTTTGGGATTCCGGATAGCTTTCGACTATGCAGTATAGTACAGTCGTCGTTCGATAACTGCAACATGTTTAAATAGCAGTTATCAAATGCCGTTCGATAACACTTGACACATGCCAAAATTTAGAGGGGGGTCCGTCACTACCATTTTTGTTTTCAATGTTGTCGAAATGTACACGCAAAACTTTTCCTTATTACTTTAGAAGCAATAACGCAAAATTGCCTTTTGGGTAACAAACCTATTACTTAAAAGGCAATAAAATTCTTCCCCAGTCAAGTAATAACACATACTGCCATATATTTAGCACGTGTTACGGGAGTACGACTATCCAATAATGGTCGTTTCAACCACATGCAAGATTTTTTCTGTCGAAAACTGCTCCCTTTCCATCTCAAGCAAAAAAAAAAAAAATCACACACCGTCGCATATGTTACACATGTTACAAGTTTCTTCAATCTCCAATTCATCCGGTGTGCGTGTATTAGTTCGCATACGAAGTAGAGAAAAAATAAGACAAGAGCTGCCAAGCAGCATTTTCCCCGTCATAGGGTATGCAAACGTTGATGATTTCAAAGACTTGAAATGCGTCTTGAAATGACATTACGATCGGTAAACTGCGTTAGAAAAAAAACAAAAACATTCGCTTTCCTGCAAGATATCTAAAACACATACTCATTGGTTCATGGAAACTCATTTGCACCTGTTTGAAAATACAATACTCGTGCCTATCCAGACCAGTGTTGGAATTGTCACCAAATATCAATTTCAAATGCGATATGTTTTCGCCTCTGAACTTTCTGTCGCTCGTTTCACACGCTGATAAATCCCGATTGAACTTCGAGGTGCGTGAAAACGAACTTTCATGAACTTGATTTGCCGCAACTCACCGATGCAAGGAAACGGAAACAATCAGATCGTTTAATCTCTATATCTCTTTACATCACATTCACTCATGATATACCGAGAGCACATATCGTAAATGAAATAGCATGAAATGATTCGGGATATTGTTCGACAAAATATCGATTTCTACCCGCTCTTCAGCCAGATAACTGATTATACATTTCATTTACGACAAGTGCAATGGTGCTGATGGGTGGTTCTAATGTAGGGCTTTCTAGTAGTTGCATGTGACAGCCTAAGCAGATAGCGAATTTCTTTATTCCACTGCATTAGGGCAAATCTGTCGAGGGATAAAGAAATGACATCGCGATTTACGACACAAGTATAAAAAAGATTCCAAATAGTTGTTCACGAATTAAGCACGTGCGGTGCTAGCTTGAAGCTGACAAATTTCACAATGCACTTCGGGCAGCACGCCAGATCAATACTGGGTCAAAATCGAGCGAAAAAAGAAGGGTTTTGAAAACAGTTAGGTTGTTTTCAGGTCAAAACGAGGTGAGCTGGTAGAATAAACACGACTCATTTTTAAGAAGCTATTTTGAAAATGCTATTCTGGGAATTACTTAATCAATGGTGTCAAATGTGCATATAGTAATAAAAGTTCGAAGGTCATCTCTGTCCGCTGGAATAGAGTTCATTACCTATCAAACAGATGAAAAGAATGAATTTTTTTTTTTCTAGCAAAGCATTTATATGCTATAACAACAGTAGCTTAAAAAGGTTAATGAAACGCACGGAAATTTAATGGCATGAGTTATCATTCTTTTCTACAGCTTTTTCGATTTTGAACCGTTTACATCGGTTTAGATTATTATCCATTCCTCAAAAACTCGCATCCAATTGCTGTCACAGACGTAAATGCACGTCGAATCTGCAAGATTCCAAACAACTACTAACAAAATCCTCACCCGAGCCGCTCGGGCCGGACGGTTGAGTGAAACGAAAAATATCAAAACGGAATATCAATATGAGTTCGCGCGTTCGTTGATTTAGGCTACCTATTCTCAACGTAGAAAAAGCACGAAGGCGACACGATGGTCGAATGATTCGAATCCCGAGTAAGTTTCGCTCGCATGTGAGATGGAGACAAAAATATCCTCTATGATGCCAGCTGAAAATGATTCTCGTATGGTGTTTTCATGAACTTTTAGATCGAATATCCTTGATGATCTTCTTGTGCGAAGTGCTCTGGTGATTTTTCATTTCATTGAGCGGTGAGTGAACTTTTTTTTATCATAATTATTCCAACACTGATCCAGACAATATTCTTAACTTCGGCAACTCTGGTCAGACAGTATTACATATTTCCATTTCAAGTAAACACTGGGGGACGAAACGAAAGTGTTTCTAATTAGACATTTGAGGTTGACGGTTGAGATTCTGATTATGTGTGGATGAAGGGGACAAAAAAGAACCTAATCGTTGCATGAATACAAATGCAGCGAGTGAAGTCTTGCTAACACATGCATCGCGGTGCTTGGCTGTATGTTCTCCTCCAGAAACACATACAAGCGTGTGGCCGTCATTATTTTTATTACTTTTTGTTTGTTACTCTTTGTTTGTTACTCTTATAGCGCGGTCATAAGACACAATAAGTAATAAAAAATTGCCCTAAAGTAATAAAATGTTCCCCGTTTGCGTTGGGTATATTTTTTAATGCAATAGTGGCAAAAAATAGCAAGAAACTAAAATAGGCAAGCTTTTCGATTAATCAATTTGATATTGATATTTCCGCATCATATTTTTTGCGCTCTAGTAACTACTTTACATAACCAATATGTAGGCGAAGATAAAGTTCATCACTACAATAGACCATTTTATAACTGCGAAGTTGTTGCAGTTATCGGTCTTGCAGTTAAAAAGCGTTGCAGTTAAAAGTCTTGTAGTTATCTAACGGCAACTGTGTAAGTTAATGTAATCGAACACTATGCCAATTATTCTTCTTCTCCTCCTTTATGGCTAGTCACTTTACGGACTATACTGCCAAGTTGTGTCAGTCAAGAAGTTGTTGTTGGGCAACATTCGTCTCTTTTTTTTTCGACGTAACGGGGTGCTTATGCCAATTCATTTGATATCACATACAATCGGGATGTCATTCCACATCACGATACAAATATGACATCGTGGATATCATGTTCCAAAAAAAAAAAAGATTCAGAGCAACTGGTAATATGACTAAATAAAATAAATATCACTTAATGCTTTCGGTATTTGATGTGACGCTTTTTATTTCGCTCTTGCAGAGTTGGTTCATGCAGCGTTTTTGTCTTGTTTTGTCTGACATGATCCTGAGTTGTTCCGTAAATCGATCGTCTCCTTCGCCGAAAATCCATTTCATTCTTCTGTTTTAAAACACCACTCAAAACAAAGCAAATGTCAGACTATATCGTCTTATTGCATGCGCTGTAGTGTGAATACCCAAAGTGATATACAGTGCCCCAAATGAAAAAAGTAGCAAAACTTCGAGAAAAAACACCCGAGCTGTTTCAACTCATCTGTTTTTTTTTATTCTCGCTTATTTTCCGTCGGTCTAGTTCCGCCACTGTTGTGGCCAATCACCGACGCCCACGGAGGCGACTCCACACCCAGGACCCTAACTCACGACCCGTTTATTAACGGACCGGCGCCAATGGCTTTACTTCCTCATGCGATGGAAGGCGTGATCCCAGAGATTTTTCGCCTCAGAAAATCTCCCGGTGTCGGCTAGGATTGAATCTAGACCAGTTGGGTTGGTTGTGAGTGGATCACGCCACCTCACAACCATCGACACCTATGTCGGCGGTGGGATTCGAACCCAGGCGTCGAGCGTGGTTGGCGGAGAAGTTACCAACCACACTAGGCCCCCGCTCTAACTCATCTGTTGTCCTTCATACGTTTTTATCAAAAAAAAAAATGCAATAGATAAAAATGATTTTTTTATTAGTTATGTTTTTGTGACGTTGGTTTATTTCACCTTCTCTCCTAGGTCAAATGCCCGCACCTTGGACTTAATGCTACTCACCTTGGTGAAACCAGAGCAAGGGCAGCAGATGCGTCCAGAGGTATTCTTTTAAATATATTTGGCCGTTGAGTAAAATTGCTGCTGAATTTGCAACACCCACAGACCGTCTGCCACACCAAGTAATTCTTGGCAAATTTGTCGATCTTTTTCTTCCGGAACATCTTAACGGGACTTGTCGACGAGAAACTCCGGGCCAGGGATCTGCTTGGTGACCGCTTTGATGTAGGCCTCACCATACAGCTTCCTGGCGCGGGATTTGGCTCTCGTATTCTGTTTACCGGTTTAATTGGGCGCCTTCCTAAGCTTGAAGCCTTCCAAAACCCTTTTCATTGTCTGCTGGACGAGCAAGATGGAAGAGAACGGTCCAATGGTCGATTCCCAATTGTTTCGCATTCCACCTGAGGGTATTTTCCATGACAGCGCTTTTACTTTTTGGTCTACGCACTTCTTGTTTGGAAGCCATCTCGAGAACCGTTTGCCAGATTGTGACAAAATTTCGCATATGTTAACATTATACTCTAAAGCTTAGCTTAGCTGAGTTCTGACTGTACAGTGTACATATCAATGGTTGCTACTCCGTTATGGGTACGAGCCACTCAAGATGCACAATGAAGCAACTGAAAGAACGACTGTGCATAACGGCGCAGGCCACGTCCTTGCGTCCTACCCACGGTGGGGGTATCGTCGGTTTCGTGCAACACCGGTTCGATTCAATTTTTTTCCATATTGAAATTTTGATGTCAAACGATGCAAAATACGGTTTAGTTTTTTCAAAGTGTTGTTTCAAAATTCGCAAAAAAACCTGAGTTATTAGCGAAAGCGTTTTTGGAATTCAAACCGAAAAGAGATTTTAACATGCTCATAGTTTTCGTAGATGTGATAAAGGTAATTTTGAACGCTAACTTTTCAACCCCGTTTCTCTTAGAACTATGAGTTTCGAGTTGTACCAGTGCCACACGAAACCTACAATACCGAAGGAATGTTAGAATGTAGTATTTGCCATGTTAGAGACCTACATTCCTACAAACACTATTGTTAGCGTGAGGTCCGAAAATCGCGCGGAAATCACAAACGAGGCGGACACACTTTTAGCGAACTTCAAGAAGCGGGATGAAATAAAAAGCGTGCGTGGTTACTTCTAACAAAATTTAATTCTAGCTGTTTCGATGTACAATGTGGGGTTTTTATAGGGAGTTTAACAAAAGAAAGTTGATTCGCATAATGAGAAAGATAAAAATTGTGGATTCTGACGTCATCGATGCAGGGCGAAAACACTCTCGCTCGCGATTGCAGCAAATAGGGTTCGGCTACTCATTATGGCTCTAACAACTATGGAAGAAAGTTTTTGTTGGTGGGGTGGATTTTTTATCAGGATTCACTTGATAAGCAATATGACCAGGATTTAATTGGATTGATGTAACAATATAGATTTGATCATGTGTACGATGTGAGATTGATAAAAATGAATAATAAGTGCAATATTAGAGTATTAGAGCACTCAGTGTTCAATCAATAAATTGAAAAAGTCCTTCAGACTCTACAAATATTTGTAATCATCATTACCATTTTTACATTACCCCTTGTCAAAAATTATTTGTGATTCAAAAAAAAAAAAATACTTGTAGCACAAAATGACATCTTTAGCCAATAGGAACATTTGTGCAAAATTTCAGCCAGTTTAAAAATGGTCGATTAAAATGGCTATTTTTTTTTCTTTAGAATTGCTTATGAATGTATTTGAAAATTAACTTTTTTGTGTTTAAAAAATCTTCTCCGAGTTCTTGCACCGCAACAGAAATTATTTTGGTTCCTTTTATCTGCATAAAAAAACAGATTTTGGAAATACTTGACTGTTTTTTTTCTGTGTGGGCTCATCACTGCAACCAGAGATTAGATCTATTGTGATATTGCCCAAGTGTTTTCTGTACTCCGCACATCATATTATCACATCCGCACATCACATCCGTGCTTGTGTGTAGTAAGTTTTTTACCTTTCCGTTTCAAGCTTACTACTCTACTATACCGAGCCTCTGTCCCTCCTAACAATATCGCCTAATTACAATTCCCTGGAGAGAACTTTCATACGTTACTCACACCAGTTTTATTATAACAGGGACTTATTTTTGTTAGAAGGAGAGTCAACAGAGGTACTGTAGAATTCAGATTGAAGGAAAGGTACTTGGTGGAAAGCCTGAGAATAAACCCATGTTCAAGTCCTTTGGCAACCAAAATGGCCTGATTCTACTAAGATTCGAACCCACGACCATCCGCTTACCAAGGCGGACTCTGAAACCTTGCGGCTACGGAGCTCCCCTACTTGACTGTTCAAAAGAAATGTTTCATATGAATTAAAACTATGTACTTTCAAATGAATGCATAAAATAAAAGAGTCTGCAGTGTGAATATTAGACTGGGACACGGTTATATGGGAAAAAACGATGGTGTTATGTTTTCGCTCCCATGCACTTTTCGTGTTCCTTATGGGTCCTATAACAACTGTGTAACTTTTCAGATCGATCGGTGGAACTATATTTTTGCGCCCAATTTTTAAGGTTTCCGTACGATTTTATATGGGAGAATCAACTTTTTCAAAATTTATTCTCTAGAGATGTCCAGTTGGCTCCTAAAAATATATCGATACATGATATTTGTAGGAAGTTTTCCTGAAAAAAACTCTTCTGAAGACCGTAATGCGCTACGATGCTTGTAGCAAAAGTTATTCACCTCAATCTGATTGAATATCTGACGAACTGAATTTTTCTAGCAATACTACTGCAACATGCTGCATAAAGACCACGAAAAGTGCATGAAAGCTAACATTTATTTTTTGTCCCACGCTAGTGGATATGCAGCAAGTAACGTTAATTTGTGTTATTTTTATTATTTCTGGTCAGAAAAACATTACGTTTTGTAGACACGGCTTTATGAAAAAAACATTCCAAAAAAACCGGTCATGTGAGAACGAGAAAGTGGTGCTTTGGGTTGCTGCCAGCATATGTATGAACTATGAAGTTTCATTGCAATCGTAAAGGAGCTCAGGAATCAACCGTTTTTTGGCTATACTTGACTGTCATAAATTTTATTTTAAACTCCATGAACACCATTTATAATTATTCTATAAATCAAACGGAAGCGGTCGAAATACTGCAATGCAACAGCAGGACACTGTGATGGCTGTGGGGTTTACGGAGTCAGCAAATGGGAGGGCAATACTTCATACATATTAAACGTATCGATTTTCATTCTGTTTCGATTTTTCATTGATATTAAAGTTGAATTATGATTGGCTTGGTTTCTATAAGAAACAGGTACAATATCACATGATTTATTATTCGAAAATTATTTATTCAAATGAAAATTTTAGGGGATGTCATCACAAATATCACGGTTCTATTATCACAAACCAAAATTTGTAATAATTGAGCAACTACTAAACATAACCATACCATGTAAGAATATTTTTTTATGTCTTTACAAAAGTTTGTACGTTGCTCTTCCAGTTTTCTATTTATTTAAATCTTTATTCATCATTTTTGCTAATACACTTCTCCAATTATTCATTTTTCACTGATAACAATAATAGTTCTCTCCTCTGGCTGCTGACACGTACGGTTGCGTACGGTCTTTGTAGCAATCTCAAAGAACACGGTGTCTCAATAGCTATCCTGTGAACTGAGTTTCACAGATCGCAAATTAGAAGGAGTAGAAATTCTGACATCTATGATTCTTTTTTTTGTCTCAATTTTTGCTCATTTCGTATTTGTTGAAAATTGAGTACAACGTCGATTTGAAATTCAAACGCCATGGTTTGGTTTTCGCAAAAATTTGTTTGAAAATCATAGTAAAACGAAATACATCGTCATATTTATTTATTCACATCATAACTATATTGTGTTCTCCGTAAAAAAATATTATCTTAGTTTTGAGTTATACATACACTTTTAATGGACATAAAATGCACCTGAATAGTTTTATATTTGATCAACTACTCTACAAGAAAAGAAGATACTTTCGATTTGAGGATTAAATGCAACCAACAAAGTGTAGAAACAGTTTCCGCATTAGTTTAAGCTTCACATATACGACAGTCGGCACTTGCAAGAACGTGTTGAGAAGAAAATCCGCATGACCGCAATGACATTAATCGCTCAAGGATTAGATAGTATATAGATAAACCAGGTAGTAGAAGTTGAGATTTCTCAGCTGTGTCAAAAACATACGAACGGTAGCGTTATTTAGTTTGATGCTATATGCAAGATTAGTTTGGTTGGAATAAATTGTAGACCGAAATCAAAACCCGAGCTCCCAACGCCATTTATCTTTTCAAATGCCACACGACGCACAGTGCGTTAAATGTATGGGAACGCGGGACAAAAATCAAAACAGCCATTCTAGTTTTTTGCCTTTCTCCTAGAAAGGTATAGCAATCACTTGCAAAACCGAAAGTATAAAAGTGCACCAAAGGACCGAATGGCATATATCACTCGACTCAGCTCGACGAGCTGAGCATTTTCTGTATGTGTGTGTGTATGTGTTTGTGTGTGTGTGTATGTGCAGATTTTTATTTTCACTCACTTTTCTCAGAGATGGCTCGACCGATTTTCACGAAATTAATTGCAAATGAAAGGTCTTGTTGCCCCATAAGACCCAATTGAATTTTATTGTAATCGGATTTTTAGTTTAGAGGTTATGTACAAAAATGTGAAAATCATGAAACATCAATATCTCAGAAACTACGCAACCGATTTGAAAAAAAAACGGGCTACCTAGAAAACCCTTAAGTTTTGAATTTCGTAAAGATTGAACTTGTGTTTCAAAAGTTATGGAAAGAAACGTGTTCTGAAGACTGTTTAATCTCACTCATGTTTCGCAGAGATGGCTGTACCGATTTTCATAAAATCAGTGTCAAATGGAAGGTCTAATTGCCCCATAAGACCCTATTGATTTGTTTTGCAATCGGATTATTACTTTACCTGTTATGTTTAAAAATGTGAAATCCAGCTATGCAAAGGAACATATTCCGAAGACTACTTGGACTCACTCACTTTTCTCAGAGATGGCCGACCCGATTTCCACAAAATTAGTGTCAAATGAATGGCCTAGTTGCCTCAGAAGACCCTATTGAATTTTTCTGTGATCGAACTGTAACTTCATTTGTAATGTGCCGACTTGTGAAAATCACGAAACTTCGTTATCTCAGAAACTACACAACCGATTTGATTATTATTATCAGATGAGCGGGCTAGTTAAGGGTTACCTGATGAATTATGATTGAACACGTGGTTTCAAAGTTTGGCTGCCCTACACGTTCCCATTTCATTGGATTATAATCGAACTTAAGCAACCGTTATGTATTAAATTGTTAATAAAACAACGAAAGTCTATTATCTCAAAGATTACATGACTTATTTGAACATAACTAGTGTCATACGAACGAGTCAACTCTCAAACTCACAAATAACAAACTTCATAACAATTTGATATGTGGCTCAAAAGTTATGGAAAATAAAAAATTCAAAGACTATTTAAAACTATAACTGCTTTGATCAATATATGTGGCCTCAACATATTTAAATGTGGTGTCGTACTATTTGAACGTTCCAAGTTCATTGATTCCTTGCGGTTTGTTTGTAGTCTGCAAATGCACGACGAATCAGCCATAGGATATGATCAAAGTCAAGTTTGAAATGATTGGTTTTATCGAAATGACAACATCCTCGTCTTTTGGCTTCTGTACATCGCCTTTATTCTAAATATATTCATATTGGGTGGTATTCTGTCATTATCAGCAGACTTTCTGGCATCAATCTGACACCGGAAATACCCATATTGAGAGGTATTTTTGGTTGTTTTCCAGAAACTAAAAGTGGTCGTCTTCAAATTCAAAATAGTGTCCAGGGTCAATGTTTGGTTTCTATGCATCATCACGTTTACGGAAATATCCATATTGAGTATTATTCGGTCATTTCCGACTGTTGCCTATAAGTTGCCATTTAGCAATTCAAAATGGTGCCTGAGGTCAATTGTTAGCTCCTTGCATCATTCTGGTTCCAGAGATACTCATATTGGATAGTATTTGTTTATTTTAGGCTGTTTTTCACAAACCGGAAGTCGCCATCTTGGATTTAAAAATGGTATTTAGGATACTGGTTAAAGAAAAACTCATATTGGGTGATATTTGGTCACTTTGGACTGTTTTTCAGAAGCCGAAAGTCGTCATTTTAGACTTTAAAATTGCCTGTGAAATCAATTTCTGTCATCTGGGCGTAATTCTGGTTCCGAAAACATTCATATTGAATGGTATTTGGTCATTTCCGGCTGTTTGCCAGCCACCGGAAGTCACCATCTTAAAATTCAAGATTGTGTATGTGATCAATTTTTAGCTTCTGTGCATCTTTCTGGTTCCAGAAATACTAATATTTAATGGTAATCGTCCATTTCAGGCTGTTTTCCAGAAACCGGAAGTTGCCATCTTACAATTGTTGTCTGAAGTCGATTTGTGGCTCCAGTGCATCATTACGGTTCCGGAAATATCCGTATTGGGTGGTATATGGTCATTTGCCGCTGTTTTTTCGACACCGGAAGTCGCCATTTTGGATTTCATAATGGCATTTGGAGACAATTTCTGGATTTTGAACGGCATACTGGTTAAATACTACAAGGTATACAGCCCTAGGGGTTGTATGAAATGGTGACGTAGGACTAAATATTTAATATTTACTTTTACGAGCTAATTTCATTTGTTGTCATCTTGACTTACATTTTAAGTTTTAGTAAAGCGGGCAATGTATGTAGTTTCGCGGGAATGCGAAGATGAACGGGAATAGATGGTGTGACTAGAATTAGAAAAAAATTTCCCTCGTCCAGACGGGTCCAGACGGGTAGTCACACCTTCTATTCCCGTTCATCTTCGCATTCCCGCGAAACTACATACATTGCCCGCTTTACTAATATTCAATATATGCTAAACTAAATATTATTATATGCTGCGCTTAACTGTTCATAGGTAACACTACCGTTTATTTTTGATAGTCGTTATTTTAAAACTAACGATGCATGAATACATGAAAATTTTACACTAGTAGTAGTTGCGAAAATTCTCATAACTCTTATCTTCAAGCATCTATAGTTTTGAAAAGAACCGATTCCATAATATTCAGTTAAAAATTTGTGCTACAGAACGCTGATAATCGCACCATGAATATTTTGAGTTGACTCGTATGCAGCTTTCGTTTCTCAATGTCGCGTACCTTTAACAGCTGCACTGCTCTCGCTTATGTGTAACAAACTAAACTTAAGCTAAATTTTCTACACGCAGTCTTTTGTATCGAGTTCAGAGCAGATTTTTGCAATTAAGGCGTGGCTACGTAGCTTCGAGAAAAAGGAACAAACCAAAACACCTTCGATACTACTGAGTGATTTTCATAAGCATCAAAAGAAAGGTTTTGCTTTCCCGATGCGCAAATCACTCTGGTTCTTAGATTAACTAATTTTCGTTTCTAACATTTGACTGATAACGGTGTTCGAGTGAACACAAACAAACAATTGAACCGGAAAATCACTCAATTCAGCAGTGCAAATTCTTGAAATGAGGGTTATATCTTGTTGTGATAAACTATTCATAGGTAACACTACCGTTTATATTTGGTGCGTCCTGGTCGTTATTGTAAAAATGATTATTTAGAAATAGATAAAAATTTCACACTAGTAGTAGTTGTGAAAATTCTCATAACTCTTATCTTCATCATCTTATAGTTCTGAAAAGAACCGATTTCATAATCTTCAGCTCGAAATGTAGCTACAGAATGCTGATGATCACACCACCACCGGTAGCATCGATTATTTTGTTGGCCGCGTATAAAATTTGCTCTTCGCTGTGCCCTCCAGCAGCTGTGCCAGCAAAATATCCTGCAGCGTACGATGGTTATTGTTGCTGCCGTGTGCAGAATACAGGTAACATGCTCCGCGGTGCCTGGAAGTTGACTCGTATGCAGCTCTCGTTTCTCAATGTCGCAAAGCTTTAACAGCTGCACCGCACTCGCTATTGTGGAACAAACTAAACTGAAGCTGAATTTTCCACACGCAATCTTTTGTATCGAGTTCAGCGTAGATTTTTACCATTAAGGCGTGGCCACGTAGCTTATAGAAAGAAAGAGAAACAAACCAATACATCTTCAATACTACTGAGTGATTTTCAAAGGCATCAAAAGAAAATTTTTGCTTTCCCGCTGCGAAAATCACTCTGGTTCTTAGATTAACTAATTTTCGTTGCTAATATTTGACTGATAACGGTGTTCGAGTGAACACAAACAAACAATTAAACCGGAAAAACACTCAATTTAGCAGTGAAAATTCTTGAAATGAGGGTTATGTCTTGTTGTGATAAACTATTCATAGGCAACACTACCGTTTATCTTTGGTGCGCCCTGGTCGTTATTGTAAAAATGATAATTGAGAAATAGATGGACATTTCACACTAGGAGTAGTTGTGAAAATTCTCGTAACTCTTATCTTCAATCATTCATAGTTCTAAAAAGAACCGATTCGATAACCTTCAGCTCGAAATGTATGCTACAGAATGCTGATAATCACACCACCACCGGTAGCATCGATAAAATATAAAATTTGCTCTCCCCTGTGCCCTCCAGCAGCTGTGCCAGCAAAATATCCTGCAGCGTACAATGGTTATTGCCTGGAAGTTGACTCGTATGCAGCTCTCGTTTCTCAATGTCGCAAAGCTTCAACGGCTGCACCGCACTCGCTATTGTGGAACAAACTAAACTGAAGCTGAATTTTCCACACGCAGTCTTTTGTATCGAGTTCAGCGTAGATTTTTACCATTAAGGCGTGGCCACGCAGCTTAGACAAAGACAAACAAACCAAAACACTTTGTTGAGTCAAAATATGTAGGCAGAGGAATTTATTTCGTCCATGTTATTGTTATCTGTGCTTGGGAAGCAAGCCAAGAACAAGGGAAATGTATGGGAAAGCTTGACCTTGGAACTTTTCACCTTTTTCCACCATTAAGCAGTAAAGCAACAATGTTGAACATAATATCAAAAAATTGATACACATTTTATCTATCCACCGAAATATAAATGACTAAGATGCATTAAGTCGTTCGCTTGCTATAACCGTTTGAAATCTGACGCAACATTTGCCAGTTTCATTTTCATTTTCACAAAGTGTAATCTAGTATAGAAAACAAAGACGTAGTCCTACGTCAAAAAAAACTCATATTGGGTAGTATTTGGTCCTTTTCTGCTGTTTTCAGAAACCGGAAGTCGCCATCTTAGAATTTAAAATGCTATCTGTGGTCGATTTTAGCCCCTGTGTGTTATTCTAGATCCGGATATTATTATATTGGGTGGAAATCGGCCATTTTCGGCTGTTTTCCAGAAACCGGAAGTTGTCATCTTACAATCCAAAATGTTGTCTGAGGTCGATTATGGAACGTATTTGTTACCACTAAAAACATTCAACTGCCAATATGGTTCCATTTAGTTGATTAGTTCGCGAGATGTGCAGAAATTTGTGAAGAAACATGTACTTCCAGAAGAGGGAGGGGCGTCAAACCATTATGGACAGATTTGTTACCTTTAAAAACATTCACCCCATACCAAATTTGGTTGTATTTTCTTGATTGGTTCTTGAGCTGTGCGAAATTTGTGTTTCATTTTCATGGGATTCCTCCCTTATAGAAGAGGAAGTCGGGTTTCAAACCGTTATGTACATATTTGTTACCACTAAAAACATTTACCTGCCAAATTTTGTTCCATTTGGTTGATTAGTTCTCGAGATGTGCACAAATTTGTGTTTCATCCAACTATTATGGACATATTAGTTACCCCTTAAAACATCCACACGCCAAATTCGGTTTCATTTGCTTGGTTTGTTCTTGAGTTGTGCAGAAATTTATGTTTCATTTGTATGGGACCCCTCCCTTCCAGAAGAGGGAGGGGTCTCAAACTAACCTTTATCGGCACCAAAAACCCCTACATACAAATTTTCACGTCGATCGGTTCGGTAGTTTTCGGGCCTATATGGATCAGACAGACAGACAGACTTGACTGCATTTTTATATGTAAAGATTATAACATCAATATTTTAGAACCTAAAGAGTGAATATACATTTATTGGATTGAAGCGTTCATGTAAATCTATTTTTACAAATAAAAAATTGAATGAGAAAGGCTGGGTCTGACCACTAGGTGGATTAATTTAGGTTTTTTGAATTGGTGTGACACGAAAAATGTTTAGTAATAATGAGAGCTACTATTTGCATAATTGGCGAATTTCAAATACGTTATCGCAAAAATGTCTCAAACGCCATTTTTGTACATAGGCATAAAATGATAATTTTCCAAGAATATTATCCATTACGAGATAAAAGGCTTGAAAAGCATATTCAAATGAAAAAGTGACCTAAACGCCATCACAATCAGTTTTTATTATTATTTTTATTTAATACCTTTTTGATTATGTTTGTATACGGTTTACTGTTGCAAAACATTTAGACAACATTGATCCAGGAATCTTTTATGTGTTTTTCACATGAATTACGTGTTATACACATAAATAGGGGACATATGTACGATAAACTGCTCACTCTTGGTTCCAGAGGTATCATTCGAAAACGCGAATTCCGGTTGAAAGAGCAAACTTGAGCAATGGGAATCACTTCCAAAGTTTGAGGGATATTCCAAATAAGGGGAAAAAGTGAAATTCAGAGAGGTACTTTGGGGTACTTTTTTGATGATCGATTTTAAATCGAAAGTGTTTTTTTTCTTCAAGCAGAAAGGAGCATGACCAAGAAGCCTTACTTCCAAATGCACTACGTTGTGTCTCAATAGTAACATGTAAAATGTAGTAGTTACATGCCTCTACCGTTGCCATATTGGTTTTAACTTGAAAAGATATAATAATTTTTCAAAAATAACGTATCTTTTGAATAGTTGAAACCACTTCACAGTAGATGCGTTTCATAATCGTATGGGTGAACTTACGGAGTTAATAATATCATTACAGTACGTCTCAAACATGTATAAAACATATCAGCATATAGAATTGGTTCAATAAGAAATCAACTTTTTTGATTTTTGTCTATGGAACGTTGCACTGTGCGACGTAGGCGCCTATTTCGTGAAAAAGAACTAAATTTAAACCTAAAACTGAATTGCCTTTGGTTATAATTTCATAATTGACATTCGCCTTGGACTATTAGGCCAACTGATGATTATATTTATTTTTAATTAAAAGCTGCCTGCCGCGAGTCACATTTTAACCTGACGAAACTGACTAACTGCTAAATTACTAATTGTTGGATGATCGGCAATTTTCCTGCACTGCTGCTATGCTAGCGTAGTTTCGGTCTATTAAATATTGCTAACCATCGACCAGAGCGTACGAAATTAGTCACCGTTGAAAAGTGCGGGGAAGTGAACGTGAATATTTACGCGTCTGCCAATTTGCTCCATACTAGGGGCCATCGCAGCGCATAGCCCGCACTCAAAACAACCACACGCGTGTTTACAATTGTTGAACTCTTCGCGAAGGTGGTTAACGGAAATTAGAAATAGTATCTCGAAACGAACAAATCGGTTTGCTGATCGGTATTGGCGCTAAGGGGATCTTGTGTTATTTGGTCATTTTTTAACTCGACGAAGGCGAACTATTGAAATGTGTCGATTTTATAACGTAAGTTCGTCCACAATCAGTGTATAAGCCAACATATGAATATACCAGACTCATAAATCCATCATAACCTAGACAATTTATAATGACAGTAATTCAGATTTTCTGCTTTTCCGCACGGTAGCCATTCATTAACCCATTCATAGCATGCATGCACGTTCTATTGCAGCGCAAAAGATATGCATTTTTTAAAGCACCGTTTAATCACAAACACGCCAAACGGCATGTGTGCACCGGTTTTGGTTTCGGAGCAAACCTCTTTCCGGCTGAAATCAACCCTGAGTTGAACAACTTTTGATTCGGAGGCAGGGCCGCCTGGTGGTGCTACAATTACACGGTGCTACAATTACATATATGTTTTAAGGTTCTCGAGAAAATAGTCCAGTTTTGCCATCTCTGTCGAACAACGGTTCCGGGGTGAGTAGCAGCAGCATTTCTAGCGAATAAGTTCATTACACATTCCAGCAACTTTTTTTTCTCTCCCCAGTTGCAACTTGAAAGCCTGAATGTTCCGAGTGCAATGGAGTAGCACCAGCAGCAGCCGCCGCTCCCGTTGCCATCGTCACCGCCAGGGATCTCGTTTACCTTCAAATCGATTCGGTTGTGCTTGCGCCGTTACACCCTTTTGAACGCCGTTCGGGTGGGACGTGTGTTGTAGAGTAGTTTGGGGTTCGGCACAATGTTCACTGAACTCTAGGTGCAGTTTGGTCGAAAAAGCTCTATAGCTTTTCATAGTAAATCGTTGGGCGATGTCTTCACTAAATTTTATTCATTACAGAGCACAGTGAACCTTCTCGAATAACATGCGTTAATAAAATACAAACTCTCTGGAAATAATTTAGTAGCCCTGAATATATTTAATAATTTCATAAGCGTTGGATAAAAGTTATTATAATTTATCACTCTCGAATGCAACAATACAAGTGTAACAAACAACTTTGAGGTCGTGTCTTCGCATACAATGTTTCTGTTTTTGGATAAATTATGGTCCTCTGACAAGCCTATTTTGAACTGAAAGAATCTTACAGCGAATAAACGCTGATTGGCAATTGGCAGTATTGTAATTTTGAGTGGAGACTGGACACGGTCGGTGGATTATGATTGCCAGATTTCAGAAAGCTTTTGCTAAATGTTTACGCCATCCTAAAGTAAAATGATTTTTCTTTGAGCAGATGCAGGCTTTCTTATAGCCCATGTTGATGTTGTGAGAGAGGCCTCGTTTGTTTTGTAACTAACTTTTCCCTTTAGTTGGGTTCTGTCTATTCTGAGGTTCGGTCAACGTGAGACACAATGAATCTCATTCCATGTCGGCAACCAGTGGAAAAGGACAGATGGCTGAACTCTCACACAACAACTATATCGGTAGCAGCACACTCTCATTTGATCACGCTGTTGCATTTGCTGGCAAACGTTCGAATTGCTGTTTAAGCCGAATTTAGAGCCGTCTTTCTTAAGGCGTCTATGCGGTGCAAACAAGTTTTGACAGTCAGAGCGTATGCAGGTTGAAATAAAATATTAAATCTTTGATCATTCATTGGTTTTGTCCAGAAAAAATCCAATTTTAAAATCGGATGCTGATCGCATTTTTGTGCTACCCCGACAGTGGAGATTAGGAAACTCTGACAACACAGTGGAAAGCTGTATTCGCACAGAAAGCTTGTGTTGCAAAAACAAGTTATGCTTCACCGGAGAAAGTGGCCGTTTGTGTCCCGCTATTTGCTAATATGAGCCGTTGCGGAACAGAGTGGTCTAAAGACCATTTTTTCAAAAATGAGTTTTTTACATAAACCGCATCTACTCAAGATGCTGAAGTTAGGAGACTAGAAAAATTTCAAAAAATCGAACTTTAAAGCTGATTTATACCATGTTGAAATTTCGTCCGAAGCAGAATGGCCATTCTGTTTTGGAACAGAGTGGTCTATGTACATAAATCGAGGTTAAACCGTCATGTAATATGTGACATGTAACATGTTACATGTGAGATGTAACTTGTCATTTGTCCTGTAACATGTTACACGTGATTTGAAACATGTTACACGTAATGTAACACAAAAATGTAACATGTCAAATATCATGTAATATGTAACATGTTGTGTTACATGTAATGTTACACGTGACATGTTACATGTGACATGCCATGTACATCATATAACATGCGACACTAGCCATTTTATACGAGTTAACTTCATTTTTATTTATGTTTATGTACCACTCTGGACCACTCTGTTCCGAAACGATACAAGGATGCCAGTAAAATATATATGAAGTCAGAGTGGTCTATGTACAGATAAAATCTATGTGAGATAAAATCACCGATTTCGCAAAGAAACTGGTAATTTTATGTATCCCAATGTTAAACCACTTCATAACCTTTATATTAGAATAATTTGTTGGAAAGAATCCGTTGAACAGAATTTTATTCAGAGATTTTTCGAAAATTGCTTCTCTTAAACAATTTGTTCGATGGCACATAGACCACTCTGTTCCGTAACGGCTCATATAATTATATGATTGCGCAAAAAGCAGACTCGGCAACCACTACGTTGCTAGTAACTGCTTTCGTTAACTCACCGTTGTTGCTACTTGCTGCTGCTAACAGCTTCTACTGAGTTGGGAGTGTTCTTCTCACCATCCACTAGTAAAATGATTGGTTTGAGCAGAAGCGGGCTCTTATATAGCCAGTTGTGGATGCATAGATATTTTTCAAATCGATTGCTGTAGGAATGAAGGAAACCCGCTAAAAAATAACCGACTTAAAAATATTTAAAATTGAACATGAACATATATTTCCCAAGTTTCGTTTTTAGATTTTCATTTTTACTCCTATGTAGAGAAACTTCCTATGAGACGTTGTTCTACATAAAAAAATCGTAAAATATTGATCGGTCGGCTAGCTCTTCCACACGGTTTTGATATCGGGTTCGATTCCCGATCAGCTCGAGTATCTTTTCGAGCTGGAAATTTTCTCGACACTGGAGCACGGTGTATCGTTGTACTCATCCTACAACATGCAAAATGTGCCGAAAACAATATCGATAACGAATTCTTTTAACTAATTGTTTTTTCAGTTCCCAACTGGTCTCGAGGAACGATGCTGGCCTAACAAGCCAGTCGTCGACGGTTCGAGTCTCGACTCGGGAGAGACTGTTAGTGTCAGTAGGATCGTAGCGCTAGCCCCGTAATTGTCCTGTACACTTTAACAGTTGGCTGCGAAGTCTGTGTATAATAAACAGAAGGTCAAGTTCCGAATCGAAATGTAGCACCATGGCTTTGCTGTGCTTTTAAAAATCTTTTTATGATGTGAAAAATTGTGAAATTTTTGTTGTTTTCGATGATTTTTGTAACCTTTCCAATTGGTTCAAAATTGTTAGAGTTTCGCTCTCAAAACCAATGTTTTATAGTTTAATTCAGAAATGTTGCTACATTGGAATTACTCAAAGTGTGAGCCATCGTTTCTCCATCTTTTTGCCATCTTTCTGGAGAAGAGCGCTACGTCGAAAGAATTCCGCGTCTTTAGATTCAAGAAATTATTCAATCCATTCCGGAAGAAATGCATATCAGATGGGGCGAAGTGTAATGAATATGGCTGATGAAAAAAAAAAAATCATTTTAGTATCTAAATATGTGTTCACAACTTTTGCAGTATGAGGGCTAGTATTGTCATAGATTAAAATCACTTTTTTACTATGTGTAATACCAGCAACTTTATATGTCGTTTTATTTGTTTCATGGTCTTCGTTGTGAAAACGAACAATGTGTTAATTATGTCTCTAATTGAGCAATTCTCGCTGAAACTAGGCCACTAGGTGCACAAGGTCTTTCAAATTTGATATAAATGCACATAGTTATTAGAAATAGTGAAAAAATGATAATGCCATTTTTGTTTGATCGAATTTGTTGACCCCTAGGTCACCAAGGGGCGGAACAGTTTGCAGAAACGTTGAAATTTTATCAATTATTGATGTATTATTTGAGCTATATCTCTAAATATCGTTATCTAAAGTACTACAAGTAGCACTTTTCTGTAAAGAGGAATGATGGGGATTTCATTTGAAGCAATCAGAATTCAGGCCGCCATCTAAATTTGGCCGCCATCTTGGATTTTCGATCTGGGACCAGCATTGGAAAGCTGAGAAAAAATGCTATAAGATGCAAGAAAAAAATTAGGTGAGCATCAGTGTTAACCCATCAGTTGAACCTATTTTCCAAAATATTCAACGTACACCGCGCGATCAACGTAGTAACCTCTCTACTGTGACCAAGTGGATGCACATGTTATACCCTACTAGCTCCATAAATCATAATCGATTGATGCTACAACTAGTACGCCACTACTGTTTTTTTGAGTTAAGTGAGAATAATGAATACAACACTATCATGTTAGATACTAACAAAGCGATAGGTTTTTTAGTACTGAGCAGCTCCACCAAGGAAAAAAAAAGGATTAAAACAAAACTTTAAATAAACTTAAAACGATCTTACTGACTATAAAGTGAGCTAATCGTTGCAATTGAGGATTGCAACGATTTTTGTCGGAATTTGTTGATTATTTGGCTTGACATATTTTCTAATGTTTCTACATTAGTGAGCCTATGTAGCTCGTTCGTGCTAAACCAGGGAGGACGCTTCAGAATCGTGCTAAACCAGGGAGGACGCTTCAAAATCATTTAATCATTTATTCTGTTTATTCTGAATCCTTTGAAGTGTCTTCTTCCTGGTTGCACAACAACTTGTCCAGATGGGAGCTGCATATAACATTGCTGGCCTGAAAATTTGTTTGTAAATTAACAGTTTATTCTTGAGACAAAGTCTAGAATTTCTGTTGATAAGAGGATACAAACTTTTAATATATTTTTTGCACTTTGTTTGGATATTCTCAATGTGCTCCTTGAAAGTAAGATTCTTATCATAAATAAGCCCTAAGTATTTACCTTGATTAGACCAACTTAAGACCACACCGTTCATTTTAATAACGTGGTTATTTTCCCTCGTCCAGTTAATTTTCCCTCGTCCAGACGGGACTCGAACCCGCAATCTCCGTTGTCTCCTTCTATTCCCGTTCATTTTCGCATCCTCGCAAACTGCATACATTGCCCGCTTTACTAAAACTTAAAATGTAAGCCATATGACAAAAATGAAATTAGTTCGTAAAGTAAATCTAGCCAACGGAGCTCTTCCGTGATACGCGTTCGGAGTCTAGCCACCGACTGAGGTGTCTCATCGCTTGCGCCGCTGTAGATATAATAAGTCATTATACACTGTGTGCGTGAAGAGATCACTCTCTCAGTTATAAAAAATAAACTCCCACCGGGCAGTGTGTGCAGTTCATCGTTGGCGTGCTGAGATACGGGAACACAATAGTAGAGGGTGATTCGACTTTGGTTCAGAACTATTTATACCTTTCCCAGTAGTTTAATTGGCTAAAACACCTTGCCGGAGACAACGGAGATTGCGGGTTCGAGTCCCGTCTGGACGAGGGAAAATTTTTTCTAAGCCTAAAAGTCAAACCCTCTATTCCCGTTCATTTTCGCATCCTCGCAAACTGCATACATTGCCCGCTTTACTAAAACTTAAAATGTAAGTCATATGACAAAAATGAAATTAGTTCGTAAAGTAAACTTTGTATCATTTTGTGAAGTAAAGCGGAAAACTGAAATTTGACATTTTAGCTATTAAACCTTTATGCCAAACACTGTCGAATGCCTTTTCTATATCTAGAAGAGCAGCTCCAGTCGAATAGCCTTCAGAATTATTAGTTCGAATCATATTTGTTACTCTAAGTAACTGATGAGTAGTGGAATGCCCATGGCGAAAACCAAAATGCTCATTTGCAAGAATTGAGTTCTCATTAATATGTGTTATCATTCTATTAAGAATTATTCTTCCAAAAAGTTTGCTAATAGAGGAAAGTAAACTAATTGGTCGATAACTTGATGCCCTCAGCTGGATTCTTCTCGGGTTCTAAAATTGGAGTGACTTTGGCATTTTTACATTTCGTAGGAAAATGTGCTAGTGCAAAGCATCTGTTAAAAATTTTTACCAAGAAATTTAAAGAGTTTTCGGGAAGTCTTTTGATGAGGATATAGAAAATCCCATCATCTCCTGGTGCTTTCATGTTTTTGAATTTTTTGAGAATAGTTCGCACCTCATTCAAGTTTGTTTCCAATACCTCTTCAGAAAGAAATTCTTGGGTGGTGATCTGATCATCTGATCATACTTTTGGTTTACTTCATTTTCAATAGGACTTACTACGTTCAGATTGGAGTTATTAACACTCTCAAACTGCTGAGCAAGTTTTTGAGATTTTTTTTCATTCGTTAGAAAAATGCAATCACCATCTTTAAGGACTGGAATGGGCTTCGAAGGTTTCTCAAGAACCTTCGAAAGCTTCCAGAAAGGTTTTGAATAAGGTTTTAGTTGTTCAACTTCTCTCATGAAATTCTCATTTCGCAAGAGAGTGAATCTATGTTTAATTTCCTTTTGTAATTCTTGAAAAATAATTTTCAAAGCAGGATGACGAGATCTTTGGTATTGACGTTTCCGTATGTTCTTCAAACGTATAAGAAGTTGAAGTTGATAAATTCCGGGCATTGAGAATCCCGATCAGAAGAGCAGAACTAAAAAATTACAAAATTCTATCAACGCGAGATACAAATAACATATTTAGATACAATTTTGTGTTTTTCCATATAATTTTGATAACAAAATTGAATCTGGATGAGTTATAATAACAAAACCTGAAATGAAGTAGTTCTGAAACAAGTCTAACTAATTTTTCGTTTCTATCAAAACCTGTTCTTTCTAACAATGTTTGTTATTATATTGTTCTATATACTATCTTATTTTGTTAGAGAGCTGATACATTAGTAACAAATTATCTTATGGGTTTGATACTAGTAGAATCATTTCAGTTATAATTTCTGTTATTTTAACACATAACGGGATCAAATTGAAAACACAGTCTGTAAGGTTTTTCCCGTAACAAACTAACGGCTTCAGTTACATTTTTGTTTTTTTTTTCTAATCGGGATTGGTATCCCATGATAATAACTCTTTGAACAAGTATTTAATTTTGTCCTCAAAAGGACAATTTGTTGTTCAATTAAATATCGGATATGATGCTGATCGCATCTCTGTGTTATCCCCGACAGTGGAAATGAGGCACTCTTCTCATAACGCAATAGCAAGCTGTTTCCACACTGAAAATTCGACGGTCGACGGGCTTTGGTTGTCAGCATCTTAAAAACAGTGACCAAAATACAGCAGAGCTTTTCACTGGAGGAAGTTATTAGCCAATGCACCTATCGCTGATGTTGCCACTACTTTTTACTAAAGAAAGAGGTAGTGCCGCTGCACATACCGCTGACACTGCCACCACTACCACTGCTGGTACCCGCTGCCGTTACTTCTGCTACCCCTTGTTATTTAGTTAGAACCATCCTAGTTGCCATCTTTTAGTAAAATGATTAGTTTGAGCAGAGACAGGCTCTTATATAGCCTAGAGAGTGCATGGTCGGTTTACTATATATAATATAATTTTATCGAACGTGCTAGGGAAAGCAAGCAATTTGAAAATTTGCATTTCAAAAAGGCTTGACAAATTTTAATAGATCAATGATACGAGAAATAAAAGTAAAATTTTCAATATTCGGGCGGATGAATACATGATTTTCCTTTCGATTGCTGCAAGAACGAAGGAAATCCATTGAAAACTAACGGAATTATTAGTATTTGAAATGGGAGTTATATTTTCCTTTTTTCGTTATTATATTTCAATTTTACATCTCTATGTAGCCATATTTCCTAAGAGACGTACTGCCCTTCCAAGCATAGTTGTTTCAGCGTGCATAAGGTTTGTGTAGAACATGGGACTACTATGATTGGAACGGCAGCGTAGTTCTACGTCGAAACATTTTGGCAATCTCCGCCAAAATATTATATAAAGATCGTCACCGGGGACGCAAACGCATAGGTTCGACAGGAACAGTTCTTCTGTCCCATTATTGGTAGACACAGTCTCCATGCTACCAGTGATGAGAATGACCTGAAGTTAGTGAACTTCACCGCAGCCAGAGGTATGGCAATCTGTAACTCATATTTTGCAGGAAAAGATATCCGGAACAACACGTATGACAGCACTCTAATGGCGTTCCTCCTGTCTTCCAGCGCATTCAGGGTCAACAACATGCATCGCTGTGGAAAGGATGGTGAATTCAATCGCTCACGCCAAAGTAGGTTACGCAAAGCCATTTATACTCGATACAGTACAATATAGCGCTGTCAGACATTGCGGGTCTTTGAAATAACGAGGTACTTTGGAGATGAGTCCCAGTTGCGTTGATGCATGTACTAGTAAAGTTGTAAAGTATCTTCATTAGCTAGGCTGAAACCACAAGAAATGATCAGGTAGTGCATGTGTTCCATGACGAAAAAACTCGCCTTTAGAGGGATTTTAAAAGACTTTGGCCTCAACCAGGACCTCAGGACTGAGATAATTGGAGCATTCGATGAAAGATGCAGATGATGGAGATTGCGTTACTGGGTCAGGAATATTGGAGGCTTCCTGCATGCCTCAGAAAGTGCGTTTTGGAGCTGCTTCGGGAATCCTTTTTTGGTGATTGCTGGGAAGGTAATTTCGTCTAACACCAACATCGTATCACCCTCTACTATTGTGTTCCGTTCCTAGCACGCCTGGATTAATCACACATTGCCTTGTGAGAGCTATTTTTGTAACTGAGATAGTGTGTCCTGCCTTTTTAGGCTTGAGTCACACCTTATGTTGTAGTTCATTTTTCGCATTTTCGTAAAATTACAAACATTTCCAATTTTACTAAACTTAATTCTAATGTAGTAATCAAAATTTGAATGGGAAGAACACGATCATCTTTAATCGTTAGTCGCTAAATCAGTTTGTCCCTAATATATATTGCCCCGTTTCCCCCTATGGATCAGATCTTGCACTTTTTCCTGTTCTGTGCCACAGCACGTATTCGCTTATAAGTGGTTATAGATGGAACTATGTGGTTAGGTCATGGGTGGAAATTGAATGTGCCTCCATGGATCTGTTCAGCTGCGCTTAGTATGTGCAGACGGAGCCCTTGTGGAGTAAGGTATGTGCCAGGCGAGAAGGGCGCGCTTTGGTTCCGAGTGCCACAAAAAGCAGAATAAAATATATAAATTTCTGTTCCATTTTGCGAAGCAGGCTGTTTTGTGCCATGATGGTATTGTATGCTGGTGCTGCTGCAGTGCCGCTTTGTGACCCAGCAGCGGAGTGTGGGGCACACAAAAAGAGTAGGCAAACCGAGGAGATCAGAAATATCTTCGACGACCGATGTATCTAAGGAATGCGAACAGCCAGTCGAGCTGCCGTTATCAGCGTTGGCCATAGCTTCTGATACATGCATGGCCAGCGCTACTGGACTTCGACACCTTGACGACCTTCAGGCCATTTTTCCTTCCTTTTGTCGGGCGGAAGGTTGCATTTCCCGGTATGGTAACAGGGTATGGGTGTGTGTGCCGTGCCATTGCCGCTCTGTGTTCCGTGCTTTGTCGCTCATGCTACTCGTTTGAAGTTATTTATTATGATTAAAGTAATACAGTTCAACTGATTACTTAAGTTGAAAGAAATTCTCTGTGATTGGAAGCATGGCGGCTAAAGGGTGAGATATCATGTTTTAATCGCTAAAATAGGTTGTGAAATGGTATTGGAATGTGGCATTTTAAACGAAAAATGCCAAATTGCACTTTCGTATAATGAAAATGCCGAGTATAAAACAACGTAATTGTTTGAGTTTTTGTTGTATTGATTATGTGCAATCGTTTAACCTCATCAGAGTATCAGAGTATCAGAGACAGTACGCAGATACACCGGGATTTCCGTTATATCCGAGGCGGGCCCAATTCGTATTAAAAGGAACATTATTGAAAAATAAATTGAAGGTGTCTGTTATCAGTCGCAAAAGCGTATATCACTAAAATGAATCTGTTTTTCGGTCGTAGTGACTATAGATATACATAGTTCCAATAATCGACGATTCATAGAGCAATAGAGGGATTTTACGTATACTCGTCAATGGAGTTGGTAACAGACAGACAGACAGACAGACAGACAGACAGACAGACAGACAGACAGACAGACAGACAGACAGACAGACAGACAGACAGACAGACAGACAGACAGACAGACAGACAGACAGACAGACAGACAGACAGACAGACAGACAGACAGACAGACAGACAGACAGACAGACAGACAGACAGACAGACAGACAGACAGACAGACAGACAGACAGACAGACAGACAGACAGACAGACAGACAGACAGACAGACAGACAGACAGACAGACAGACAGACAGACAGACAGACAGACAGACAGACAGACAGACAGACAGACAGACAGACAGACAGACAGACAGACAGACAGACAGACAGACAGACAGACAGACAGACAGACAGACAGACAGACAGACAGACAGACAGACAGACAGACAGACAGACAGACAGACAGACAGACAGACAGACAGACAGACAGACAGACAGACAGACAGACAGACAGACAGACAGACAGACAGACAGACAGACAGACAGACAGACAGACAGACAGACAGACAGACAGACAGACAGACAGACAGACAGACAGACAGACAGACAGACAGACAGACAGACAGACAGACAGACAGACAGACAGACAGACAGACAGACAGACAGACAGACAGACAGACAGACAGACAGACAGACAGACAGACAGACAGACAGACAGACAGACAGACAGACAGACAGACAGACAGACAGACAGACAGACAGACAGACAGACAGACAGACAGACAGACAGACAGACAGACAGACAGACAGACAGACAGACAGACAGACAGACAGACAGACAGACAGACAGACAGACAGACAGACAGACAGACAGACAGACAGACAGACAGACAGACAGACAGACAGACAGACAGACAGACAGACAGACAGACAGACAGACAGACAGACAGACAGACAGACAGACAGACAGACAGACAGACAGACAGACAGACAGACAGACAGACAGACAGACAGACAGACAGACAGACAGACAGACAGACAGACAGACAGACAGACAGACAGACAGACAGACAGACAGACAGACAGACAGACAGACAGACAGACAGACAGACAGACAGACAGACAGACAGACAGACAGACAGACAGACAGACAGACAGACAGACAGACAGACAGACAGACAGACAGACAGACAGACAGACAGACAGACAGACAGACAGACAGACAGACAGACAGACAGACAGACAGACAGACAGACAGACAGACAGACAGACAGACAGACAGACAGACAGACAGACAGACAGACAGACAGACAGACAGACAGACAGACAGACAGACAGACAGACAGACAGACAGACAGACAGACAGACAGACAGACAGACAGACAGACAGACAGACAGACAGACAGACAGACAGACAGACAGACAGACAGACAGACAGACAGACAGACAGACAGACAGACAGACAGACAGACAGACAGACAGACAGACAGACAGACAGACAGACAGACAGACAGACAGACAGACAGACAGACAGACAGACAGAAAAAAAGCAATCAACTTCTTAGGGAGTAGAACTACACAGAATGTTATTGGCCAAACTATTAGTTGATATTTGTGGTTGCCTTAAAAAAAACCGTGTTTTATTGTGTATGTGAATTAAAAAAGTATTATTATATGTAAAGTTCAATTGTGATTTTGATCGAGATCAGTTATCGGTCATTACTTTGAACTTCAATCAAAAATAAGATTTGAATTGAAAATAAAAACCTAAATTAACCCACCTAGCGGTCAGACCCAGCCTTTCTCATTCAAACTTCTATTTGTAAAAATAGATTTACATGAACGCTTCAATCCAATAAATGTATGTCACTCTTTAGGTTCTAAAATATTGATGTTGTAATCTATACATATAAAAATGTAGTCCGGTCTGTCTGTCTGTTTGATCCATATAGGCACTCATATAGGTTGTGTAGTTTTGGAGATAATGAAGTTTCGTGATTTTCACATTTTGGTACTCTACAGACGAAGTTACAGTCCGATTACAGTAAAATTCAATAGGGTGTTACAAGGCAGCTATACTTATAAATTGACACTAAGTTTGTGGAAATCAGGTCAGCCATCTCTGGGAAAGTGAGTGAGTTCAAGTAGTCTTTGGAATATGTTCCTTTTCATAGCTGGATTTCACATTTTTAAACATAACAGGCAAAATAATAATCCGATTGCAAAACAAATCAATAAGGTCTTATGGGGCAATTAGACCTTCCATTCGACACTGATTTTATGAAAATCGGTTCAGCCATCTCTGAGAAACATGAGTGAGATTAAGTAGTCTTCAAAACACGTTTCTTGTCATAACTTTTGAACCACACGTTCAATCTTTATGAAATTCAAAAGTTAAAGGTTTTTCAGGTAACCCGTTCATTTGAAATCAATTTTGTTCAAATCGGTTGTGTAGTTTTTGAGTTAATGATGTTTCATGATTTTTACATTTTGAAACATAACCTCTAAACTAAAAATCCGTTTACAATGAAATTTAATGAGGTCTTATGGGACAAAGAGACCTTTCATTTGCAATTAATTTCATGAAAATCGGTCGAGCCATCTCTGAGAAAAATGAGTGAGAATAAAAATCTGCACATACACACACACACACATACAGAAAATGCTCAGCTCGTCGAGCTGTGTCAAGTGATATATGCCATTCGGCCCTTTGGAGCACTTTTATACTTTCGGTTTTGCAAGTGATTGCTATACCTTTCTAGGAGAAAGGCAAAAGGTATCAAATTTATGTGGAATGCATATAAACTTTTCAACGTAAAATTTTCGTAATATTTTTTTGATAATTAAAACCTTTTTTGTCCCATTTCAGAAAAACGTTTAAACTTTTTTTAGTATTTGAGGTCACGAAGTAGCTTAAATTACCGATCGCACTGAACTCTTAATTAAAAATTCCACTGAAACCTGAGCTGGTTTTTTGAACGGCTTGATGAATTGGCCTGAAATTCCTCAATTTATTCTACTATAGAGCAAGATCGCGCCAAATCACCGATGGTCGAATATCGACCATTTTTGATTTGAATGAAACTTTGCACACGTATTTGGCTCAGCAAACTGAGCATTTTCCACAGATGGAGCGATTTTTTACACCCATGAGTTACATTTTAAAAGGGCGTATGCCTTTTGGCATAGGTTTTATTCGAAGCATTGTAGCCCAGAAACCGTTAGTTGCATAGAAACTTAGCCTACCTACACGTTCCCCCTTGCCGAATGTTCTATAAAAAAATATGTTTGTCGTGCAACACTACCTACTTGTTTACTAATAATAACTGTTTGTAAAGTACGCAACCAATAACTACTGGGATACCTATAATATCTGTTTTCGTATATAAATACGATTGCACTACTCCAGATGTGTTAGTAACAGTTTGCATTTTGTGAAGATGAATAAAGTGAAAATGGAATACACCAAGCCCAAATGCTGTAAACCCTTTCCTGATCATCGGTGCTTATCAAGCTTACGCAAATTAAACGAAAACGTTATTGCAAAATTAAAAATATTGAACAGTCAAGCTCATTTGAATACGTCTTCATCAATTTGTGATTCGTGTAGTTATTGGAATGATAGTCAAGCCACCATTCATCCCTACGTTGTTTACTATTCAGAATTTGGAACACTTAAGAATATCAGCTTCATCATAATATCGGAAGTACTCCATCATGGTACTGTTGCGGTTCAGGTGTTCATTGCCAAATTAATGAGTTTTTTGAAAACAACAATAGACTTGAAAAAAGCGATATTAATGTCTGCCTCACAATATAAAAATAGAAAAAACTTTGCAAGTTCAAAACAAAAGATAACGTCGATGCAGAGTGGCATTTTTTTGCGACTTCTCATGGTAAAGGCCCATGCGATGCAATTGGTGGCATATTAAAACGAATGGCAGGAAATGCAAGTTTAGCATAAGAACATGAACATCCCGAGCGCAAAAGAATTGTATTATTGGTCTAATCAGAAAAGTAATAAAAATTCATCAAAAATGTCATTTAGTTGGGTATAATATGAAATATATGAACAAGGAGTAACAGAATCGAGCAGTATTTTCAATAAATCTACAATAATAGCTGCCACACAAAAGTATTACTCTTTTGTTTCGATTTCAGAAAATAAGATACAAACGAAGCTGTTTTCAAAAGATGACGAATCATTTACTTATGATGTATATGAAATATAAGGTGAAACTAGTTCTGTAAAGTATCTATGTCATGAAAAAATATGTTCTTAAGATAATTAAACTTGAAAATAAATATTTGATTCTTATATATATTTATATCACTTAAAACATTTAACTCTTTTCTTGAGAACCGTTCGCCCAATCGTTTTGTTGTCAAAGAATGAATTGTATATTTTTGATCAAGCATTCCAATGAACGTATGGTTTTTGCTGGAGAACCATGGACAAATTAAGAAAAACGTGTATTTTACCAAATAATTATAATTTTTCGAGCTTAAGTTAGAAATAACTCGAAAACCAATGCCTTTAGAATGTTAACTACTAAGAGTTTTTTGATTTAAAATGACTCTCTGCATCTTTTAAAATCATCAGAATACAAATATTTTGAAAAATGTTGAAATTAGAATTTTCATAAAAAAATTAATCTACCATAAAAAAATTATTTTTCATTTCTCCATCCTGGACTTTTTTTTAAAAGTTGCGTATTAACGTCAAGTTTCTTTAAAAAAAATAAGAAAAAAAATCAACTCTTTTTTTTTTAAATTGAAATTTAATGTTTATTTTTAATTTTTTTTGGCCAAAAAAAAATTTTTTTTGTACAGTGTATATTTTTTTATGGTGCATTTTTAATTCCCTACAACTCATTCTCAGACTGTTTTTCTATATAACCAACGGTTTCTGGGCTACAATGTTTCGAATAAAACCTATGCCAAAAGGCATACGCCCTTTTAGAATGTAACTCATGGGTGTAAAAAATCTCTGCACCTGTGAAAAATGCTCAGTTTGCTAAGCCAAATACGTGTGCAAAGTTTCATCCAAATCAAAAATGGTCGATTAAATTTTCGCGTATTTCCAGGCGATTTGAAATGATTATGCTCTATAGTTAGTATCACATGTTTCGGCTCGGGCGGATAATCCATTTAATCGGATTCGCCGTGAAACCGGAACCGAGAATACCACGGCGAGATTGTTTGGTATACCCTAATAACACTGCAGTGCGTGTTCCGTACCGGCCGGGTAGAGAGTTGGCTTGAAATTGGCACACATAAAATGAAACCCGGTAAAGGCCTTTCTGCAGTAGGTAGGATGCAGGTGTGGAATCACAACACGTGGTGTACCATAATGATCGCCAGTCGGGCGCCCTACTCCTCGGCCACGGCACGCGAGAGCTGCCACCATTTGGGTTGTGCTGTGAGTGAGGGATCTCGGTTGGGCTCGGCCACTGGCTAAATTCTTTGAGGAAAGCAGTTTGCCATTCCCGGTGTACTGACGTAATTTGTTTAAAGGTATTGACTTTTCATTCATGCACATTCTCGCTTGCTGCCGCCTGGTTGTTGGCTTTAGTGGTTCGTGCCTTTCTTTGTGGGTGAAAATTTCTCTCTAGAATTGCCAATCGGTCGGTGGGTTGGTAGTGCAGTTTTTTTGCTCATATTTGAGGCCAGCAACTGGGGCGGTGATCAACCAACACCGATAAATGTTGCTACTCACAACAAGAGCAAGCTGTTTGTTTATGGCAATTGGTTCAATTCGAAGTGTTATACAACTTCACGTGAAATAGTTTTTGCCTTTCTAGTGTGGTTCTTAACACGACGCCTCATTTGTGCAGTCGTGTCTGTAATTATTGCTGCGATGTTTACAACCAGAAAGTCATATCTGTTAAAAGAATGTTAATTGTTTCGCCGCTGACGATAAAATGAAGAATCCTGCTGCAGTTGGCGTACGATTCACATCATAAATGCGAAACCGACTTCACGGAACATAAACATGTTATGTATCCGGCCAGAATCATACAAATGCAAATTGAAAACCACTCGGCACACTTTACAGTAACGTGTTTCTACGCTCGTTACAAACACATACTAAACAAAGGCACCACGCTAGAGTTTACGTTCAAGCGATAAAATATTCATCTATTTGCGCTCCTCGCCAAAACAATTGTCGAACAACATTCCAAATGGCCGTTTTTGCCCCTGATGCGGTGAACCTGAATTTGATTACATCGTACTGGACTCGAAACAAAAGATGTGGACGGAAGCTGTACAGTTTGGAGTCATTTTGTGACTGTTATGCTTTCGGTGGGCATACTGTCAGCATCGGATGGCTTTGTACCTAATTCTTTCATTTTGTTTATCTGTTTGTTTTCCATAAATGGCCAACATCATAAATGATTTGGTGTCGCGGAATATAGCTAGCATTTGAGAGTCTGATAGAAGCATTAAACAAGGATGTCTGATGTTACGACTGGATTAGGTAGTAGCACAGATAATACTATATGTTGTACTAAAAAACTAAACAATTAAGATTTTTGTGATATGTTAATAATGCCACTGCAATTGAGTTTTAATTTCGACAATATTTCTACATTTGAATATTTTTATTTGAAATAATATTCTAATATTTCTACTTGAAAAAGCTGGTTGGTGGCATTTCTTTGTCGGTTCGTACAATTGTGTACGGCAGAAGCATGGCAACAGCACTACAACAGTTTCTCTAATCCACTCGAGTTGAAGAGCGATTGTCTTTTGTTCTTTTTTTCTCAAGATTCTATTGAGAATAACGCCGTAGCTTCCATTGTCGCCGCTATTTTGCTGCCACCCTAACCTAGTGCTCGAATATTTTTCCCAGAGATTAGTTTGCAACAGAGTACCAGCAAACTGATCCGTCTCTTTGTTGTCTGATATTGATTTCAAACGTCTCAAACCAGGAGTGTTCTGGTTTATGGTTGAGGTAACAATGCATCTAGGCTCGCGGAGATAAATAATATTAATTTTTCGTGTATTTTTGTTAAAAAAATTTTTTTGACTCTAAAAAAAGGTTTTATTTAAACCTTCTTTCAAATTAGTTGTGATTCACACAAAAATACGAATAGCACAAAATGACATCTTTAGTGTCTTATGACTGCAACAAAATAGTCGGAAAGGTTGTTTATAAGTATGTGAAGCGGTAAATTTCAGTGATAATTCTCTTTCAACTCTATTTTTTAAATTTAATTTTCTAAATGATTAATAAACTTGAAAAATAGAGTTGTTCGTATCGTCAAAACAAAACAGTGTGGGTGAATCCTGCTCGATGAAAATGTCTTCCAATTTTAAATTTTAATATTCACTCAATTAAAAACATGTGGTCGTCGTTAAAAGGACTAATTAATTTTATTTTTTACAAAGCTAGGAATGAATCGATTTAGGTCTTTCTTACTATTTTCTTCGAGTTCAGAACAGCTTGACTGTTGGGCAGAACAACAGTGACGCTAGATAAAAGCTTGTTCAATTCCTCGCCACTGCAGATTGCGAACTGCAAATAACGCGGGATGATTCACGTTTTATTGTCTCTAGCAGGGTTTCCCGCCAATTCAAACATTTCAGCGGCGAGGTACTCCATTACTGCCACCAGATACTCCAGCACCAACACGCATAATTTCCATCATCCAGCAGACGATAAATTCGATCTACCGGCAATTACGGAAATTATAAACCGGAAAAGCTAAGCACAAGATAACGAGACTTTGTCATTCCCTTGATTTTTCCTCCTTTACCATGACCAGATATTCTTATTTTCCGATTCATTTTAACGGAATGACGATGCACAGTGGTCCAATAAGGCAAAAAGTGGAACTTAATTCCATAGCGCCCTTCACCTTCACCCTAGCTTGAACGTGTCTCCGGAAAAACTGTTTGTATGAATGATCCGCATAATCGCAAATTGTCAAAAAGTATGAATATACTAAAATACTAAAAATAAAAAAATTAACTTTTTTGTGTTAAGAGATAGGAGAAGAGTTTATTCAGCAAAGTTGTAGAAGTTTCAAATATATGAAACTTTGTACCGCAAAAAGATAGGGTTTTCATTTGTTCAACAAAGTTTCATATTTTTGAATCTTCTACAACTTTTCTGAATGAACTATACTTCTAACTTTTAACACAAAAGAGTTGATTTTTTTTATTTCTAGTATAGTAAACTTTTCACACTTTCTGACAATTTGCGATTATGCGGGTCATTCATACAAACAAATGTCTCGAAAATTTCATTAAGCTAGGATGAAGATGGAAGGAGCTAAGGAATTAAGTTCCACTTTTTGCCTTAATGGACCACTGTGCGATGTGACTATGAACAAAACTGTTACATGTGTGATAAAAAATCCGTGTGATTATCTTAAATACCTATAAGGGAAACTAACGTACGAAAACCAAGCGGCGCAGCGCAGGTGATGGAATGAAGGAATGTGAAAAAGGGGCGGGCTGCAATGCAATGTTTGTAGGTGTACATTCGAAGATTGTGCGCGAAGTACATTAGTTTTCGTCAATTGTACAACCGTCAACAAACAAATCGTCGGTTTCGTGCAACACTGGCACAACTCAAATGGCGGCCAAAAGTGAAACGCAAAGGTTGATCTTCTGAATCTATAGGACATGCAGGCAATCCGCTCGCGAGCTGATCGGAAGAGTCAGTTCTTTGAAAGAACGTAATCATTTGATCGCGAGCGGAATGCCTGCGCTTCGTTTGACTCGAATGAAGTTGAATTCGCCAGTAAATTAACTAAATAGTTTGATCTCGCTGGCGGATCTCTAGGAACCTCTGCCTGCCGGTCTATTTTTCGAGCTTATCGCAACTCTCTCTCGCCGCTGGCTATTTCACGCTGCAGAAAACGGTTGTGGCTCATGACGTCTGTGGAAAGCTAGAGCAGCCAACACTTCTGGAAAGCTAGAGCAGCCAATAGCTTCAGCGTAGAAGATACGCTTGATACCATGCATCGACGGCTCTGGGAAGTCGGGAATTTCGATTACGGTAAAGCTCTCACTCCAGACAAACAAATCTGCGAAGAACACTACCAATCAACCGTTACTCAAGACAAAACCAGCCGCTACGTCGTTCGTCTGTCACTTAAAGAACACAAGGTGGAAATGCTAGGAGATTCCCCGCCTCTCTTCGAAGTTTTCAGCAAATGAAAAAACGGTTCTTCACTGATGAGCAGCTTCCTAAAATCTATTCTGAGCTCATGGAGGAGTATGAGTGGTTGGGTCATATGAAGTTGAGTCCCATCGCGTCACGTAGCCTACAGGTTTTCTTTCCCTACCGTGCCATCCGGCGTCCAGGGAGTACGACCACAAATATACGAGGGGTATTCGACGGTGCATGTCGTGGAGTTACTTACTTGTCACTAAATGATGCCCTTTATGTAGGACCAACAGTTCACCTAGCTCTGTTTGCTACTATCGTCAACTTCCGTCTGCCACGATTTGCCATATCCGCTGATACGGAGAAAATGTTCCGCCAGATCAAGGTTCACCCAGATGTCCGGAATTTATAGCGAATTCTCAGGCGCAACAATCCGTCAGAACCAATCCATACGTATCAGCTTGAAGTCGTAACTTACGGTCTTGCAAGTCCGCCATTCCATGCTGCTCGCATTCTAAATCAATTAGCTACAGATGAAGGACATCGCTTTCCGCTAGGCGTAGACGACGTTCTCACCAGGCATGATGACCATGACACGACTGCTTGAGGAAGATGATGAAATCCGGTGGTTTCATACTTCGCACGTGTGCATCTAACTGTAAGACAGTCCTCAGTCACGTCCCAGAAGAACTCTGAAAGACCTCTGCAAAACTGGAGCTCGATTGATCGCAACTTGTCAAAATTTTAGGGTTGTTGTGGCTCACTCACCCGCATGACGTCTTCAAAATCAAGGTTTCTGCTCTATGTCGTGGGACTCTGAGCATGCGAAAGAAGCAGCTGTATGGTGGAAGAAGTATCCTGCAGACATTAAGGAATTTATTCCGCTGCAGGTTCCAAAAACGGTCCTGCGGAACAAGGATACGGAAGGTTAGTACACTGTCTCTACGAGGCCCCGCAGAAGGGAATCGGATGCTGCGAATACATCGTATCATTGGATGAATTTGGACAGGTTCATTCGCACATGCTCACGTCGAATCTCGCGTCGCACCTCATCGTGAACAGTCAATTCCACGCTTGGAGCTCCGCGCAGCTCTTTTCGGGAGTCAACTCGTCCTCTGCCTACTGACTGACACTAACATCATTGGCCCAGACACGTTTTGGACCGACTTTACTATCGCACTCCATTGGATCAAATCCAGATCGACATCCTGGAAAGTCTTCGTGGGTCGCAGAGATCCAACGCTTAACGAAAGATGGGTAGTGGATGCACGTATCGGCCAATCTGAACCCATGCCATGATCATATCTCCCGAGGACTACTTGCAAACCAGATCCTCTACGACAGTGGTTCCCAACCGGGGGTCCGCGGCTGGTAAGGGGTCCGCGAGACTTACCTTGGGGGGCCGCGAAGCTCTTGGTAAATTTGACAAGCAATTAAATTTTTTTCTTGGATACCTCTGTGAAGGCGGATTTTCAACTCCTTTGCGTATTAGGAATAAAACGTGAAACAAATAAGACTTGAAGAACGATATGAAACTGAAAAACGCAGCCTCGTATAGCAAAACTTGTATCTGAAATTCTTCTAGGGGCCGCGAGGCTCTCATAGCTTCGCATAGGGGGCCGCGGAGCTCCTGTGTTTAGCAAAAGGGGCCACGGAGCCAAAAAGGTTGGGAACCACTGCTCTACGACAAGCTGTGGTGGCATGGACCAGAGTATCTCACCTTCCCCATCGAGCAATGGCCAATGTGTCCGATTTTAATATTGAATAAAACGGGATTGGAGGAGCGCGTGCGTGTGTTGGTTTCCCCTCTATTTACTGCAAGACAACGGAACCATTTTTAGTGCGTTCTCAGAATTAGCCAAGCTAACGCGTTTCGTCGCGTACTGCTTTCGGAACAACTACAAGCCTCCAAAAGATCGACGCTTGTTGTCCCCGCTGTCGCCTTAAGAAGTGGACTATGCGCTGAAATCATTGGCCAACCCTGAACCTGAACCAACGTTGAGCCTGAATGAAACCTGAACATTTTCATGGACGATTTCGGACTACTTGGATGGATGAAAGGTTGAATAGCTTGTTAAACGCACCGTTCGACACTCATTTTCCGATTTTGTTTTCAGCAAAATATAGTCTGAGCGTCCTAATCGCCAGGTTAGCTCATCTACAGACACTTCACGTTGGACCGTCGCTGATGCTCGCTACCATCCGTCAACGATTCTAGCCACTTTGGGGTCGGGCTTTGGTTCGTAAGGACTTTCGACGATGCGTCACCTGCTTTCGGTGCAATCCTACAACAGGGAGTCAGATTATGACACCTTATCCGTCGTTGCACCTCAGATAAGTTCGAGCATTTACCGTTTCTCGTTCGTCCGTTGATTGGGGAAGGCTCGTCCATGAGAGTGTTTTTATTTTTCATTTCAAGTAGAGAGAAAATCGCTGGCAAACACCTGAGAGACAAACCTCAGGCCTTCAGCTCATTAAACTCCCCGGGACGACCGCTAAGTATTGCTTAGGGAGCGGCTTCTATGCTTTGTACAACCTCCTGGCTCTATCAAGTCTCTTAGCTTTTTACCTAAACTCGCTTTTTACGCGGGGGATACGTGCCGCATAAAAAACGCGTAAATTCCGGAATCCACGTGAAAAAACCGCGTAAATTCCAGAATCGGCGTAAAAAATAACCGCGTAAATTCTGCAATTCGAGGGAAGAGAAACCAAAATCCGCGCAAAAAAAATACCGCGTAACTTCCGGAATCCGCGTAAAAAAACCGCGTGAATTCCGGAAAAGCCGCATAAAAAACCCGCGTAAAAAACGCGTAAAAGGCGACCTTAGTGTAGTTAACTAACCTAAAGATTGGCAGTTAGCTGCTACTCTAGAACTATTTGAGAGTCGGCTGCACAAACTGCCCTCCAGATGTTCGGGTCTTCACACATCCTCTGAACTAGGTTGTTCGGTGTAATGTCTGGCCCGCTCACTACCATCATGTCGCTCCGGTCCTGCGCAAAACGAGGACATACGAAGAAGACATGCTCAGCTGTCTCTTCCGCATCCACGCACTCGGGGCACATGGGGGACCCCGCATGCCCGAACCTGTGTGCCCAAAGCAACCATAACCTGACAGGATACCACCGGAATAAGTCGTTGCGTTTATCTACATCTCATGGAATTGGACCATTCCTGCTGCCATCTGATCATCGATAATGATCTTCTGAGGTCTCGTATGCCCCTTTGTGTCACGTTGGTCGAAGCATTCTATGTCCTCTCCAATGGCTATGCTTCTAGGCATCATGCCGGACAGGACGCAGATTGTATCGTGTGACACTGTACGAAACGCACTCGCAACCCTCAGGCACATGAACCTCTAGATACTTTCCAGTTTACCACGATAACTGTTAGTACCTAGCGCTTTGGACCACACTGGGCCCCCCATTCCTAAGTATGGACGAAACCACGCTGGCAAGAAGTTTACGCTTACTGCTATTCACCGTTGAACTATTCGACTATTCGAGATAGTGCTGCAATAGCCGTTGAAGCCCTCTTGCAAGCATAGTTGACGTGACTCTTCAATGTGAGCTTATTGTTAACCACAACCCCCAAGAGCTTCAAAGATCGCTTTGAGATGATGGTGCAGTCTCCGACTCTGACCGCCCCGACTGATTTGCGGTTATTCACAACCGTGTCCTCCGTCTTATGATGCGCTTACTCCAGTTTCTTGGAGTGCATCCAGTCTTCGACCTTGCGTATACAGTGCGCGGCCGTCAACTCGACCTTCTCCATCGACTCGCCGTAGACCTCTACCGTTATGTCGTCTGCAAAGCTGACGATCACAACTCCTACAGGGAACTTTAGTTTCAACATCCCGTCATACATGACATTCCACAACACCGGTTCCAGGATAGAACCTTGCGGAACTTCTGCGGTAATTGGGAGCACTTCTGACCCTCCTCCGTGTTGTAAACGCTGAGCTGACATCCGCCGCGTACATATACGCCATCAAACGCTTCTTCGCTAAACGCGGTCGGGCTCTTGAGTTACACTGCGAAAATGCAACCGCTTTCGTCGAAGCAGATCGTGAGGCAGTTCCAGTCGGCGGAATGGGTTCTCTACTGTGCGGCCAATGGCATCACCTTCCGGTTTATTCCAGCCAGCGGAGTTAAATCGTTCAAGTACCATTTTTGTTGCTAAGAATGTAGAAGAAGCCGTTTCACACTTGAACGAAGATTTACGTTCTCTAAGCAGATGGTTGAAGTATAAGCAATTGAAATTGAATATTGATAAACTAAATTTATGATTTTCTCGCGCACCGTTGTAAATGATGATGTCTCTGTTTTGATTGATGATGAGGCAATTGGTCGCGTTCGGGAGATTAAATATCTTGGAGTGATTATTGATGACAACCTAAAGTTCAACGCTCACATTGACAATGTCATCAAGAAAATTGCCAAAAAGTATGGAATTATATGCCGTCTGAAAAACGAATTAACGATTAGTAGTAAAATACAGCTATACAAGTCAATCATCTCTCCACATTTGGATTTTTGCCCTACTTTTTTATACCTAGCCAATAACACACAACTATTGAGGTTACAGCTTTTGCAGAATAGAATAATGCGTTTGATTTTAAATTGTGATAGATTAACTTCCTCTGTTTTCATGTTGGATGCTTTGCAATGGCTATCTGTGAAGCAGCCAATTGTTTATTCGTCTATGGTGTTCTTTCTTAAAATAATTAATGGTTTGCTACCTCAATATTTGAGTGATCGAATTGGAAGAGGAAAAGATTTTTAAAGATATAACACTAGAAACGCGGATGAAATAAGAACACCTTTCTTTCGTACGAGAGCTTCACAAAATTTATTGTTTTATAAAGGTATAAATATTCTCAATTCGATGCCAAGACATGTTAGACGTGCACCAACACTTGCGGAGTTCTAGAGACAATGTATTTCACACGTGAAAGTTTCTATTGTATAGAACGACACTAAGTTTTACAAAATGATGTAGAGTTTACCTGACGAAGTTTGAACAAACGGATCTTAAATGACGAAGTTTTAACAAACGGATTTATTTTAGATGAACTATTTGCTTTGATTTCTATTCATATAATGATTGTTTTATTGAAGCTTGTAAATGACGAAGTTTTATACGAACGGATCTGATTGTGTTGTAAAATGATGATGGATTTTTTTTTTCATTTATGTTGTTGTAGCTTTAAAAATAATAGAAAGAGACTACAGAAGCTTGAGCCTCGCGCGCGGTTTTCAGATATAAATGATTTCTTTTAGCAAATTAAAATTGTTATTTAAATGCTTAGAGAAAATCATGAAATAGTTGTGGTTGGTCTGGCTGAAGGTCATGAAAACCCTGTACTAGTTTTGTGTGCTCTATGAATCAAGTATACAGTTTTTGAAGAAGTTTATATCTGGAGGTAAAATCAGTCCCTTTTTTTTATTTTTGTATAACTAACTACCCTCCGCTACAATGGCCTCTCGAGCGCATCATCGGAACTATCGGACGTTCGGACGGGCGAGTCCGAGTCGTGGTAGTCAGGACGGCTTTGAAGTACTTCAAACGGGCGGTCACGAAGATTGCGGTCCTTCCAATCGATTCCGACGACGAAGTAGACGCTTCAGCATCAATGGTGAAAAATGATGGATTTTCCAGAACCAAGTTTTTTTGGTTCCTGTTGGGATCCCAAACAATCCTAAACTTACCTGAAGTCGATTGGTCTTGTCTCCGCTTGGCTCATTGCATTTCAAATTTGTATGAAATTTTATATGGGAAAACCTACTTTTTGCATTTACCTTTCTAAAGAGCTCAATAATGCTCTAATGATGCACTACATTATGTTAAAGTATAGTATTTTAGATGCCTAACAACTTTGTAGAAGACACTGAAGAGCTATGATGTCCATAAGAAGAGCTATAGCTGTTCAAAGTTGAGTATGTCGATTTAATGCAGAAAATCTTCTTTTCTGCCAACATTACCAATGTCGTAACGAGTTTATACACTTAGCTGGATCAAGTAAACAAATTTAGGTCAATATTATAGAATCTACAACGTGTTTCAGAGGTAACTTCTGATGGACATCTGACTGACGCCGGTACACTGGCAGTGTTGGCAGAAAAAATGATTTGCAACATAAATTTCGACATACTCAACTTTGAACAGCTCTAGTATTTTGACCTTGACTAACGTCTATATCGAAGTTAGGCACCTGAATTTGAAAATCTAGTAATTCAACCAGGGAAATGTGGTCAGGTTTTGAGCGCTTATTTTGCAGTCATCTATAATCAGGTTTTCGAGGTTTTGGCATCAATCGATCAGAAATTCTTTTACGGTCGAATTTATGTAACAAAAATAAACTATTGTTTGAGATACACTATTGAAAAATTGGTAATTAATATCGATTGTCTAAATCATACCACGCAGCCAATCACTACCTCTCTTCCCAAGCACAGTCGACACTAACGGATACGATCGCTCTGACTTTGTTGTTATTGTTGTTGTCATTTTCTGTTTCCGATGTTTATTTGCGTTCCTTGTCAATCCATTCTCTACCGAATGGTACCTATTACATACGGACGCTAGGTGTTAGCAGCTGAAAGGAGGAAAACAAAATAGTACCGGTCATCTCGTGCCGGTTTCACCCGTAATGCTGGTGGCTGTTAGTAATACATGGCTACTGCAAAATACTAAAATGGTTGGAATTCTGGACGGACTAACCAGTAAACAAGAATAATCGGCAACTGGCACCTTTTGATGCCTCGAAGTTTTGTAAAAGAAGCGTTGCAATTCCCTCTACTATATGTTTCAATGGAATATAAGAATACGGTAGTCAACATCATGCGGTCGTGTCTTGAATACCACCCTCCTACTATTTTTTTGGCATACCCCAGCTCTTTAGTGTCTTCGGCCAAGTTGTTAGGCATAAAAAAACCTACTATTTGGAGTCATGAAACCAATGGTTTGAGCCATTTTAAGCTCTTAAGAACGGAAAATGCAAAAAAGTTGGTTTTTCCATACAAATCTTCATCTAGTCTGTTTGGGGCCCCAAATAGAACAAAAAAACTTGGTTCTGGCTTTTTGCTAACAAATTTCGTTTTTTCCATATAACGATTACCCACCCTAATACATATACAGTTGACTTCGCGAGTTTCAGTGTTTACCATGTCAGTGTTTACCATGTGGACAGATTTTAAACGATTTTGAACTCCCCCCCCCCCTCGTGTACAACTGCCTACATAAATTCTGAAAATTTTGTATAGACCGTGGACACTACACAACCCCCCACTCAAAGTTGTCCACGTAGTATGTGGATGGCCCCTGATGGGTTATAACGTAGAGAAGTAGAAGAAATAGTGCGTTTAATAGGTTACCCTTGAAAACGTTGTAACTTTTAGTGAGATTTGCTTTCTCGATTAAGATAAAGGCAGTCAATCTAATTCTGTAGAGTGGATTTGAGATCACCAGGTTTTCCCACGGTTAACTCAACGTGTGACTCAGGGATGGGTGAAAATTTTGCTCTGATGAGGTAGGTCTAAATGTTTTGAAATTTCTTTTGATTCAAGAAAGGAATGCGTTGTAGGAGGAAAAGTAAATTAAAACCAGGGTATGTTTAAAAGTGTAAGAATACTAAAAGGAAAAAAAAGATTTTACTTATAAATATTTGAAAACTATGGTAATACCTGAACAACAGTTTTACCAAATCAAAACAGTTGAAAAAAATATTTAAAGAATTCTAGGGCACAATATAAACGAAATAGATACAACTACAATACAATACAATTCAAATAATGGATTCCTCGGACTTATTTTAGTTCAGTTTGATTTCGACACCTTTTTTTAAACTTTGTTGCCAAAAGTCAAAAATGTTGCCAAAAAAAATGTTGCCAAAAGTCTGTAAATCATAAGCAGAAATAAGCGTTTTCGCCGGATATTGTTTCGAAAACGAATCCATTTAGTTTCTAATTTAGATGGATGTTCATTGAGGGACGCACTCGTGTTCACTGTTCCGTGTCACCCATTGCGTCGTTGTTCTTGTACGTTAAATTAGCTTTTAATTATATAATAATTTCAGACAGCAGGATGTCTAAGGTGCACTTCAAAATGACGTCGTTATATCATTCTCGGATGTTACACATCTCTAGCAGCCTGTTTGCCTTGACGTTTAGCAAACTCCCCAAGCACGGCTCCTAATGGTTCTTCACACAAGAGTCGTCCTCAGCATTGTGACTTTCTCCGAAAATTCGAGCTGCTGCACAACAGTACGAAAGGCGACAGCCAAGCCGACACTGCGATCAAGGCTTGGCGTTGTTGGCAGCAGCGCGGAACACGTTGACTGGGTCAGTTGTTGCAGTTGACAGCATGGAGCGCAGTCTTGAGCTGTAACCTAATCCGGTATTCCGAGTGCATTCGGAACTGTAGGATTTAAAATTCAGTGCGGATGCAGTAGCGGAACTGTTACACCCACTAACCGTCATTGTCGCAATTTTGTATCAGCTGAACGGCTCTTATGCTGCATGCTTAATAAACGACACTGTTTGAATAACATTTTGGAAAGACTTGTTGGTCGAATTTTGGCTGTAGGGTAGACCTGAATCTTTTATATCTTGGCAAAATGGTAGCAATCGTCTGAAACGGTCGGGGTGCACCTGACTGTTTGTTTTCGATGTTGTCTGTCACCATCAGTCACCGGCTTCAGTGAGGAATGGTTTGTTGAAACAGTCCAAACAACATTTCGCGACAATTGAATGGTAATATATTTCGGTGAAAATAGTTTAAAAAGTTTGACAGTCACAATGATTCATCGATGACTTTTACATACACTCGCATTACCTGGGTTAAATTACAACATCTATAATTTAACCTAGCTAATGCGAGCGAATCCATAATTACATCAATAAGTTTAATCAATGAGTTATTCACATCAGGGGTGAAATACATTGATCCGAACAGCTTATTAATAAGCGATCTGATTAACGGTGGCTATCATTGCGAGCGGTACGCTGTTGAAGTCTGTTGACCACTTTGGTGCATTTCGAGTATTAATTGTTTGTCCTCATCCAGTTGTATACAGTACCGCACTTTTCGGTTTTGATTCAAGCAAACATTTCAATTCGCCGCGGCTCAACTTTCCATTTAAATTGGTATTCGAATAACGTTGTTTTAATAGAGCATGCGAGAGCATGCACTTTAAGGTGTTATTACCGAATGACATTTCGCGGTTGAGTAATTGAATTATGAGCAAGCAGAACATGACATCATGGTGGCAAAATTAAATTTCGATGCGTGAGTATAATTTACAAACCGGGACAAAGGGGTTTTTATTTTCATTTCAACATAAGGAGATAAAATGGCAGTGAATAAGAAAATGGAAACAAGCTAAGAAATAAAAACTAAAAATTAGTAAGCCAAAAAGAGTAAACAGATAAAAATACAGGCATACATTCAAGGGCCATCTTTTTGAAAAAAATACACATTATCATGACGCGTGATTCAGTGGGGCTTTTCCAAATTATATTTTAAAATAAAATTGCCAAAAAAAATTTGGAAATAAATCTCATACAAGTCCTTTATTTTGTGCAACGACACAGAATTTAGCGAACAATTTCCAACACAGGGCGAAACAATGTGCATCGAAAATGACAACCAAACCACAGCTAGCTAATCGCCGCTAGCAATTCCGGACCGTATCCGTGAACCGCTTGCCGTCATAGTTGTACGTTTTATTGCGCGACCGACCCAGATGGTCCCGTCGCTTCTGCTGATAGTTGATTTGCAAATATTTTGACACGAAATAAGGCCATCCCGGAGCGATAAGCAGAAGGGAAAAAAATCAGTTGGTGTCAAAGCGCGGTGCAATATTCGGCATGTTTTCAATGTTTCCCCAAACAACCGAACGACACCGTTGATATTTTCACCTAAAACACAGTAGGTATGTGGACCGGATTTCCAATACCAGGCCAGGAGGGATTCTGGTAGACTACTTCACACGAATTCCCGAAATGATTACTAACATTTTGCAGCTGGCTACGAGCCTGAAATCTGCCCGCCGGCATTAAGCAATATTCAAAGTTCTGCAGTGGCAACATGCTCCGATATATGTAGATGAACTAATTTCTGTTGACTTTTCATGCTCAATTTCCCTAAGCCGTCAACCGGGGCAGCGCCGGATGCGATGCTGTAAGAAGAATGGCAAGCTGCCAGGTTTGGTTAAAACTTTATGCGTTCGTATTGTTGTTTCTACTGGAAGATAGCTGTCAGATGTTCGGCAGGATTACCGCTGCCTGCAAGCGATATTACTCCGTTGGGTGTAATAACAATTAGGTAAACTGGTCAAACGATAGATGCTTTGATGGCTCCAGTGTGTCGTCCGTAAGCTTGTTGTAGCATCCTTTGCAGACAATAATATTGTACATATATACATTTGATTGCTGTTATAATTTATGCTTTTCTTTTAGGAAGGTAGAGCAATTATATATTTAATACATATTGAAAATTGGAACAATTACCAAAAAAAAAAAAAAAAAATACATATGTTATATACCTTCTACCATTATTTTATCAGCGTCAAACAACGTTTGAATTTATTTGTTTGTACGATTAGGCACGTACAATTTCGCTAATAACCGCGAACTGTTCTGCTAAGCATTATTTCAGGCACACATACTCATATACCAAACCGATGACCGTGAATAGCTTGTTCTGTCCTGAGAAGGATTGTTTTATGTTCCATTAACGTTACCCATGTCATTGTGTTACGAATTGCGGTTACAGTATCGGCCTATGTGCAAAACAACCACAACATCACGGGCGTTGAAAGGATCTCCTCTCCATGCAATGTGGGGAGATTCAACGAGTGAACTGAAACTTGCGGTTTTTAAACACTGCAGGACTTTCACACTCGTTCGTTTGCGGTTCAGTCGTTAGGTTTTGTTTTTGACACCAGCGGTAGGCTCCGCTAAAAAAAATTTCGCTAATCGCTAACTTTATTTACATAGTTTGTTATATGGCTATGTTTAATGCTCATCAACATCAAAGAAAATAATTACTATTGAGTGCTGTTCACCAAAACCTCATACAAATCGTTAAGTGTTCATACTTGAGTTTTGTAAAATCAAGGAAAAGTAAAAAGGCGGCATCCATGAATTACGTAACGTTCATAGGAGGCGCTCATAGACTGCAACACTTTCGTAAAGTTGTTCGAAAACACCGAAAGCGTTATTTTCGTGCACGAACAGCCGAAAACCGTGAGAGCCCTCGTGCAATTGAGTCCCATTACAGCGAATGTCAAACTGTGGCGTTTCGTAATTACATTGCTCGTATGGAAACGACTGCTAAACAAAATCCCTCCTGGCCTGGCGAAAGTCCTTCAGGGATTAGTCCACGACGTACTCTACGCTGCTTCTCTACCATTGATATCAGAGTCTCAACACGGATTTGTAAAGAAACAGTCAACAACTACGTATCTCATGACGTTTACCAGTTTCCTTTCAAATGAAATGGAGAACAGACAACAGATCGACACCATATCTTTTGACTTCGCAAAGGTCTTTGACAAAGTGCCACATAATTGCTATAGCTAAACTTAATTACTTGGGTTTTCTATGCTGGATTACGGATTGGCTGCGCTTCTATTTGACAGAGCGAAATGCTTTCGTCAACGTCAACGGCTCGCATTCTCGCATCTTCTCCATCGCATCTGGCGTTCCACAAGGTAGTGTCCTAGATCCGCTCACATATATATATATATATATATATATATATATATATATATATATATATATATATATATATATATATATATATATATATATATATATATATATATATATATATATATATATATATATATATATATATATATTGTCCATCAACGATCTGTGCTCTCGTTTGAAATGTGATAAATTTCTGTACGCTGACTATTTAAAAATTTATCGTGAAGACTCACCTCGATTGTTTTGTACTACAGGCGGATATAAATGAGCTATAACGTTGGTGCCTCGAAAACGGGATGGAATTAAAAATCGAGAAATGTAAATCCATAACATTTTACCGCCGGCAAACTAGAATCGATTTCGATTACTCTATTGGAATAAAGACCTTGCAGCGCGTTGCTTCTATCCGAGATCTTGGAGCCGTCGTTGATAGTAAACTCAAGTTCGACGAGCACATCTCTATCACAACCGCTAAAGCGTTCGCAACACTAGGATTTAATCGACGTACCACCAAAGACTTCAACGACATTTATGCTCCCAAGGCGCTGTTTTGCTCGCTGGTTCGGAGCATTTTGGAATATGCGGTATGCGTGTGATCGCCAGTTCATACAGATGAAAAAACAAGCGGGCAAGTTATACAACCATATTGTAATACATTTCTCACTACAAAATCGTTTACTGATTCTGTGGAAGCACGCGAGAAGGTGATCGTCCAGCAGCTGATTTGTTTCAAATGCAAGCTATCACCGGAGTCGCAATGCAGTAGTTTGCTTTTCATCACCAGTCGTAGGTGGCTATGGGACTGGTTTGCTACCATGCTAGGTATCGAAAAAGTAATCGCATATTGGTCCCAGCTTATGGTTTGCAACATAATTCAATCGAATTTTGGTGTTTATGAACGGGTTATAATGCTTAAGTATTCAATTGACATTGTAGTAACAATTTCTGTCGATGGTCTTGTTTAAAACAGCATAAGAGTGCAATATTTCTCTCAAAGCGTTACGAGTTTTAATTGCTGTTTTCTCATCAGCACGAAAACGCAAATGGGACGGACTTGCTATGAGCGGCAGTACACTACCCATAAACGCATAAGAGTCACACTGCCAAAAACGTGCAACTGAGTAAATCGCAGTAGACGCAGGTAAACCGCTGCATTTTTTCCTTCTTATTGATTCAATCAAAAACAAAAATTCAAAACATGCATTTATCCAAGGTAAAATCTTTTACCTTATAATCTCTAAATTTGTAGTTATAGTCGGGCATCTACATTTAGAAACTCTTTTATTTCAATCATCTACCTAAGAAAACAAAATCCACGCATTGCTCTATGCGGCTACAATGGGATTCGTTCAGCAGCCAACCAAAGATTTTTTCATCATTTGCGAACTACATTTTGTATTAATCACCAAACAAAATCACTCACTACACTATAAGAATACTTTAATCTTCAAAATGTTCACCTCAAATTTCCAAAAACAAGCTTTAAATAGCAGAAATATAAGAGATGAATTTTTACATATTTTAAATTTCAACTGTATGTATTTTTTTCTGTTATCACTGCGTTGAATATAATCAAAAGTTGTCAAATCATTTTATGTTAATACGAAAAAATCATACTGAAAATGTTGAATTATTCCGACATAACTGACTTAATCGACAACTCTGCAGTGGTTAGTAGATTACCAATTTTGCGCGTAAACGTACGACCGAATGCGGCTACATTTATGCTCAAAGTGATTAACAGTGTGATGAAGCATCTTGAGATGAATAATTGAGCAGTGATTCAAGTTTTGAGATGTGTATAGGAGCTTTGTGAAAAATGGTTTGTGTTACAAAACTCAGGGTAAAACTAGCTCAGTTTATTAGATTTCCATTGCTGGGCGACTCCATGAGAGCATGTTATCATATTTTGTTTATTTGTTCAATGATTTCGTGTAAATCTGGAGTTTAATCCGTGCATTCTTCGTGAACGATGGCCAATGAGATTAATAGTGGAACAAATACTTTATATTTGGCAGAATAGTATCTGCAATAAGGTTCCGATTAGTACATTGCAATTGGTGTTTTAATGGAAGTTACTATAATTTTCTGCTAATTATTTTTAGCGCTGAGCCTGTTTCGCGTTTAGTTGTATCACACGCTCATTTAATTTAACTCTAAACTGAGTTAAATATCACTCTGTTTCGTTAAAAGTGGACTCTAAATAGAGTATTTGTGCTATTACTCACTTCTGGGTAACATGTCTATTTGTCAGAAACTAATTAAATTTTACTCTGTTGCTCTTTATCACAAATCAACGAAACTGAGTGAAAGTTACCCACTTTTGTAATTTAAATATTTTTGAATGAATTATTTCAGATATCATTTGAAATGAAAAACCATCAATTAAACGCAAATCATCAACTGTTTATTCATAAATGATAAAAAGTAGTCCAATGAACATAGTCCAAACAACTTCAACATCTTCTGCCTTGGCGGCTTCTTTTAAAACAGCAGCGATGCGGTTAACAGTTGTTCAATCTTTTATATAAGGTACTTGACATGAAGTCCGTAATCATGTGCAAATCTGTAGGAATTGTGATTCCAAACATTGATTCCAATCTGGTACATCGAAGGAAATCTACCTGGTAACGACAACGAACATTCGACCTGTTTCGAAAGGCCTTCCAATCAAGCCGGGTTGCTCTTTCCCGAGAGATGCCAGGTGCTTTTAAAAATCTTCGACGCCGTCAGTGGTTCGGGCTCGAACTAATTTACAACTTAGAGTAACACTTTAAAAATAACTGATAAAACGTCGAATATTAGCATCAGAATATATACTACTTTTACTACTTGAAAATTTTTGACATTCGCTCATATTACGCAAAAATGGGTAAATACGACTCTGGAGAGAATCTGAGTAAATATTACTCAGCTCAAACAATCAGTGTTACTCAGTTTTTGACATTTAGCATAGAAATATAAAACAGAGTAGATGTTACTCAGTTTAGAATAAAATTGAAGGAGCATGGAACTAACCAAATTTTATATTTTTTTTCATCATTTTAGCAACCAAAATAACTTTTTCTTGTGATTTTTCGAGAGTACAAGTAATGTAAAGAAGTTCCTGAGGTTTATCTTAAATGTGATGAAAATTCACATGGGACTGTTATGCATTTATGGGAAGTACAGACAATCATCAATATAATCATGTGCTGTGGTGGAAAACATTTGAATCTTAATTTAAATTGGAAACGACTAATTCGAAGAAAGACAGTTCATCCCGTATGAAATAACTCTGTTACATAGCTCTGAAACATCCATGCAAATGAAACCCGGTACAAGTTTTTGTTTCAGAATGAACTTGTTCCCCTAACTACGCTTCTACAGCAACGGGAGTCAAATCAGGTAGAAATACGGGGTAATTCTTTCCAAACCAATGCACAAAATTGCTCCGCAACCGTTTCGGAAAATGCTTTGCACCCAACCATCTCCGCGCACACCAAGCACCGAGCTTCCATCGGCGTGTTTGAAGCTGAAAATGGCTTAATAGCTATATAAGTTAGCAGTGGCATAAAAATTGGAGCTCATCAAATCGCCTGAACCAGAAAAGGTGGCAGCAGAGGCGAGCGAGTGCAAGGCTCGTGTACTGCACGGCAAACGATCAGGAAAAAGGTGAAACCAAATAGCCAATGGTGCATTGCTACCCCGCGCGTTCGTCTGTGTTCTGAACGATGACGACGGTCCAGTGAACCGGCACCGTATTGCGGTGAGAGCGAATTGTGCTGTGAGCACCTCCCGGGTCGCCCGCACCTGTTGCCCTGCCGGTTTTTGGTCGTTCCGACCAACGGTACCAGTATTATTTGCAGCAACCAAGCTTAAACTGAATTAGCCGTAAGTTTCGGTTTGTCCCCCTTTATTCTGTTTCACAACACAAAATGTTTACCGGTTTTGGCTGTAGCGCTGACGGAAAGAATCAGATCACGCCACCGAAGGGGTATTGGATCGTGTTCGAAAGGCTATCGCAAGGTTCGATTGGAAACAGGTTGATATTGCATAAATGTTGATGTTGTTTATGTAATTTTGTTATAAAGAATAGAACTTTTTTTGTTTGTCTCAACCGAGAAACCAAGTTTTTGGATTTCCAACTAATTTTCCCACACATAAAGGACCCAGAGTGGTGCGGGTGTGCATTTTAACGAGTAGCAACCAATTTTTAGTACCGCATTTTATTGTGTTCGATTGCAACCTTGCGGAGTTTGGCTGCCTATTTCGTTGAAGCTACTGCAATGCCGTTCCAATTCAGATTTTAACGACTCAAAAGGTGGAACGCTCTCACTACAAGTCATGTGCACTGGTTGGAATGTCGCCGAGAGTGCGGTGATTTTGGTTCGTCCTTTCTCGTGGATGAAGGGATAGGAGCAATGCACAGGTGAAACCAATGGAGAGCAGTAAGCGAAAGATTAATGAACTGTAAAATGGTCCAACGATGCTGTAAGGGCAAGATGGGGTTCATCTACGTGGGATGAATTTTGCTTGGTTATATAAATTTAATGCAAATTGACGAATATATGCTGGCAACGTCTCGTTCTATAAAGGAATTAGAGAGCTAAGTATTTACGGACTGTTGACTAGAGAAAAGTTTTCTCCTGGAAAGTTTCTTTATAGCTGAACTTATCAAATGACACTAGCTAAAATATTGTGATGACAGGCATGGCAATAGTCAACGATGCTTGCATCAAACGAAAACTTTCAATCACTTACTAACGAGCGAAGAAGTTTATGTTCCAGTCCATTGAAGGCCCATAAAGTTGAAGCGTTGTCAACCATGCTCTGGTTTCGTATGTTGTATTTGTAATAAAATACTGTTTGTTTGAAGGTATTACAAAATCATATGTTTTCAACATGCGCAAAACGGTAAAATTATGAATTCTAATTGAGCACTATAATATTTATGTTAGCATATTTGGGTTCGCATGCCTAACTGCATTATTTTTGTAAATTCCTAAGATTTTTAATGCATGTCACTTTACCAGTATTGAAATTTATCAAGCAGTTCTTACGTCAGGACTAAGAATAACTGCGAATAGGCTCAAAAGATTCCAATAAGTTAACACAATCTGCGTTCAAAAATAATTTACATTTTTTCGAAAATAATATAGGTACATGTTATTCAATAGCAAACCTATCATCACAAACCTAATAGCAAAGTGGCCAGTTCATTGACGGTTTCGCGCGCTATTATGATTGTGCCTGGTATGACTAAGTAAAATGCAATACTCTCTGAATTTCTGAATAAAATGTTATTCAACGGATTCTTTCAAACAAAATGTTCCAATATAAAGGTTATGAATAATAACTTATCAAGGGTAACGGGGGTATTTTGGCTCACCCGTGAACGCATTTTATTTGATAAATTCAATGAATATTAGAAAACAATGTATACATTATTGAAGTAACATACCTAAGAAGCATACTACAATATAATTTTAGGCAAAGTATTGACTCTAGGTAGCATTATTTTGGATTTAGTTCACACATATTTAAAATCATGCCTGAGTCGACTCAAAGTCAAGAGGAAGTGGTAATACTCAGGTCAACTTTCGAAAGCTATTGTAACAAATATGTATGCTTTTGAAACAATTCATTGTTGTAGATACATTAATAAGATACCATAAAAGCAGTTTTTATACTTTAACAAGTGGAAAAAAGTTGAAATAGTAGTTTAAGGCATAGCCGACATATGCTGGTATTTTGGCCATGCCAAGTTTTGACAGCTCTTTGTTTACCATTCGACCGCTTGCGCTAAACGGTGAAGTAACTTGTATCAATATACAAGTAATTATTTCTTAATTTGCTAAATTTATTGATTTAAAGTTGGCTGCAAATGCCTGAAAATAAATACTTACTTTACTTTTATGGCGACAGATCGACAGATCGTCTGCCTCGAAGTCGTCGGCCTCTATCCGGTTCTCTGCTAAATATTATCTTTGCCGATCGCTCATCCGCCATCCGTACTACATGGCCAGCCCACTGTAACTTGCCGTGTTTCATCAGCTTGACAATATCAGCGTGTTTGTATACTTCGTACAGCTCGTGATTCATGCGCCTGCGCTACACCCCATTCTGTAGTTTGCCTCTGAGTATTGATCGCAGGATTCTACGCTCGAAGGCCCCAAGCGCTCGTCGATCGACCTCCTTTCACGTCCATGATTCATGTCCGTAGAGCGCCACCGGGAGGTTCAGAGTCCTATAGAGCGCAAATTTCGTACGAATCTGTAGGCTACGGGACTTAAGCTGGCTACGCAATCCGGAATAAGCCCTATTCGCCGCCGCAATCCGCCTCTTCGTCTCGCGGCTCACCTCGTTGTCACATGTCACGAGAGTACCAAGATAAACAAAATCATCGACCACTTCGAAAGTATCCCCATCTATCTCTACCGCAGCACCAACACCCGCAGAACTACCACGCTCTCTAGTGTTAATGATAAGTCCAATTCTCGCAGCTTTCCTTTTGAGAGCCGTAAAGGCCTCCTCAACTGCTCTACGGTTAATACTAAATATATCAATGTCGTCCGCGAAGCCCAGGAGTATGTGAGACTTAGTGATGATGGTGCCGCTCCTCTGCACACCTGCCCTTCGTATTGCACCTTCCAAAGCTATGTTGAACAGTAAGTTCGAGAGCCCGTCACCTTGCTTCAGACCATCTAACGTCACAAACGCGTCCGAAAATTCGCCCGCTGTCGCACGTTACAGTTTAATTAGTTTTGTTGGGAAACCATGTTCTAGCATTATTTGCCAATGCTCGTTGCGTTTCACTGTGTCGTACGCCGCCTTAAAGTCAATGAACAGATGATGCGTTTGCAAGTTGTGTTCCCAAACTTGTCAATAATTTATCTCAAGGTAAACATCTGGTCTGTTGTAGATCGCCCCACTCGAAAACCGCATTGGTATTCTCCAACAAAGGCTTCCTGCAACGGTCCCAGTCAAAGGAACAGGGTACGGGAGAGAATTTTGTAAGCAGAATTGAGGAGGATTATGCCTCGATAATTACTACAGTCGAGCCTATGTCCCTTCTTGTAGATAAGGCATATGAGTTCTTCCAACCAGTCCGTAGTTGTTCCTCAGACCATACCCTTAGGATAATCTGGTGAATTGCACTACACAGCCGCTCGCTCCAACTTTGAAAAGTTCGGCCGGTAAGCCGTCCTTCCCAGCGGCTTTGTGGTTCTTTAGCTCTTTGCAATTATTCCTAACCTCGTCCAATGTTGGTGGGTCCTCCCCAATTTCTAGCCTGTTCCCCTCGACGACTCTCCTACCTTCCTCACCGTTCAACACCACTTCAAAATGTTGCTTCCAACGCCTGGCCACCTGCGATAAATCGGTAATCAGGTTCCCCTCTCTGTCATTGCACATGGTACTGGCACGGTCCGTTTCTTGATTCCGTTGATCGTTCTATAGAAGCTCCTCTTGTCGGGCCTGGTGAAGCAATTTATACGGCGATAAAGCCCCCGGTATTCCCGCATGTGACGCGTTGCACGATTAGCTGCTACTAAAGTGTTGGCGTAGGCGGAGAAGAACCCTCCGTCACCTCTAGACACTCAGCATCGAACCACCCACCCACTACGCGTGGTTCCCGTTGTTATGCCTATCACTTCTCGCATTGTTTTGCTGACCGCATCATGGATGTGCTTCCACTGCTCGTTCGGGTCCACTCCAGCTGGTTAACCGATCCGTCTATCAACTTTTCGAGTATACTCATCAGCAACTCCTTCCGCTGATAACCTCTGGACGTACCTTCCTTGCCGATCTCGATTTCAAAATGTTAAGCAATCGGGCGCGAATCTTGCCTACCACGAGATAGTGATCCGAGTCGATGTTTGGCCCTCGAAAGGACCGCACATCTTTGACGTCTGAAAAATGCCGGCCGTCGATCCGCATGTGGTTGATCTGGGAGTAGGCTTCTGCATTGGGGTGTCTCCAGGTGTGCTTCCGAATGTTCAGACGTGCAAAATGGGTACCATTCCCCTGGCCGTGGCGAAGTTCACTAACCTTAAGCCGTTGTCGGTGGTGGTAGAGTGAAGGCTTTCCCTGCAAATAAAGGGACGAAAGAACTCCTCTCGTCCGACTTGTGCGTTCGTAGCTCCGTTGACGATCTTTATATCGTGCTGTGGGCACTCTCCATACGTTTTCTCAAGGAACTCATAGAACTCCTCCTTTACGTCATCGTTTGTCGGCGCGTACACGTTAATAAGGCTGTAATTGAAGAATCTGCCCTTGATCCTCAATACCTAATAACACGCTTCATTTGGTTTCCAAGTAGTACGAAACCGACGCCCCGTTCCACTCTATCGCCGCCACTGTAGTATATGTGATACTTGAAAGAAGTGCCCGCGGTCGGATCAACCGCCCGGAATTCACGTTCTCCGGTTTTAGCCCAACGCACCTCTTGTATGGCAGCTATCTCCACTTTTGCCTACCGTAGCTCTCTGGCCAAGATGTCCGCGCGTGCCGGTTCGAGCAGAGTCCTAACATTCCAAGTGCCAAGTTTCCAATCGTTGTCCTTTTTCGTTTGCCTAGGTCTATACCGATTGTTCTGATTCGTATCATTCTCTGCATTGTTCGTAGTAAGTTTATTTCAGCATGCTGCCTTACTAGGGCTGCGGTGCCTAGTCTCGCGACGGGGCTGCCGTCTTGGGTGTAGCTGACGAGACACCGCATTTTATAGTTCAGCCGTCCCTACCGGATCAGTCGCTGTTTGAGCCGCCCCTAACCTGGGGAACAGACGCTCAGGCAAGCTGCTCTCCAAAAAGAACAGCTCTCCCTTCTCTGTCAACATACGACCAAGTTCCCACCGGTTCACCGATCTTCCCTTGGTTGCTCGTTTTTCAGTCGGTACCACGTGGAGGTAGGGATAGGAGTTGCTGGGCATTATGCTATGGACCACACTGGGGTCTATTTTATGCCAATTAGTACGAATGTACTGCTGGTACGCCTTGCCCAGCCGTTAACCAACCATCACTCAATACTAGTATGTTAAAAATCGACCCTGGACTCCATTTTGAAATTAAAGATGGCGACTCCCTGCTTCTAGCAAACAGAACGCGAGCGGGACAAAGTTTACCGGGTCAGCTAGTTTCTATAAAAAAATTTGTCTGCCTTATTTTCATAAAAAAATTTGTCTGCCTTATTTTCACTGACTATAATGCAAGTTATGCAAGCTATTTTGAAATATATTCCAAGCAGTAAATGTGGGATCCCACCTGCTGGACTATACTTTTCGAAAATTTTTAATTAACTATTTTCCCAATAATAACATTTTTCAATCGTCAACACCATATTTACTGCTTGCAACAGAAATAAAAATAGCTTGACTGGCATTATAATCAATAAAAATTAAAAAAATCATAAATACTTCTTGACGGACCCAAACATCGATATGTTGCCGTTTGCTAGAGACAGCAGCAGACTGGCGCCTTTCGATCTCTTACTGATGCAGTAAATCTTGCTGTGACGTGAGAGTAATGAAAACAAAAGTCAGCCACCGAACAATACTCTCTACTGAGTAAATGCATGTCGTGCAAATGGTGTGCAAGCTATACAAAATAGCTACTAAGTATGGCCGAGTTATACGTCCTGCGGTTGTGTAACGGAAACTCGTTAAAAATCAGTCCACGTGGTATGTGGATGGCCCCTTATGAAGATACATTAGTTATGAATTAAAAAAATTGAACATTTGAAAATATACTGGTATAAAGAGGAGGGAGAGCTTACATATACAAACTTTCATTTCTCTTTGAGCGTGTTTATTGTGGAGTAAGAATGCCTAAAATAACTCCAAATTTTCAGTTGTCACCCGTTAAATCGTGAAAAACGTGATCGTCAGCGTTTGCAGTGCCATTAAGAAGCTTCGACAAAGGGGAAATTTCTAGTGAAAACATATTTTTGATTAATTTCCAAACGTGAGATAAAAAATTGATTAATTTTATTACTTTCCAAATCCAACTGAAATTTTCGGCAAGGTTGTTGGCAATCTTATGTGAAAAAACTTTGATTTAGGGGGAATAGGGGCCTAATGAGCACCCTAACTTGGTTACTGATTTAAGCATGGAAAACGACAAAAATTTTATGCTGTCTTCAGTGCAAAACTTGAATTAACTATTTATAATTAAAGGTACACTATTCACAAATTAAAAAGTTTATCGTATAATGGTGAAAAACACAAATTAGATTCATGCATCAAAAACTAGCAATCAGTCGATGCGTGGGGAATAATGAGCTCCCCACTGGGACATAATGAGCACCCACGGGGTATAATTAGGACTCTTATAGAACATATCTTGAAACTGTGTAGAAGTACAACTAATAGGCCAACGTTTGTCGTGAGATGGCGTGATACTTGGCGGCTTGTTTCGTGAATGTCCCGTCGCGCCTTATGTTGGCCAATTTTGCCTGCAGTCCCTTTTTCTGACCGATTCGGTCTCAAAGATTTTCTAATATATGTTCGCACCATCACTGTAAACAAACAATGACTATGGAAACAGACAAACTCATAAGTCTACTGAGATGAATTTCAGGTAAACTTATGTGACAAGGTGTGTTCATTTCACCCCACCTAAAGGTGACCATTTCGCCCCTATAGAATTAGTTAAAGTTAATATGAGATTTTAACACTAATTATAGCTTAAAATCAAAACTTCAACGATGGTGAAATTTGGGGTACGACCCATACGTCATATTAATGTATCTACATATTTGATAGAGCCATTCAAACGACCGTAGAAGCTTATTTTGTAGTGCGCAATAATAATAATTTTTCCAACAACCCGGAACCAAGTTGATTTTTCAATATATTTCCATATTTTGAACAGACAAAGCACTTTTGTTCTACATAAAGGAATACTGTAGTAACTACGGAAGAGTTCCACATACTATATTGTATTGAAAAATGCGTAGTTTCGCATAAAAGAGGGGTGCTCATTTCGCCCATTTCCCGTGTGCTCATTATGCCCCTAATCCCCCTACTCGTATTTTAATTGATTTTTTTCCGGTGAGATATAATGAAACACTTACGCCATATAGTTTACGTTTTAGCTTACTATTTTTCAGCCATCCTTCGAACTTTATTCCATAAACGAAAAAAAAAAACAAAAGTACGGAGCAATTTCAATTTTGAATTCACAATTTGTTTATTTTTGGGTATAATTGAATAACAAGGATTGTTAGTAATTTTGTTTGTCGGTGGGCCGAGAATTCAAGCAAAGAGATATACACGTTACAATCGATAGTATTCTTCTTCCTTGTCACTTTATTCTTGTTTAAAAAAGTCCTTCTTATGATAAAACACACAAAGACACATAGTTGAAATATAATTGGTGATACTTGGAAAGAGAAACAAGGCTGGTGCAGTAGAGCAGTTGGCGCAATGGGAAGGGTAAAGTACGGATACATAGTAAGCGTATTACATACTCTCAATAGTGGTATTGCTAATAATAGAAGTGCGGCATACAGTAGAAATCCGGATAAAATCACAATAGATCAACTGTTTTGGTAGCGGTGAAAAGCCCATTTAGGAAGGAAAAATATACAAAAACACCGAGACTGTTTGAAAATTTCAGCCTTAATTCGTAAAGTTCTCTTGACCTGTGTAAACATATCTAATAACTCAAGTTTCACTCAAATCGAAAAGAGTCGAGTTGCTATACTATGTCCAAAAATATCAGAAATTTTAATAAAGATGATACTGTATAAAAAACTACAGCCAGGGAATGTTTAGTCAAGATTACGAACACAGTGACCTGAACAACTTGAAATTCAATACAAACGTGGAAATGGTTTTATGTAAAAAAATGTTAATTACCAATCGCCCCAGCTCGGGTTGGCCTTGCCCGTCCTTCTCCTAGCAGAGAAAAAAAAGTTAATTACACGTACCGGAGCGGATAGAATTAGATCGCGACACTGTTTAGGGATATGATCATATCAGTCAACGGAGTTGAAATCACCATGCCAGTGAATTTCGTCTTCCGCTTGTCATACGAGCATGTGGTTGTGGATCAACTTAATACAAATAGGTTCCACGCCACCCTTGCGCACCTGTTGGCTGATCTGCAGAGGCGATTTGGTGCGCATTTCAATTCGGTTGCGTTCGTGTTATTCTCACTCTCACTTCTTTTGCTCGTTCGCGATCTTTGGCCAATATAGGAACGTATCCACATATCGTAGGGTTTGGCTAAAAATTGCTAGCAATTTGCAATTTCTCTGGGAGAGCTCGGGGAAGCGCGAGCGATCGATCGAGAGAGTCTCCACACCTGTGTTGGTATGCTCATATAAAAGCCCCTGTCTGGTCGCTGCGTGCGAGCTGTTTGTAAACAAACTTTTATCGCTGTCGACCACTGGCCCATCGATCCTGGGCTGAACCCGCACCCGCTGTTGCTACGAAAGAACATTCGAACGGTAAAATCGCCCGCGCGCGCACGTTTAAACGGCGGATCGAGCGAAACGCGAAAGTTCTGCGTGCTATCAGTTATCAAGCTTTATCGTGACGTTTTTCCCGCCTTCCAGCTTTATTGGGAAGAGAGTTGAAAATACGCACAGTTCTACTGTTCTATCAGATTTTAAACAATCACCAAACCTAAAATGAACACTTTGGTAAGTTTAATTAGTTTTTTTTTCTGCGATACAATTGGAATTGACTGTGTAGGAAGTGTTGAAGTTGTAATGGGACATTCTAAATGACAAAATAGTTTAGAACGGCGTGATCCAGTAGTGAAAGATATAATAAGTTGTGTGTAATAATTTATTGATGATTGGATTCTCGTTCAGAAGTGTGTCTATAACGCTAGTATATTTACCGCAGCATGAGGACATTTTGTTCCAGTTTCCCGAATGAAATACTATGATGAAGTGTTATATTAATCAAAAAAAGGACGAACCTATTTTTTAGTTCATGAAAGAGACTTTTATTTAATTAAAAATATTGAAAATTGTTTAGAAAAAAAAAATTATTTTCAAAGCAAACAATAGGTTTGGCATAAAATTTAAATTATATATTGTTGCGGATTGCGTAAGCAATTGTGAATCATAAGAGAAGGTTTTCCTTCACACAGTGATGTTGGTGATATGTTGTTAAAATACCTCGAAAAAATTATTCAAACAACGTTTAAACTATATCCAGAATTTTGGAAAAGAGTTATAAGCGTTATCAATAAAAGTGTTCCGAAGTTTTCAAGTTATAGCAGAGTCAAATTCCAAGCTTCTTGACATTTTCAAAATTCGCACTACATTGAGCATTTGAACTTGCTTGCCTAGTTTTTTTTGTTTAATTTCAGAATTTGATTTCATCGTACAAATGTCGGAATCCAATATTGCGATCCTTTTGCATTCAATTTCAATAGGATTGCAAAAGTCGAAAATGAAATATTTTTTGTTCCCCGAACATGTTCGATTCTTCAACCACGAACATGGTTGAGAGCACGAACAAAAATTAAATCGCCCCCTTGGCCAGGTACGGCCGGTGTTCGCAAACCGTTGAACAATTGTGCGAAGCGGACATAATTAAGGTGACGTGTTTCACCCCTTTACCCACAATGTGGCGCAATATGTTATGCGGACTGGAGGAACGTGGGTCTAAGGGAACCCATTTTGTACTGTCAGAAGTATTCCAATCCCGTCAGTATCGTGGGGCATTGGGGGAGGAAAACTTTTCACAGCATTGTGAGGTGGGCTTTCACGTTTTTCATGGGTCAGCACTTTCGTTCAAACTTATTTCTCAAAGTAACACGTTGCTTGTTGAATTTTAATTTCCCCGGAACTGTGGCGTTTGTATCCGATGATTGACATGCAAAAAATATTCCCTGAATTCGAGCTGACAATTTTTCCGCAAGGAAGGTTGTTTTTTTTTCTCTCAAATATATGAACATAAACAGCTTCCATTTTTCGCACGTAGAATCACAATTCGTGGAAGCGATGAAGAATGAATAGACTCTGTCGTTTCACGGTTGGTACGGCCAGGTCGAGTCAAAAACAAAAGCGACGATCATAATCGTGAAAGCATTATTCCTGGCATTGAATTTTGCTCCAGCGCTGCCACTTGCGCTGTGCTGTACGGCATCCCCCCTGGGGTGTGCCAAGGCTGATGATGGCAACCGAGTGACTTTGTTGAAAAAAACTTCACCGCCAGGAGGATTTACTTTGCTGGATGGGTTTGCTAGAAAGCCTTCGTTTGTTGGCTTCCGTTGTGGAACAGGCTCAGTGAAAAATGGAAGGAAAGAAATTGTTATCAACGAAACGGCTGTACTGTACTATAACAGCGAAAAGAAGATTGGCAAACAACCGTTGCCAAGAATTGCATTACGTTTGGCAATGATTCCCTGGTTCGGTGTGGTTATGAAGTGGAAAATGTTTTGTGCTAGGTTAGCTCTGCCTATCAGAACGCAGCGTTCTGTTGAAAAGGGACAATTTTCCCAGCACATTTTGGATGATATTTCACAATTAAATTATCGCAACGAGATCCTTATTTAACATTGATACAGTCTGTATCGACTCGAAAGCGGCCGTAAATCGAGTTAGGTATCGCATCACAATATGGTTTATATAAACCATTCTGACCACATCCGGTTTGATAAGTTTGGACGTCTCGGTTTGTCCTTGTACCTTGTTCGCTGGTTTGAATCATATTTGTTCATCTGGTTCTATAGAGTTGAAAGAACTTATCATTTGTTCTGCAAGGTTGAGTTTCGGGATGACTGCTATAGACCTTTTTTGAGCGACGTCTGTCTAGCTTCGTCTTGGAGTTGATTTTAGCCACTAGGTCTTGCTTAAGCGCCTTGTTGGATTGCTAAGAGGCACGGAGAAAACGGTTGCCTCCTCGTAGACGGATGATTTTTTGCAATATCCCTGATCCGAGAGTCCTAAGCTTACCTCGAACGCCCTTAATACCTTCCAGTGCAGCTGCCGATTGTATATTCCACTACGACCCTTACTCTGATTTTTGCAGGTAGCGGTAATCTGTTCTCGGAGACGTTTAATCATTTTATACACAGTTAATTGGCGAATTTCAGTGTTTTTAGTGATTTTAAGAGCGGACCACATCGAATTCTCGACATGACTTCATCCGATGAATGAGAACAAATAAAAAACTGAAATACCAAAAATTTCCTTCAGTGTATGTTCTTAACTAGAGACCTGAAAGTCTACGAAGCCTCAGGATCCCAGGCATCTAAGCACTCGCTAGTCGCTTTCGATTTGATCGAGTCATCGTGCATGCTGTGATCTTTTACATCTGGATCTGATGTTGAAAGAATTGCTGAAAAAAGGCTTATTAACCGGGTTGTCCGACAGCCTTGCGACGTGCCTGACTGGAGTTCTCTCTCTAAGTAGCACGTAGCTTGTGGTTCACGCGTTTACGTCCCTTCTTCTAAAACCTCTACGGGCGTGCAGGTTTCCTGAGAGTAGTGTATTCGTGTTAGGTCAATAGAGATCCAGTTCCACAGATCTAATCAAAGTTCTGTACATTTTAAACATCCTTCGGTTGTGCACCCTACTCGATCTCAAGGTCATTTTTCTTATTTTTTTCAAAGCAATTTTAACTACTACGGTCATTCGTTCAAAGGGTCCTCTAAAGTGAAAAGTCCAATTATATTGGATACATCTCTGGATCTCCAGCGATCTCAAATACACCGTGCATGATATATTTGGACACAATTTCGAAACTCCATAATGATATGTAATTATCACACTCTTAATTTCTGAATATTTTTCACTGAAAGTACTTTTCATAGTGATCATCGACAGCGGATGTTTTGGAATAATTTTCTTCACGAATTTCAAACGTTTTTCGAAACATTCGCAGATGGCACGCACGAATTCCATAGGTATTTCCCTCAGATTTTTTCGATAACTGCTTTAAACTGTTCCAAACAGTTTTAACTACACCAACCTCGCAGTATGCGCTTGCGTCTTGCTGATATACATAGTGGTTATCTCCGAAGAGTTTTCGAAGGTTCAGGGCTGTAATTTGTTTCCAAATCTTCCGTTTTATAATAAACAGTATTGATTTTGACGGTTTTGTTATTGAAAACCAGTGGAAGCTTACCTCGCTTGCAATCTGCCCCTCAAACCATTACTGAAACTGCATTCTAAAATCGAGAAACACATCCTTCACTCCGAAACATTGTCTCTTGTTGCTGCTCACAATCGATCATTTTGTTTGTTGTGTGGCCGCTCTGGGACGAATAGTTTCTCATCACGAATAATTACCTCGTGACCAGCATGCCGTGAAAGTAAAGTTTAATCGAGTCTCTTTTTTTGAAGGGACTTGGAAACGCCGTGAACTTTATGCTTCTTGTAGACCTTACATCAAAAGTCAGTTGAAAAAAAAAATAGACAATAATGGTTGTCTTTTGTAACTGGCTCTGATTGCTGTACACAAATCATACGATGCCTGAACTCATTGTTGAAGTAGAGCTTGTTGTTGTTGTTGCGTCCAAATTCGGTACAACATGGTTGCTAAAGGACCAAGGACCGTTTTGGCAAGAGTCCCGTAAAACCCAAGCGAATCGCTGAGCTATCAGGTTCAGTGTTGCAAAAACGCCAAGTGTCGCTTAGGACTTTGTTTATTTTCTTTAAATGATGAACAGTAAGGCAGTGTCCAGGGACACCTCATCGTGATGATGCGTAGATCACTATGAATTAAATAATGTAGCCTAACCGCAAGTTTGGGTCTACCCCAAACTGTTTAGCTTGCCTGCGAATTTGCACATGTTGCCATGGATGGTACCCGATGGAAGACTTGGCCCTCCATTGTCCCACACTGAGCAATGTGTGTCAATTACTTTGTATGGAACGTGTATGTTGGACTTCGCTCCCATCTAGTCAGAGACTGTTGTTACTGAAGGAGTTAGCTTGAACTACCTTAGGATGCTAAAGGCAGCAAGCAGAGCAAGGCATCCGAGGCTGCATCGGCGTTGTGCACAGGGCACTGGCAACGAAAAGATGGCTCGTTGAGTTCTGTTAATGTTTTGCCTGTACTGTCGTTTTATTCACTAAAGGCCGCCGACTTCTCAATTTTAGTCACTAAGCAATGTAGAGCAGTTTTAGTAGATTTATCCTGTTATTATGTATATTGATGTTAATGCAAGGGTGAGTCCTTCAGAAACTTGAGAAGAGTTGACGTTAGAGTTATAGGTCTGAAAGCTTTGAACAACGTTTTGTCTCTTTTATCCGCTTTGGTACCACCTTAACGTTCTGCCAGCTGTTCGGGATATGTCCTAGAGTGAAGTTAGTTAAAAAAAGGCTGATGAGTTCAGACATAGTGACTTCACTCGATTTAGAGTAGAAAGCAGATGTTCATTAGAACCTGTAGCGTTCCCTTGGTGATGACAGTCAAACAAAGAAGATGGATTTTGGCTTTGCATTATATTTTGTGAGGGATGCTCTATTGGCTTCCCAATTGGACTTGATTTAAGCCCTGTAGAACAGGTGTCTAGTTTCCCGACGGAGGCTGTTGAGAGTTTTGTTTTACCAGCGGGCATCACGCCAAATTGTCTATTTTGTTACCGGGCTATTTTATAAGTTTGGGTGCACACATGGAAGGGAATAAGAAAGATAAGCACGCAAAACTTGTATTTGAATGTTTTGAACACGGTGTATACTAACTCTTCAACCACCTCAAGGTCGTCGTTCATAATGACCTGTTGTGGAAGGTTGATGTTATTTTCTTTGAAGCTTCTTCCCCTAATATACTTCATGGTCGATGAAATATTGAGCAGACCTGTCTTGAAATTGATTAACGTTATAGTCACGATCCGTAGTAGTACGGGTTTCCGTGGAGGTCGCTTGGTATTGCCTCACGAACCTCTGGTTAAAGGTTTTGTGATTTTGGGAAATTTCATAGGAGGTGCTAACACGCGTAATGTCACGGTAATTGCAGTACTTAAGCTTATAGCCCCTATCGTGGATAGAGCAGATGTCTCCCTGCATTCACTCTTCGTATTCACCGATGGCTTCGATATGTTTTTAACCTGGATTGCCTGGATGTCGGGGGCTGATATCCGGTCGCCCACTGCTGGCTTACCTAGGTCAGTTCCGTTACCGTTCCTTCTTCCTGTGTCACCATTCGAGTGCTCTTCGAAGTACAGTTTACACCTATCGACTACCTCGCTTCCGTTAGTGATGAAGATTTCCACATCCGAAGGGATGTCGGCGTGCGGCACATAACCTCTGCGAGATTGGTTAGCTTTCTCGTAATACTTCCGTATCTCATTAGCACGGAACAGCTCTTCAAGCTCTTCTTAATCACCATCCTTTTGCGCTTTTTTTGTTTGAGAATCATCGGTCGAGAGAAGTTTGTAATACCACGTACAGTCGGTGCGCGTAGTTTTGAGCCTATAAACATAGCCGGTAGACAGCGGTCTGAGTTACCAATTGGATTACACACAAGAGATATTTTTAAAATTAGTCTAAAATTAAAAATACAGGGCGTAAGCGTTGCCTTGAACTGTGGCAAGATTTATTGAAGTCGAAGACGTGATAACCTTCTTGAAATTGTCTGCGAATAGTGTTCACTGGATCGTTGTTACCATATACGGTGTTCCCCCGTGCTGCCAGAATAAGTAGTCGTGGAAGCAGTACTCGTTCGGGGGCGTAAATTCTCATACGCTTTAGCAAGCTGGTTGGATCACTGAAGTCGTTAGCCATTTTCAAAACAAATCCTGGCTGACGATTGGCTTTGTCGATTTTATCAGAATAATGTACCTCAAACGAGAGTTGGTTGGTGTAGCATCACGCCAAGAGCTCTGAATTCATAACATCGTTAAGCATCTAATCATCTATGACGTAGTTGTAGACACAAACAGCAGTGGCCTCAAATTGCTTCCTTGAAGCACACCAGGGGATGGCAGAAAACTGTGGAGTGGCGCAAATTTAAAAGCTAAGCCGATCTCTTTGAAATTAGGCGCTGTTCAGTACCGCACCTCTAGGAGAACACATGCACCTGGCTGAAGCGCTAAGGCGCACTAGGGGTTGCCGACTTAATAGAAGTCATAATGAAAAGATTTTGTAAAGTCCACTACTACCTAGCTTCCATATCTGAAGGCAGTTCGCTGTCTAGTTCGACTCTTTGCAGCTAGGCAGTGCATCGCGAAGCTCATATTGAACAAGGTGAGTCCTGTGATAATGACTACATCATTCATATTGAGCCCTATAAAAATCACTTAACTCGGACCTGATGAGATGTCTCCATCAAATTCAAGTTTGTTTTCAGTAATAATTTAGCTGTCATTACAGTCCAGTGGTGCTTCAGTGGTACCGTGATTAGGGTGGTCGATTACATTAGAAAAGACCTCAATTCTTTCAGTTTTGACGGAAAAACATTCACCATAACCCCAGTCATGAAAAAAACTTGTTTAGTTCTGGAATCTTCCGACGTCTCTTGTATAGGTACATTATTTTTACGTACTGGTTCATGTCATCTACATGTATAACCACATGCATAGAATTCTGTGGCAAATGAAATATCATCTGTAAATAGAATAAATAGAATAGAACCCAGATTAGAGCCAAGAGGAACCCCAGAAGTGACTTGTGCTAATGATGTTGATAATGCAACAAATGCCGTCAAAGCGAACGCGAAACTAAGCACTAATAGGACCCTTCTCTGACAATTAGAATTAAATCCCTACGAATGATAAGTCCTAATTGCGAAAGCAAACAAATCCTAACAATTAAAATTACAATTTTCTAACAGTGTTGAGAAGTCACCATTTGTGATTGGACACACATACTCATTACTTACTAATATTAATCATAAATACTTAAGCTACCCCCCTTTGAAAAAAAGCACTAATAGAAACTTTGAGGTTTTTCTCTATATCGCTCACACATGTATGAAATACCGTAAAGAAGTTTTCAAAATAGTTATTTCAAAACTATACGATTTCTATGTCGAACGTGTATGTAAAATATCTTTTAAATCGGAGCTACTGGAAATTAGTCGAATCGATACTAGTACAGCAATCATCGTAATTACTTCAAATCAATGAATAGTTACCTAAAGCACCATTTTCCGTTTTGCTAGAGCATTTTGTATGTTGGTTTGTCGATTATCGAACATTTTAAAAACTGCCCGATCAGAAGAACATAACTAAAGATTTTCAAATTTCTATCTACACGAGATACAAGTAACATATTTTGATACAGTTTTATATTTTCCCATACGCTTTTGATAGTAAAAACTAATTGAACGAGAGATTCTAACAAATCCCGAAATGGAGTTGTTCTGAATCAAATCTACCAAAAATTTATCTCTAATAAGCATATTTTTGCTAACAATGGTTGTTATTAACTATAACAGTAAGCAATCTTATTTTGTTAGAAGGCTGATATATTTGTAAGCAAGTTTGATATGTAATTGATACTAGTAGAATAATTTTTGTTATAATTTCTGTTATTCTACACCTAACGGGAAAACACAACCTAAATTGAAAACATCAGCTGAAAGGATTTTGGCATAACAAACTAACTTTTTGTTTTGTATTTTTGATCGAGTGAGCTTTAAGCTGCGAATGAGAATGTAATGGAATTTCATTCACGAAAACCAAACAAAAGAGAACAGCCAGAACATGACACGTTCAACACAAAAACATTATCGTGCTCTGCTGTACGACGATTCGTTGTAAAGTGCAAGAGTTTCTGAATGTTATTTAAGAAAAGCGTAATTCAATTCTAAAACAATTTGTTCAACCGGAGGACTAGCAAACTTTAATAACATGATTATTTTGCCTTTCTTGTTATTTCGTAGGGTATCAGTAATGATGTTTTTTCCTTGACTTATACACACAAAAGTTCGAGCCTTAACTCAATCATTCATTGTGTTCTTCCATTTCGCACAACTTTCGGTACCAATTCGCACAAAATTTGTACATTAAACTAACTTGAAGCATTTGATTTGATTTTTTTGCCATATGGCTTTCAAAATAGAGGAAGTGTGACAAAAAAAGTAATTGTCCTTTCACAGATTAGTTAGGGCTCTTTCAGCCCCTCTCCCGCAGGCCCAGTTCAATTTTCGTGTTCGGTGTCAGTTTGAAAAATTAATATCCAAATTAAACTTGTTACAAAGCTAGAAAATCAGTTCTCTTTGCCATTGCTTATCCCAACCGGTCAGTGAAATGCGGCACAAGTGGGCACCGAAAGCCCTGACAAGCAAAACGAATAAATCATCTCCCTCTTGTCGTTTTTCCAATTAAGCAACTAGCTCCTACATCAGCACCAGTTTGGCCATTTATTTTTCATGCAATTTTTTGTTTTCAATTCGAACAAAGCGGCATAGCGGCACAGCTTGGGTGAATATTGTACCACCCCTCAGGGAAATTTCTGTGGGTTTATCCAAAAGAAACATCTGCTGAAGAAGATCTAGGGAGAAAGAATTTATTTCTTCCGCTCGGTACCTGTACATTACCTGGCCTCGTTTCTTGGCAAACGCTTCCATTGAGTGGTTTTTTTTTTGAGTTAAGAAAGAAGGTAAAAGGTAAAGCGGAAGTGGTAATTAGTTTATTTTGGGTTGAAAAATTAATTCTAATCCGTGATTCCATTCATCGCCCGGTCGCCACTGGTTTCGTCTGTAAAGCTGTACGTGACATTCTGAGGATTGGAGTAATACTTTTAAATGATTATAGAATATTTGAAAGGAATTCTGTTTCTGAAAATGGCCAACGCTTCTAAAGGAAAGGAGCTATCCCCTTAAGAGTACTGTGTGAGAACTTTTTGCTCGTCTAATTACGGTCTGTAGCGTAGCAGTAACAATTTATCTCCGGTTAGGTTAAATTTCTTTCATTAGCAATCTATTACGACTTCATTCCTGTTGATAGCAAGGAATGTGAAAGAAGTGATTGCAAAATAAGCAAGCTTATTTTTCTCGTCGTAGCGGGAGACTCGTTTCTGGTAATGGTGTAGCAAACGCGTACTATTATGGCAAGAGATTCTTTTAGTGAAGGTGCGGAACAAATTGAATAACAAACGCAGTGAAAACTTCGGATGAGATTTTGTTAGTATCTGGAGTGGTAACCTAGGCGGCTCTACATAGCAGGCTAATCATAATAAGAGTTATAGTTAGAAATTATTGTTTTTCTTTCTATTGGACATCCTGTAATGATATACTGGTCTATCCTGTAATGATATAGAAATTATCAGAAGAAAATTCAAACAGATGAATAGGTATATTCAATTTCAAACAATCATAAAAAAATTCCAATAATAATATGTCATTTTGTACTGTTTATATTTTTTTTAATCACGATAGTTTTTGAAAAATGTTTATGCAAAAAGGATACTGTCGATTACAGATTTAGAGCCAGAACGGTTTGTTTGATCGATGTGACGTCTTGGGCAAAGCTTAAGACAATAATTTTATCTTTCTGAAAAAATACTTACTTTACCAACTTTTTTAGACTTTATTATGATGTTGCATTAAGATTTAGCTTGATGAACATAATTCCTCAACTAAACTCGGTTCCAGGCCGCGTTTCTCCAATTCCGTGGGCATCCAATGGTTGCCAGAACTTGAACCACGTAGTCTAACCACGTCGTGTAAAGCAAAGCAAAGCCTTGGTGCTACATTCCGATGTGGAACTTGACCTTATATTTATTGACACACAGACTTCGCAGCCAACTGTTTAGTGTACAGGACAATTGCGGGGTTAGCGCTACGATCCTACTGACACTAAAAGTCTCTCTCGAGCCGGGACTCGAACCTACGACGACTGGCTTGTTACGCCAGTATCGTACCTCGTGACCATCCTCCGTTTCGTCGTGTACCAACCGGATTTACGGGGTTTTGCAGGGTAGTTGTCCAGCATTCCTGCCCAGTGTATCCGTCCTGCTTTGACCACTTTCGAGATTCATCCTTCGCCGCCACAGACCGTCCTCCTGCTCGTCGCCGAAGATGGTTCAGTCAATTGCTTCGCAGTGTTGGTTATACACTAACACTATTTGATTAATGGGCCCGTATTTAGCATAAATGTTTCGTTGATGGTTTAAAGAAAACAAAGTCCGAGCTCGTAAATTTCTAGAAGGCACATAAAAGTTGAGTTTTAACAATATTTTGGGTGGATCGACACGCTGAGATACAATATCGTTAACAAATGACATTATTGCGAATTCCCGACGGGCTTTTAATGATTGGATGTCAATAAGTCCGCAGCGTATGATGGTAGGGTAAATGCGTCCATCGTAGATTACGAAGTGCATATAACAGGAACTCTTTTTTTTTATTCTGTCTACATGTGTTGCAGAAAACGGAGACCATACAATGCTAAAGTATTCTAATAGTGACCTGACATAGGAATTACTGTAAGGTAGCCGTCTAGTTATCCACCTGTGTTCACCTTATTCTCATGACACACTTTGTGCGAGGGCTAAGTCTGTCAAATTGGGTTCCGTAGAATCAGGAGAATTCATTAACTGGTCAGGTGTTCCGCAAGGCAGTAACGTGGGGCCACTACCGAACTTACGACTGAACAAACTGCGAGTTGTCGTGAATAGCTTGAAGCAAGCATGGAGCGAGACCAGAGGACGACTGATTACCGAAGGGAATCACACTATCGATGACATTTTGTGTCACGGAGCGGGCTGTTTTAAGAACTCCGTGATGCGAGATGTAATGATACTGGATGTAAGCAATTGCATTCAGTATCTATTGAAGAGGGGAAAAAGAAATTTCGCTGGGAGATATTTTTGATCAGAAAGTTTGGTCCCGAGGTACGAAGCTGCCCTAGCAAGCCAGTCGTCATAGGTTCGAGTCTCGGCCCGGTAGAGACTGTTAGTGTCAGTAGAGTCGTAACCCCACAATTGTCCTGTATGCTAAACAGTTGGCTGCAAAGTCTGTGTATAATTAATAGAAGGTCGAGTTTCGAATCGGAATGTAGCACCAAGGCTTTGCTTTGTGGCGGAATAAACTCTAAAATATTTTTTCTATGAAGAAAACATTCTGCATATTAATTACAGTTAGTTCTTGTTGCACCACGGTTTCCGTAGATGCTACACCTCCCGACCTTATAGCTGGTATCATTGTCCGAAGTTACTTGTGAGCCAAGTTAGACAAATACGTCGACTACCTCCAGCTTATTGCCGTTGGTCGTCAGATTACAGCTTGTACTTCATTTCGGGTGTATTAATCAGCCCAACCTTCTTTGCCTCACATTTCGAATGAGACGGATAATCCAACCGAAATCCTCTGATGTCCATACATCGCAGTCTAATCAGTAGGATCAGCCTCCCGGGAAGGCCGTTCCCGTCTCTGATCTTCTATAGCGCTTTCTGGTCAATTGTATCATATGTAGCATTGAAATCGATTAATAGATGGTGCGTAGAGATTCTGTACTCACAGCACTTTTGGAGGATCGAATCAATTACATAGCCATCTTGGTCCTCTTGCTGTACGTCATTTCAGTGCTCATCGCAGTGCTGCTTCCACCTTCCGGCCACCTTACGATCGTTCACCAGAATACTTCCTTCCTTATCTCGATACATTGCGGCTTGCGGCACAAAGGCTGATCGGGATGCGTTGAGTGTCTGGTAGAACATGTAACCTGTGCGGTTGCAATTTCAGCATCGAGTGGAAAATTTATCTAATTTTGGGTAACGCTGCAAGAGCGTGTTTACGTAGAAATAATATTAGTGTATTAGTGAAAAATACCCGCACTTGAACACCCCTGCAGCAGCGTGTACCCAACATGTCAACTGTCACCACTTGCGCTGAATATCGTTCACATAAGTTTGTTTATTTTCGTTTAAATTCGTTCGTTTTTTCGTTTGTGAACATACACTCTCTCGCAGCGGTACCAAAAATGAGGGTTACTTTTACGCGTACACGCTCGAGTGGCGTTACACAAAATTAGGTAAATTTTCCACTCGATGCTAAAATTGCAACCGTACAGGTTACAAACATTCGCGTCTCATAAAAGGATTTAGCTGTTCTAGTTCCTTGAACTTCTTCTATTACTGGCAGCGTTCTTTTCGTTCAACACCTCCTGACTCTTATCGTTCCGTTTGTACCCTAAGATATTCTCCACTACGCTGTTGATGGCTGGTTTCACGGTGCCTCAACAGTCCTCGAGAAGGGTTTCAACTAACTCGCCATCTTTCAGCAGTGATGCTGCAAGCAAATGCGCGTAGTTTCCAGCGACGTCGAATCATTGTTTTATCTTTTCGGTAAAATCTGACGTGGGTGATGTCCGAAAAGGGCCGACCATTTAACAATACGTGGTCGATTTGCGATTCTGTCTCATTTGGTTACCTCCAGGTCACCAAAAGGTAGTACGTATGGCCATATTCTTGTAGGTGATGAAGTCGATGAGTCTTAGGCCGTTTCCGTTGGTCAGCTGGTACGCGCTGAATTTTCCAATTACCGGTTTAAACTTCTCCTCCTGGCTGACCTGAGCATTGTAATTCACGATGACGATCTTGATATCATGACCATGACAGATCGGCAGTCCCATTTTCCGTTAATTCGTGTTCACCAGGGTCCAAGCCAATTATTCCAGTTAGAATTAACTTGTTTTTCATTTGTTGCTAGGTTGTATTTCCTGGTGCAGGCTCGCGAGGCCCACAACCAATTCGTCTGTCCAACGTGGTGTGGCTATTTTAAGACCAAATACCACCAGGAATTTTGGCTTTGGAGTTTAGAGTGAATGAACTGATAAGACGGTAGTTCAGCCGCTGTGCAGTACAATTTTACAGCCGCTCTTAACATGAAGAACAGACGTTGTTTCGAGCCGCTCCTAGCATGGGGGTTAGACGCTCGAAAAAAAATCAGAATTTATTATCTCAAAATGCTCTTGTTTATAAGAACTACAATAAATTAGTTAAACACTGATTGTTGTCTGATCATGGAAAAATGAGGAAAAAAGTTGAAATTTTCTAAAAACAAGAAAAGAAAATTGAAGCCAAAACAGTTTGTTTGATTGGTATCATGTCTTCGGCAAAGTTTTAGGCAGAAATTCTGCTCTTAAAGGAAAGATATATCGTTAGACAAATAGCTCAAAAAGTTATTCATGAGACACGACCGCAAAGTTAAAGTAGAATTACTTCAGCCTGTCTTGTGTCAATGTATTTTTATGTTCTTATGTCGACGTTGTTGAAAGAAAGATGAAAATAAATTGTGTTATATACATTGTGAAGTCATTTGATTGTGGAGTAGTTGAGATTATTTTGCCGTTTGCGCGTATTGTCATACAGTCACCGCCAAAATAAAGTACCCACTTTGCAAAAAATCACATTCCACCTCTGAAGTCATTGGAAAATTCATTAAATCTCATTGATATTTTTTAACTAAGCTTGATAATGCTATTATTTTGAAAATACATTTTTGTTGATAGATATTTAAAAAAAAAAGAATTTTTTTTACTTGTAAATGTTGTAAAATTGGTGTGTCATTGTAAAGTGCTCACGCAAAAATATTTCACGTTCATATAATTTTCTCATCCAAACGCCTCTCGTTTTTTATTATTTTGACATTTCCAAGTGTTAGTTGATCCCGTTGCTGGTTTCATTTGTCGGTCAGAAAGACACGATACAAATTATCTTAATAGCGATGGATAATACGACGGCAATCAAAACTATTTCCTTGCAGGAACGGATACATGTCATTCGTGACATCGAGAAAGATGAATCACATCGTAAGATTGGTGAAAAGTGTGGATGCGGCAAAGCAGCGATAATCAAACTTTAAGCAAAGTTCAAAACCTATGGCTCCATAGCCGATCGTCCAGGTAGGGGAAGGAACAGATTTACAAATCAATACGAGAACCATGCTAGAAATTCAGAAAAATCCGAACCCGGCAACCCCTTAGGGAGATCAAGAAAGCGATTCAACTATCGATATCGGTACAAAAAATGATGAATTAACAATAAAAACAAAAAAAAAAATACAATAGAAAATTATTCTGTTGTCTATCTGCTAGCTTCAATGGTCAACACGTTCAAATAATCAAACTACAATTTTCTGCATTTGAGCGTGGATAATTTTCCAATGGATTGCTGTAAGAATGAAGGAAATTTGTCAAAAATTAAGCGACTTAGAAACATGTTATTGAGGACAAATTTCGTCTCCTTTTCCATTTTAAGTATTTTGTTCTAAACCCCTATGTAACCGAACTTTATAACAGACGTAGCTCTACGTCAAAAATATAAGATGGCCGATTTAAAAAAAAACTCTCTCTGTTTTCAATATGATATTTTCAGTGTAAAATTTCAAACTCATTTTTGTCAGTATTTTTAAATCACACACGAATGCATCACTGATGTAAAGTGTCTTAAATTATTTAAAAAATATATTTTTAAATGAAAGTTTTGACAATTCCTAGATACATTGATTTATAGAAAAAAAAAAACTTCAACCATTTTCAAAAGTTAGTAGAGATAAATTTGCAAAAAAATACAAAGTTGCTCAGGGTAGTAAGCTTACACACCCACAAAGCTTCATTTAAATCTGAGAAGATTCTGCCAACGCTAATGTCTGCACCAGCAGTGTTATTGGTTTCACTCATAAACAGCATGAAACATCTCAGGAGAGGTTCTCGTTGCTACTGATATTACACACTTGAGTATTCTCATTGAAGCTATTTTCCGTTCTTTTTCGCTGTCTTTCTTGCTCGCATTCGCTTCCGAAATCATGCACAGCACACACTTCAATTAGTTCAATTAGTTCAAAATAAAAATCCTAGGATGCTACCCGAACATCATAACAATTGAGAAAAAAAAATACGCCAAAAGCCAAAAATCCAAAATACCATCAGGGTGTTGAAAATATATACCATATTTAAAACTATTTTGGGCTCCAACAGCTGAATATAAAAATCATAAAACACCTTTTATTATTGACACAAAAAGTACGGACCTTTGAAGACAAACAAATTAAAAATGTTGAAGAGTTTGTACACAAACGCTGATTTGACGGATGGACAGACGAATTGTTTCAACTGAGTCGTATTGAATTCATTGCTACGAAGGCGGTACACAACCGTGACCCTCAGCAGAAAGATCCTATCTGCCAGAGTTTGCCCAAAACGAATGTGCTTTTCTGTCATTTGTACTTATTGCTTGGTTGTTGCATCTGAATCTAATGGCGACAACTGAATAGGCATTATATTTCTTCTCTCAGTAGCGGATTTTCACCTAAAATTTTAAAAACGGCACTTCTTCCTTACATCGTGCAGAGCTCCGTGAATCACGATGACAAAGTTTGTACAAAAAACTCCAAACAAAGTATAGCTGTTATTGGTCTCCACGATGATTTTCGAGGAGAAGGTTATTGTGTTGGAAAATTCATTTCAAAGAGATAGGAAATATGCTCTCAATGTGGGTTTTAGATAAAATGTTAGGGATATTACGGTCAGAATATTAATGAGTTCGCAAAACTGATGTAAAACAAGTGTATGTATAATACAAAAAAAAGGCCGAATTTGTGTAAAACTTTATAGGTATGGTAAAAAAAATCACAACTGAAACTATGATGATAGTAACAGTTAAAATCGTATAAAATTTATTCAACAATGAATAAGAAATATTCAAATAGCATTGCTTTAATTTATCTCTAGTGAGTCTAGCAATTAATCATAAATATTCAACGTTGAGGAGATTGTTTAGCCTACAAAGAATCGTCAAACATGGTGTTCAACGCCAACATTTCGAATTTCCACACTAATACAATACAATCGTAATGAAAACGTACGTGTGTTTTTATCAGCTGAAGATCCAGAAATTCATTTGATTTACCCACCTGTCCCCCACCACAATTCCAGCGCATGGTTCTGTGATCTACAGGATTTTATTCTGCCGGTATAAAGCTGCCACCAAAACAGACAGTCACGCAGGCCCCAGATGAAAGCACGTCCCGTGCAAACAGTATGGTCTATATAGGGTGTGGCAGAAGTATACGTGAAATTGTGGTGGCGAGTCGAAAAATGTAAACAATATCCGAGTGAGCCGTTGTGACGTCATACCACAAATTATTGTACGTTCTCTTATTTGATTTTTTTTACTCAGTCACATCATTTTTACAATGACACATAACAAACGTAGCAAATCGCAGTGCAGGATGGCTGTCCGAAACGCTAGTTTCACTGGAATTAGCAGAAAACTACGATGAGTAATCCGAATACGAATATGTTCTGTTACTCTACTTTTCTGGAAAATTCAAATAAGACTGCTTCCATGTCACCATGTTAGGTCTTATTGCATGGTTCCCTCCACATGAGTTTCTCGGTCAGATGCTTTTTGGGATCGCGGGTTCAAGAAGCTGGAGCAAAAAGAAATAGTTCATTTTAATTAAGTGCTTCTACTTCACAAAAAGTAAGTAACTAGTTTTTTTTTCTTGCACTTCCACGATATAATTTAAAAATTTTGCTGTTGGAAATGCTGTGGGCCTGTAGGTCCCGTGTATTCGTTTCAACACCACAAAACTTCATGAACTTTTTTCAAAACACCTGTAAGTTTCGTCTGAAAACAACGTAAATCCATGCCTTTTCCGGTTCAATGTGCACAAATATCTCAACAGGAAACGGCACATTCAGGCATTTCTTATTTTTTCCATATTGCCGGGAGAAAATCGAATTTAAGATAAAATGGTATTTAATTACACTATAACACTGCAGGAATATGACACCGAAACATTGGTATGACGTAGTAACCTTTCATAGCAACGGTAGTGTAAATAAAATCATAGCAGTTTTACACATGATATTGAAAAGTGATTTAAATGTATATGTAAAACTATGATACATCTGCCACACCCTATATAAACCATACTGCCGTGCAAAAAGGTCTCTGTTTATGTTTATTTCTCTTTTTTACACTGTAAACAACCTACCGTGAACAGTAAATAACACTGGAATTTCTAACCCAGTGCCGTAACCGAACACTTAACTAGAGGAGCTGTGTGAGTGTTGTGTTTTGCAAAGACAAGCCAAATTGATGGGTGTTACTACAACAACCCTGGCTACTGGACTGGCCAAACCTCGGGTATCCTTACACTCACTGTTTACTCAACAAAATCGCAGAATGACAAAAGCACTATGAAAACTTGCATTGTGGATGTTTCCTGATGATACAGTCTTTTATGGTGATTTTTTTATTACTTCCTGCGTACATTCACTTTCCTGATAGTCAAGTTCTTATACCAACAAAATGGAAAAACAAGAGCATGGATTTACGACTTTTTTATTGAGGCATTACTGAGAATGATTTCTGTTATAACGGTAATATCTGTATACATTATACTTTTTTTTAATAAGCTCAATGATTATAGAATGTTGTGTTTTAGCTACTAATTACGATAATGTCTTTCGTTTTTCCAGCTCATACTGTCCGCACTTGTGACGGTGATCGCCGCCCAGCAAGACTACACTACACCGGTCCCGATCCTGAAGCAGATCAATCGACACAACGAGGATGGCAGCTACAGCTACGGCTACGAAGCTGCTGATGGTTCCTTCAAAATCGAAACCAAATATCCGACCGGCGAGGTGCAGGGCAAGTACGGGTACGTCGATGATGCCGGCAAACTGCGTGAAATAGAGTACGGTGCTAGTAAACGAGGATTCGAACCAGCAGGTAGAGCCACATATCAAAAACAGGCTCATATTTTCTCCACTTACGATGTCTGAACAATTTCAGGTACCGACATCAACGTGCCCCCTCCAACGTTGAACAACAACAATCACGCCTACCCGCCACTAGGTCCCGATGAGGAAGACGACGGCCAGTACCGGGAGGACCCTAGCATCTACTACAAGGACTCGCGGTACAACTCGAAACCATCGGCACCAGCCTACCAGCCACGTCCGGCTCCCGTCCAGTACAATCCGGCTCCTCAACAGTATTATCAGAACAATGTGACACCTGCTCCTGCGTACCAGCAGCCACAGCACCGTTATCAGCCACAGCAGCAGCCACAGCCACAGCCATACTATCAGCCACAGCAGCGGTCGTCCCAATACTGGCATCCGAACGCACAAGTGGACATCAACACCGGATCGTATTCGCTTAGCTACACCGGTTAAGCTGAGCGCTTAAGGTCCTGTGCTTGCATGTGTGTGTGCTCCTAAGTCATCTCTACTGCTGCCTTAAATGCCAATATATAATTTTGATGTTGTTGATTGCTTCGAAAGGAGACGAAAGTCCCCATCTCGGGGAGCGGGATTTGGTTTAAGGCTCAGCAATTAAACAGTCATGTACTTTTTAGCGTTAGGTTTGTTCCGAAAATAGTTTCGTCTGCTGTCGAGACGATTTGTCCGTGTACGTCCGTTTGAGGTTACAATAAATCTCTTCTTTTTTATTTTTTGTTTTTCGTTCTGGGTACAGATGGATGGATTCTCAGGTTATTGATTAGAATTGAATTATCCGAAACCTGTCTTTTGTGCAGTCTAATTTTCCATGACGCATTCCGTCAAAAGATCATTCGACTTTCATTACAGTAAAATAGAGTTTTTTTTATAATTTGTTTTGCGAATTTTAAAAATTAGCCAGAAAGTGAAATGAAAAAAAAATCGTCTTAAGCCTATGTAATTCGAATTAAAACTAAACCGAGGAAGGCACTAAAAAATTATTTGCAGAATTTTATCCTTTGAACCGATTTACTTTTTGTTAAGCAACAGCTGGCCCAGATCGGTACCGCATGTTCTTAAGTTTGACAGGTTCATTTGTGAAATTTGAGTTTTCATTGATGTGAGATATAATCCTGTTGATTAAATCAAAGCGTTTACTAATCAAGGAAAGTAAACTGATTGCTCGATAACCTAATGCCTTCGCAGGATTTTTATCCGGCTGTAAAATTTGAGTAATTTTTGCGCTTTTCTATAATTTGGAATATAGGAATTTTGATGCAATTATTGAAAATTTTCACTAAAAATTGCATTGTGTTCTCAGGGTAATGTTTCAATCATCTCGTCAAGCGGAAATTCCTGGGTATAAATTCAATCATTGTGCAAATAGCTTTCTAAGGAATCTTTTAGGAGTTTTGGATAATATTTTGATCCCTCGAAAGAATAAATCTATGTTTAATCTCTTTCCGTAAATCATTATGAATAATTTTTCAAAACAGGGTCTCGAGAGCTTTAATATTAACGTTTGCGTACATTTTTCAAACGAATAAGAATAGGAATTTTCCACTATTCCACTTGGTCCAGAACTACTTATCGCCGATTTGCCCGCACTGTCGGCTGGCATTCGCGCGCCAATCGTCGCCTCGTTCCTTTTAATTGGGTTGTTTAGCTATATCAGTTGTTTATATCATCTGAAAGGGCTGCATTTTCTAAGCAAAACTTCATTTTCAAAAATTCTCTATCGTTGTTCTTCGATTTTCAAATCACGAAGTAAAACTGCTCGAAATCGCTACAATGACAGTTGGTATATGGGAGAACTGTCATTATAGCGATTTAGAGTGATTTTTGACAATGACAAAAAAATTTCTGAATTAACGCTTTGCTCAGAAAAAAATACACTCTTTTAGCTGATATATAAATAAAGAAATCCGTGACTAACTAAACAACCCAATTGACCTCTTTTAGTTTAAGCACTTGCTTTTGTCAAAAATACTTCTCATCCAGTTCATAACTCCTCGCTAGTATAGTAGTTTACAATTACAAGAATAACATTTATGCAGACACTGCCGGTTCTCGATTTTTAAAATGAATTATTATAGAAACAATCCTTGCAAGAACTTGAATAACTCGGTAAATCTCAACTTACTTACTTTACTTCACTTCACTTTTACGGCGACAGAGCGATTATTGATCCAGTGCCGAATCCAGAATAAATTGCCATATCACTCGGTCTTGGGCTGCAGCCCTCCAGTCGCTTCTAACGCCTATATCGCGGGCATCGTCATCGATAGTACACATCCAACGAGTGCGGGGTCTACCCCGAAGTCGACGGCGGGCTACTATCAGGATTTCCTCATAAAATAGTTTTTGGTGATCGTTCTTCCGGCACCACTGTAGTCAGCCGTGTTTTATCCGCTATATCCTATAGCCTAACTATATCCGCCACAAAAATGTTCACCTACCCGAAAAAACACCCTGTGCAAAATTTTAGCTCGATCGGACTTAAAATGGAGTGGCGCAAAGCGATTGAAATTGGGCCTTAAAAAATCCAAAAATTAACCCTACTAGGGCTGTGATACCTAGCCTTAGATATAGCCGGCGCAGCACGGCACTTCATGCTTCAGCCGCTCGATCCGGGTCAGACGCTGTTGTACGCCGCCCCGGACATGGAGACAGCCGCATACGACTCCACTTGCCAGTTAGCATGCGACAAAAGTTTCTATCGGGGGTTGGTTACCCGATCTCCGCTAAGGTTACTCGTATCCCGGTCACCACCTTGATGAGGTTGGGATAGGAGTTGCTGAACAGAAGTAGATTACTACAATAGGGTCTCAAGTGGCACGTGTCCAGCCGTTCACCAACCTAGGTCGCAACTAGTAGCTGCTAATTTTTGGTTTAGTACTAGTCGGTACCTTGTATTTTTATTTTATAGAAGTGTCGAAGCATGAAAACGTAGAATATTTGTTTTCACATATTGTTGAAAATGAGTAAAAGCTAAAGAAAAACTTGCTTTAAATACTCTACTATACTGTCTATACTGTCTACTATGAATCTATTTTTATCACAACTGTCCTGATGCTACGTGGACCATTTTTTTCCCTTGTAGGAGACTGAATCACTGAGACCATTATTTGATCCTTATTGGTGTTTGTACATGGACCTATAGATACTCTAATATATAAATATATAATATATAAATACTCTAATATATAAGGATCATACGAGTAAGCTAAGCTATTCTAAAATATTAGCACTTCTGCCATTTTACAAACCTTGCAAATACCTATTTCTACAATATTAAAGCACAGTTTCAAAATCATTTTTAAAAATTGAAAAAAAGTAATTCACGAAGACGTGGTGTGTGGCCACGTTGTACTCCCGAGATGCCTGCAGGATCTGTCGGAGAGTGAAGATTTGATCTGTAGTGTAGTCGTGTGCCTGCGTAGATCCCGCTTGATACAGCCTCATGATCTCTTGCGTTAAAGGAGACAAAGGGCGCAGCAGAATCCGGGAGCGAATTTCGTAAGCGAGGACGATCAACGTTATACCACGTTACAGCGATGGATCATTCTTTTTAAGGATGCGGCATTCCTTTTCATCAATTACCCCAGCAGTTTCTCTTCCTCCCAAATTCTGTAAATTGTACGGTGAGTGCCTTTGTTGGTGCATCTTTACCATGTTTATAGAGTACTTTCGGCAGTTTTTTTCGCTGCAATGTCTCACTTTTACGTTTTTCTAAGATATCGGGAACTGGGATACTACTATCACTTGTAGTCACCTTAAGGATAACTTCCACCTGCTTCAGTTGCTCCGCTATTGAGTTGCTCATTGCAAAACTGCTTCCATATGTCGACCACCTAGCGCTCGCTTGTAATCAAGTTTACCTACAAAAATTTGGACTCGGTGTGTAGCCTTTACGTGAACGGGTCACCTTCTCAAAAAACTTGCACGTATATATCTTCGCGATCTCTGTTCTTCTACTGGCGCTTCTTTCTCCTCAGGATCATGGTCAAGTTTCTACGAGCTAATCGTTATTTGGCCGCGTTCTCTTGCTGTGACACTTAGATTCACTTAGACATAGGTAGATTAACTAGTCTGGCATTCCCCTTTAAACCAGTCATTTTGTCGGCTCGAGGTTACCTCTTCTAGTATCGTTGTCTCTCGGATGGCCGAACGTAGATTCTCCGCAGAAGATATAATTTCGTCAAACAAGCGCGTGTAGTTCTCGGTAGCCTGCGGTTGTTCAACTGCTGAATATTGGGCGAGGAGAATGGCCTTCTGGCGTGCGAACACCGTGGTTAGTTTGAAGCGTTTATGTACTGCTACTAGGTGGTGGTCTGAGTCAGGTATCTCAAAAGTACCGCCGTTTTTACTGTCTCATCAGAATACTTTTTCTGTTGCTGTTTGTTCGTGAAACCTATCCATAATATATCTAATTAATGATAGCAGTGGTCATAGGCTCTTACAAGAAAAAAATCACAAAAGGAAACGAAAAATGTACTTCGTGTGTTGATTCGGCATTATTTGGAATAGCGAATGTGAAAAGTGAAGAAGGTGTTTTTTATACAGAGGATTGTCTCAGCATTACACAAATAGCGCGTTTCGGTAACAGCCCAAATCGACTGGAGACATTTTTCCCATTTTTTCAATTGCTTATGACGGGTGTCGTGTGACAGGCAGTGATGGAAACGAAACGAATATGATCCAATCGTCGTTTATACATCACATTTACACTTCATGGAGTGTACAGACCGCGACTAATCTTGAATTCTCTCAACCCATAATGAAATGATGATATGGTGCATAGGTTTCTGGGAGAAAACAAACACATGACTAAACTACATCAGCTCTGAGAAGCGATTCGATCGTTGCGTTTGTCTCTCCATAGGCCGGTAGTTAGGGGAAAAAAGGATAGCAACAGGAGAATCGCCTGACCAGCAGCAGAGGTGAGGTGCGGTGAGAGGGAAAGTGTGGGGAAAGGGACTACTTCGGCAGCGGTTGAGTTTAAGCGAGAGTAGGAAAGCATACACTGTCATTTTCATTCTTTTTCCGGCAAAAAATCATATTCATGAGTCAAAAGAATAAGGATGTAACAAGATCTGATCGCTCTGTGTAACAGAGACGAATAACTTCATATACCGAGTTGTGCACATTGAGAACCAGCGGTTCTCAACCTTTTTTTGACCGCGTACCCCTTGGAAATATTTTCCAAATCAATTTTACACCCTGGCTTGGAATGTTCTCGCAAAGTGGAAGGGAGTATTGGTAGATCATGTTGTGGTAGACTATTTGAGGTTTTAAATTAAACTATTAATTGTTTTATTGCTACAGTCACATTTTAAGAGTCAGTTTGAGCAGCAAATGAAGTATTACAAAGAATATTTGCTTTGTCCGCCATTACTGATTTTTCTCTCGTGTACCTCCTGAAGGCTTTTGCGTCCCCCTGGGGGTACGCGTACCCCAGGTTGAGAACCGCTAGTGTACACTAATGAATAGAAATATATCGTAAAGAGGAAAGCTAAGAAAGTGCACCAGCCCCGATACTTTGTTTTTCGCATACTGACGCATACTGATGTCAGTGCATCTTTGGCTTGTTTTATATGTATTCATTAATTGCTAGAGGTGATTTTTTTCTTCGCTGGTGACGGATGTTAAAAAGGGTTGTAGGAAAAATAAGCGTAAGGAGTAAAATACTGTAAAATTTTTTAGAAGTTTCCTACTGTTTTTTATGAGGTATAATTTTTGAGGACTTTCGAATTAACGCGTATTTTTACGTAGATTTTTGTATTGACGCGGTTTTTTTACGCAGATTTTTGAATTACGCGATTTTTTATTGAAATAAAAAAAAATCTTACGGAACCTTATCGACAACTTTCGTGCAAAATAAGAAAACTCGGTAATAGAGCGGCTGTGTACTGAATGGTGTGTGTATAGCATACTGAATGTTATATACAACCATAGATGTCTTCATCGACATGGGAATAAGGTGAATGGCAAAAAAAAAAATAAACAGTTGTGTATGTGGAACTAGACGGCAACGTTATAGTCACAAAACATTTTTTCTGACGGCTGTCTCTCTCTAGTTTGTCAAGATTATTACCGTCATTGAGGAACTCTCTCTCTCGAATGTCATCAAAAAACTGTCATCGCGTACGTATTTCTTTTGAAATAACCAGATCTCGACGTTTTATGCAATTTTAAGACATTTGGCTTCAAATTCGATATTTAAAAATCTTCATTTTCATTGTTCAAAAAAGTGATAGTTCGACCGCTTCAAGGTAGGGTTTACCGAAGTCCATGAGCGGAAATTTCCATGAGGTCACTTTTCGAATACTTTTGAGTCTTACCGCTCAACGAAATTTTTCCCATACATTCCGCATTCACCATAATAAGCAGTAAGGCAGAGCTCAAATATTCCAAAAAAAATTGAAGGTCAAATGCGATTGGGGGTAGGTTGTCTTTTAATCCTCGTTACGTCATTGAAATAAAAAAATAATGTATAAATAAATAAATAAATTAGTAAATAAATAAACTTTTTGAACATTTCCCGAATCATGGACACTATAAATGCATCAAACTAACAATAGTAAAACGGCAACCAATCGTTAGACCATCGGGCTGGATGAACCACAATTAATTAAAATTTGATGTTCATATCTGTTCAGTCCAATCAAAACATAATTAATTGGCTATTTATATTAGCTCGGAAAATACCAATTCTAAAATTAGAAGGGTAATGTGAGATCATTTACTAATCCGAACTCATTGTTGTAACACCTTAATTCTGATTACTACGCAAAAAGGTATCCATGAACAAACAACATTCACCGGAGATCGGTTTGTAGAAAGGGAATCTATTCTTTTTTTTCTAAACACCACCGCCTCACCAGATTGCATACCTACTCATTTACATTTGCCTCAAACTGGCGAGCATCAGCGAAGCGAATAATTCCCAATATTATACAACCGGTCGGACCCCAGCCGACACCAGCTTACTCGCTCTGTTTATTACAGTCCACAATTGGCTGCTGAAGAAGTACAGTATCGAATAGCTAATCAACGGCTCGGGTTTTCGGTTTCGCACCTTTCGATGCAACTTGATCAGACGGAATCGCTGTTGCAATATTGTTGATTTTTCACACTTGAGAATCTAGCAGCGAAAGTGATTCTCAATGGTGGCGCCCAGTAAACTTAAGGCGATAAAAGAAATGATCAGAAATATTTTCTCTGCTTTTCGATTTTTGTCATAGCGATGCTCTATCACTTTACTCGGAACGATTTCACAAAATATTTAAGAGATTTATTGAGAATAAGGATTACATTACTAATAAAAATATGCGACCACTTCCGTGAAAATCTTGCATTTAGTATTTCAGTAGTTCGATTGGTACATAACACTGTTCAACATAGGTGCACTCCAAAAGCTTAAACCGGAAAAACAATTAAAGATTATGGCTAGTCAACTATTCCTGTGAATTTTGGTGTCCCTAACCATTGCCGTTTTTTTTCAGAGACTTAAATGAGTTTCCTCGTAAACATAACGTTAAAGCGACGAACCCGGCGAGCAATTTCTACACGACACTCTCACGTAAGTTGACGCGTTTTGGTAATGGCTAGGGGCACGAAAATTCATAGGAATGGTTGAATAGCTATAATCTTCCATTTTTTCTGGTATGAGCTTTTGGAACCATAGTGATATTTCGCTTCAAGTGTACAATATTTCCTCTAAGAATAGTTCTCGTTTATATGTATGTATTAGGGTGGGGAAAAGTGATCGATTTTCCAGAACCAACTTTTTTTGGTTCCTTTTGGGATCCAAAACAATCCTAAACTTACCTGAAGTCGATTGGTTTTGTCTCCGCTTGGCGCATTGCATTTCAAATTTGTATGAAAATTTATATGGGAAAACCTACTTTTTTGCATTTACCTTTATAGAGAGCCCAATAATGTTCTAATAATGCACTACATTATGTTAAAGTATAGTATTTTAGATGCCTAACACATTTGCAAAAGGCACTGAAGAGCTAGAATGTCCCTAAGAAGAGCTATAGCTGTTCAAAGTTGAGTATGTCAATTTAAACGCAGAAAATCTTGTTTTCTGCCAACATTACCAATGTACCGGCGTCAGTAGGATTCCCATCAGAAGTAACCTGTCGTAACGAGTTTATACACTCAGCTGGACCAAGAAAACAAATTTAGGTCAATATTCTAGGCGTAGGTAGAATCTACAACGTGTTTTAGAGGTAACTTCTGATGGAAATCTGACTAACGCCGGTACACTGGCAGTGTTGGCAGAAAAAATGATTTGCAACATAAATTCCGACATACTCAACTTAGAACAGCTCTAGTATTTTTTTGGCACACCCTAGCTATTTAGTGTCTTCGGCCAAGTTGTTAGGCATCAAAAAACCTACCATTTCAAGTCATGAAACCTATGGTTCAAGCTATTTTGAGCTCTTTAGAATGGAAAATACAAAAAAGTTTGTTTTTTCATACAAATCTCCATATAAATTTAAAATGCAATGCGCCAAGTGGAGACAAAACCACTCGACTTCCAATAAATTCAGGATTGGTTGGGGCCCCAAAGAGAACAAAAAAAAATTGGTTCTGGCTTTCTGCTATCAAGTTTCGTTTTTTGCCTTTCTACTAGAAAGGTATAGCAATCACTTGCAAAACCGAAAGTATAAAAGTGCTCCAAAGGGCCGAATGGCATATATCACTCGACTCAGCTCGACGAGCTGAGCATTTTTTGTATGTATGTGTGAGTGTATGTGTGTGTGTATGTGCAGATTTCTATTCTCACTCACTTTTCTCAGAGATGGCTGGACCGATTTTCATGAAATTAATTGCAAATGAAAGGTCTTGTTGTCCCATAAGATCCTATTCAATTTTATTGTAATCGGATTTTTAGTTTAGAGGTTATGTTAAAAATGTAAAAATCATGAAACAACATTATCTCAAAAACTGCACAACCGATTTGAACAAAATTAATTTCAAATGAACGGGCTATCTTAAAAACCCTTAACTTTTGAATTTTATGAAGATTGAACTTGTGGTTCAAAAGTTATGAAAAGAAACGTGGTCTGAAGACTGTTTAATCTCACTCATGTTTCTCAGAGATAACTGAACCGATTTTCATAAAACCAGTGTCAAATGGAAGGTCTAGTAGCCTCATAAGACCCTATTGATTTGTTTTGCAATCGGACTATTACTTTGCCTGTTATGTTTAAAAATGTGAAATCCAGCTATGAAAACAAACATTTTCCGAAGACTACTTGGACTCACTCACTTTTCTCAGAGATGGCTGACCCGATTTCCACAAAATTAGTGTCAATTAATAAGTCTAGCGGCCTCATAACACCCTTTTAAATTTTATTGTAATCGAACTGTAACTTCTTCTGTAATGGTACCGAAATGTGAAAATCACGAAACTTCATTATCTCAGAAACTACACAACCGATTTGATCAATCTTACTATCAGATGATCAGGCTAGTTAAGGGTTAACTGATGAATTATGACTGAACACGTGGTTTCAAAGTTTGGTTGCCCTATACTTTCCATTTCATCTGATTATAATCGAACTTAAGAAACGGTTATGTATTGAATTGGTAATAAAACAACGAAAGTCTATTATATCAAAGATTATATGACTCATTTGAACATAACTAGTGTCATACGAACGAGTCATCTCTCAAACTTATAAATAACAAACTTCATAACAATTTGATATGTGACTCAAAAGTTATGGAAAGAAAAGAAATTCAAAGACTATTTAAAACTATACCTGCTTTGATCGATATAAGTGGCCTCAACATAATTTAAATGTGGTATAAGCCTGCAAATGCATGACGAATCGGCCATAGGATATGATCATGGGCGCAACTACGGGGGGGGGGGGCTAGGGGGGGCTTCAGCCATGCGCTGTAGCCATTATCCGTCGTCCGCTTGTGCTCCACCGTAGATAGTCACCTTCTGTTCGCCGATAGGCACCTTCTGTTCGAAAATATCAAAAGGACTTCCGTAGAGGACTACCGGTTATCAGGGTTTTGTAGTTTTTTGTATCGAAGTGGTCATGTCCGATCATCACCGTGATTGGTGCGTACGTTTGTAATGTCTGAGAAGAACGGGCCGTCGTTGAGAACGTGGTCAATTTGTTTTGCTGTACGTTGGTCGAGGTAAGAAGGGACTTTGGACTGCTAATCCGCGGGAAGCTGCGAAGTTGGTGGTTGGCAGGCTGTGCGGGCCGATAACCGGCTTATAAAAGTCTATCCTTCCGTTCATGTCCCCAACGACGATCTTGATATCTCTACGCGAGCAGCTATCGTAGAGTTTCTCCAGCTGTGCGTAGAACGCTTCTTTCCCTGTATCAGGGCTTCCTTCGTGAGGGCAGTGCACATTGGGAATAGTGTGGTTGTGGAACCGGCCTTTAATTCTCAACGAACACAACCTGTCGCTGATTGCCTGCCGCTTGGTGGTACTGTGCCTTGCGGCCACAAATCCACCGTACCTTCTCTCCTTTCAGGCAAAGCTCCTGGAGCGCAACGATGTCGAAGTGGCGGGGTTCTAGCTGATCCAGCAGAATCCGGTCGACATCCGGGTCATTAAGCGATCTACTGTTACATGTACTGAGCTTCTAATCGTCGTCCTTATTTCGTCGGCTGGGTCATCGCCGATTGTTCCGGTTCGTTTTTAATTCTTGATTCTCCGTAGTATGTTTATTTCAGTATGCTGCCCAACTAGGGCTGCGATGCCTAGTCTTGCGACGGAGCTGCCGCCATGGATGTAGCCGGCAAGACACCGCATTTCATAGTTCAACCGTCCGGTCCGGATCAGTCGCTGTTTGAGCCGCCCCTAGCCTGTGGGGTAGACGCGCAGACAGCCTGCTCTCTAAGGAGAACAACTACCCCACCGGTTCACCGGTTTTTCCTTGGTTGCTCGTATCCCAGTCGGTACCACGTGGAGGTAGGAATAGGGCATTATGCCTTGAACCACAGTGGGGTCTATTTTATTCTAACTAGTACGGGTGAACTGTTAAAAAGCACTGCCCAGCCGTTTACCAAATCTAGCTCTCCTCAATATCGAATCATTGTTGCTGAAAGAGCTTGGCGTTGACGATGTGTTTAAGATATTCAGTACATCTTCGGAGATTCTATCCCGAAGTGATTTTTTCTGCTTTTACGATACTATTTTAAGCGTCATTAAAAAAGCATATTCAAACTCTTTTTTCTCTTTTTTAAAATGACATACATGAAATCTAGCCCTCCTAGAAATTTTTCTTAGTTGCGCCCATGGATATGATCAAATTCAAATAACAAATCGTTTGAAATGATTAGTTTTATCGAAATAACAACATCCTCGACTTTTGGCTTGTGTACATCGCCTTTATTCTGAATATTTTCATATTGGGTGGTCATTTTCGACTATTTCCTAGAAGTTGCCATTTATTTCAAAATGGTGCCTGAAATCAATTGTTAGCTCTTTGCATCATTCTGGTTCCAGAGATACTCATATTGGATGGTATTTGGTTATTTTAGGCTGTTTTCACAAACCGGAAGACGCCATCTTGGATTTCAAAATGGTATTTAAAATAATTTCTAGCCTCTGAGCGTCATTCTGGTTGAAGAAACACCCATATTGCGTGTTATTCGATCATTTTCGGCTGTTTACCAGGAGCCGGAAGTCGCCAATTGAGAATCCAAAATAGGGTCTGTGGTCGATTTCAGCTGCTGTGTATTATTCTAGATTCGGAGATACCGATGTTAGACGGAAATCGGCCATTTTTGTCTGTTTTCCAGAAACTAGAAGTTGCCATCCTACAATTCATAATGGTGTATGAGGTCAATTTTTAGCTTCTTGCAACATTCTGGCTCCGGATATACTCATATTGGGTGGTATTTGGTCACTTTGGGCTGTTTTTTCAGATACCGAAAGTCGTCATTTTGGACTTTAAAAATTGCCTGTGAAATAAATTTCTGTCATTTGGGCGTGATTCTGGTTCCAAAAACATTCATATTAAATCGTATTTGGTCATTTCCGGCTGTTGGCCAGACACCGGAAGTCACCATCTTAAAATTCAAGATTGTGTATGTGATCAATTTTTAGCTTCTGTGTATCTTTCTGGTTCGGAGATACTCATATTTAATGGCAGTCGTCCATTTCAGGCTGTTTTCCAGAAATCTTACAATCTACAAATCTTACAATTCAAAATGTTGTCTGAAGTCGATTTGTGGCTCCAGTGCATCATTACGATTCCGGAAATACCCATGTTGGGTGGTATTTAGTCGTTTGCTGCTGTTTTTACCGAAACCGGAAGTCGCCATTTTGGATTTCATAATGGCATTTGGAGACAGATTTTGGATTTTGAAAGTCGTACTGGTTAAAGAAACACTCATATTGGGTGGTATTTGGTCATTTTCAGCTGTTTTCAGAAACCGGAACTCACCATCTTAGAATTCAAAATGCTATCTGTGGTCGATTTTAGCTCTTGTGTATTATTCTAGATCCGGATATTGTTATATTGGGTGGAAATCGGCCATTTTTGGCTGTTTTCCAGAAACCGGTAGTTGCCATCTTACAATCCAAAATGTTGCCTGAGGTCGACTATGGAACATATTTGTTACCACTAAAAATATTCACCTGCCAAATATGGTTCCATTTAGTTGATTAGTTCGCGAGATGTGCAGAAATTTGAGCAGAAACATGTGCTTCCAAAAAAAGGAGGGGGGTCGAACCATTATGGACATATTTTTTACCTCTAAAACATTCACCTGCAAAATTTGGTTCCATTTAATTGGTTTGCTCTCGAGATGTGCAGAAATTGTTGTTTCATCCAACTATTATGGACATATTTGTTACCCCTTGAAACATCCAAATGCCAAATTCGGTTTCATTTGCTTGGTTTGTTCTTGAGTTGTGCAGAAATTTATGTTTCATTTGTATGGGGCCTCTCCCTTCCAGAAGAGGGAGGGGTCTCAAACTATCATAGGAACCTTTATCGGCACCAAAAATCCCTACATACAAATTTTCACGTCGATCGGTTCGGTAGTTTTCGAGCCTATATGGATCAGACAGACAGACAGAAAGGACTGCATTTTTATATGTATAAATTACAACATCAATATTTTAGAACCTAAAGAGTGAATATACATTTATTGGATTGAAGAGTTCATGTAAATCTATTTTTACAAATAAAAGTTTGAATGAGAAAGGCTGGGTCTGACCGCTAGGTGGATTAATTTAGGTTTCCATATAACGATTCCCCACCCTAGTTCTAGTTATTAGCGCCCTGAAGTTTTTCTCCACTCATTTAAATTTCAAGCAATCTGTAATTTTTTTCTAAGACTTCTGACATTATTTAAATTTTATTGGATGATGAGGTACTCTTCAAACTTATTGATTTTACCTTAAATGTCCTGCTTGTAGCTTTTTTAAATTGATTTTTTTTGATACTTGTACACTTCATGAATTATCCAAAAGTTACCAAACTAGGAAATGCCAAATCGAATAATAAAACTCAATGATTGTAATTGGTAAGTGTTTATTTAATAATAAAAAATCGATTTTGACTCGTTTTTATTCTTTCCTATGTATATGAAAATTAAGTTTTTTGGATTCTATTTGGCTCATAAAATTCGCAATGAAATCAAACAATTATTAGCATAAATTTTTAGTGGCTTTGATACAGGGCTATCATGTGTTATTGGTATAATCTTTAATTATACACACTTAAATTCTTTTGCCGGATCTCGGTAATTTTTGCCGAGAACGGCACCACTGAGTGCTCGGTTAGAAAAAAAATGACAGCTGTCACATTTTTTCGAAAATCTCGGTTCAACCTAACTGAAGTTTCGGCACAAAATATTAACGAGCCGAAATATCAGTTAGGTGAACCGAGATTCACGAAAAAATGTGACAGCTGTCATTATTTTTTTAACCGAGCACTCAGTGGTGTCGTTCTCGGCAATAAATTACCGAGACCCGGCAAAAAATTTCAAGTGTGTAATCTGTGAGGTGGAAAAAATCCTGTATTTAAGCCAAAGATAATGTCAAGCAGCTAATACCATATGCTGTTCAAGTTCCGCCTCCGAACGGCTCTACTTCAGGTGCTCTATATCTTCGAATGGATTGCGGTACACAAATACTCCCACTTCACGTTGAATAATCGAACAACGCTGAAACTAAATTGCCGCTCTGATGTGCCACCACAGCCACAAGAATGCGGAATTATTGGGATCGCTCGGGAAACTTGTTCTCGGCATTCGTACACTGCCTGCGTCATTGTGGCGCTCGCTGCTCTGGCATGCACATTGTGGCGAGTTATAGATATTCGTATACCTACCTATTTCAACAGCTAAACGACCCCGAGTACGGCAACTGTCCGCACATTGCTGCTGCCGAAGGAAAGGATTTAGTTTTGCGAACCGTACACATTCGATTTATCCTTGACGATTGTGCTCGAAAACTGGAACCACAATTCTCGTTGCCTTCAAAGCTGAAAATTTGCCACAGTGAAACAAGTATTTATTGTATCTTTTCAGTCTGTTCAGTGTCCGTACGAGTTGGCGGGTAGCAACAGAGCGTCTGAAGTGTGCACATTATGCACTCGCGAGGACTAATGACAAATGAAATTATTCAAAATTTACCAATTAATAGAACGTAATCATTTGGATTTTAAGACTCTAGTATACGCTTTGCACACAGTTTACCCTGATTCTGAAAAGTTATTTGCAGATTCGGAATCACATTTGTTGGCATTTTAAATATTCATTGCAATGCAATTTGATACCGAAAATGAGAACACGCTTAGCAGTTTATATAACATAGAACTAACATCCGCAACACTTTTTTTCAAATGATTTTATTTATATTTTTGATGATTAGCACACTGTTTTTCCCATTTTTTAATACCCTGATAAATTTATTTAACCAAAAAGTATTAGAAATAGATCCTAGTCTCAGCTTTTAAACTTTTTTGGAAGGTGCTTAAAAATGGAAAAGTTTTTGGGGGAGAGCGTTACGATGAAAGATGTCTTCATATGAGCAGAACTGCTTATCAGCGAGACCAAATCCTATCGAACGGAACGAGTAATGAACAGACGGCACAATATACGCGAAAAATGGCGCGTTTGAGTGTTCTATGAAAGTTTTGACGACTTTGGCAGTATCAGACCGAGCTTTGTCATGCAGTAGTAGTGTTCATACCGCAACTTGTATTGTGGCCATTTATTGCGCAGTTCTCGGTTTCGTTGAATCAATTTCATTCCCCAGTGGTGGTTTCAACAGCTTATAATAAATAACACCTTTCTAGTTCCACCAAATACACAGCATAACCAGCTTTTGTATTTGGCCGAGCCGACGACGTAGTAGCATGACCCTATGAATTTCCTCTTCTTTGTTTTGCTATAATAAATCCATCTTCCATCACCCGTCACGATATGATTAGAAAACTCTTACTTTTTTACCGCAGGAGCAGTCATTCACAGGCGAAAGAACGACACTCAACGTCCCTTGGCCTAAAATCATAAGAAACCCAAGTTATTCGTATTTAAATCATTCCCAAAACACATAATTGCTTATAAATGTTTCGGCGGGTAACCCCTAATACCGAAGCAAGCTGTTCCTGCGTTTGCCATGGGTCCTCATCGAGTAATTCCTCCAATTCAACGTCTTAGAAGATTTTTGACCTTTGATTCTACTGATGATTGGCTGGATAAGATGTTTTCAAATGAAGGTTTTCTGAAAATTTCTCGAGTTTTCGCAAAAATTGAGTTAATCTGACGAGTGGTCCACTTTAGGAAAGGGATCTACTATAGGGTAATTCACTCTAGGGTTTCACTACTTTATTCTCTTGATATAGGGTAAAATAACCTATAATGGACCATTTTCTTATAATGAACCACTTCCTAGACTAACTGAGTTTTTGCGAAAACTCGAGGGATTTTCAGAAATCTTCCATCGGGATACACCAAAACTTGTTTGATACTAAGTTAGTTAGTTTTCAACAATTATTATGTACTAGCTGTCCCGGCAAACTTCGTTTCGCCCATTTTCTTATTTAAATGATTTTGAACACTCTAAAGTGATTTCACCTGCATCCAAAGATTTAGCTCTCGGTTTGTTTGTAGTCTGCAACAGGAAGTCGTTTACTTGGATTTCTGATCGCTGGCCTTCAGTTCGATACCGGAAACCCATATTGCAGCGGTTCTCAACCTTTTTTTGTTCGCGTACCCCTTGGCGATATTTTTCATATCGATTGTACCCCCTTGGAATGTTTTCGCAGAGTAGGAGAGAGTAGTGGTAGATCATGTTATGGTAGTCTTGTTTAGGTTTCAAATTGAACTATAGTTTGTTTGATTGCTACAGTCATGTTTTAAGAGCAAAATTGAAAAACAAACGAAGTATTTTAGAGAAAAATTGCTTTGTCCGCTATTACTGATTTTGCTTTCGCGTACCTCTTGATGGCTTTCGCCCCTCAGGGGTACGCGTACCCCAGGTTGAGAACCGCTGCCATATTGGATGGTATTCAGTCATTTTTGGCTGTTCACTAGAAACCGGAGGTCAACATTCTAGAATTCAATATGTTGTCTGAGACGCATTTTCCAAATTTTGACACTTTGGACTGTTTTCCAGACACCAGAAGTCGTCATTTTGAAATTCAAAATGAAATGTGAAGTTAATTCCTGGCCTCAGGGCATCTGGTTTCGGATATACTCATATTGGATGGTGTTTTACGGGTGGTACGGCCATTTAACCTGTTTCCAGAAACCGTAAGCCACCATCTTAGAATTCAAAATGGTGTCTCAGGTCGATTTTTGGCGATTACGGGAACACCCATTTTGGATGGTATTTAGCCACTCTCGGAAGTCGCCATCTTAGAACTCAAAATGAGGTAGAGGGTCGTTTTTTTTGCTTCTATGCATTGTTCTGGTTTCGAAAATATTCGCGCTGCGTGGTAATTGGTAACTTCGGGTTGTTTTCCAGAAGCCGGAAGTCGCCGTAGTAGAATTCAAAATGGTGTCTGAAGTCGTTATTTGACTTCTATGCATCGTCAAAATTACGGGAATAGCCATTTTGTGTAGTATTTGGTTACTTTTGGCTGTTTTCCAGTCCCTCTCTTCCTCCCAAAGTAGGAAGGGGTGTCAAACTATCACGAAAGTATTTTTCACCCCCAAAAACCTTCACATGCCAAATTTTGTTCCATTTGCTCGATTAGTTTTTGAGTTGTGCAGAAATTTGTGTTTCATATGTATGGTACCCCTCCTTTTCTGAAGAGGAAAGGGTATCGAATCATCATGAAAATATTTTTTGCCCCCAAAAGTCTTCTCATGACAAATTTGGTTCTATTTGCTTGATTAAATGTCGAGTTATATATGTAGATATTTGTATTTCGTTTGTATGGGAGCCCACCCTTACAAAGCACAGAAACATTTCTTGCTTCTTTATACATCAACGTGCCAAATTTGGCTCCATTTCCTCGAATAGTTCTCGAATTATGCGAAAATTTGTGTTACATTTGTATGGAACCCCTCCCTTCCACAGGAGGCAGGGGTCTCGAACTATTATAAAAACTTTCCCTGGCTCCAAAAAACCCTTGCATACAAATTTTAATGTCGATTGGTTCAGTAGTTTCCAAGTCTATTTGGATCAGACAGACAGACAAACCTTCATTTTTATATGTATAGATTATTTCAAGTATTCGGATGTTCTCCTCGCTCGAGTTGGACGTTCAACAACGCTAGGCTAAGGATTCTGTATCAACTGTGAAGTGGATGTGAAGTGACGTCTTGTTCGGTTGCATGGTCTGCGTACCGTTCTGGAAGGATATCATCATCTTCGGAGTGTCGGCAATTAGCACTTCAATTACCGATCAGACTCCGGACCGGACTTTCCGGACCCTGTCCGGTCCGATGTTGAATACTATTATTGGAGAGCTAAAATGTTCAAGATTTGTATGTAATACATACTTACTATGTATTCTTACTACACAATAAACTGATATCGTATTCAATCAAAATTTTTGGCGAAAGTATCGGTTCGTGACGAAGAATCAATAAGCTCTGAAAAAAAAAATCCGGCTGAGGCATCAAGTAACCGGACAATTAGGGTTCATTCTCTTCTATAAGTAACATTTTTGAAAAAATAATTTTTAATAAAATGAGAACACAGATTGATGAGAATTGATTCTTGCAAATGACCAGTTTGGTTTTATCCATGAGCATTCGATTAGACATCAGTTCCTTAGAGTAACTTGATTTGAGCCAATAACCTTGAAAGCTATTCCACTGAAGCTGCTCTTTTAGACATAGAACAGACATTCGATAGTATTTGGTATAAAGGTCCTTTACATCATCAAAATGATACAAAGTTACTTGACTGACCGCACTCTTCAAGTTAACAAGGTAAATGTGACAGATAGCCTGTATTAGCTTGTGTACCTCAAGGAAGTTTTTTGGGTCCAATTTTATAAAATATTTTAATGTCTGATCTTCCTGGTTTATTATCAGGATGTGAAAAAACTCCGTTTTGTGACAATACAAACGTGTCATTTACAGTCGGCTGCAAAAAAGTCTAGGTATATTTTAATCATATTTGAAGAATTGGAAGATTTCTCCTAATGCATTAAAAACACTATTAATTATATTTCCTCCTGATCCAAGAACAGGTTCGTAAATAGTTACGGTAGAACAACTTTTCACTGCAATAGTCGTCTTCTTTTTCTCCTGACGGTAGCAAGGCTCGCTGTCTAAACACATTTTTGAGCAAACATGTCAAACGTGTACTCGCCACCACGACGTATTTCCTCAAACGGAGTTTGACATTTTTTCTAAAAAGGGGAATTACGCACGTTGTCTGCGCTGATTTTGGAAATTACTCATAGCATTATTATAATGTTTCTCAATATAAATAGAATGAAGCAGACAGAAATAGGCCAAAATAACATCGCCAAACAAACGGCAGTGTGCATCTCTTCGATGCGCGAGTATTAATTGACTATCTGTTTTTTGTGTGAGAGGCGACAGTTGTGCAATATACATAAAATGTTAATATCTCTCTATCAACAAGAATTCTAGCTTTTGTCTTAAGAATAAACTATTAATTTACAAACAAATTCTTAGACCAGTAACGTTATATGCCGTCTCAATCGAGACAAGTTTTACAACCAGAAAAAAAGGTTTCAATAATAAATTTTTAATAATGATTTTGAACTTCCTTCCTGAGTGAGCACGAATGAAATACAGAGGCTTACTAATGTTGAAACCAAATTATTAATAGGCCCTTTAATTCGGGACTGGGAGAAAGTTTAGGTTTAGTTTTTATTTTGATTCATTTTTTGCTTTACAGGTAGGTTCACAATTTTCCTACACTTATATTCAGTTAACTGCTATTTTTTGCCCATAACACAGTGCAACAATTTTTTTGCCTTGGCTTCTATGTATGATTTTTTGATGAAGTTTGATGCGAAAACAAATTTCCCCGAGTTTGAACATATTTCAACTTAAGAGGCAAAAACGGCGCCATTCTGAATTTTTTAGAAATCGGAAATTTTCGATGTTTTTTCGACGCCATTTTGTTATAAGATCAAATATCAAAATTCCATGAGTTTGTCCACATATTAGCATATTATAACACATCTTTTAAAAAAATAGGTCTTAAATCGGACAAAAACTGAGCTCAAAACGGTGATTCTACGAAACCGGTTTTGGCATGGTTTTAGTATATTTCACAGAGCAAAATAATATTGAGTATGTGTGAGCATTAATGGTAATGCGCTAATATCTGAAAGTGGTAGTCGAATTATATCTTATATTGAATGAAAAAGTCTCAGAAATCGATTGGTAGGTGTCTGATCTACGTAGAATGTCAGCAACATGTCGATTTTGCCCCAACTCCTCTACAATACTAAATAAGGTTTATATCGACGTTAAAGTAATTTATTTGAAATCTGTTTCATGTAATATCAAGAGTGTAAGCGATACTCAAAGATACAATAACAATTTAGAATGACATGATCCTCGCCCTCTAGCGGGGAGGGGGTCGCATTTGACTTTATCGAAGACGCGATGATTCCGTCTCATAGCTGAAGCGAGATTTTCATGTTTTGACCGGTCCTGGCCAAAAATGCAACCCCCTCCCCACAAGAGGGGGTGGATCATGTGATGCCAAATTGTTATTGTACCTTTAGGTTCGCTTACACTCTAGAAATTACATTAAACAGATTTCAAATAGGTTAGTTTAACATCGAGATAAACCCAATTCAATATTGTAGGGGAATTGACATGTTGTTGACATTTTACGTAGATCAGACACCTACCATTCGATTTCTGAGACTAAGAAATAATATAAGATATAATTTGACTACCACTTTTAGATATTAGCTCATTACCATCAATGCTCATACATACTCGATATTATTTTGCTCTGTGAAATATACTGAAACCATGCCCAAACCGGTTTCGTAGAATCACCGTTTTGAGCTCAGTTTTTGTCCGATTTAAGATATGTTTTTTTAAAGATGGGTAAGAAGATGCTAGTATGTGGACAAACTAGTGGAATTTTGATATTTGGTCTTAAAACAAAATGGCGTCAAAAAAACCTCAAAAATTTTCGATTTCTAAAAAAATTCAAAATGGCGCCATTTTTGCCCCTTAAGTTGAAATATGTTCAAACTTGGGGATGTTTGGTTTTGCATCAAAATACACAAAAAAAATTATATATAGAAACCAAGGCCGAAAAAAAAGTCAATTTTTGTTGCACTGTGTAATTCAAAAATTGGCTAATCTGTTAACGGCACCAACTCGAGTAAAAAAGCATTTTAAAGTTTTTTGTCGGTACAACATATTTTGACTGTCTATGACAACTTTTTTATTGAGTACCGTTTTGATTCAAACTTCGAACAGTCTCAAATTTCGAACACTTCACAATAAACATCGAATTATTATAGATAGTGCAATGAAAAGTCCGATTATTCTAAACCATTTCTTTCCTTGGAATGTCCTTCACCCAGTGATGTACAACTCATTACTGTAGGGCTACCTCCGGGGAATCAGTAGGCGTTGAAGAAGTGACAGTCAATATTCAGATCGTTTGCCTATCTATCTCTTAGCGATTACGTTGAAGTGTTTGGAATTTGAATCAAAGCCGATTTCTTAATACTCTATGTTTTCGTGTACAAAATGTGTTTGAATCTATATAAATTGCACTTAATTGCAACAACAACAGTATAACCAACATGCCAAACCTTTAAGATCGATAAAAAAGTTCATGTTTTGTTGATTTTTCAGTGCAAGAAGTTACATCATATATGCATAGCTTAAGTTATCGAAATTTGATGCAGTACGGTATATCACCCTTCATACCTATATGATGGAACCTTGCCTTTTTGTTGATACAGAGAAATCTGCAGGAAAATTCCATCCGCCACGTATTTTCAACGCAGTAGCCGTTTTTTTTTCAATCATAAACGAATAGTCAGTTGACAAACCGGTGTGCAATAGACTGGGACATGGTTATATGGGAAAAACGATTGTGTTATTTTTTCGCTCCCATGCACTTTTTGTGTTCCTTATGGATTCTATAACAACCGTGTAACTTTTCAGATCGATCGGTGGAACTATATTTATGCGCCCGATTTTTGAAGTTTCCATACGATTTTATATGGGAAAATCCGCTTTTTCAAAACTTATTCTCTAGAGATGTCTAGCTGGCTTCTAGAAAAAAATATCGATACATGATATTTGTAGGAGATTTTTCTGGGAAAAACTTTTCTGAAGACCGTAAGGCGCTACAATGCTTGTAGAAAAAAAATATTCACCCCAAACAAATTGAATGTCTGACGAACGGCTCATTATTGAATTTTTTCAGCAACACTGCTACAGCATGCTGCACTTCTCACAAACCAATGGGCAGGTCTTGGCAGCCTGATTGTGTTTTGGATATATAAATTTTGATGCATTGTTCTTACGTAAATTCGCTTAAGAACATTGTTGAATTGACAAATGAAAATACATTGGTGATATCTATTTATATCAAAATGTACTTATTTTGCCATTGGCTAATGGTTGGTTAATAACACAATAGGGTTTTCGCTCCATTATTCATCTCAACAGCTAGGTGCACCTTTGTTCATCTTATTTTTCTCATTTGTCCAATTTACCGTCAAATTTCTACAATTTTTGAAAGTAAATCTACCTATTTGCTTCTCGATTTTGTCTACTGGTAGAAGGTTTCACGCTGAAAATATGGTAAAATTTGACGATACTTCAGTCAAAAAGGCGAGATAAGATGAATATAGGTACTGAGATTCTAAACATTCTAAAAACCACAAGAAAAGACTCAACATTCCTTGTTTTTGAACCTCCATATAAAAAAACCATTTTGTAATTGTTAAATTCACTGAAAAGGGGTGAAATTGCACTTAACCTCATGCTTGTCACTCTCCTCAGTATGTAAAAAGAGCGGAAAAAAAATTAACCGCGCACTTCCCTTTCAGTATGTGCCTGCGTGAACAAATGCTTTCACCACTTCTTGCTTTTTTCTACACTGCAAAGTTTCTCAACCAACTTACAGAGAGACAAACACACTTCCAGCTCACCCCACATCTGATAAAAATAAGAGGGGTGAATCACTCTTCAGAGAAAACGCAGAAGTATATCGCAGAGTCCACTGGCGAGTAGTCCGGAAAGTGAAAAAAAACCTATCGGGCAAAAGTGTAGTCCTCGTGTAGCTACACCGCGAAAACGAATTCGACATAGGCAAACTCGACCGGCATGAGCAACGCAGTCTATTTTATTTCTCCCAATCTCTTTTCCTCTTCTGTCATGCTCAAGAAACAAACTGTAAAAAGCACCGCAGATAGCTCTGCTGTGTAATATATGTGCGTAATGTCCATACGTGTGAGAAAGTATACCATAGTTCATTGTCTCGCAAGAGAGAGATTTTAGATTTCACCGCGGTGCTTTCTGGGAGCTCACCAGATAAAAATTCGTCGTTCTCTTCTAGCATGTGCGTTGGTTTGCTCTTTAGTGTGAGAGCAGTTGTTTCCGCAGTGCAAGTATGTTCTCCTGCACTCTAGAGATTTTCTGAGGAGAAAAGACAAGCATGCTTAACCTAACAGCATACTTCTTACAGCTGTTCAAAAGTGAAAACTATGCGCACTTCCAAGTAGAGGTGGACAATCCGCTCACGAACTGATCTAAAGAGCTGGTTCTTCAAAGTGAGTGAGTGATCTATCGCTCTTTTTTAAAGAGCGGTAACTCACCCCTTACCCCTTAGCTTTTTGCTTGAAAGCTGAAGCCGATTTTGTTGATTAGACACCGCAAGCGAGAGCCATATGAATGTTTTACACCCCAAGCACAAAGCGGCGTGCGACACTGCAATAGAACTCCCAGAAAATAGCTACCGCCGGCTGCCTGCTCTCCTATGCATAACCATCCACCCGCCGCGGGAATAAAAAATAAAAACTACTTGCCACAGTTCACACACAGCACACGGGCTGGCTAACGCCGGGACGCAAACGAAAAGTGGAACGAAAAGAGCGAAAGAACTGGTTCACTGATCTTTTGAATCTATGCAGACAACCCGCTCCCGAGCTGATCAGAAAATCAGTTCTTTGAAAGATCGAAATCTTCTGATCGCGAGCGGATTGCCTGCGAGCTGAACAAAAGAGTCATCGGAAGAACCAGTTCTTCTGAGAGCGAAAGATTTCGCTCTTTCAAAGAACTGAATCTTTTGATCAGCCTGCGAGCGGATTGCCAGATCAGTGAATCAGCTCTTTCGTTCTTTTCGTTCCACATCCATTCGTGTGCGTACTCGGCGTTAGTCAACCCGTGTACCTGTGTATGGACTGTTGCAAGTTGTTTTTTTTTGCATGCTCTTGCGGCTGGTGGCTGGGTGATGAAAAATGCAAGTCATGCATATCAGGGCAGACGTTTGGTTGCAGCTTGTTTCTGGGAGTACTATTGTAATTTTGCGCGCGACCTTGCGCTTGGCAAATCGGGTGTAAAGCTTTCACCTGGCTCTCGCTTGCGGTGTCTGATAATTAGCTACACTGATAAAAACCAAAAATTATGTAGGAACGAAAAGAGCGAGTGAGCTGTTAAAAAGAACTAGTTCATCTTAGTGAGCGGAACCGCTCTGATCCGCTCACTATAGTGAACCATTTTTCCCACCTCTACTTCCAAGTCTCACAGTGACCAATTCCTTCGTAATACAACACAATGATTGAGGCCTTTGTTAGCTTCAGACTAGAGGTGAAGAAATACCAAAATAATGGAATTTGATTCCGACAAAAATCGTTGCAATTCTCAATTACAACGATTAGTTGGCAGTGCAGTGGCAAGTTTCTGAACAAAAGTTGGAAAAAACCTAAAAGTCTTTCTAAAATGATTGAAAATGACGTATAATTCCAATTTGGGGGTGCTGAACTCACATCTGATGTCAAATATTATTCACCTGAAATGCCGTTCAAACTTTCTTGTTATCAAATTTAGGTTTTGTTCAGATCATGCTCAACATTGGTATACTTGTTCTTTATCGAAAAACTTTTTACCCGATTTTTTTGTTTGGTCCTTAGGGTGATCCTTTTCGAATTAGGGTTGCCAAAAATCGACAATCATTTAGTAACTTTTGAGCCGTTTAACCGATTAAAAGGTTTAATGGAAAATTAAAGGTATTTGATAGGCCTTTCAATGAAAAATGAGAAATCGTTCGTCGAAGTACATTCATTATATATTTTCCCGATTCACGGATTTGGGATTAACGGATTTGGAGCGATAATATGCAAACTAAAACCCAAAAACTCGGAAAGTACGGTAATTTTCCCAGTCTGTTGATTATCTGATCATTTCAAACTGTTTCACAAGACTTTACGGTACATATGAGTTCTGAAATACATGATTTTTGACTTTCCGGTAGAATGTTTAAAACTTAATTTGAAAACTGGTTGTATTTTTGGTAAACGTTGGGAAATGAAAAAAAATACATAGGTTTTCCTCCAAAACAAAACTTGTGAATCCAAAATTAGATAACAATTGAGGGAGTAACAGGTATTCGAAGTTAAGCTTAAAATTGTGATTTTCAAACATAAAAATCATTGAAATTGCCAGACACAGCAACATTCAAAGTGCTGCCAAAATGTGGTATGGCATCCGATTCTCATGAAGTTTTGTGAGAAAAATATATCACATACATTGACACACACTGACACACACGCACTGACACACACACACTGACACACACACACACACTGACACACAGACACTGACACACACACTGACACACACACAATGACACACACACAATGACACACACACTGACACTGACACACACACACACTGACACACACACACTGACACACACACACTGACACACACACACACACACACACACACACACACTGACACACACACACTGACACTGACACATACACACTGACACACACACACACACACACACACACACACACACACACACTGACACACACACACTGACACACACACACTGACACACACACACTGACACACACACACTGACACACACACACTGACACACACACACTGACACTGACACACACACACTGACACACACACACTGACACACACACACTGACACACACACTGACACACACACTGACACACACACTGACACACACACTGACACACACACACACACTGACACACACACACACACACACAAACACTGACACACACACACACACACACTGACACACACACACACACACACACACACACACACACACACACACACACTGACACATACACACACTGACACATACACACACTGACACACACATACTGAAACACACACATACTGACACACACACACACACTGACACACAAACGCGCACACACGCACACACACACGTACGCGACACACAACGCATACGCAGTTTCTAGTTTGAATAATTGGAAAAGCGGTAATATTTTTTGGCCTATGGTGGAATCGCTGTGCAATGCCTAAAAATTGCAATTATCATTCCGTAATCCTAATACCTCCTTCTACTGTGTAGTAAGCAACCATTGACACTATAAAACTCACATTTTTTACCCTGTCCACACTACCCCAAACACTGTCCATTATACCCCAATAGCTGGTCCATTCCACCCAAAACGATTTTTTTAGGTCCGAAAATCATTATTTTTAATTTCGTTATTTTTTCGTTCTTTTGACCTCAATATCATGATTTTTTCGTGTAAAAACATTGGGTGAATTGTCAATATTACTATAATACATTACGTTTATGGGATAGAAAACACAGGCTACGAAATAACAGGAGTTTTCCTGAGGGGGTCCAAATTACCCCAAACAACCCTATAAGCTGCTTTGAAAAAAAGGGTATTATCCAGCAGAATTTTTTCTTGTACCACGAATCGTTGCACTTAACATTCAATAATTGATGCATTCCACCTTGGGATAATTGCTTTCATTATCCGTAGAATAAAGTGCCATCAGTTCGAAGACAATTGATTGAGCACGAAGTGATTTATGATTGAACTCCATGCCGCCATTAGTTCCGCTGCCAATGAGAAGATTAACGATGCATCCTTTCAGATTATTCAACGGCCTCCTTTGGGTGAATTGTTTTCTCTCAATTAAGGTAAGTAAACAGATGCTGGCAAGCCAGGTTAAATCCCTGATGGGCACATTTCATCTAGTGACTTTGATCAATCTGTTCCAGAAACACACAGCCCTGCTAGGAAACAGCAATTTTGATGGCATTCGGTCGGTTTACCAGAATCAACAGCAGTCGGAAAATAGACATACGATGACAAGCGGAATGGCTCGAGCGGCTCTGGGGCATCGTTTCATGTGTAGTAAATTTATCTGAGGCACTAGGAACAACAGTGGGATTCCATGTGGATTACCAAAGTGTACTGTAGCAATATAGCACATCAACGACCTCACATAGAAATGCCAAACATGAAAGGTCTGTAACCTGATCCTGCCACTCGGTCCTCTAATTACATTTCGTAGCATATGGGGTTCCATTGTAATATTGCTTGGGCAAACCATTATTGCCTAATACGTGTGTCATTATTAATCTTCAAACTGCGAGGCGGACGTTCTGTCAAGTCGCTTGTCGGCGCACGGCAGGGAAAAGCCAGCATATCAGTCGACCAGACAGGCATTTTGCTGCTTGGTTGGAATCGTCTACATTTATCGTCGCTCGGTGTGCCGGGTCTTGGCGGTGTACGTGGATAACTGTTAAGGTAGTGACTCTCGTCAGGAAGAAGGGGAAAGCTGGAGAGGCTGAGAAAACCACTCTTTAATTTGTCGAGGATAGCGAACGAACTAGTGATTGCGACTTGGGGCCCTTTCTAAACCACGTGGTAAGATTATCATCAATTATTATGCCAAGATAAACTTGAACCCTTATTCAAAATTTCGCTTTCTAAGAAAAAAATCATCGCTGGTAATATTGATGGTTGTATTATATGGTTTCAAGCTATGTTTAATTTTTAATTTAGTCGATTTTGTTTTGCTATTTTGCTTTCCTGCGTCAGCATCGCTTCGTAAATACGTTTAGGTTAGATTTCTAACACAAATCGCAAAGCTTTTACGATGTTTCAATTTAAAAAATAATATTACAATAACCATTCTTGAGCTGATGGAGTGTTATTTGATGGCAATAATAAAACGTGAAGAGAAAGAAAATAAAGATTACGTGTTTCATACGTGATCTTTCTTCTTTTGCCTCTCGTATCCTCTTATAATAACCATATGGTTTAGAAATAACCTCGAAAAAGTTTATCGTTCATAATTGGTACTCGGTTCGATCCTGCAACACGCAAAGTGGTCATATCTGTTAGCAATTTTGCCGGCACGAATAACGATAAACAGTCCCCCCCCCAAATCTCTGCAGGATATAACTTCTCGAATGGGCAACCGTCCAATACGCCCGGTTTCTTGCGAAATGAGAAAAGTTGGTCTCTTCAGACTTTCGTCATAATTCGTCGTAAATGGAATTCAATCGCAGCGCATTCAACAGCACTGATGCTGACGCAATCGTAGAAAATCCGTTTAATTAATCCTAACGCGTGGCCTCATTCCGCAGCTAAGTGAATGAGGCTCCGAGTGGAAAAACTACTGAAAAGTGGAAGCCATTTTCGCACGCCAGCTGAACGAAATGGCTGGTGGGGATATTTTCGTAGGCACTAGCAAACTACGGGCAACCGTCGCAAGGATGGAAGTATAGTACGGGTAGGGATACCAGATTTTTTAAATTTTTTTCCTGTGAAACCACTCTTTCACAGTGGCTGTGGCAGATATTTAAAAACATCTGGCATCTCTGCTAACAGGTTGCACAGAATGATGAGATTTCATGATTCAGCATCTTCTGCTTCTCGTGTGCATACAGCCATACGTGCACAGCTGTACGTGATTTTCCCTCTAGCAGTTCACGCTACGGTGCGGATTAGAGCTGAGAACGAATCTGTACGTTCAGCGGAGAAGCTGATCGATATCAAATGTCTAAATGTGGCTAGTTGCTTTCTACTCTTGTGACAGTTATGTAAGAATCCGTTTATCGTATATGTAACCGCTCGAGCGAACAATTCAATCTCGGGTAGAATAGGGAGAGATCAGAATTTCAATTTGATACTTGTTATAGTAGCAGGAACTTTAACGCTTCAGCTGTGAATTGCATGAGGTTGTTCAATTGGGTATGTCACGCAAACTCGTCTGAGGCGCTGACAACACCTTCTCAGAGTTCAATGAATCTTTGAGACTTTGATAACATGGGTAATTTTGGGCTTTAGTTTTCTTGTTCCTTGAAAACTACAGAGTCTGTACAATTTTGGGTGAAACATGGATTCTTTCCATTATTGTTTGTCAATAATTTAAACCTTCAATGTAGCGCTACGATTCTTTCACAAATACAAATGCTCATAGCACATAGCTACAAATGTATGTACTGCATTTGATAATAAATGCGTTGTGGGATAGGTAAAATGTAGAGTTTGATGATAGGATCATTATCACCACAATTTTTATATTAGCAAACCTTTTGTCGAAAATACAGGTGGTGCAGCAAAGTACTAACTTGACTGTTTGGCGTGGCAACGAACCAATTGTAGTGGCCTGACAGTAAAAATGATGTAAAGCACTTTACAGTATGAAAGCCGAAATCCCTTGCTTCATTTCAATCCGTACATTTGAGTACGACTTTTGTATTGTGCAATGTTTTGGTCATCGCAATCTGCTCGTTGACCCATAAGATCATGTACGACCATATTTTATCTGCTACCGTATATATCGAAGAGTTGATTTGTAGTGTCATTAAGCACATGAGTCGGTCATTCCGTTGTATCGGGGTCTCCTTCCCAATCTACATTAATTAAGCCGAGTACTTTTGGAATTTTGTCTTTCCTGTACAACAACTGTTTTCCTGTAGTCCGTCTGAGATAACGAAGAATTCACCTCCCAATGTAAAAAGCATAAAAGGCCGGGTAGCATGTGTCAAATACAGAAAACAAAGTGGCAATTCTTTATAAGGTGTTTCTTCGTCAGCTCCTCGAAATATTGCTCCGGTTCCAACGTTAAGTTTCCAAGTTCCTTGTTACGTGAGATTCAAAAAACTTGGCATTTCCTCGCGCATCGCTTCCATCCATTGATCAGCGAGCTAGCGTTTTGTTGGTCGAGCTCTAGGAAAGTGTTTTGGTTAATAACAGAACTATAGGAAGTGTATTCAAAATACTTGCCTGGAGGTCGGCGTTCCAGTTGCGCATCAACTCATGCCCTGGATCGACTAGTTTAATTGATTGAAGTGGACGTGAAATATCTTTTTCCTGTTCTTCGTCTTCGAGTTTTCTGTCTGAGGAGCTGCTTTCAGATGACTCCACCAGATTTACTCGGTTAGTTAAATTTCCTCGTATTCATTGGAAGAACGCTGAGGATTCGAAGCCCAGAATGATCTTTCAGCGTGCAAGACAATTCTTTCTTCATTTTATTTATCAATTCCTCCTCAATTTTCGCGACAAAATTGTTGGAGTAGGTCTTACGCTTCTGGTTTGCCCAGAAGCTCTGGATGGGGCGCAGCTGGGGAACGTTGGGTGGGTTGGTCGACCTGGGTACCGCATCGATTTTCAGCCGCTTCATCTCCTCCAACGATTGCTTTGAGTAGTGGGCCGACACCAGATCCAGCCAGAGTACAGCGGATTCGCCCCTATGGTATTTCTTGATGAACGACTCAACTTCCGGTAGGCACTTCGTACTATAAATTTCCCCGTTCACGGCCAGTACGGAGCTTCTTGCTGATTGTCAGCCACAGTATCACCTTCTTCAAGAACTTGATGTGTGAAATGAATTTCACCTCAGAGCTCACTTCCTTCGTGGGGGAAGTAAAATACGGAGTGCCCTGCCAGTCGTTGCCAGATAGGTCTCGGCCTCAACCACCACCATCACGTCGCGATTCGCCGGAAAAATTGACTCGACCATCTTATTCAGCCGCTGCCATTGCGTCATTGCCTGCAGCTCCGAAACCAATGGACGGGACTGCCGTTTTATGATGTCCATGTTTGCCAGGTACTTTTCCACTGTTTGGCCGGTTGCACCGACCTACCGATCAAGCGTACCCAGCGATGTAGCCAATTTTCCCTCGGTCTTCCTCTTGAGCATTCTTTGGAGCTTCTTGTGGCTCAGGGTAATCGGCCGTCCGGAACCGGTCTTTCTTTCGATGCTCTGATTGTAGTCCAACAGTGCCGAGATGTTGTAGATACCGAAACAAACGTAACCGGCGTCCCTTTTCTGAACGATGTCCGCTTCACTGTTTTCGCCATTACGGTTAAAGTTCAAGTCAATTTTCTTCTGCTGACTCATGGGTTACTATGATTGATGCTGCATGGGTAGTTTCGTCAGTGAGTGTAAGGTTAACCCATGAAAAATCGGCATTTTTGTGCATTTTGTGCAGGCTCAACAATTTTGTCTTCTCGAAAAAAGTCTCCTTCCGAAATTTGAGCTTAATCGGACTTCTGATAAGGTTTCACTTACAGTCGTGAAGGTCTTACATAATTAGCCAACCTAAAAATGCACAAGAGTAGCTCTTGAAGTTTCCGAAATCGATTTTTTTGATAGAAAATATCTTAGAAATGCATATAGACTGTTCCGAAAATTATAAATACATTTTCTTTCTTGAATAAAACAAAAAATACAGGATTTTTCGGATCATTTTATTCTGAAATATAGAGAATAAGTGTTTTCTTTCCAGTTTCAATTCAAGTTGGGTTTATTTTCCGTAGGATATGCGAGCTCTCTAACTTTTCTCTTAACACTACTCATAAGCTTTTGCACAATGTGTTCTCCGACCATTTTTACCACTTTAAGCTAATCTTTTTTAAATTTTTCAACATTGTCCACTGGTTTGAAATATTTCATCACCTTTGTCTTGGTCAAAGCCCAAAAAGTTTCAATAGGGCGAATTTCAGGGCAGTTTGGAGGATTCATCTCCTTTGGGACACATGTGACATCATTTGTTTTATACCACCCTAGTGCATCCTTAGAGTATTGGCAGGAAGCAAGATCGGGCCAAAAGATTGGAGGATTGTTATGTTGCTTAACCATGGGTAACAACCTTTTCTGCAAACACTCTTTCACGTAAATTTTACCATTCATTGTGTCATTCGTAATGAATGGACGAGATATTTTCCCACATTCACAAATGGCCTGCCAAACCATTACCTTCTTGCCGAATTTTTCGGTGTAAATTGCTTCTACTGGTCCAGGGACATCCTTTACCTTCGGTGATGTATAAAATTGCGGTCCTGGCAGAATCTTATAGTCCAGTTTTATGTAGGTTTCGTAATCCATGATAACACAACCCATTTTTTTGGTCAGAAGTTTGTCATAAAGCTTCCGAGCTCTCGGTTTCACAGATTCAGCTTATTTTGGATTTCGTTTTGGCTGCTTCTGCTTCCGACGGGTCTGCAGACCCATTCTTCCCTTGGCACGCATAACGTTACTCGCCGAGGTTCCAAGCTTTCTCGCCACATCTCGTACTGATACTGAAGGATGCCGCTTGTAGTATTCCTAAACCTTTTTGTCCATTGTGGGATCAACAGGCCCGGGTTTTCTACCACGTCTTGCGGCATCAGTAAATGTGCACTCTTCACAATACTACCGCAATGCGGTTTGAACTGCTCCGACACTTATACCTTCTTCTCTGGCTAATTTTCTTATCGAAAGGCCTCTCACGGTGCCCCATTTGTGCACAATTCGCTTTTTTTGCTCGGGAGAAAGGCCACGCATTTTCAAAATTTCGCACTAAATGTTAGAAAAAATGACTGCATCTGTTTCTTTTGGATGTAAACAACAGGACGTAAACAAACTTTTGCGCTGGAAGACTCGAGCTATACAGGCACACACAAGAGACACTCCCAGCTCGAATATTTCTTTCATCGATCAAAAAACTGTAACTTTCACCGCTTTGGGGCTCTACTTCCCAAAGTCCGATTGAGCTCAAATTTAGCATGGAAAATTTTTACGAGAAAACAAAACTTTAAAACTCTATCGTAAATGATACAATTAAAAAAATAAACCTTTTCCCTGAGAAACTCTACAACTACATAATTCTGTAGATTTATAACCTCTCGCTCAACGATATCCATAAAAAAATCTGTCGCTTGCAACATTAAGTTTTATTTTGGTTTTGTCCGATAGTTCCGTGTGGGTAAATACCCACATGGGTATTTTTCGAGTGGGTACTACTACCCATACTACCCACAAGAACCGCCGGCCCTGCACGTGAGTGCTTACCCTGGATACACGTCATGAATTCGACATGATCGGTTGTTCTGAACTGACAGTACATTGCACCTCTTGGAGCAAATCTCGCATACGAATTACAGAATCCGGCTTGCTACGGATAGTTTGCTGTGTAATGATGTGGATTTGTAACTTAAATTTTCGACTGGAATTGATGTATTATTTAAGGGATTTATATTTCGGCTTGCAGTCTAATGAATTGCGTTGATCTCTATCTGCTCATCACCAACATTTCGGTCCTTCTATGGGACCATCATCAGGGCCTAAAATATATTTCACATTTTACGTACGCGGTTTCAACACTAACCAAAGCTCATAGACTTGTCTGCACAGAACATTTCTTCCTATCCTGTAGTATTGGTGTTTGGGCTAGAGTCCGACAGTTCGAGTGGGAAAATTTTTGTGTGATGGAGGCGAAGTGTATCGCTCGATAAATTTTTTCACCAAAATGAACCAAATTTGAATCTGCGCTTCGGATGTACGGCATTAAACCCTTTACGACCCGACCTTTCTATGTTTTGCACAAACTTTTTAACTTCTTTGTTACTGTTTTCGAGTGAGTAGTTTTTCAATGTCATATAGTGTAATATTGTCCCAATGTAAATCAATTTATACGTAAAATGTGAAATATATTTTAGGCCCTGATGATGGTCCCATAGAAGGACCGAAACGTTGGTGATAAGCAGATAGAAATCAACGCAATTCATTAGACTGCAAGCCGAAATATAAATTCCTTAGATGTGGTTTTAGTGCAGTTGAACCAGGAATCCGTCTTGGTCTTACTTCATCCGTTGTTTTTGCCCCGGCTTTGGTGCTGATATTTTTTTAACAGAAAAAAGAAACACAATAAAATTTCAACCAATTTTGAAAAAAAAAACTAAAAATGATAAAGGTAGGACGGAAGGAAGGAAGGAAGGAAGAAAGGAAGGAAGGAAGGAAGGAAGAAAGGAAGGAAGGAAGAAAGGAAGATAGGAAGGAAGGAAGGAAGGAAGGAAGGAAGGAAGGAAGGAAGGAAGGAAGGAAGGAAGGAATGAAGGAAGGAAGGAAGGAAGCAAGGAAGGAAGGAAGGAAGGAAGGAAGGAAGGAAGGAAGGAAGGAAGGAAGGAAGGAAGGAAGGAAGGAAGGAAGGAAGGAAGGAAGGAAGGAAGGAAGGAAGGAAGGAAGGAAGGAAGGAAGGAAGGAAGGAAGGAAGGAAGGAAGGAAGGAAGGAAGGAAGGAAGGAAGAAGGAAGGAAGGAAGGAAGGAAGGAAGGAAGGAAGGAAGGAAGGAAGGAAGGAAGGAAGGAAGGAAGGAAGGAAGGAAGGAAGGAAGGAAGGAAGGAAGGAAGGAATTTATCGAGAGAAAGACTGGTTTATCGAGAGAAATGCTTGTTGTCGTTCTTCGCTCTCACCGTGGTCCCACGTTGTTCTGGCCGGATCTAGCTTCGTACCATTACGCCAAGCCTGTAATGGATTGGTACGAAGCGTAGGGCGTTAATGTGGTCCCGACAGAGGCGAACCCACCAAACTCACCAAAACTTCGTCCGATCGAAAGGTTTTGGGCGTTAATGAAGAAGAAGCTAAAAAAAAAGCGGAAAAACATTCAAAACCGGCGAAGCATTGAAAAAAAAAAAAAAAACTGGGAGAAATTGTGTAAGGAAGGTGGGCAAATCCTCGCCCAAAATCTCATGAGCAGTGTCGAGAAAACTGTACGAGCATTCAACTTGGGGGAAGAAATACTATAAAAAATTATGCCAAAAATTGATGATATTGGTAATAGTTATTTAATCCATGAACATTTGAGAAGTATCCGATTTAACCTCAACCCCGCGACGGAGAGAAATCAGTTTTTACATCGAAAAATGATATTCAAACTTTTATTACTCAGCAACCGCATGCATGATGGCACAAACTATATTGCATGTTGGAGATCAATCTATTCTCTAACTGCTTAGAATATGTTCATCGCAGGAAATTTCAAGTATAGTTGTTAAACCGTTATCAAAGTTTATATGTCAGGCTCTGCCATATGGCATCACCCGCGGGGAATGGGTTAAACTGAATTTTTGGTGGTTATTTATGCGTGTCTAATTTTTTTTTCGAGTCCAATCTTTACTGAGAATCGAACTTATGACCAACGGCTTGTCAAAGTAGATTCTGCAATCTTTAGGCTATGAACTCCCTGTAAAACTCCCATCAATAAGTTTTGTGAAGAAGAGCTTTTGTGAAGAAGAGCTTCAATTTGACATATTTAAAATAATAGGCGTCGATGTAGAAGTTACCGAGGTAATTTTATTTTTTATTTTTTTCATATATTTTTGGCGAGGAACGAGCATAGTTTATCTAGTGTCATTTGAACGGGTTGTCTCTCAAACTCACAAGTAAGAAATTTCATAGCAATTTGATATGTGGTTTAAAAGTTATGAAAAGAAACGAAATTCAAAGACTATTTAAACTGTAATTGCTTTGATCAAAACATATGGCCTCAACAAAATTTAAATTTGGTATTGTACTATTCGTAAGTTCCCGGTATTGCTCGTGATTGAAGTGTACGAAATTCAAAGTCATTTCTTTTATTTCGCTATTTCTTCAGCACGAATATTTCACTCCTAATTAATAATTTTTTTAACTTTTTGCCTTTCTCCTAGAAAGATATAGCAATCACTTCCAAAACCGAAGATATGAAAGTGCTCCAATGGGCCGAATGGCATATATCACTCGACTCAGTTCGACGAGCTGAGCATTTTCTGTATGTATGGGTGTGTATGTGTGTGTGTGTGTGTGCAGATTTTTATTTTCTTTCACTTTTCTCAGAGATGTCTGGACCGATTCTAATGAAATTATATGCAAATGAAAGTTTCTAGTTGCTCAATAAGACCCTATCAAATTTCATTGTAATTGGATTTTTATTTTAGAGGTTATGTTTAAAAATGTAAAAATCACGAAGCATCAATATCTCAGAAACCACACAACCGATTTCAACAAAATTGGTATCAAATGAACGGGCTATCTTAAAAACCCTTAACTTTTGAATTTTATATAGATTGAACATGTGGTTCAAAAGTTATGAAAAGAAACGTCTTCTGAAGACTGTTTATTTCACTTTAGTTTCTCAGAGATGGCTGTGACTCATATGACTCAGTGTCACATAAAAGGTCTAGTTACCCCATAAGACCCTATGGATTTTTTTGCAATCGGACTTTTACTTTGCCTGTTATGTTTAAAAATGTGAAATCTACCTATGAAAAGAAACATATTCCGAAGAATACATAAACTCACTCACTTTTCTCAGAGATGGCTGACCCGGTTTTCACGAAATTAGTGTCAAATGAAAGGTCTAGCTGACTCATAACACCCTATTGAATTTTACTGTAAACGAACCGTAACTTCGTCTGTAATGTACCGAATAGTGAAAATCACGAAACTTCATTATCTCAGAAAGTACACAACCGATTTGATCAATAGTTTCCATTTCATTTGATTATAATCGAACTAAGCAACCGTTATGCATTAAATTGTTAATAAAACAACGAAAGTCTATTGTCTCCAAGATTACACGACTTATTTGAACATAACTAGTGTCATACGAACGAGTCATCTCTCAAACTTACAAACAACAAACTTCATAACAATTTGATATGTGGTTCAAAAGTTATGGAAAGAAAAGAAATTCAAAGGCTATTTAAAACTATACCTGCTTTGATCAATATGTGTGGCCTCAATATAATTTAAATGTGGTATCGTACCGTTTGAATGTTCCCGGTATCGCTCTGATTGAATTGTTCGAAATTAAGAGTCATTTCTTTTATTTCGCTATTTCTTGAGAATTTACATTAGAGATGCACCGAATAATAGGGCTGGGAAAAAGTTGTTTTTGAAAATTGCCGAACATTCGGATTATCGAATAATCATGAGTAATTTGGTTTTCCATTTTTCTCATTTAATCATTATGTTCTGTTCAATATTCGGCCGTCCGTTCAACGAAACATGATGATAAGATGAGAAAAATTGAAAACCAAATTATTTTTGACTTAATGTGACAAGTTTAAAATAAATCCATTATTCTGTAAACTGAGAATTCAGTACTTTGCACGAAAAAACTTTTTCCCAGCCCTATTATTCGGTGCAACGCTAATCTACATTACGTCAAATTTCATATTTTATACTTCAATTACAACATCATTATTTTCAAACCCAAAAAGTGAATACACATTTCTTGGATTGAAGCGTTCATGTAAATCTATTTTTACAAATAATAAGTTTGAATGAGAAAGGCTGGGTCTGACCGCTAGGTGGATTAATTTAGGTTTTTTTTTAAATTATTTATACGACACGGTATACCAATGAAAATTTGTTATTTGTTCTTTAGAGTCATCTTTTAAAAATCTTGAATTCGTACAGCGTATTTTTTTCGAACGCACGCTTTATCTCGAGACCAGCATCGCGTATCGATTGTGAAGCAGTTGCACACAGGTAGGTATGGGTACTTTCAATTTCTTTCTGAAGGCTGCGCGCGATCGTTGTCGTTTGCCGTCGTGTTAGCCGTCAAGAGCGATCACATTCGCTGGGTGTAGCAACTAGCACGAGTTTTGAACCGGTGTGGTGGTGGTGTGACCAGAAGCCGGCCGAACGGTGGGAATTGAAACGAAAATGCTCTACAAAAAATAATAAACTAACCGTCCAGAGTAAAGTGGTGTCGAAATCGGATCGATACCAACCGTATGAAGTGGGTAACAGCAGTGTGTTGACTTTAATGATCATTGATCGGTCGATAGCTGCATCGCAACGGCTCTACCTGGATGTTGATTTGATATTGGTTTGAAAAGCTGTGGAGAATTTCGACGGCGGACTACCTTGGGCCATCGAAACCGTACTTACCTTCCAAATAGAACTCGTTTTGCGAAGGTTGTGCGTTGATTTTCTTACTGTGTTTTACTTTGATCGTATTCGATAAACAATCAACGTATTGCATGATATAGGAAATGTAGCGCAAATAACGGGTTTCACGTTAGCCTTCTAGTAGTACAGTATAAGAATCATAAGAAAATTATGACCTAATTATGCTTCGTTTTCACTTTATCATATTCTGTTGCTATGCTAGTTGAACCAATGTTAATTATGTCAAATCTACCTTGAACAAAAGCGTTTTTGTCGACTGGTTGATATGATTTTTTGCGTTCCGTTAGTCAAAAGATCAGTTCTATAGCTTTTATACTTGATTCTCTTATTAGGATTAATTTTATACTAATACAAAAGTTGACGTCGAAAAAATTTCAGAGACCTATGTAGTTTGCAGTTTGAGTTGACAGTCATACGAAGATTCGTTTTCAAGTGCGCAGGCCCCTTCCTTTAACGGGTTTGACACTAAAATTTTTTAATCATTCTCTTCTATTCATCGAATTCAGTCTAAAGATAGATCTAAATGGTTTATGCGGTGAATCGGTGGTTTTTCACTATCCACTGTAATTAGTTTCGCCTGAATGAATTACACGCTTCCTTGAACTTTATTTACAGATGATGAATCTGTGAATTTGTTTGCCTCTTTTGAAAATTGTACTGGGTTGCCCGAAAAGTGTTGCTGTGAAGGCCTCAGTTTCTGGGGTGCATAATTTCAGAGCAATAGCAGCTGTAGTTAGGTGAAACTGGTCAACAGGTTTTGAAAGCGGAAATAGGTAGTTGCAATATTTCTTCGATAATTCGACAGCTAGACAACGCAGAGTCCCCGCCTAAAGTTCACTTCAAAACTGGACTCGATGGCATTTAATCATTGTGGTGAATGGGTCCGTACAACATTCATCTGTCCCTTCAGCGAGTCAAGATCATTTCACCATTTTTTATGGATTCTGAACAGCGACTGAAGCAATGGAAAAACAGGAAAATCACAGCCAATTGGTTGATTGTATTTATGCTCAACCCAAGCGAATATTATCTTCAGAATTTTGCGCAAGGTTATATCTGACGCTTTTGCAATAAAAAGCAAAGCCAAAAAGCCTTGGTGCTACATTCCGATTTGGAACTTGGCCTTCTGTTTATTATACACAGACTTCGCAGCCAACTGTTTGATGTACAGGACAATTGCGGGGCTAGCGCTACGATCCTACTGACACTAACAGTCTCTCCCGAGCCGAGACTCGAACCTACGACGACTGGCTTGTTAGGCCAGCATTGTACCTCGATGCCAACTGGATGGTCGCTTTTGCAATACTGACAGCAAAATTTCTGGTCATTTGCTCGGTAATACATAGAGGTTTTCCGACAAAAATTTTTATTTGCCCATACGATGTCTTTTTATACTCCGAACTGGTCTTCAATTAGTTCAAGTTTATTAAAACACTATAGAACACACTAATCAACAGCAGAGCAGCAAAGCAAAAGCACGCCAAGTGACCTATCGTCGAACACAGCAAACTGTAATTGTGAAAAGAGTAATTTTCCAAAAGGATGTATGCTTTTTGGCACTGGCTTTATTCGAATCATTGTAGCTCAGAAACTTTTGGTTGTACAGAAAAACTATCCGGGATTGAATTGTAAAGAACGGATCATGCCTTGTAAAAAACACTGTGAAAAAAAAATTACAAATACAGCAAAAAATTACAAATGAACACCAAAATTTGATTTACATAAGAAGCTTTGAAGAAGAACAAGAAGAAACTTGAAATTATAACAAAACTTCTGGTAGAAATATTTTTTATCAAAGGGTTAATTTCGAAGCACTTTTCAATTCAAACACTTTTAGAGAAAAACTGTATTTCAATGGTGGGAAATGATTTACGCAATTATTTTGAAGAAAATAAGTATTGTAATCAACTTCGTAAATGCATCAATCTCCAAGTTATTTTAAAGGTAATTTGAGAAAATTAGAAAATTAACATTAATTATGTATTAAATTAAAAGAGAGTTGAATTTTCTTTATAAATTTGCTTTTTTTTAAACTTAAGATTAAAGCTTTGATTAAAAAGTCCTCTATAGAGAAATGTAAGATAAATTTCTACCTGAAAGGTATATTTTAAATAATTTGTCAAATGTCAATTGTTTCAGAGATAATGAAATGTATCCGTTTTTGACATTTATGGGTGAAGGGGGTCGTAAGTGGCTGTCTCCCCCTGTTAGGAGCGGTGTACAACAGCGTCGAACCCGGATCGAGCAACTGAAGCATGATATACCAGCTGCCAGCCCCATGGTGAGGCTAGGTATCGCAGCTCTAGTAAGGCAGCACGCCGAAGCAGCCAGAGGCATGGCTATCTGTAGCACTTATTTTGCACACCGGAATATTCGTAAGCACACCTGGATGCACTCAAATGGGGTGGCCTGCTCTTAGATTGATCATGTTCTGATCGATGGGTCGGCACTTTTCAGACGTTACAGACGTCAGGTCGTTCCGAGGACCAAACTTTGACTCGGATCTCGTGGTATCCAAGATCCGCGTACGATTGTCCATCGTATTGAAATCTAGGACAACGAGAAAGATACGGTTGAACATCCAGCGATTACCAACTGGAGGAGTAGCTGAAGAGTACTCGCAGAAGGTTGATGAGCGGATCGATGAGCAAGTTGAAGGAAACCTGAACGAGCAGTGGAGACATATCCACAGTACGATCAGCACCACAGCGCGAACAATCTTGGGTACAGCTGCGAAAACCACGCCCAACGAGTGGTTTGACACTTAGTGCCAGTGAGCGACGATTGAAAAGAACCACAGCATGCAGCATTGGAAGCGTGTTCTTGTGGAGGCGGATTCTAGGCACGATGCGAGGAGCTTCTGCAAAAAGATTGACGAAAACAGGAACTGAAACGAGTCTTCATGTGCAACGGCAGGGTGGGCTGATTACTGAGAAATCAGAGGTAGCCAGGCATTGGGAATAGTATTTTAATCATCTGTTGAACGACGGGGAAGATATAGGCGTCGAAAAGAGCAAATGTGAAAGTGTGAAGGTGTGGGTTGATTGCCCCCGGACTGGTTGGAGGGTCACATATGTTCGATATTAGGATTGGTCGATCTTGGATCGATCTAAAGAGAATCGATCTTTTCCGCTCCGATCTTCGATTTTTTTGAACGATTTTTCAGCCCTGCAAAAATCGAAAAGATCGTTTACTCTTCGATTTGATCTTTTCGATCTTTTAAAAATTTAATTTATGTTTCAGCATGCAGCAATTTCTTTAGATCCAATTTTGAGTCATTGTCAGTGATCGTGTTTCGTTGTTTTATCGGGTTTTGAATGGTTGCGTGCGATTATAACATTTTTATGCCTCCTTATAGTCCATTCCATTCCTGCAAAAAATGCAACTGGTGACGAACTAGCAAATATGATATGATCGGCGTGCATTCAAATCGAACCAAGCTCCAAAAACATTATTTCGAGTAATCGGCGCTCAAAGTTCCAGGAAATTTTTGCTATACAGTCGAATTTCGCTAGTTTCACTGAACCCGCAGCTCATCTAGTGAAAAACTTTCAGTCGTCGGGCTGAGCTGTCAAAGTTGCAAATCGATCAAAGAGCACACCGATTGTTTCTTGTTGTTAGGACTACAACTGGGAACGCAGAAAAGTTCTATAAAACCGTTGAGTTGGTTGACAAACCGCAAAAGTTCAAAACCCTTCGTTGAGAATGATGTTGCTTGTACTAATTTCTCTCCTACTTTTTTGGATTTTCTTCAATGTTTTCCATATTATAAGAGCTTCGTTTGATGTCATGCACAAGGTCAAATTTGCAAAGAAATACGAAAAGTGCAGCATAGGGCCAAATTCGAAATTGGCTCATTTAAGCCACACATCACACATTTGAAGCCAAAAATGAGTGCTCAATAATAACGTGTTCTCAAATACTTTCAAAAATACGCATAGCCCTACGTTGCATTATTACGCCAGAAAACTTATATTGTTTTTCTAACAATTGATTAAAATATTGTTTGTTTACATATATACTCAGCTTCATTTGTTTTTATTTGAATAAATTCTACTTTCTGCGTTAAAATGCATCCACAAACCCCTCAAACGAAATCAACGTTATCAGAAATGATGTTTGGCTTCGATTCAGTTGGGCCCAACGAGCGGGAGCCCAACTAAAACGTAACTCAACTAAGCATAACCCAATGAGCGAAATTCGACTTTTTTCTGGCGTATCACAGAAAACGATGGCGAGTCGGCTGGGTTTTGGACAAATAGCTCGCCTGCGAAACTGTTCGACTCAGTTGTCAGCAGCCAAGTTTCACTTGCGATCCCTAATACAACATTTTACCCGCCTCGTCAGTGACTTAATTTTCGAAAAAAATGGGGCTTGGTTCGGACTGGTCGCACACCGACCATCTCATAATCATTGCTATCCTGTATCACATTCCACACACAATAGAGAAAAAGTGTGATATTTTGACGTATTGTATTTTGAATGATGTTCCGACACGCTAACAAACACATAACCAAAGTTTTCAAATGATGTAAACTTTTTGGTATATTTCTTCAAAAACCTTTCGAACTTGATAAAACAATCTATTCTATCTCCTGTGCATTATAACCACGGACGGTGCTATAACATTATAAGCTTCAGTTCCAATCAGTTAGTATGAATTTCACAGCGCCGCAAAAAAGTGCTATAAAAGATCGATCCAGTTGAGATCGATTCCGCAGCTCCGATCTTTCGGGTGTATCGATCCAAGGACCGCTTGAATGAATCGATTCTCAAGATCGATCTTTCCCTGAAGATCGCCCAATCCTATTCGATATACAAAAAAGGCCACCGCATGGACTGTAGTTCCTAAGTTTTGCGAACGATTTTTTTTCAGTATGGACTTCCTCACTGCGACCAGAATCTTTGATCTACTGCGAGATATGCCCGGGTGTCTACTGTATCCCGCACTTCTATTATTAGCAATACCGCTATTGAGAAGTGGCATGCTTATTATTATTTTTTTATCAGTGCTTGTGTGTAATGTGCCACCCTTTCTTTTACACGCTTACTGTTTTTCTATACCAAGCATCGTTGCTCCTGCCAAATATCACCAATTATAATTCCCTGGAGAAGTTTCGTTGTGCGTCCTTCTGCCTAGTTTTATTGATAAGAGGGACTTATTTTTGTTAAGAAGGAGTCACGCAAAAGTATTGTAGATTTCAGCGTAATGGAAAGGTAACTGGTGGGGAGCCTGAGAATTAACCCATGATTTAAGTCCTATTTGACATCGAATGGTCTGATTCGAACTCACGACCATCCGCTTGACAAAGCGGACTCTGTAACCTTGCGGCTACGCAGCTCCCCATCACTGGTATTAACCGTAGAGCGGTGGAAGAGGTCTTTGGACCTCTCAAGGGATGCTGGTCAGCCGTGAGAAAAAAAAAGCAGATAGCGGTGGCAAACGGGGCTTTTTACGGATTACGTTATCAGCTGAGGTCTTGCAGCCTGCAAACCCGTACAAAACAACCGGTGGTCCTCTATGGTCAGAAAGCATGGACACTGAAAGAGGCTGATTGGCGTGCTGTTTTTGAGGTGTTTGACGCAGACGCATGAACCATGAAGTGTATCAGGTATACATAGACCCCGCAAGCGTTGGATGTGTGCTGTCATCGAAGATGCCCGTGTAATAGGTGTTAGAGGCGACTGGATGATAACAGCCCAAGACCAAGTGATATTATGACGTATTTTGAACGGACCTAGCTTTTTGAGGTATGCTACATCCACCCCCTTTGAGAGAATAATCTAATGATTGAATGGAATTAAAATAAGGGGAATGTTTTTATCCAGTTTTCTCTCACAATGTATTCGATTCTTTTGTTGTTGTTCGTAAGTCTTTTCAAATTTTGTACTTGTGCTTCTATAATCGTTAACCTAATTCAAAATTGTTCTCACCAAATTTTTCAGTCCGTAGAATAAATCTCGGAACATTCACCTATCTCGTTTTGTTGACTTATTTTTACTTTTGACTTTTACTTGGTTTTGAGACGTAGAACTCTGCTTGAAGGTAATCACTTCTTAATTATGTCAATTAAATGTCTGTTTTTATTAACAATGATAGTTTGCAGATAGTTTGTTTGTTTGTTAAATTATTTGAAATTATTGTCAATCGAAGTCTTCTAGCTGGAATGAACAGCATGGTTCATGCCTGGACGATCGGTTACCACGAATTTATTGGAATTTACGCATACTTGTTTTACACAACTGTAAGCAAAATGCCAAGTGGGCGTGGTTTATACGAATTGGAAAGCCGCATTTGACAGAATTGACCATCGTATACTATTGCGCAAAACTAACCTGCTTGGTGCCTCTGACAGCATAGTTGCATGGCTTAGTTCATACCTGTGTGATCGATCACTTCGGTTGAGCGTGCAGCTCAACTCCGTTCGTTAACTTGAGTGGTGTACCTCAAGGAAGTAACTTGGGACCGCTGCTTATTACAATATTTTTAAACGATGTTAGTATTATGCTTGGTGATGGATGTAAGCTTATATATGCGGATGACCTAAAACTATATTTCACCGTGAAGTGCATAGAAGATTGTCACCGTTTGCAGCAGTTACTGGATATGTTTGTAGAATGGTGCCATCGTAATAAGCTGATTGTCAGCATCCCTGAATGCTCTGTAATGACATTTCATCGGAACTTGCAGCCTATAATGTTCAACTACCATATCGATGGAGTCGTGCTCAACAGGGTTGTAGAGATGAAGGACTTGGGAGTGACAATGGATAAGAAACTCTCCTTTACTAGTCATCGATCGGCCGTCATTGCTAACGCTAATCGTCAGCTGGGGTTTATAACCAAAATAGCCAAAGATTATAATGATCCGTATCGCTTGAAAGCTCTGTATTGCTATTTAGTGCGACCTATCTTAGAGAATGCTTCACTATTTTGACTTCCACATCAACTGACCTGGAGTTTACGAATTGAAAGAGTGCAAAAGAGATTTGTCCGAATTGCTTTGAGAAATCTGCCTTGGAGCGGAATTGGTGACTCACAGAATTTGCGGTGGTACGGTGATCGGTGCAAACTAATCAATCATGACACCAGGCAACATTTGTCGCTAAGCTCCTGAACAATGAAGAAGATTGTCCTAAACTACTATCTTTACTTGATTTTCGTGTTCCATCGAGGGCTTTAAGGACTTCTACTCTTCTCCAAACATGGTTTCATCGCACAGCGTTTGGACTTAATGCCCCTATGTCTTCGATGATACGTGCATTTACTTCTGCTGAAGATTTATTCGAATTTGGTGAGCGTTCCAGTTGTTTCTCCAGTCGAGTAGCAAGATCTGCTTGTTTTATATTATGACGTTGACGATAGTGATATATTCATATTCATTAAGACTTTACGATAGATGGATAAATAAACTAAATAAAGTGCACGTGTCGTAAACTGATACTACGGTATAAGGTTAAATATAAAATTATTCGAGTTTCTGCTCTGTTTTCAAATATACTGTGTTATTAATGTTGATGTAAATTTGATTTTCGATATTATCATATTGTGTTTTTCGTTGCTGTTATTTTTAAATAATCTCTGTTTCGCTGTTTCATGAAACATTTGAAGTTTATATTGTAGTTCTTCCTTCATTGCTTCAAAATTGCAAATAGGCTCATTATTATTTTCTAAATTATCTTGTGAAAGGCTTGCTAATTCCATCAAAATAGATTCAAAATAATTAAGCAAGTAACAGCCGTTGTTTAAAATAAAAATTAGTTTAAAAAAATAGATTCAAAAGGTGAATCTTTTTGTTGAAGTTCAAATACTTCGGAGTGATGTATTCTTCCAATCGTTTCTTATAATTTATTTAATTTTGATTTTAGAATTACTAACGTTCCAACGGTAACATGTTGGTAAACTCTACCTAAGATTGTTATATATTGGTAGAATGATTTATGTGTTTTAGTACTTATGTTGCATGTTTTGTTTAAGCATGCAAAATTTGGATCTGACAGATTTCAACTATATATGCGTAATTTTTTTTTTTATGTTTTAAATACTGTGTTATTCGAAGTTTCAAATAAAATGTGTTCGAACGTATGAGTGAGTGTTCGCCGGGTCGTCGCTACGCAGGCTTGAGGGAAAACTCATTTAGGTTTCTGAAAAAGTTATCTTTTCTTTTTTACTTCTACGACGACAGACCGATTATCGAATGCCGAATCCAGAATACGTCGCCATATCACTCGGTCTTGGGCTGCTATCCTCCAATCTTCCCTAACACCTATTTCACGGGCAATCTCGAAGTCGATGGCCTCTATCGGGATTTCTGCCAAATATAGTCTTCGCTGGTCGTTCTTCCGGCATTCTAGCTACATGCCCAGCCCACTGCAACTTTCCGTGTTTTATCTGCTTAACTATATCCGTCGATTTGTACACCTACTACACTTCATGGTTCATGCGTCTGCGCCAAGCACAATTTTCTAGTTTGCCGCCGAAGATTGAACGCAAAATCCTACGCTCAAAAACACCAAGAGCTCGCCGATCGGCCCTTCTCAACGTTCATGTTTCATGGCCGTAGAGGGCCACGGAACAATTAATGTTTTGTAGAGTGCAAGTTTAGTGCGGGTTTGCAGGCTGCGGGACCTCAGCTGGTTACGTAATCCGTAGAAGGCCCTGTTTGTAGCTGCTATCCGCCTTTTTACCTCACGGCTAACCTCGTTGTCACATGTCACTAATGTACCCTGGTAAATAAACTCGTCGACTACTTCAAAAGCTACCCCATCTAACACCACCTCAGAGAAGATTATTAAAGCTCATGAATTTGCATGAATAATATCCCAATTTCCGTGACGGTTGATATATATTTTGTGTTTTTTCGTGGTCACTTCGTATGGAGTAACCCATGTCTATTTAATCATACTCATTTAAATCGAATTAAATTAAAGTTAAACCAAATTTTGAAATATCTCAAGAAACGAATGCATTTGGAAAGTTAGTCGCCGAAAGCTTCTAAATGTTAAATTACTATTGTTATCGTACTGATTCATTTCATTATTCCCAAAAATATATTTGAAAAATTATGTTAAACTTAACTTTTGGTAAAAATCTGTCTTACTATCTCCATCAAAGACTTCTTATCCAAAGTTTTGGATTAATGTCGAGTTTCAACAAAATATTAATTTGAACAGAAAATTAAACTCTCTCCCAAACCACTACACTTATCAAGCATCAGCCGATGTTCAGAAGGTTGGCATCGTTGAAACAGTGCAACCAGCAATCAATACTGATAAGTTGGGTACTGACTCCATTGAAGAAATTATTGCCTGAACGATTCACTTTCATGAATCAGGTCATTTGAAAACATCATTCAATCATTAACAATAAACAAAAACATGAGATTAGTCCAAAACATTTTGCATTTAATTATGACTCTGGTTTCATTCACATGCATTCGGTTCTGCGTTACTGGCACCAGCGTCAATAACTTCCGCGGCAACAAGGCTCGCTATTGACTGTTTCGGTTGCTGACGATCTTTAAGGATGCACGAGCCGTTGATACGCACCGGCTCGCGAAAGTAAAGAACGGTTTTTGAGCGCCTCGAAACTGATCGTTCGCCCGAAGCCGAAGTTTACCGAGACATTACGATTTTTGTGTATATGATACATATTCTGATTTTGATCTCTGTCAATGTATTCCTTGTACAACTTTTGCGTTATGCGTATCACGCATTGGTTGTGCGAAGTCAGAGCAAATTTTGTGCGAATTGAAAGGACACATTGGATGATTAAAGCTTGAACTTTTGCGTGTAACAAGTGGTCGAATTTCATCAATTATTTAATTAATTGAAAGCGGAGATTAACAGCGTCAGTCTCACTTTACGATTTTCATTTGTAAATGACTATGAGCGCTGACGAAGACAGGGAGCTTCCATACAGTACTTGACGTAAATAGAGGGAAGAAGGGAAAAGAAATTCGTGACGATATGAAATGGAGGACGCCAACGCCAGCTTCACAACCCGAAGTGGCTACGGGGTACCAGTGATCAACAGCATAATTAAAATCTCCGAAATATTGATCGGAACTTGCGGGACGTACCTATTTATTGGATGCAATTGCCGTTCCAACTGCGTTTTTCTGATAAGAAAACTATCATCAAATGACATAATGCGGTGCAAATTTCAAATGACACGCTAAAGGAGAGGAAAGTATCATATTATGCGACAGTATCTCCGTCAATCGAAACAGTCATCAGTTTAATTTGAAATGACGCGATGAACACCAGATGGAAAATAAACCCGTAATCAAATCTGTTTGACAGCAAAAATGTTCAACGTGATTCGATGACAGTAGTTTAAAGGAATAAAATGAAAAAGAAACTGTTTGAATCGAAATGACTACGCGAAATATTCAGTTTCATTGTTATGTTTCGAAAATCTAGAGTCCTGTTTGGGCCGTTCGTCACTTTTTCCAATCTGTAGTAGAGAGGTTTTTTCTTACTACAATTTTTAGTTTCACCTTTACTAAATCTTTTAAAATTTGCATAATAATACCTTGTTGTTTACTTGTTGTGTTCACTGTTGTTTTTTTCAAATGCCGTTATATAACTTGACAGAGCTCTTTTTCATTCCATGTTATCCTTCTTTTATTAAAAAAAAAAAAAAATGATAATGTTATATTTAATCGTCGGCAATATTTTTACTGTCATTTCTCCACGCCTTTATTAAATTTTATTCTACTTCGTTTAGTTATGCTTTTTGACTCTTGCCAGTAGAAGGCAGCTATCATCTTTCTTAACGACTTTTCGCATTTCTTCGCGGTTTTTATGGTTTTCATTTCGTGTTAAGTTAAGTTTTTTCGTATTTTTCACGCCTTCCATTCATCATCGAAAATCCTAGAGAAGGATATAATTATGTCTTTCAATATAATTGTCATAAAATAGTGTGAAATACTCAAATTCATAATAATCAACATAATAACGTTTGAGCCGGTTATTATGAACTTTTGTCAATCGATCCTTTTTTTTGCTTACAGGGGTCATTTCATCTGAAAATTCTGTTATTTTATTAGGTTCTCTTCACATGTTCTGGATCTTTCGCCCTAGTCCCGTCGGGACTGCTTTTACTAAGACCAGATCACCCCACATGGGCTGCCAGGCATGTGCTTTTCTCTCACTTCTCGAGGTTGGCCTTCGCTTTGGCATGGAGGTCGTGCATGTTTTTTCCTTGCTTGTGTGTCATACGTGCATGTGTCATACGTCATTCCGCTTGTAAGTGAAGGTTGGGATGCGTGCCGTACAATAATGTACTCCGTGGACGAGTTCACTAAAGTAATATAATCAAACGTAAAAATGGAAGAAGCTTTTCCTGGGTGTGCGGTTTACCGCCAATAAATTGTCCTAATTTAGTCTTCAACGCGCGGTTCGATCTCTGTACCAGGTCATCCTGTGGGTGATATCGAATTCAACCCTCTATTGACCTAATATCGTAAATTTCCAATTCTTGTCAGTCTATGTCAGTTGTTATGTTTCGAACAAATTTCCGCTTTTAACAAGTGGTCGAGTTTCATCAATTATTTATTATGATTTTCCTACATTGAAAAAATTGAGAAGAGATACGGGAAGCTAAACAGAGCTTCTGAATTCAATTGTAAAAATTCTCTTTCACAGTTTCTTTTTGGTCAAAATATCCCCATTGTAGACATCACTTGATTCATCAGTAGTGCAATGAAAAAAAGTTCGTGAAACTACACTCGTTACTTTTAGATTCATTGCTTTGAATGGCAAGTTAACGTACCGCATTAAATAGATATAATACCAAGTATTCAAAAGCAAGTTATTACTAGTGACGTAGTTTCTGTAGATATGTTAGATGCCATTCTTAAAATCTATTCCACCTGCGGAAATTATTCAGTTTACTGAGTTAGACACGGGTGCAAAGTTCTATTTAAACCCAAAATGGTCGTTTTCCAATTTTTGGCGTATTTTCAGATCATTCGGAGTGGTTCTGCTCAGCTCATCCTTCATAGGTACTCAAAATTAAATAAATTCATCCAGCAGTACTCTGCCCGATTCGAAATACTTATGCTTCTGTGAGGCAGTGATTCACTTACCAGCCAATGCACACTGAACTAAAAGATAGCGAGATGAATTAAATTTTTAATTTTTGTATATAATTTGACAGTAACCGAATGGTATCAGATATGTGTCTAATCAATTTTTTTGGAAATTTCAGACATCTTTTTCACCTAGTGTGCACTGCTCCCCATAACTTCCGTTCACTTCACAGATGCCACACATATCTATATCGGGCACGCTTCCGGGCTGACTGTTTCCGAAGCGGGCAATCGAATAGTGATATCCCTGTATCTGTATGTTGTGATCTGGATTTTATATTTAACGCTTCGATGTTTATTCGGTGCAATATTTCACCTTGACTGGGTACACGTGCTGCTGTACTGATTTCGGTGCAATTGTGCAGTAGATAAAAACAAAATGATTTATCGCGTATCCGTACCATACGCTCTGCTTCAGCATCAGTAGCGGCAATAAAGTCAGTTTCAATTAGTTTTAATTAGACGATATTGTTTGGCATTGCACAGGCTTTCAGTGACAGGGTGGCTTTTCCTCTAGTTTTTTTCAGAATTAAATTTTTAAAGCCGCACCAAATATGATTGTTTTTGTGTATCTGATCTGGAAAGTTTGCATTATTAGCAGCATCACCACTCAATTTAGTTTTTACGAATATTGACTGTTTTTTGCTATTTTTTTTGCAATCGTTTTAATTTGTCCAACATAGTTATTTCCACTGTAAACTCTGTTTGAAAACAATTATAATGATTGCTGTGACTATTTCCTGTCATTACTAAGGTTTTCATGCTTGCTCGTTTCCTGAACTTGGCACATCGCTACTCCTCGTCAGTTGGACCCCCAACGCTCGAAAGGTCAAGTTTGCAAAACAACCAGCCCAATTTGCCAATAGCAGTCGCTGGTATTTGTGCTCTAGCATAACTGGCTGAGTGACAAGGATTGATTGTACTCTAAGTTGTTCCGCCCGATACTATTAACGTTAGGAATGCTAACGCAAGACCTTTACCGCACTGCTCTGTAGAGAATCGAATTATTGCTCACCAACCTCTAGTTATAGCAGTGCAAAACGCGGTAAACTGTTCTACGGGGGGAAATTGTCGGCTCGCTGCAATCTTTCGTGCAACAGCCGGCCACGGTCTAGTTTGAATGGAATGTAATTTTTAGCCGCTGGAGCTCACTTTTTTGAAAGTCACTACCGGTTCTTTTATTTAGGTAGGCACGTGAACTAACCGCGGTGTCAGCGACAGCGGAGGCGGTCAACCTTTAATGGTCAGCAGTTGCAAACCGCGTGCAACTCATCAGAAACGGTCTAGCTATTCAAGCTTAACATACTACATCCAATTTGTGGCACCTTTGGTTAGTTGGCATACGTTGCTCGATCATGCACGATTTACTGCGAAAACTTTTCGGCGCTAGCCTCAATCGGACTGTGGAAGGTTTGTTGAAGATTTTGCGCCGAACTGTTTTTCAAACTTCGAGAATATTGATAGGGTGTCCGCGGGGAATTTCGCAGAAAAATATCGTTTTCGCCGTTTCTGGAAGGGATAGTTATTTTTTAAACATCATCAAACATTGGTTTGTATAACATACTTCGTCCCGCCCTTTTTTGACGTGGGACTACGTCTTTGTTTACTATACGGGGATGCATTCTGTAAAATTGGAAATGAAACTGGCAAATGATTTCAAACGTTAATAACAGCATAACCACATGATGGTTAACAATAACCAACATGTTGTTGGATAGCTAAAATGTATAACAATGTTTTGATATGTTAGTTATCACTCTAATTTCATTGTTAAGCCGTAAAATTGATTAAAAGTCCCAATGACAAATTTACGTGAATAATGAACCAATCGCATGCGAGCATTCCTAGCACAGACGACGTGAATAGTCACCATCCGTTCCCTGTGATATTCTCTGTATCAATACCGAAATAAAAATTGACAGAGTCTCCCCGTCCCAATAGGTCAATTTATTTTTGCTTCCATGAGCTTAGACTAATATGATGTTTCGAAGGTAAAAGTTTTCCGAAAAGTTTGAAACAATCCCCATTCTTGAACAATTTCTATAGGGGAGGATTGTACAAAACGCACCAGTTAAGCATTTGCGCGAATTACCGCGCTTCAAATCATTCCAAAGCGACATTGTACGAGTAGGAAGATTGAAGGATCTATTTATTGCATGTTCATGACGAAGTTTACTTTAAAATACTCGATTTCATTGTCTTTTTTTGGTAAAAATTACCACTGCCGCCAAACAAGCCCGTGACCAAAACGCACCACAACAAAGGTCAGTATGCTCCAAAGCAGTAGGCTAATATGCCACTAGCAGATATCAGCACGCGAAGCGAGAAGCACTTGAAGTCTCGAAAGTAAAATCATAAATAATGGAACATGCTCTCAGTTGTCAAGCAATCTCCTGCAAGCTCTTCATAGTGTATTCTGCCCCAATTTTAATTTTGTTTGTTTTTAGGTAAAAGTTGATGAAAGTTAGTGAAATAATTTGAAATACTCATAGCATTATAAACTCCAAAAGTGTAAAGGCTAGGGGAACCATAGTTTTTTGTATTATTTACTAGTCAGTTAATCATAAAAGCTTAAATAAAATTCATGAATAGTTACATGTTGGACAGAGCCACAGCCAATTGCACAGTTTTTCGAGTATTTTAGTCATTATGGCACACTTTTTCATTAAGAACTGTAGAGAAGCTGGGTTTTTGAAGTAGAATACTTCTCTCAGGAAGTTCGGCTACATAGGGATGTGAAATGAAAATCTAAAACCGAAAAAAGTGAAAAATATGTCCAATTTCAAATGCTAATAAATCGGTTAGTATTCGATGGATTTCCTTCGTTCTTGCAGCAATAGATTGGAAAATCTTCTAAGATTCTTCCCAAAATAAGATAATTATAATTTTATTATTCACACTATTGTACTATTGAAAATAGACAAGCCTTGTCAAAACGAAAAATTCGACCTCTGATTGGTCGTTATATGCTTGCTTCCCAAGCACGGTCGACAGGATCATATACCTTGCAATTGAAAACATGCTATTTGGCCTATATAAGAGCCTGTTTCAGCCGGAGCCGCTCATAATAGTTCTAGACAGCGACAACAGCAGTCGTCCTTCCTTAGCAGCAGCACTAGCCCTGTGGTTGGTCACCACGTCTCAGGAGCAGCGCGGTTTTTCTCAGCGTGTGTCGCCAGACAGCCATTATTCCCCCCGTGTTGGGGCAGCATGAAGATTGCCATCAGGAAATCCAATTTTGGAAATCAAAATGCCTTTTTGAAGGCAAATAAACAAGTCATTGAAAGTTAATAATTTTTGTCAACGCAAGCAAGTATTCTGTGTTGCATCCTAGCAATTTAAATTTGTCGCACCCGTCCAATTTACTGAATGTGAAATAGCTTTCACAGTGCATGTTGTCCGTGTATCTTAATGCCCCCAATGTTAGGGCAGCTCAAAGGTTGTAATTAGCAACCGATTTTGAACAGGAAAATGCTTTTTTGAAGGCAAATAAAAAAATAATTGAAGGTTAATAATTTTCTGGCATCAACACAAGCAGACATTCTGTGCGGGATGCAATCAAATTCTGTTGTAGTTGTCTAATTTTTACTTTATTCAGTAAACTCCCCACTGTAGGGGCAGCGCAAAGGCTGCGATCAGCATAACCGACATTGAATAATAAACTGCCTTGTTAGAACGCATTCACAAAAGCAGTTAGTTCGACTATGCAGAGCTAATGTGAAGTCGATTCAATCAATCAGCATTAACAGATTTTGTCGTCTCCCAGCTGCCAAGTTGCAACATGATGCAACACGCAACAGCGAGCAAACGAAATCGCTTGATGTTACAAACCGCAATAAGATACGGGTTAAAACCGTTGCGTGTGTGAGAGCACCATCGATGTTTATTCGCTGGATACACTATCTACTGTCTACTGAACGCAATAATCTGCTTACATGCGACACGGGGACGGGAACATTTTCTTCAACGAAGCTGCGCAACACGACACAAAACATGTTATTTTGTTGCTTCAATGAGAGTGCTATCGGTCCGGCTCGACAGAATGTTCACAAGAAATCATTTTTGTGCATCCGTGCTACGAAACTAAGGAAAAACTTTAGAAACTGAAAAAAGAGGTGGAGCTTATCAAATGATCGCTCTGAGCCGGAATGAAGTCACACATATTTTTCAAGTTATGTCATTCCACCACCTACGAAAAATAATTCATTCCTATTTTCATCCCTATATAAGAGCCTGTTTCAGCCGGAGCCGCTCATAATAGTTCTAGACAGCGACAACAGCAGTCGTCCTTCCTTAGCAGCAGCTCTAGCCCTGTGGTTGGTCACCACGTCTCAGGAGCAGCGCGGTTTTTCTCAGCGTGTGTCGCCAGACAGCCATTATTCCCCCCGTGTTGGGGCAGCATGAAGATTGCCATCAGGAAATCCAATTTTGGAAATCAAAATGCCTTTTTGAAGGCAAATAAACAAGTCATTGAAAGTTAATAATTTTTGTCAACGCAAGCAAGTATTCTGTGTTGCATCCTAGCAATTTAAATTTGTCGCACCCGTCCAATTTACTGAATGTGAAATAGCTTTCACAGTGCATGTTGTCCGTGTATCTTAATTCCCCCAATGTTAGGGCAGCTCAAAGGTTGTAATTAGCAACCGATTTTGAACAGGAAAATGCTTTTTTGAAGGCAAATAAAAAAATAATTGAAGGTTAATAATTTTCTGGCATCAACACAAGCAGACATTCTGTGCGGGATGCAATCAAATTCTGTTGTAGTTGTCTAATTTTTACTTTATTCAGTAAACTCCCCACTGTAGGGGCAGCGCAAAGGCTGCGATCAGCATAACCGACATTGAATAATAAACTGCCTTGTTAGAACGCATTCACAAAAGCAGTTAGTTCGACTATGCAGAGCTAATATGAAGACGATTCAATCAATCAGCGTAAACAGAATTTCGTCGTCTCCCAGCTGCCAAGTTGTCACATGATGCAACACGCAACAGCGAGCAAACGAAATCGCTTGATGTTACAAACCGCAATAAGATACGGGTTAAAACCGTTGCGTGTGTGAGAGCACCATCGATGTTTATTCGCTGGATACACTATCTACTGTCTACTGAACGCAATAATCTGCTTACATGCGACACGGGGACGGGAACATTTTCTTCAACGAAGCTGCGCAACACGACACAAAACATGTTATTTTGTTGCTTCAATGAGAGTGCTATCGGTCCGGCTCGACAGAATGTTCACAAGAAAACATTTTTGTGCATCCGTGCTACGAAACTGAGGAAAAACTTTAGAAACTGAAAAAAGAGGTGGAGCTTATCAAATGATCGCTCTGAGCCGGAATGAAGTCACACATATTTTTCAAGTTATGTCATTCCACCACCTACGAAAAATAATTCATTCCTATTTTCATCCCTATATAAGAGCCTGTTTTAGTCGAAGCCGCTCATAGTAGTTCTGAACAGCGACGACAGCAGTCCTCCCTTAGCAGCAGCGGGAGCGAGCAGTGGGTACCATCGATAGCGAATAGCGGCCACAACTGTGGCATGGCTGCGAATAAGCGTAGCAGTTTCAGCGGATCTCACCATCGATAGCAGCAGGGCCAGCAGATGCAGGTACAGCGGATACCAATGGCGGCCACAACTGTGGCATGACTACGGATAGCGTTGCAGTTGCTCAGCAGTTGGGCCAGTGTATAGCGGCCACAACTGTGGCATGGCTATGCATAGCGTAGTTGTTGCAGCGGGTATATCAGCATCGATAGTAGCAGGGTCAGCTGATGCAACGACACTCCCTTCACTAAAATGCTGTTTCAGTGTGGTGGCGGGAAGCATCAGCAGCAGGCTTGCATGAAGTGAATACATCAGCCAGCAACTTTCTCTAAGGCCTCTGCCATAGTAGACGCGAAAAGCGGCGCGAACCGATTCGCTCGGTCGTAGGTTGATGTACAGCTCTACTGATGGCTGTACATTAACCTACAGCTGAGCGAATCGGTTCGCGTCGCTTTTCGCGTCTATTATGGCAGAGGCCTAATGGGAAAGTTGTATCAGTTTGTTCAGAAGAATATTATTGTCGGTAATATTACAGAGATGCGATTGCGTAAATCCGATTTTGAATTGAACAATTGTTCTTTTGAGAACAAATAACACACTTATTTGAAGAGTTAATAGCTTTTTGTACCAATAGCAGTATAGTGACAGCCTCAGCGGTAGATGCAGATGCAGCCGGTACTTCCCTGAGGCCGATGTAAAGGTAAATGGGAGCAGCACGGCGAAACAGTTCGGGTTATGCATAGACGCGCGTCATTTTTCGTTGTTGATATTCCCCACATGAAACGACGCGCTTTCGTATGATAGCGGTGGTATTAGCGGTAGATGCATTTGCCAACACTTACTCCAGTAAAGCCGTGTCTAGTTTTCAATGTGAAAACACCTTTCTCTCTTGTGTTGAGCGTGCGCCTTAGTCCTCACTATCAAGGTAACACAGAGATGTAAGATAAACCCTACATCCTATGATAAATTGAACAATTGTCCTTATAAGGACAACAAATGAATTAATGAAGATTTAATTTTGAATTAGAATACTTCTCTCAGGAAGCTCGGCTACATAGGGATGTAAAATGAAAATCTAAAACTGAAAAAAGTGAGAAAAATTTCAAATGCTAATAAATCGGTTAGTTTTCGATGGATTTCCTTCGTTTTTGCAGCAATCGATTAGAAAATCTTCTAAGATTCCTACCAAATGCATGAAATTGCAATTTTATCATTCGAACTATTGTACTATTGAAAACTCTTAAGCCTTGTCAAAACACAAAATTCGACCTCTGATTGGTCGTTATACCGCGCTTTCCCAAGCACGGTCGGCAGAGTTATGGACCTAGTAAATTGGGAATGCATCATTTGGCCTATATAAGAGCTTCATCAGATAATAAACAAACATTTCATCGGATATTAAATTGAACAACTGAAATTTGAACACAAATGATTATTTGAAGAGTTAATATTTTCTCGTTTTGCGCTATAATCCAAAGTTAATTATCTTCATCTACATGCATACTCTGACTATTATTACGTGTTTGCGTCGCTTAGTGTTTGGCTACGGTCATGCAGAATGCAAATAACGGCGCGATGCGATTCGGCAAGACGAAATCTGTTGAAATGTATAGCTCTACTTCGCCTTAAAAAGAGCTGTACATTTCACCACGGTAAGGCGAATCGCATCGCGCCGGCATTCGCGTTCTGCATAACCGTAGCCTTTGTTCCGTTCCCGTTTAATGATGTCGTATTAAATGTGCATATTACAATTCGGCAGCACTTCAACTTCTCATTTGCACAAAATTTAAAAATATCCAATGAACTTCATTCAAAATATCAGACAAAAAGAAATTACAATACTGCCAATGAACGGTCAACGTTTATTTACTAGAAAAAATGACTGACACGCAAGCAGCCAGGTTATCTTTCTTGTAAAAGTATTCTACTTCAACCTTGCGGTCGTGGCTTTGCATACAACCTTCTTGTGATTTTTTATGAGAAAAGCGATGAATTTCGTCATAAAAAGCCACATGTGCAAGTATTTTGGGGAAATCATAGCGTGGGCCATCTTACCCAACTGGTGCGTCTTGTACGGTTCTCCCCTACCTGTTTCCATAACCTAATAAAAACTGATGTCTTGAAAGAAAACATGCTGGTAAAAGCAACAGTACCAGTGGAGTGAAGAGCCGCAGGTCTCTCGCCGTCTATGATTGCAGCGGTACTCTTCTATTCGTACCAGCGGTACACTTCTATTCGTACTGCAGCGCTATTATTCGTACTGCAGCGGTACTATTCGTATTGCAGTGGTACACTTTTTTTCGTTCATTTCTATTCATGTGCAATCAAGGAATACCTGCAATGCTGCTGTTGTTGGTGATTGAAAGTTTATCTCATAAATATGATTACCATGAATTACTCAACAAGAACTGTAAGATTTTGCAACGGATCTTTATTCAATTTCATCTTCGATATTCATTAAATAATCGTGACCGGATAGTATCGCAAGAGTAAATTCCCAAATATACACATTTATAGAAGAGTAAGGGCCTACGAATGCTGGTGAATTTTTGGATTATTTACTAAGATTCATTCAGAATATCTTTTTACATTTCAAAATTGTTAGATGATATATTCTTATTCTAAGCTTTACCATAATAAACGTATATAAGCTGTCTTCGTAATACAGCGAATGTAGTTGTAGGCAAATGAGAAAAAATGTCAAACAAAAAACAAAAATGGAATTGTTGAATGCTACGATTTTTTGCTGGAACTTGTTAATAATTTTGTTGAACATATCTTCTTAGGGGCTTCCATATTATTTTGAAAGTAAGATCCATATTATAGATTTGATTTAATCAGAGTGAAATAAGACAAAACCATTCATTATTATGACGTAAGTATTATTGGATTTGCTTTTTGAGGATATAAAGTTAATTCTGACTTTGACGCGTAACGAAAAATTCTTGGTGCTTCTTCAGCAAGCACGCTATGCTTGTGTTTTGTCAAATACATGTTGTTTGCACAAAAAAATACTACAGGCATAATATCGCCAAATATAAACGTTATTCTTTCGAGTGTTGTTGAACATATTCCAAAAATTGATTTCCAGGGGAAGCTAAAAATAAAATTACGTACAGTCACTGAGCAAACAGATTGATTCTGTCTGCAGACTCTGTATATTTTGTAACAAAAAATCCTCTAATTACAGTGTTTAGTCGCAAGTCACCATTTCATACAACCCCAACAATTATAGACGCTAATAATACGATAGAATGTCTTGTATCGATATGTTTCTGTCAATATCTTTTATCTAAAACTATTAAAATAACTCTGAATAGATTCAAAATTGCATCTTGGGACCTAACATCATCTGGGTTCTGGAAACACTCGTATTGGCTAGTATTCGATTATTTTCGGCTGATTTCCAGAAACCGGAAGTCGTCATCTTGGATTTTAAAATAACATGTGGAGTCAATTTGTGACTTCTGGGCATTATTCTGGCTCCGATGTAGAGGGCACCGAACCCCCTACCAGGAACTTGTGACATTTGGCGAAACAAAGTTCTTGTACGCACGGTCACTCAACCGTGGGGAATAGCTTCTATTCCTCCTCTAAATCCTTAATCCTTAGTCCTAAGCCATTATATGGTCGTTTCATTCCATATGAGCGAAAGCTCTCCTTAGTTCAATTACTCAAGAGCGGTATTCTCGCGCTCTGCCTCTGAGTGCGCGTACATCACGCCACTCGGTCGATTCTCGTGAGATCCGTACTGTTTCCTCAACTGATTTCTTCCTGTTTATATGAATTGGATGACTGGATTTAAATCGTTTGCATTTTCTTCACCCGATAGAAGACCGGTTCTTTTCCGGGTTCTATCTACACCAAACAAAGTGGAACCCTGTAGGCTAATGTGGTAGTAACGATGGGTGACGTTACATCCACCCCCATTTCAATATGCTGTGAGTCTTCTTGTGGAGAAAGACTTCCATAAGTCCCCTGTAAGCTTGTTATGTTGGCCCTAGGTAGGAATAATATTTGTATAACTTTCTATATAAGTTTTGCAAAATCTAAGTACGTGAGAATCTTGCTACTGGTTGGTCGTCATCCGTCGTAAGTGGACTATGCTAAATATGTTGCGAGGGAAAAGTTGAACGGATGCAGCGTGTTTAGCCGTGGAAGGTTCTTGTCAGCTGATGTTCCTTTTTTTTTTTAAGAGGAGGATTTGTTAGTAGCTTAAGTATTTATGATAAATATTAGTAAATAATGAGTATGTGTGTCCAATCACAAATGGTGACTTCTCCACACTGTTAGAACTTTCTCGTCAGCTAATGTATTTTTGTTTTCTCACATTCACATTATAAACCACTTCGGCAAAAAAGTTACGTGGTTGCCTGTGGTTGGTGTTAGATAGTCGAGTCAGTCAGTGCAGAGTTTCCAAGTTGGTGTCACACACAAATTACGTAACACTAAAAATGAAGATTTCGAACCCCTTCACCCCTTTTGTAACAATAACAAATAACAATTCCTTCAGCGTTCATGCTTCATGTCCGTAAAGGGCCACCGGGAGTATCAGCGTCTCATACAGCGCTTGATTCGCTAGTCGAAATCGCAGCGATTCAGGAAGTTTGAAGCAAACATAATAGATCCGTAACTGTCTCAACTAGCCCCCCTCCCCCTTATGTAACAATAGTGACGCAGACTCAACCCCCCTCCCCCTCTTCATGCGTTACGTAATTAGCTTACGCCTTAGCCGCGATTTTATTCGGGTGCATTTTATTTCTTCCGCGCGTCAGGTATCGTCTTCAAGGTTTTACGTAACTTTTTCCCTCTTTTTAGATGTTGGAAATAGTATCTCGTCTGCCACATGATTTGTATTATATGTTGTTTCGCGGTATTCACCCTCGTGTTAAAGTTGTGGCGCAATCGCCTTTGCCTTTGCCTCTTTTGACCGTCGACACCCGATAGTCTAATTTTCCCGCAATTCGCTTCTTTCTTCTGATCCACCGCATATTAAATGCTTGGGCTTTGCACAACAAATGAGTCAACCGGATAACGCAAAAGTTGCGCAATGAATACATTGACAGAGATTAACAACAGAATATGTATAATACACACAAAATCGTGATGTTTCAATAGACTTCGGTTCAGTGGGGCGCCTAAAAAAACGCTGATTATTTTTGCGAGTCGGTGCGTATCAAAGGCTCGTGCATCCCTAATCACCGTCAGCAACCGAAACTGCCAATAGCGAGCCTTGTTGCAACAGCATTTATTGACGCTGGTGCCAGTAACGTGGAACCGAATGCACATGAATAAAACCAAAGTCTTCGTTAAATGCAAAATGTTTTGAACATTCCCAATGTCTTTTTAATTTTTTTTTCTTCACATTTAATTGTTGTTGATTAGATGAAGTTGTTGATGTCATGAGTGAATCGATGAATGTGTTGATGTCATGAGTGAATCGATCAGTTCATATTTGCATTAACCTTGTCAGTATCTACCATAATCATCACTATTGATTACTGGTTGCACTGCTTTAACGATATCAGCATTTTGAAAAGTATAACCAATACCAGTACAAATCATAATGGCAATACTAGCGGCACCGGTGTAATGCTTTTGAGTCACCCAACACATTTAACATTCGCTATAGAGCACCGAAAGCGTTATGCACGACACACAGCCATTGCACGTTAGCTTGCTGTTTAATGCACTCGGGAACGAGCTCTTACATTACTTACATTTTTTTGAAATATTTTTCGCTACTGCAGTAAACAAAAAGGATTTTTTTTTCAATTACAAAATTATCTACAAAGTATATCAATATTAAACTTGCCTACTGTATCGCGGCAATACAATCGTAATAACTTAGATTCTAAAGTTATAAAGTTGTTTTTCATCAGAAATACAACCGCATTTCGAAAACAAGCTCGTTTGCTTCTGGTTTTGGAGATGTTTTTAATAACATGAGTTCAACAATAACAATATTCTCACTATGTCTTTTCGTAAATCATTAAACCATTTAATAACAACACTACGTACCTGTAAAGTGGTTTTCCTTCAAACAAATGTCGTAGCATTCAACAGCCAACGTAAAGTTACTTGAATAAGTTAATATTTTATTTAATTGAACGACTTATATACTTATTCGAAGCGGGTCAAGATGCGCCATCAGAAGATGAACAAAACGCTTGCAGTGTAACCAATATCACTCCAATTTTTGTTATCGTATATCTAACAACGTTTTTTAGTTTTGTTAGATTTTATATCCAGATAACGTTGAACTATGCGAAAACAATTTCAATATTCAAGCGGAAGAAACAACTCAGTTTGAAAGGTTGAATATTATTTTTCATCATCAATTTATAATCAATTAAAACTGCCACTGATAAAAACGATTGTGGATCTAGTTGCGCATAACAACACTTTAACGCATGCGCTGGTTGACAGTTGTCATAGCATTGCCGTATTAGTACTCGAGATGTATTTTGCCCCTTCATTCTATCAAGTTGGCTTGATTTCATGCAATTATGTAATACTTAATATAGTATTGGTACTTGTTCTAGCAGACTTCAAATTTCGCGCTTTTCTGGTGATAGAGATGTCATGGAATAGGCAACGTTAACTATGCTAAACCAAACTTGTGTTACTTGTGAGTGATGGACGATGAGGCCCATTTCATGTTGGATAGAAACGACTGGCAGGGTACTTCGTATTTTACTTCTCCCTGGAAGAAAGTTAGTTCCGACGTGAAGTCAATCTTACACACCAGGTTCTCCAAAAAGGTGCTGCTAGAGAGGATGTCAAAGCCGCTCTTCTTCCGGTCCGGACTGGTTGTAAACAGTGAAATTTATAGTATGAAGTGCCTACGGAAGTTGCGTCGTTCATCAATAAAGACCATAAGGGCGAAGACGCGGACTACTCGAAGCGATCGATGTGGTACCCAAGTCGTTTATTAGCTTTATTTCGAATCATTTTTAATTTTGGAGCTGGCTCAGCTAACGGTCAGTTCTTGTAACCGTGGTTTTCATATTTCCTGCGGAGGTTTTCGCTAGTCAGAGTATTTATTTTTCTCCATGTTGTAAAGTCAAAATGATTTCATTAAACAAAGAAACAAAGCTTTTTGTTCTAAAAACGCGGCCATGCTTTAGTTAGCGCACGCTAACTTATCGATTCTTGAAACCCCCCAGAAGTTTACGGCGCGAAAGATCATCGCCCATAGTTTGACAGTTCGGCAGTGTTGCTAGCGGAATGGGAGAAACGGAAGAAACCGAATTTCACACACTGAAGGAAATATACAGTGCTTTTTCAATTTTATCAACAGGCGTTTTTATCGCTGTTCGCCAAATTCACACTCGATTTGCTCACTATTTTTTCGTTTTTATCACGCTTTTCAAAAAAAAAAAAAAAAAAAAATATGAATCAACAAAAATGGGCTGTACTATTAAAAATATAATTTTCGCTTGTGCCTTGTTTTTTTAGTGGATGTGAATTGTTTTATGAACTCAATTTAATTGCTCATTTCCCTGGATAAGACAAAAATTGTCAAATATAATTGAACATCGTTAATATTAATTTAAACATTCCATTTTTGTTACTTCATCACATTTGAGTATTCTTCGCATCGTTCCTATGTGGTTTTGCTATTGCCCAGCCTAAGGATCAAGGCGTCATACTGAACATCAAATAATTAAACAGAGGATAATTAGAACTAAACACCTTGACCCAAGGTTAATTGATCGCGAACTGTTTTTTCATTACTTCACGAAATTTCTTTTGATATTTATAGGTTCAGATGTTGCGTAGTTATGAACAAAGTAAACACAAAAGATGTTATATTTCGGCTATACGAATCTTGGGAAGCTGTAGGTGATAAATTTATCAGAAGATCTTGGGAGAAACTTAGGGTCATTGAAGGCGACCGATTCATTGACAAAGATGACCTTCCTTTGATTAAATGACTTGGAATATCAGATTGTGACACAGAAGATATTCCTGTAGAATACGAAATATTTTTGCAATAGGAGATTGACGGATCGCGAAATCATGAGAACTGTTTCAGGTTGATATTGACGATGTTACTGTCAGTGAGTCACCGATTGATATCAGTGATGTTGATTATGCTTATGAAACTTGCGGTTCCATATTTTCACATAAACACGCATTATTTTAACTTAACTATGCTGTAGAATGGGCTGAACAGAATCAAATTGACATTGAATATATAATTGCATTTCGGAAAGTTCGTGAAAATGCAATGGAGAAAAATATTATGAAATAATTTTTTAAGGTATCCTAAACTCATAATACAAACTATTGAACTACTAAATTGCGTTAATCTACGCAAAATATGATGAATTTCAGTGGCATTAAAAATATTTTCATTATTCCGCCTAATTCACAGTAATATTTTTTTGATCATGATAACATTGAAAAAGCACTGTCGTCAGAATGGCTGAATCGTATACACTCTGCTAATTAGTAACCAAAAGAAAGGAAAATAACACTAAAATTTCTTGTCTTGCCCTCTCAGGCTAATGGATCTAATGGCTTTCCATTTTACTCCTTTCTAATATGACTGACGTTACGCTTTGATGACAACCCATTTTGAAACGTTTTTCCCAATTCTTGCTCATAGTATTTTTAACATCGAGAATCCTATACAAGGATATAATTATTAGGGTGGGAAATCGTTAAATGGAAAAAACGAAACTTGATAGCAGAAAGCCAGAACCAAGTTTTTTTTTGTTTTATTTGGGGCCCCAAACAATCCTAAATTTATCGGAAGTCGATTGATTTTGTCTCCGCTTGGCGCATTGCATTTCAAGTTTATATGGAGATTTGTATGGAAAAACCAACTTTTATGCATTTTCTATTCTAAAGAGCTCAAAATGGCTCGAACCATAGGTTTCATAACTTCAAATGGTAGGTTTTTTGGTGCTTAACAACTTGGCCGAAGACACTAAAGAGCTAGGGTGTCCCAAAAAAATAGTAGAGCTGTTCGAAGTTGAGTATGTCAAGATTTATGTTGCAAATCATTTTTTCTGCCAACACTGCCAGTGTACCGGCGTCGGTCAGATTTCCATCAGAAGTAACCTTTGAAACACGTTGTAGATTTTTCTACGCCTAGAATATTGACCTAAATTTGTTTGCTCGATCCAGTTGAGTGTATAAACTCGTTACGACAGGCTACTTTTGGTGGGAATCCTACTGACACCGGTGCATTAGTAATGTTGGAAGAAAACAAGATTTTCTGTATTTAAATCGACATACTCAGCTTTGAACAGCTATAGCTCTTCCTAGAGACATTCTAGCTCTTCAGTGTCTTTTGCAAAGTTGTTAGGCATCTAAAATACTATACTTTAACATAATGTAGTGCATTATTTGAGCATTATTGAGCTTTCTAGAAAGGTAAATGCAAAAAAGTGGGTTTTCCCGTATAAATTGTCATACAAATTTTAAATGCAATGCGCCAAGCGGAGACAAAACCAATCGACTCCCGGTAAGTTTAGGGTTGTGTGGGGCCCCAAAAGGAACCAAAAAAACTTGGTTCTGGACAATCGATCATTTTTCCCCACCCCAATAATTATGTCTATAATTTATTAAATTCTGCTCGAGCGTCTTGATAGAATACTTACACTACACATTGCACTTTTTATCCACTTTCACTATTTAATTCTATCACTTGCACTTGCACATGAAAGTGATAAGTGAAAAGTGATAGAATTAAATAGTGATAGTGGATAAAAAGTGTAATGTGTAGTATAATTATGTCGTTTAATGTAATTATCATTAAATATTATAAAATACTGAAATTCTTAATATTTATTATAAAAACGCAGTGGTTCTCAACCTGGGATACTCAACCTGGGGTACGCGAAAGAAAAATCAGTAATGGCGGACAATGCATTTTTTTTTATAATACTTCACTGGTTGTTTAAACTTGCTCTTAAAACATGACTATAGCAATCAAACAAACCATAGTTAAATTCGCAACCTGAATTAGACTATTACAATATGATCTACCACTACTCTCTCCTACGCCGCGAGAACATTCCAAGACAAGTGGTACAATTGATTTGGAAAATATCGCCAAGGGGTACGCGGACAATAAAAGGTTGAGAACCGCTGTAATATCGTTTGACCCAGTTTTTATTAACCTTTGAAAATTCCCATTTTCGATTATAGTGAGCATTTCACTGGCCACCACTTCCACCACATGTTCTGGAGCTCTGGAGACCAGATCACCCCTCATGTGTTGCCAGTCATGTGCTTTTTTATTACTCCTCAAGGTTGGCCGTCGCTTTGGCATGGAGTTCGTAAAATATTTTTTTCATTGCTTGCGCGTATGTCTCATACGTCATTCTGCTAATAAATAAAAAAAATAGGGATGCGTACCGTACGCCCGTACAATAGTTCGAAACGGATGTACCCTGTGGAAGAGTTTACTGAAGTATTATACTTACTTAGAACAATTTACTGGCGGTCTTCCACTGTTTCACTTGTTATCAGGTCATTTGATAATGCCTGTGAAAAATCATCGTCAACAGAGACGTTACTGATCCTCGTCCTCTGTGATGTATGGAATGCCCATGGCGCTCAAATTTTGTAATAACGTTATTTGATGGTATTCGGTCACTTTAAGATCTAGTGTCTGAAGTCGATTTTTGACCTCTCTATTCATTTTAAGTTGTAAGTGGCGCCTGGAGTCAATTTCCGACCTCTTGACTTCGTTTTAAATTATGATTTTAAATATGATTTTGGGTGAACAATATTTCAAATATCTATCAATTTATCACTGCTGCATCCGAGTTAAGTTATATTGGTTCTATTGATAATCTCAATTATTTGTTGGGTTCGTAGTTTCTACATGGGTTCCATTTATATTCCCAAAAATATACGATGTACTGCAGACATAAGTTAAGTACCCAATAAATAACCCTTTCAATGTTTCTGTGGGCACAATCGCCCGATTGTTACAAAGACACGTATGCGAATTTACCAATTCGTCAATCAGTCAGCCCAAACCATTCAAATCGGTCGTTTGTTTGTGTGATTTCGTAGATCCTGTATTTTTTATACCGGACTTAATAGGCAGATTGTTCTGAGGATAAAATTGGTTGAACGATACGAAGTAGGTAGAGATATTGATCAATCCAATTTAGCATCCAATGAAACACAGGATAGTGGTTGCAGATTAATAGAAGGTGAAATTGTTTAAAGCATACTAAATTGGCTGATTACCTATTCATAGAATTCAACCCGCTATCGTGATCGGATCAAGTAGGCAGATAAAATGGAGGATAAAGTTTAATTACTCTTTTTATTAGATTTTTATTGAAACCAAATTGTAACTTGGCAGGCCTTTGAAAGCCAGTCTTTTCATCAGTTTCACTGTGTCTGACTTTCTACTTCCGTTGTATGTACCTATACTGTGGCAGGCGTGAAGAGCTGCCGGTTCCTTTTCGAAGCATTTGGTAATATAATTTATCCGATTAGGACAAAAGTTGAAATAGAAAGAATAATGTACAGTGAGGCTCACCATGGCTTGTTCGAAACACTTTGAAGTTTTCTGCTTCCAATTAGCAAACGGCAGACTACTTTATGGAAGATTTTCAAGTGTTTCGTTATTTAGAAGTTACATTAATTTTTCATGTAACTACGAAAATAGATATACCTGTAACACGTATGATTTTAAGACACAAACTTTTTACTTGACTGTTGCTAAAGAGGTCGTTTTGAATTGCACTAGGATTACCACCAAAAAAACATCACAGATTATTGTATTAAAATATTCGCTTAAACAGACTCGCTAGGGTAATGACAACCTTAGAATGAAACAGAAAAACGAGAGATGAAAAAACGAATTATGACATAAAGCATAACGTGAAATTGAATTGTCCTCACCTCGAATGACAACGTTACATCCTGCAGAGTTTGACCGTTCGTTAGTGGCCAGGATAACATCAATCTTCTAATTCATTTAAGATTTATGCTGTGAGCATGCCAAACCTGTGAGAGCTCTGCTTGTTGCTAGACGGCATGATTTACGAGCTAAGGAAAAAGTGGAACGCTTTTGTGCTATCTTGATTCTGGTGTTGAGACATCTTTTTTGAGGAATAATGACACATCGGTGGGTTGCCGAGAAAAGCTTTCAATATCAATTGTGAATCTCAGTGGTATTGGAACAAATTTGTTGCAATTTGTACTCGTTCATCATCTCTGTCAATAGAAATTTGATGGAATTTGTTCTGTCGCTGAATGTTTAGATATGATTGCAAGAGGTAAGATATTCCGTATTTCGAGGAATAACAGTTCACAATAGACACTATTTCAATCAATGGCACAATTTGATCCTCCAAGTAGCGTGCAATGGCTCATGTTTAACCTAGCACCTCGACTTATTATATTATTGATTTTGGGTGCGTCCAATTCACTCAATCCTATAGCCTGGTCACCCTACAATGTGAATGATCACATTTCACACCATCTAAGCAAGAAGCAGCAAATGTTCCGTCATACCCGGCCGGTTGAACTGAAGCCATCGTCGCTGCAAATGGTATGCAACAACAACCAACCAACGGCCGGCGAAGGTGAAGGAAAGGCTTAGGCCACTCGGGTGCGAGTGCGAATGGGTGGGTAGGCACTAAGGCACAGCAACAATGAATGGTTCCTGCGATGCTTGACGGCACTTGCGATCACGAACTTTCAAAGCGTTGCTCTTCTAGGTTGCGAAGGGTTGCTCGTGTCACTGTGCTGAGCCAGGGGAGCGAAAAAAAAAACACTTGGCGACAGCGGCGGGGTATAGAACATCAGTTGGACTCCTTTTGGCTATCTGGGGGGTTTGAGGAGGCATCGAGTAGCAAGCGGTCGCCGTATAAAAGCTTTTGAGCGGGGTACAGCCGTGCTCAGTTACGTGTATCTCCGAGATAGTCGTGTGTGTTCACCGTCGCCGCGGCCGTTTGTTGTTCTCCGTAGACGGGAATCGAGATTTGAACGGTTTGGTCTAATTTTATCTCGCTACGGGCGCGGGGGAATCGGCGCGAAGGTGTGTGTATATGTGCAAAAATTGACGAAGAGAGAGAGGATAACGCCTTTGGTGGTACGTTTTGAAAGCGATTGTGCCCCAGAACTTCCACAATTGGGTGTGTCGAAAGCATATGCTGACCTAGTGCATAACCGATCGAACCGTGGCGACAGTTGTTTGGTGGCAGCTACAGGCGAAGGAAGCAAGTGGTGTGAATCGATCATGATTGGAATAAAATTGGTATGTGAGAAAAATCATCATCTTCATCGTAATAACCATCAACTCTCATATTGGTGCGCGAAAACGGATTATCGTGAATTGGAAAATGTGCACGGGGAAAAGCTGTTACTCTTGGAAAAAAAAGATTCCAAGGATGGGAAAGCTATTCCATCCGATCTCTTTCCGTGGGTGTGCGGTGATTATGATAATGGTGCAGTATATATCAAGGTTTGGTCGACCGTAGTAGAATGGTGTGTGACGATAATTACTTTATGTATGGCCTGAGAGCAGCCTAATAATGCCTCACCCTGGCGGCTAGTGTGTGTTGATTCATGTGGTCAAATGAGAATCAGCGGCGATAAATGAACTGAATTCGGAGTTGTTGAGTTGAACGGGAGCAGTTTTACAACTTTTACTTTTTAGAACGGTGTGCTCTACCTGAAACAGTACTTGAAAGGAATAGAAAAAAACGGATGACTTATTAAGCGTTTTAACAAAGTTGTCCAGCTACAAAACCCACAAACTAGGGCAGAGATATTTCAAATATCTTAGTGTTTCACTTATGGTTGTTGGGCAATACGATGCGATTGAAATTGAGTTATAAACATCATAAACCCCATTTAGCGTCAAATATGTTTATTGTGATATTGATACGCTCGATAGAATTGGTGGAACAAGCAGATCCCCCCCCCCCCCCCGAAACTAGCATTCAAAAGTAATAAATGTATTTTCAGGCGGAATAGTATGCCACTCTCAAAGCAACCTCTTTTATTGCTGTAATATTATTCGATAGCCATTCCAATCATACCGAATAAACCAATTCTAATCGTAAAAAAATAATAACAGTAGAAAATATTCTACGAAGTGAAAATGAGTGGACCGGAATGTGTGATGTTTGTATGAATTGCATGTGCTCGTGCATAGGTTGCAGAAAATGTACAGATGATGGTGTTATTGGTTGTTTAATTCGTTCGTTTTTGACCTGACGACAGGGTTGTATCCAAACCTTTTTCATACCCTATACCCATAATTCGGGTCCCCGTCTAACTGAGGAAATTCGAAGTCAGAGTCTACTCGCTTTACAAAATTAATTGTTTTATTTTTGTTGTTCTAAGGATTTCGCTGTTGGATTTTCAAACTCAAACATCAATTCATAGATCTCGATCAATTGCTCGATCAATTGCTCAATTGCTCGATAGCTCGAATGTTGTGTCTCTACTCAACAATTCTCGACCTTTCAATTTTCAAACTAGCGTTTATTTATTTATGATTAACTCTTTATCCCTTACTATCTTTCTCATTCGCACGTACTCTTTATCAAATATCTTAAAATAACAATATAGTTCACTCTCTAATTTCCCATATATTTCCGTAAGGACAGACAGGGAACACCCCCTCTTGTGGTGAAAAAGGTAACTTAACTCATTGCACAGTGGTACAGTAAGGCAATTTATGCGGACATAAGCTTTTCGTTGCGATTTTGGTTTGCGATTTAAAGCCATAGTTTTTGTAAAAAGTTGTTTCTTATACATAGTCCTCTATTTATGTGCGAATGAAAATTAGGGTGGTCCTTAAATCAACGAAATAAAAACAAACTAACTTGGTTTTATTTGCATAAATAATTGTAAACCAACTAAGTCTAAGCCTTTTCGCTCTATTTTTCAATTCAAATTTAAAAACAAAGTTTTCTTCGGTAACTTTAATCAAAAATACGCCAATTTTGACGAAAAAACATTGTCGATATATTGTACAGATGGACTCTTCACTATTTCGTTTTTAAAAATAGGCCCTTTTGATATATTGATGTTTCCGTTTAGGGCAAATATAAATAATTTTTTTTTGTATCATATGAAAGAACAAATATTGTATAAATATTGTGAAGAAATACCGAAATTTGCTTAAAATTAGTTGATCTACAACTGTGCCGATGAATGTATACATTTATATCTGCAAATAAAAAAGTTAGTATTTTTATTTAGTCGATTTCAGGACCACTCTAATTTTCATTTGCACATAAGAAATAGACTAAATATAAGAGACAAGTTCTTAGAAAAAATTTTACTCTAAAACCACAAAATCGCATCGAAAAACTCATGTCCGCCTACATTGCCTTACTGTACCACTGTGCATTGTTGTTGAATTTCTGTGAGCGTGTGACCGACATATTCACACACGAAACTGAATTTACTCAATTTTAGATTTAGTTGACTCAATTTCATACTTTCACAGAAAAAAAATATGTTGCAGATTTCATGCGTATATTGTTGGTATGTAAAACTAACGCCATTCCGGGAGTTAAATATTGATAATATAATGTGATGTAGCTTATCGAGGCACTAAGAAGAAATATTCAAATAATCAGGCCATGACGTGTAAATGGTAAACTAATCCCAAGTTGCTATATACGTGGTTCCCTGTGTAACTTCACTAGCTCAGATCCATCACGGAAAGCAACTACGAAATGTGCGGCCGTCAAGCTCAAGCTCAATGATCAGCCCACGAAGTGTACAATTAAATGAAGGTTTCAATTACTCGTGGAGAAGATAAAAGGAGAAACCGCACAATGGTTGTCAATAGTCGTATATGGTTGTTGTGCAACTTTTAGCTTAGATAACACTTGAATGTTCTATCAATTTAACAATTTAAGCATGGATACATATAATGTTGTAATTGGTTTAAAAGCTTTATTATATTATATATAAAAGATGTTCAACAAAACAAACATAATTAGTGATAACATCTGTTATGCAAAAACTATTATTTAATGTTTAGTTTTCTTCGCTTTGAAATTTTTTTTTTGTTTTTTTTATCCATCCAAATTTTTTGCTTTCGAGTTCTAATCTTCGTATTAATCACTTGCAGCTTTGCTTTAACCAGCATATTTATGTATTTACTAGCTGACCCGGCAAACTTCGTCCCGCCTATTTTTGTGTTTAATTTAATAATTTTCAACATTCCAAATTCATTGATTTCTTGCGATTTGTTTATATCGTTTGAAATTATTGGTCGTAGTATTCGACTGTTTTCCAGAAGTTGCCATCTTACAATTCAAAATGGTGTCTGAGGTCAATTTTTAGCTCCATGCATCCTTCTGGTTAAAGAAACACTCATATTGGGTGGTATTTGGTCACTTTAGGCTATTTTCCAGAAACCGGAAGTCACCACCCTGGATTTTAAAATGGCATTTGGAGACAATTTCTGGCCCCTGAGCGTCATTCTGGTTTAAGAAACACCAATAATAGGTGTTATTTAGTCATTTTCGGCTGTTTTCCAGAAACCGGGAGTCACCATCTTAGAATTCAAAATGGTGTCTGTGGTCGATTCTAGCTCCTGCGTATCATTCTGGTATCGAAGCATCTCACATTGGATGGAAATCGGCCGGTTGAAGAAATACCCATATTGGGTGGTATTTGGTCATTTACGGCAGTTTCCCATTCACCGGAGGTCGTCATCTTACAATTCATAATGTTGTCTGAGGTCGATTTGTAGCTTCAGTGCATCATAACAATCCCGGAAATACCCATAATGAGTGTTATTTGGTCTTCTGCCACTGTTGTTTAGGAACCGGAAGTCGCCATATTGGATTTCAAAATGGCATTTGGAGACAATTTCTGGCCTCTGAGCATCATTCTGGTCGAAGAAACACCCATATTTGATTGTTTTTGGGTCATTTTCGGCAGTTTTCCAGTCACCAAAAGTCGCCATTTTACAATTCAAAATGTTGTCTGAGGTCGATTTGTGGTTTCAGTGCATCATCACGATTTCAGAAATACCCATATTGGGTGATATTTGGTCATATCTCACTGTTTCTTAGAAACCGGAAGTCGCCATCTTGGATTTCAAAATGGTATTCAGAGACAATTTCTGGCCTCTGAGCGTCATTCTGGTTGAAGAAACATCCATATTAGGTGGTATTTGGTCATTTTCGTCTCTTTTCCAGTCACTGGAAGTCGCCATCTCACAATTCAAAATGTTGTCTGAGGTCGATTTGTGGCTTCAGTGCATCATAACAATCACGGAAATACCCATATTTGGTCATTTGCTGCTGTTTTTCAGAAACCGGAAGTCGCCATCTTGGATTTCCAACTGGCATTTGGAGACAATTTCTGGTCTCTGAGCGTCATTCTAGTTAAAAAACACTCATATTAGGTGGTATTTGGTCATTTTCGGCAGTTTTCCAGACACCGGAAGTCGCCATTTTACAACTCAAAATATTGTCGGAGGTCGACAAACGTACAAACCGTGGAACACCACCCATGGATTGCCTCATACATAGGCGAACTTTATTATTATAAAATATTCGGCCGAGTCCACTTCAGAATAAAATGTGCATTTTTTTCAGTGTACCCATTAGGGTAATATTATTGTTAAAAGTTACTCTTTTTCGCATGTCGTGTAGAACAAAATCAGAAATGGCGCACCTAGCGGTCGAAAAGGTGACTAACGCTTCTGTCATTTTCAATTTGTCTTCATAATTTCACGTAAGTGAACTATATTGGTATTTAAGATATTTGTCTTTATTCTCTCTCTGTCTTTGTGCGATCTATATTTTCCATGTTCTGCAAATCTGTTTTTCTGTCAATCGCTCTTTGGTCTCTTTTCTAACTCCGTCACCGTTCCATTCTTTCTCTTGTTACATTGTTATTTACTTTGCGAAGAAAACTTTCTGTGTTGAGTAAAACGCGTGTTAAGTTTTTAATCGGTTAGTTTCGGCACTGTCGAGAATTTCTATCAATTTCTGGTACAAATCAATATAAAATATATAAACATATGCTATTTCACTCATTCTCTGTCTGCTTCTTACGCCGTCCGTTTTAATCTTATTCTATTTTTCTTTCTTATTTTTCCAATTGCTCTTTTTCGCACGTCCTTGTTCTTTTTTTCATACTATATTTATTTTTCTTACTCTCTCTTTTCCACATTTTCCCTTCAGTTTTCTCTCATTCATTTGTTGTTTTTTTCATCTCACAACCTCTTTCTTTCTCATACTCTCTATTTTATTTACATATTCTATTTATTTTTCACAGTTTTGTTATTTTTTAAATTCTTTCACACGCAGTTAGGATTTTGTTCTTCCTGTATTAACTGAGTTCCTTTCATTAGCATAATCGAATTCTTCTTTAAGCATAAAATTTTCGTGAATGGAAATTATCTATCTTTCGATCACTTTTGAATGTTCAAGCCAAAATCATCGATATTTTCCGGCTGTTATTTATATTTTACGCCTCACGGCAATATTCTGAAGTACCGAAAACATTGCGAGTGTCACGAAAATTGTCCAATTTCAAATACTAAAAACTGAGTCAGTTTTCCACGGATAATTGGCTAATTTCTCACCAAATTGCGGAAAATTGTAATTTAATGGTACTTACCATTGAACTATTAAAAAATGAAGAGGCTTGTTTTGAAAGCAGATTTCGACCAATCGGAGTTGTTAGAAAACCTAAATATAATCCAATATGGGTGTATTCAAAACCAGGATGGTACTAAAGTCATCGACCTCAGACACCATTTTGAAGTTCAAGATGGTGACTTCCGGTTTATGTGCAGTCAAAAATGACCACATACCGCCTAGTATGCAAAGCAAAGCAAAGCCTTGGTGCTACATTCCAATTCGGAACTTGACCTTCTGTTAACTATACACAGACTTGGCAGCCAACCGTTAAGTGTACAGGACAATTGCGGGGCTAGCGCTACGATTCTACTGACACTAACAGTCTCTCCCGAGACAAGACTCGAACCTACGACGACTGGCTTGTTAGGTCAGCATCGTACCTCGAGACCAGCTGGGGATGAAGTATATAGTATGAAAACAGCCTAAATCGGACCCAGGACGCTATTTAGAAGTTGTAAATCGACCCCAGTTGCCATTTAGAATATCCTAAGGGATGCTACATTATTTTTAGAAAGTTGTTTTATTAGTTTTATGAAAGTGACGAACATAAACATATTGATCGGAGACGAAGACTGGAATCGAGTAATCTTCTGATTCTTAACATATTTACATGGATTCTTTATCATCTTTTAAATTCATTCTCAAGTTGCGGATTACCTGTTAATCCGGTTTCCTTTTTATCGATTTTTCATGGTGGGATTTGGAGATGTTTAGACTAATACCATAAAAAATCACTTATTTATCTTGAAACAATTTCCGATCGTTTCATTCAAAGTTTAGTAAGTTATTGTTTACTGACTAGGTCCATCTTATGTTAGTTTCTTGTTATTTCTCTTCCTGTTCTCAATTTTTTTTTCTTATACTTTCTCTTTCATTACAATTGCAAACTCTCATATTCACCTTTTTCTTTACAAACACAAACTTCATATCTGTCGATCATTTCTATTTATTTCTATCTCTATCTCTATCTCTATCTCTATCTCTATCTCTATCTCTATCTCTATCTCTATCTCTATCTCTATCTCTATCTCTATCTCTATCTCTATCTCTATCTCTATCTCTATCTCTATCTCTATCTCTATCTCTATCTCTATCTCTATCTCTATTTCTGTCTCTATCTCTATCTCTATCTCTATTTCTATCTCTATCTCTATCTCTATCTCTATCTCTATCTCTATCTCTATCTCTATCTCTATCTCTATCTCTATCTCTATCTCTATCTCTATCTCTATCTCTATCTCCATCTCCATCTCCATCTCTATCTCTATCTCTATCTCTATCTCTATCTCTATCTCTATCTCTATCTCTATCTCTATCTCTATCTCTATCTCTCTCTCTATCTCTATCTTTATCTCTATCTCTATCTCTATCTCTATCTCTATCTCTATCTCTATCTCTATCTCTATCTCTATCTCTATCTCTATCTCTATCTCTATCTCTATCTCTATCTCTATCTCTATCTCTATCTCTATCTCTATCTCTATCTCTATCTCTATCTCTATCTCTATCTCTATCTCTATCTCTATCTCTATCTCTATCTCTATCTCTATCTCTATCTCTATCTCTATCTCTATCTCTATCTCTATCTCTATCTCTATCTCTCTTTTAACAATTTTCCCTCTCTCATTCTCCCTCTCTCTCTCTTCATCTTTTTTTTTCTCTCCTTCCTTGTCTTTTTAATATTTTTGTTTCTTTTGACAATTTTTTTATTGTTTAGGCAACAGTGTGCAGTTTCAGTAGAATGAAAAAGATTGCTTAAAAGTGAGTTTTTCTGAAAATTTCAATTTAAAATTATATTTTGATGTTGTTTTTTTGTTTCGAAAGTGCATTTTTTTCTAGAAGTACAAAATAATTTTGCCAAAGTAATTTTATCAATAAAATACACCGTCCTTGAAAGTTATAACCTGTATGTTGTTAATTTTTTATTATTAGGCAACTATAAAGTTTTTGGAATAAATAATTTTAGTTGTCTTGTGTTTTGTTTTACTTGAAAAAGTTTTTTTTCGTGATGCATATTTTTTTCAAAAAGATAAAATTATCATTTGTAGCGTTGCCGAAGACGTCACTCCAATCAAACAAACCGTTCTAGCTTTAAAAGTATTTTTTCTTTTAGAATTGGTCGTGATTAAAAATGAAATATCAATTGTTTCATCTAGATCATAATTGACAATTTAAAAAGCATAATAAAATTGGAAGAATTTGCTATGGAATTGCTCCCTTGTTCTCCATTCTCTCTCATCTTACTACCTTTTTTCGCTCTAACACTCTTTCCCTCTACCAGTTGCATTCTTGCTTTTCATTCCTACCCATCACGCTGCAGCTACGTTCTTTCTTACACTATATCTTTTGACGTAGAACTACGTTTTTCTTTAGCCTACCGCATAGGGATGTAAATAGGAAAACTATTAACGAAAAGGGGACGAAATATGTCCCTTTTTAAATACTTATAAATCGGTTTGTTTTCAACCGATTTCCTTCATTTTTGCAGCAATTGTTTGGAAAATTATACACGCATCCACCCAAATGTAGAAAATTGTTGATTGATTATGCAAACTATTGTACTATTGATAATTGTCAAGCCTTGTTTAAACGAAAATTACGTGCTCTGATTGGTCGTTATATGATTGCTTCCCAATCACGGTCGACAGAATCATATACCTTGCAATTGAAAACATGCTATTTGGCCTATATAGGAACCTGTTTCAGCCGAAGCCGCTCATAATAGTTCTGGACAGCGACAACAGCAGTCGTCCTTCCTTAGCAGCAGCACTAGCCCTGTGGTTGGTCACCACGTCTCAGGAGCAGCGCGGTTCTTCTCAGCGTGCCTCGCCAGACTGCCATTATTCCCCCGTGTTAGGGCAGCATGAAAATCGTCATCACCAAATCCAATTTTGAACAGCAAAATGCCTTTTTTCAAGGCAATTAACTAAGTCATAGAAAGTTAATAATTTTTGACAACGTAAGCAAGCATTCTGTGCGGATTCTAGCAGTTAGAGCTGTCGCGGCCGTCTAATTTACAGAAGGTGAAATAGCTTCCACAGTGCATGTTGTCCGTGTATCTTAGCTCCCCCACTGTTGGGGCAGCACAAAGATTACGATCAGCAACCGATTTTGAACAGCAAAATGCCTTTTTTCAAGGCAAATAAACAAGTAATTGAAGGGTGAAAATTTCCTAGCATCAACACAAGCAAACATTCTTCGCGGGATCCTAGCAATCAAATTCTGTTGTAGTTTATTTAGTTAATACCCCCACTGTTGGGACAGCACAAAGGCTGCAATCAACATAACCGATTTTGAATAACAAACTGTCCTGTTAGAACGCATTCACAAAGGCAGTTAATTCGAATATGCAGAGCTAATATGAAGTCGATTCAATCAATCAGCATTAACAAAATTTCGTCGTTTCCCAGCTGCCAAGTTGCAACATGATGCAACACGCAACAACGAGCAAACGAAATCGCTTGATGTTACAAACCGCAATAAAATACGGGTTAAAACCGTTGCGTGTGTGAGAGCACCATCGGTGTTTATTCGCTGGAAACAAATATCGAATGCGAATTGTGGAATAATTCGTCTAAAGAATATTAGAGAATTAGACAACTGAACTGAAAGGCGTGGCCCATTACGTAGCACCCTTCGGCTGTAAAAGAGTGTTTCTGGGAAAACTAGCTACATTCATTAGTCGGAAGGTGAGCTGGATGGACCGTCCACAACGTTGACAGCAGTAGAAGCAGATACTGCACTCAGAAGTAACAGCGGGTTGCGCCTGTGGCTGCCTTCAAATAAATAAATCACTTGCGCTGTGGTTGGTCACCATGTCTCAGTAGCAGCGCGGTTCTTCTCAGCATGCCTCGCCAGACTGCCATTATTCCCCCACTGTTGGGGCAGCATAAAGATCGTCATCACCAAATCCAATTTTGAACAGCAAAATGCCTTTTTTCAATTTTTGACAACGTAAGCAAGCATTCTGTGCGGATTCTAGCAGTTACATCTGTCGCGGCCGTCTAATTTACAGAAGGTGAAATAGCTTCCACAGTGCATGTTGTCCGTGCATCTTAACTCCCCCACTGTTGGGGCAGCACAAAGGTTGCGATCAGCAACCGATTTTGAACAATAAAATGCCTTTTTCAAGGCAAAAAAAAAAAACAAAAAATATTGTGAATACTATAAGGATTGATGCCGTGGTGACGATTTGGGATATTGCTTAGTTGAAATGATGGGATAATAGATGAATGGGTTGATGGATATGGGATTTCCCATAACCACGTGAAGGTTCCCGACCACAGACATAAATTTCGTACTCAGCACGGCACAAAATGTGAAAATGGTCTTTTACTCCAAGTAGTGCAGTATTACTTTGTAGTGTTGTGTTATTCTCGTACGATAGACTCCCAGCCTTTATTGAGAAATCAATCAAAAGTTTAGTAGTGAAGTAAGATGTCAAAGTATATGAACACCAAAAACAAGCGTGATGCTCGAAAACGCGCGAAGAACCTGCAAGAAGGAAGTGCGTCGAAGAAACCAAGAACCAGTACTGAGCGTTTTCGGTCCCTGCGAGCCAGAGTGGCAGCAGACGGCGGTGAAGCGAGTTCAACCATTGGTTGGGACGCCGGTGAAGGGCCTTCTACTCGAGATAGGAGGAATTTAACAATTTTTACAAAGCATCAACTTTTATCGAATACTTTTATCGAATCTGGAAAATCACTTCATTTTCGCATCTTTGTTAAAGTAAAAAATGGTGACGTTTAATATCAGTGGGAGAGAGTAGTGTTAGCTTTTGACGTAGAACTACGATTTACTTTAGCATACCACACAGGGATGCAAACTGAAAAACTGGGACGAAATTTGTCCCTTTTCAAATGCTTATAGGTCGGTGGTTTTCAACCGATTTTCTTCATTCTTGCAGCAATCGATTGGAAAATTATACACGCATCTGCCCAAATGTTGAAAAATGTTGTTTGAATCTACGAACTATTGCACTATTGAAAATTGTCAAGCCTTGTTGAAATAGAAGTAACGTCCTCTGATTGGTCGCTTGCTTGCTGTGTGTATGATATGGTATGATGTGTGTGTGTATGATATGATATGATGTGTGTGTGTCTGTATCATATGGTATGATTTGTGTGTGTGCTGTGTATGGTTTTTAACTCGGCACGTTCTGCTAACTGCTGAATCCGGTTCACGAAATTCACAACCCTTCATTAGTAGACATTATAACTCATTACCCCAGTAAAAATATTGGGTTTATCAAAGTTTTATAGCGCTCAATACAGCCAAAAAAGCGCTATGAAACTTTGATAAAACCAGTTGTGTTACTAGGGTAATGAAACACTCAATGCATTTGTTAATAGTGTACGTAGTTCTACGTCATTTATGCGGTCGTGTCTTGGATACAACCTCCTACTTTTTTCCAGATATTTTCGTTTTGTATCTCACACTCGTTTTGTTTTCTCATTTGCATTTTTACTTCCAATAACTTTCTTTAAAATTCTCTCATTCTCTTTTAATTTTGTTACTTTCACTCAATCGTCATTTTCTCTTTTCTTAGTTCTTTCCCTTTTTCTCGTTCTCTCTTGCAGTCTTTCTCACTCTCGTACCCTCTATCTCTATCGCACAAATTCTTCCGTACTCCTTTCTCCCACCTATTAACACTCTCACTACTTCTTATTCACTCTTTCTCTTTCTATTTCGCACTCCCCTCGCACAGGTCTGGTAGCAGGTTTTTGTTTTAGAGACTTGGTCCCTATTTCAAAGCTAGCCTCTAAAAAGTCTCTGTTTCCAACGAAAAGTCTCTGTTTTCAACGAAAAGTCTCTAAAGTCTCTTTTTTCACCTAAAATGGTCTCTTTATCACTGTTTCACGTCACTCAGTCGCTACCAACTTTGCTCACACACACTATTTTTACCCTCTCACACTTTTTTTGACCTTTTCACACTCTTTCTTATTGTCTAGGGGAGCTTATATTTTGATGGATGCTTAGAGTAAAGTAAAGTACTCGGGTATTGCGATTATCAGAGCCTGACAAAGTCATCTTCAATTGACAATTATCAGGTTATAGTGACGCTTTGACCTGTCGCTTTCAATTGAAAAGCTTTTGTATCATTCTCAAGCTCTTCGTGAGTCACATGAAAACTACTCGGAAGCTCTTGCTTTAATTTTGATTTTGCTAGAAACTGATACAAATGCGTTTGAAATGAAAGATAAGATTATCACCATTATTCTCGCATGACGGTTCTCAATCGAAAATGACAATGAGCGCTAACGGAGACAGGGGGCTTTCATACAGTACTTCGCGCAAATATTTGGACGAGGGAGAAAAGAAAACCGTGACGATGTGAACCGGAGAACACCAAAACCAGTTTCACAATCCGAAGTGGTTACGCAGTGCCAGTGATCAACAGCGAAAAAAATTCCGAAATATTGATCGGAATTTGCGTGACGTATTTATTGGATGCCATTGCCGTTTTAACTGCGGATTGCGGTATTAGAAAACTATCATCAAACGACGCGATGCGGTGCTAGTTTCAATTGAGACGCTTAAGGAAATGGAAGAGTCTCTCTCTCCGTCACTCTCTCCGCCAATTGAAATAGTCATCAGTTTCATTTGAAACGATACGATGAACAACAGACGGAAAAGAGAGAAAGAAGTGATTGGATGACAGTAGCCGGAAGGAATCAAGTGAAAATGAAACTGTTCGAATCGGAATGACAGCGCGGAATAATCAGTTTCATTGTTTTGTTTCGAAAATGTTGAGATTAGGGTATATTTGAAGATGTATATTGCATTTCGTGGATGCAAATATAATAAGTATTACGCTGAGAACGTGGATGCTCTCTCTAAATCAGTACCTAACTGGTGGAACTTTTTTCTCAGCTTCTAGTGGACCGATCTGGTCTTTTTAGTACATATATAGAAATATTTTTCTAAGTTATTACATAGCCGTTTTTGAAAATTACAAAA